>NW_026870909.1:0-645877 GCF_033118175.1 Dama dama | reverse complement strand
CAGCCCCTGCCAGCAATCTCCTCTCCAAGGAGGCCTCAACCGAGGCCTAGGCCCAGGGGAAAGGCACCAGCGGGGATGAGCCTGGGGAGGCGGCCGGGCATGTCTGGACCCAGTCCCCGCAGCCTGCCCCTTGGTGGGGCTGTAACCCCGGAGGCAGGAAGGTCTGGGCAAGGCTGGGCAGGGTCAGGGGCCCTCCTGGGTCCTGCCACTGGCCTGTGGGGCCTCTGAGCACAACCGGCCCTCTCCCACTGGAAGACCTCCCCGGCTGCCTCCAAAGGCCGGTTTGCAAGCACTCCCGCCCACTGTTCCCACCAGGCGCTCACAATGCTCCCAAGCCGGGGAGAAAAGCGCTTCGGGGTGGTGCTCTCTCCGGGCCCTTGCCCCTGAGCCTGGGGGCCAGGCAGGTGATCCACACTCCCAGGCCAAGGCAGAACCACATGCACACGTCTGTTCCTGCCCCCTGCACCGGCAGAGATCTCGCGGGAGCCAGAGTCTGTCAGGCAGCTGCTGGGCTGGCCGCCTGTGTGGGAAGGGGCAGAGCTGACCTAGGGGCAAGTTGGGCCTCTTGGTCTCCCTGCTGCCCTGAGGCTGCTGGGCCAAAGAGGTCTTGGGCATCCAGCCCCTTGCTGGTCCCTTCCATCTGACGAGGCCCTCTGAGCTCCAGCACCTTGCAGTGTGGAGACAGCCCCTGCCAGCAACCTCCTCTCCAAGGAGGCCTCAACCGAGGCCTAGTCCCAGGGAAAGGCACCAGCGGGGATGAACCTGGGGAGGCGCGCGGGAATGTCTGGACCCAGTCCCCGCAGCCTGCCCCTTGGTGGGGCAGTACCCCCGGAGGCCAGGAAGGTCTGGGCAAGGCTGGCCAGGGGCAGGGGCCCTGCTGGGTCCTGCCCCTGGCCTGTGGGGCCTCTGAGCATGACCGGCCCTCTCCCGCTGGAGACCTCCCCGACTGCCTCCAAAGGCCGGTTTGCCAACACTCGCGCCCGCTGTTCCCGCCAGGCACGCACAATGCTCCCAAGCCCGGGAAAAAAGCGCTTCGGGGTGATGCTCTCTCCGGGCCCTTGCCCCTGAGCCTGGGGGCCAGGCAGGGGGAACACACTCCCAGGCCAAGTCAGAACGACATGCACACGTCTGTTCCTGCCCCCTACACCGGCAGAGAGCTCGGGGGAGACAGAGACTGCCAGGCTGCTGCTGGGCTGGCTGCCTGTGTGGGACGGGGCAAGCCGACCTAGGGGCAAGTTGGGCCTCTTGCTCTCCCTGCTGCCCTGAGGCTGCTGGGTCAAAGAGGTCTTGGGCATCCAGCCCTTTGCTGGTCCCTTCCTTCTGACGAGGCCCTCTGAGCTCCAGCACCTTGCAGTGTGGACACAGCCCCTGCCAGCAACCTCCTCTCCAAGGAGGCCTCAACCGAGGCCTAGTCCCAGGGAAAGGCACAAGCGGGGATGAACCTGGGGAGGCGCGCGGGAATGTCTGGACCCAGTCCCCGCAGCCTGCCCCTTGGTGGGGCAGTACCCCCGGAGGCCAGGAAGGTCTGGGCAAGGCTGGCCAGGGGCAGGGGCCCTGCTGGGTCCTGCCCCTGGCCTGTGGGGCCTCTGAGCACAACCGGCCCTCTCCCACTGGAAGACCTCCCCGGCTGCCTCCAAAGGCCGGTTTGCAAGCGCTCCCGCCCACTGTTCCCAGCAGGCGTGCACAATGCTCCCAAGCCCGGGAGAAAAGCGCTTCGGGGTGGTGCTCTCACCGGGCCCTTGCCCCTGAGCCTGGGGGCAATGCAGGGGGAACACACTCCCAGGCCAAGGCAGAACCACATGCACACGTCTGTTCCTGCCCCCTGCACCGGCAGAGAGCTCAGGGGAGCCAGAGTCTGTCAGGCAGCTGCTGGGCTGGCCGCCTGTGTGGGAAGGGGCAGAGCCAACCTAGGGGCAAGTTGGGCCTCTTGCTCTCCCTGCTGCCCTGAGGCTGCTGGGCCAAAGAGGTCTTGGGCATCCAGCCCCTTGCTGGTCCCTTCCCTCTGACGAGGCCCTCTGAGCTCCAGCACCATGCAGTGTGGAGACAGCCCCTGCCAGCAACCTCCTCTCCAAGGAGGCCTCAACCGAGGCCTAGGCCCAGGGGAAAGGCACCAGCGGGGATGAGCCTGGGGAGGCGGCCGGGCATGTCTGGACCCAGTTCCCGCAGCCTGCCCCTTGGTGGGGCTGTAACCCCGGAGGCAGGAAGGTCTGGGCAAGGCTGGCCAGGGGCTGGGGCCCTGCTGGGTCCTGCCCCTGGCCTGTGGGGCCTCTGAGCACAACCGGCCCTCTCCCACTGGAAGACCTCCACGGCTGCCTCCAAAGGCCGGTTTGCAAGCACTCCCGCCCAGTGTTCCCACTAAGCACGCAAAATGCTCCCAAGCCCGGGAGAAAAGCGCTTCGGGGATGTGCTCTCTCCGGGCCCTTGCCCCTGAGACTGGGGGCCAGGCAGGGGAACACACTCCCAGGCCAAGGCAGAACGACATGCACACGTCTGTTCCTGCCCCCTACACTGGCAGAGAGCTCGGGGGAGCCAGAGAATGCCAGGCTGCTGCTGGGCTGGCTGCCTGTGTGGGACGGGGCAGAGCCGACCTAGGGGCAAGTTGGGCCTCTTGCTCTCCCTGCTGCCCTGAGGCTGCTGGGTCAAAGAGGTCTTGGGCATCCAGCCCTTTGCTGGTCCCTTCCCTCTGACGAGGCCCTCTGAGCTCCAGCACCTTGCAGTGTGGAGACAGCCCCTGCCAGCAACCTCCTCTCCAAGGAGGCCTCAACCGAGGCCTAGTCCCAGGGGAAAGGCACCAGCGGGGATGAGCCTGGGGAGGCGCCCGGGCGTGTCTGGACCCAGTCCCCGCAGCCTGCCCCTTGGTGGGGCAGTACCCCCGGAGGCCAGGAAGGTCTGGGAAAGGCTGGCCAGGGGCAGGGGACCTGCTGGGTCCTGCCCCTGGCCTGTGGGTCCTCTGAGCATAACCGGCCCTCTCCCGCTGAAGACCTCCCGGGCTGCCTCCAAAGGCCGGTTTGCAAGCGCTCCCGCCCACTGTTCCCAGCAGGCGCGCCCAATGCTCCCAAGTCCGGGAGAAAAGCGCTTCGGGGTGGTGCTGTCACCGGGCCCTTTCCCCTGAGCCTGGGGGCAATGCAGGGGGAACACACTCCCAGGCCAAGGCAGAACCACATGCACACGTCTGTTCCTGCCCCCTGCACCGGCAGAGAGCTAGGGGAGCCAGAGTCTGTCAGGCAGCTGCTGGGCTGGCCGCCTGTGTGGGAAGGGGCAGAGCCAACCTAGGGGCAAGTTGGGCCTCTTGCTCTCCCTGCTGCCCTGAGGCTGCTGGGCCAAAGAGGTCTTGGGCATCCAGCCCCTTGCTGGTCCCTTCCCTCTGACGAGGCCCTCTGAGCTCCAGCACCTTGCAGTGTGGACACAGCCCCTGCCAGCAACTTCCTCTCCAAGGAGGCCTAAACCGAGGCCTAGGCCCAGGGGAAAGGCACAAGCGGGGATGAGCCTGGGGAGACGCCCGGGCATGTCTGGACCCAGTCCCCGCAGCCTGCTCCTTGGTGGCGCAGTACCCCCGGAGGCCAGGAAGGTCTGGGCAAGGCTGGCCAGGGGCAGGCGCCCTGCTGGGTCCTGCCCCTGGCCTCTGGGGCCTCTGAGCACAACCGGCCCTCTCCCACTGGAAGACCTCCCCGGCTGCCTCCAAAGGCCGGTTTGCAACACTCCCGCCCGCTGTTCCCGCCAGGCACGCACAATGCTCCCAAGCCCGGGAGAAAAGCCCTTCAGGGTGTTGCTCTCTCCGGGCCCTTGCCCCTGAGCCTGGGGGCCAGGCAGTGGGTCCACACTCCCAGACCAAGGCAGAACCACATGCACACGTCTGTTCCTGACCCCTGCACCGGCAGAGAGCTCGGGTGAGCCAGAGTCTGTCAGGCAGCTGCTGGGCTGGCCGCCTGTGTGGGAAGGGGCAGAGCCGACCTAGGGGCAAGTTGGGCCTCTTGCTCTCCCTGCTGCCCTGAGGCTGCTGGGCCAAAGAGGTCTTGGGCATCCAGCCCCTTGCTGGTCCCTTCCCGCTGACGAGGCCCTCTGAGCTCCAGCACCTTGCAGTGTGGAGACAGCCCCTGCCAGCAACCTCCTCTCCAAAGAGGCCTCAACCGAGGCCTACTCCCAGGGGAAAGGCACCAGCGGGGATGATCCTGGGGAGGCGCACGGACATGTCTGGACCCAGTCCCCGCAGCCTGCCCCTTGGTGGGGCAGTACCCCCAGAGGCCAGGAAGGTCTGGGCAAGGCTGGCCATGGGCAGGGGCCCTGCTGGGTCCTGCCCCTGGCCTGTGGGTCCTCTGAGCACAACCGGGCCTCTCCCACTGGAAGACCTCCCCGGCTGCCTCCAAAGGCCGGTTTGCAAGCACTCCTGCCCACTGTTCCCACCAAGCACGCAAAATGCTCCCAAGCCCGGGAGAAAAGCGCTTCGGGGTGGTGCTCTCTCCGGGCCCTTGCCCCTGAGCCTGGGGTCCAGGCAGGGGGAACACACTCCCAGGCCAAGGCAGAACGACATGCACACGTCTGTTCCTGCCCCCTACACCGGCAGAGAGCTCGGGGGAGCCAGAGACTGCCAGGCTGCTGCTGGGCTGGCTGCCTGTGTGGGACGTGGCAGAGCCGCCCTAGGGGCAAGTTGGGCCTCTTGCTCTCCCTGCTGCCCTGAGGCTGCTGGGCCAAAGAGGTCTTGGGCATCCAGCCCCTTGCTGGTCCCTTCCCTCTGACGAGGCCCTCTGAGCTCCAGCACCTTGCAGTGTGGAGACAGCCCCTGCCAGCAACCTCTCTCCAAGGAGGCCTCAACCGAGGCCTAGGCCCAGGGGAAAGGCACCAGCGGGGATGAGCCAGCGGAGGCGCTCGGCCATGTCTGGACCCAGTCCCCGCAGCCTGCCCCTTGGTGGGGCAGTACCCCCGGAGGCGAGGAAGATCTGGGCAAGGCTGGCCAGGGGCAGGGGCCCTGCTGGGTCCTGCCCCTGGCCTGTGGGGCCTCTGAGCACATCCGGCCCTCTCTCGCTGGAAGACCTCCCCGGCTGCCTCCAAAGGCTGGTTTTCAAGAACTCCCTCCCGCTGTCCCTCCAGCCGCACACAATGCTCCCAATCACGGGAGAAAAGCGCTTCGGGGTGGTGATCTCTCCGGGCCCTTGGAAGACCTCCCCGGCTGCCTCCAAAGGCCGGTTTGCAAGCACTCATGCCCCCTGTTCCCGCCCGCCGCGCACAATGCTCCCAAGCCCGGGAGAAAAGCGCTTCGGGGTGGTGCTCTCTCCCGGCCCTTGGAAGACCTCCCCGGCTGCCTCCAAAGGCCGGTTTGCAAGCACTCCAGCCCGCTGTTCCCGCCAGCCTCGCACAATGCTCCCAAGACCGGGAGAAAAGTGCTTCGGCGTGGTGCTCTCTCCGGGCCCTTGGAAGACCTCCCAGGCTGTCCCCAAAGGCCGGTTTGCAAGCACTCCCACTCGCTGTTCCCGCCAGCCACGCACAAACCTCCAAAACCCCGGAGAAAAGCGCTTCGGGGTGGTGTTCTCTCCGTGCCCATGGAAGACCTCCCGGGGTGCCCCCCAAGGCCGGTTTGGAAGCACTCCCACTCGCTGTTCCCGCCATCTGCGCAAATGTTCCAAGCCCGGGAGAAAAGCTCTTCTGGGTGGTGCTCTCTCCTGGCCCTTGGAAGACCTCCCCGGCTGCCTCCAAAGGCCGGTTTGCAAGCACTCCCGCCCGCTGTTCCCACCAGCCACGCACAATGCTCCCAAGCCCGGGAGAAAAGCATTTTGGGGTGGTGCTCACACCGGGCCCTGGAAGACCTCCCCGGCTGCCTCCAAAGGACGGTTTTCAAGCACTCCTGCCTGCTGTTCCCGCCACCCGCGCACAATGCTCCCAAGCCCGGGAGAAAAGCGCTTCGGGGTGGTGCTCTCTACAGGCCCTTGGAAGACCTCCCCGGCTGCCTCCAAAGGCCGGTTTGCAAGGACTCCTTCCTGCTGTTCCCGCCAGCCACGCACAATGCTCCCAAGCCCGGGAGAAAAGCATTTTGGGGTGGTGCTCACTCCGGGCCCTTGGAAGACCTCCCCGGCTGCCTCCAAAGGCCAGTTTGCAAGCACTCCTGCCTGCTGTTCCCGCCAGCCGCCCACAATGCTCCCAAGCCCGGGAGAAAAGCGCTTCAGGGTGGTGTTCTCTCCGGGCACCTTCAAGACCTCCCCGGCTGCCTCCAAAGGCAGGTTTGTAAGTACTCATTCCCGCTGCTTCCGCCAGCCACGCACAATGCTCCCAAGCCCGGGAGAAAAGCATTTTGGGGTGGTGCTCACTCCGGGCCCTTGGAAGACGTCCCCGGCTGCCTCCAATGGCCAGTTTGAAAGCACTCATGCCCGCTGTTCCCACCAGCCGCGCACAATGCTCCCAAGCCCGGGAGAAAAGCTTTTTGGGGTGGTGCTCAACCGGGCCCTGGAAGACCTCCCCGGCTGCCTCCAAAGGCCGGTTTTCAAGCACTCCTGCCTGCTGTTCCCGCCACCTGCGCACAATGCTCCCAAGCCCGGGAGAAAAGCGCTTCGGGGTGGTGCTCTCTACAGGCCCTTGGAAGACCTCCCCGGCTGCCTCCAAAGGCCGGTTTGCAAGGACTCCTTCCTGCTGTTCCCGCCAGCCACGCACAATGCTCCCAAGCCCGGGAGAAAAGCATTTTGGGGTGGTGCTCACTCCGGGCCCTTGGAAGACCTCCCCGGCTGCCTCCAATGGCCAGTTTGAAAGCACTCATGCCCGCTGTTCCCACCAGCCGCGCACAATGCTCCCAAGCCCGGGAGATAAGCTTTTTGGGGTGGTGCTCACACCGGGCCCTGGAAGACCTCCCCGGCTGCCTCCAAAGGCCGGTTTTCAAGCACTCCTGCCTGCTGTTCCCGCCACCTGCGCACAATGCTCCCAAGCCCGGGAGAAAAGCGCTTCGGTGTGGTGCTCTCTACAGGCCCTTGGAAGACCTCCCCGCCTGCCTCCAAAGGCAGGTTTGCAAGGACTCCTTCCTGCTGTTTCCGCCAGCCACGCACAATGCTCCCACCCCGGAAGAAAAGCATTTTGGGGTGGTGCTCTCTACAGGCCCTTGGAAGACCTCCCCGGCTGCGTCCAATGGCCAGTTTGAAAGCACTCATGCCCGCTGTTCCCACCAGCCGCGCACAATGCTCCCAAGCCCGGGAGAAAAGCATTTTGGGGTGGTGCTCACTCCGGGCCCTTGGAAGACCTCCCCGGCTGCCTCCAAAGGCCAGTTTGCAAGCACTCCTGCCTGCTGTTCCCCCCAGCCGCGCACAATGCTCCCAAACCCGGGAGAAAAGCGCTTCGGGGTGGTGCTCTCTCCGGGCACTTTCAAGACCTCCCCGGCTGCCTCCAAAGGCCGGTTTGTAAGTACTCATTCCCGCTGCTTCCGCCAGCCACGCACAATGCTCCCAAGACCGGGAGAAAAGCATTTTGGGGTGGTGCTCTCTCCGGGCCCTTGGAAGACCTCCCGGGCTGCCTCCAAAGGCCGGTTTGCAAGCACTCATGTCCGCTGTTCCCGACAGCCGCGCACAATGCTCCCAAGCCCGGGAGAAAAGCATTTTGGGGTGGTGATCAGTCCGGGCCCTTGGAAGACCTCCCCGGCTGCCTCCAAAGGACAGTTTGCAAGCACTCATGCCCGCTCTTCCCGCCAGCCGCGCACAATGCTCCCAAGACCGTGAGAAAAGCGCTTCGGGGTGGTGTTCTCTCCGGGACCATGGAGGACCTCCCCGGCTGCCCCCAAAGGCCGGTTTGCAAGCACTCCCACTCGCTGTTCCCGCCAGCCACACACAATGTTCCAAAACCCCGGAGAAAAGCGCTTCGGGGTGGTGCTCTCTCCGGGCCCTTGGAAGACTTCTCTGGCTGCCTCCAAAGGCCGGTTTGCAAGAATTCCCTCCCGCTGTCCCACCAGCCGCACACAATGCTCCAGAACCCGAGAGAAAAGTGCTTCGAGGTGGTGCTCTCTCCGGGCCCTTGGAAGACCTCCCCGGCTGCCTGCAATGGGCGGTATGCAAGCACTCATGCCCGCTGTTCCCACCAGCTATGCACAATGCTCCCAAGCACGGGAGAAAAGCATTTTGGGGTGGTGCTCACTCCTTGCCCTTGGAAGACCTCCGCGCCTGCCTCCAAAGGCCGGTTTGCAAGCACTCCTGCCTGCTGTTCCCGCCACACGCGCACACTGCTCCCAAGCCCGGGAGAAAAGCGCATCGGGGTGGTGTTCTCTCCGGGCCCATGGAGGACCTCCCCGGCTGCCCCCAAAGGCCGGTTTGCAAGCATTCCCACTAGCTGTTCCCGACAGCCACGCAAATGCTCCCAAGCCCGGGAGAAAAGCATTTTGGGGTGGTGCTCTCTCCGGGCCCTTGCCCCTGTGCCTCGGGGCCAGGCAGGGGGTCCACACTCCCAGGCAAAGTCAGAACCACATGCACACGTCTGTTCCTGTCCCCTGCACCGGAAGAGAGCTCGGGGGAGCCAGAGTCTGTCAGGCAGCTGCTGGGCTGGCGGCCTGTGTGGGAAGGGGCAGAGCCGACCTAGGGGCAAGTTGGGCCTCTTGCTCTCCCTGCTGCCCTGAGGCTGCTGGGCCAAAGAGGTCTTGGGCATCCAGCCCCTTGCTGGTCCCTTCCCTCTGATGAGGCCCTCTGAGCTCCAGCACCTTGCAGTGTGGAGACAGCCCCTGCCAGCAACCTCCTCTCCAAGGAGGCCTCAACCGAGGCCTAGACCTAGGGGAAAGACACCAGCGGGGATGAGCCTGGGGAGGCGCCCGGGCATGTCTGGACCCAGTCCCCGCAGCCTGCCCCTTGGTGGGGCAGTACCCCCGGAGGCCAGGAAGGTCTGGGCAAGGCTGGCCAGGGGCAGGGGCCCTGCTGGGTCCTGCCCCTGGCCTGTAGGGCCTCTGAGCACAACCGGCCCTCTCCCGCTGGAAGACCTCCCCGGCTGCCTCCAAAGGCCAGTTTGCCAACACTCCTGCCCGCTGTTCCCGCCAGGCACGCACAATTCTCCCAAGCCCGGGAGAAAAGCGCTTCGGGGTGGTGCTCTCTCCGGGCCCCTGCCCCTGAGCATGGGGGCCAGGCAGGGGATCCACACTCCCAGGCCAAGGCAGAACCACATGCACACGTCTGTTCCTGCCCCCTCCACCGGCAGAGAGCTGGGGGGAGCCAGAGTCTGTCAGGCAGCTGCTGGGCTGGCCGCCTGTGTGGGAAGGGGCAGAGCCGACCTAGGGGCAAGTTGGCCTCTTGCTCTCCCTGCTGCCCTGAGGCTGCTGGGCCAAAGAGGTCTTGGGCATCCAGCCCCTTGCTGGTCCCTTCCCTCTGACGAGGCCCTCTGAGCTCCAGCACCTTGCAGTGTGGAGACAGCCCCTGCCAGCAACCTCCTCTCCAAGGAGGCCTCAACCGAGGCCTAGGCCCAGGGGAAAGGCACCAGCGGAGATGAGCCAGTGGAGGCGCACGGGCATGTCTGAACCCAGTCCCCGCAGCCTGCCCCTTGGTGGGGCAGTACCCCCGGAGGCCAGGAAGGTCTGGGCAAGGCTGGCCAGGGGCAGGGGCCCTGCTGGGTCCTGCCCCTGGCCTGTGGGGCCTCTGAGCACAACCGGCCCTCTCCCACTGGAAGACCTCCCCGGCTGCCTCCAAAGGCCGGTTTGCCAACACTCCCGCCCGCTGTTCCCGCCAGGCACGCACAATGCTCCCAAGCCCGGGAGAAAACCGCTTCGGGGTGTTGCTCTCTCCGGGCCCTTGCCCCTGAGCCTGGGGTCCAGGCAGTGGGTCCACACTCCCAGACCAAGGCAGAACCACATGCACACGTCTGTTCCTGACCCCTGCACCAGCAGAGAGCTCGGGGGAGCCACAGTCTGTCAGGCAGCTGCTGGGTTGGCTGCCTGTGTGGGAAGGGGCAGAGCCGACCTAGGGGCAAGTTGGGCCTCTTCCTCTCCCTGCTGCCCTGAGGCTGCTGGGCCAAAGAGGTCTTGGGCATCCAGCCCCTTGCTGGTCCCTTCCCGCTGACGAGGCCCTCTGAGCTCCAGCACCTTGCAGTGTGGAGACAGCCCCTGCCAGCAACCTCCTCTCCAAGGAGGCTTCAACCGAGGCCTAGGCCCAGGGGAAAGGCACCAGCGGGGATGAGCCTGGGGAGGCGCCCGGGCATGTCTGGACCCAGTCCCCGCAGCCTGCCCCTTGGTGGGGTAGTACCCCCGGAGGCCAGGAAGGTCTGGGCAAGGCTGCCAGGGGCAGGGACACTGCTGGGTCCTGCCCCTGGCCTGTGGGGCGTCTGAGCACAACCGGCACTCTCCCGCTGGAAGACCTCCTCGGCTGCCTCCAAAGGCCGGTTTGCCAACACTCCCGCCCGCTGTTCCCGCCAGGCACGCACAATGCTCCCAAGCCCGGGAGAAAAGCGCTTCGTTGTGGTGCTCTCTCCGGGCCCTTGCCCCTGAGCCTGGGGGCCAGGCAGAGGGAACACATTCCCAGGCCAAGGCAGAACGACATGCACACGTCTTTTCCTGCCCCCTACACCGGCAGAGAGATCGGGGGAGCCAGAGACTGCCAGGCTGCTGCTGGTCTGGCTGCCTGTCTGGGACGGGGCAGAGCCGACCTAGGGGCAAGTTGGGCCTCTTGCTCTCCCTGCTGCCCTGAGGCTGCTGGGTCAAAGAGGTCTTGGGCATCCAGCCCTTTGCTGGTCCCTTCCCTCTGACGAGGCCCTCTGAGCTCCAGCACCTTGCAGTGTGGAGACAGCCCCTGCCAGCAACCTCCTCTCCAAGGAGGCCTCAACCGAGGCCTAGGCCCAGGGGAAAGGCACCAGCGGGGATGAGCCTGGGGAGGCGCCCGGGCATGTCTGGACGCAGTCCCCGCAGCCTGCCCCTTGGTGGGGCAGTACCCCCGGAGACCAGGAAGGTCTGAGCAAGCCTGGCCAGGGGCAGCGGCCCTGCTGCGTCCTGCCCCTGGCCTGTGGGGCCTCTGAGCACAACCGGCCCTCTCCCACTGGAAGACCTCCCCGGCTGCCTCCAAAGGCCGGTTTGCAAGCGCTCCCGCCCTCTGTTCCCAGCAGGCGTACACAATGCTCCCAAGCCCGGGAGAAAAGCGCTTAAGGGTGGTGCTCTCTCCGGGCCCTTGCCCCTGAGCCTGGGGGCAAGGCAGGGTATCCACACTCCCAGGCCAAGGCAGAACCACATGCACACGTCTGATCTGCCCCCTGCACCAGCAGACAGCTCGGGGGAGCCAGAGTCTGTCAGGCAGCTGCTGGGCTGGCCGCCTGTGTGGCAAAAGGGCAGAGCCGACTTAGGGGCAAGTTGGGCCTCTTGCTCGCCCTGCTGCCCTGAGGCTGCTGGGCCAAAGAGTTCTTGGGCATCCAGCCCCTTGATGGTCCCTTCCCTCTGACGAGGCCCTCTGAGCTCCAGCACCTTGCAGTGTGGAGACAGCCCCTGCCAGCAACCTCCTCTCCAAGGAGGCCTAAACCGAGGCCTAGGCCCAGGGGAAAGGCACCAGCGGGGATGAGCCTGGGGAGGCGCCCGGGCATGTCTGGACCCAGTCCCCGCAGCCTGCCCCTTGGTGGGGCAGTACCCCCGGAGGCCAGGAAAGTCTGGGAAAGGCTGGCCAGGGGCAGGGGACCTGCTGGGTCCTACCCCTGGCCTGTGGGGCCTCTGAGCACAACCGGCCCTCTCCCACTGGAAGACTTCCCCGGCTGCCTCCAAAGGCCGGTTTGCAAGCACTCCCGCCCACTGTTCCCACCAAGAGCGCACAATGCTCCCAAGCCCGGGAGAAAAGCGCTTCGGGGTGGTGCTCTCTCCGGGCCCTTGCCCTTGAGCCTGGGGGCCAGGCAGGGGGTCCACACTCCCAGGCCAAGGCAGAACCACATGCACACGTCTGTTCCTGCCCCCTGCACCGGCAGAGAGCTCGGGGGAGCCAGAGTCTGTCAGGCAGCTGCTGGGCTGGCCGCCTGTGTGGGAAGGGGCATAGCCGACCTAGGGGCAAGTTGGGCCTCTTGCTCTCCCTGCTGCCCTGAGGCTGCTGGGCCAAAGAGGTCTTGGGCATCCAGCCCCTTGCTGGTCCCTTCCCTCTGACGAGGCCCTCTGAGCTCCAGCACCTTGCAGTGTGGAGACAACCCCTGCCAGCAACCTCCTCTCCAAGGAGGCCTCAACCGAGGCCTAGGACCAGGGGAAAGGCACCAGCGGGGATGAGCCTGGGGAGGCGCCCGGGCATGTCTGGAACCAGTCCCCGCAGCCTGCCCCTTGGTGGGGCAGTACCCCCGGAGGCCAGGAAGGTCTGGGCAAGGCTGGCCAGGGGCAGGGGCCCTGCTGGGTCCTGCCCCTGGCCTGTGGGGCCTCTGAGCACAACCGGCCCTCTCCCACTGGAAGACCTCCCCGGCTGCCTCCAAAGGCCGGTTTGCAAGCACTCCCGCCCACTGTTCCCGCCAGGCGTGCACAATGCTCCCAAGCCCGGGAGAAAAGCGCTTCGGGGTGGTGGTCTCTCGGGGCCTTGCCCCTGAGACTGGGTGCCAGGCAGGGGATCCACAGTCCCAGGCCAAGGCAGAACCACATGCACACGTCTGTTCCTGCCCCCTACACCGGCAGAGAACTCGGGGGAGCCAGAGACTGCCAGGCTGCTGCTGGGCTGGCTGCCTGTGTGGGACGGGGCAGAGCCGACCTAGGGGCAAGTTGGGCCTCTTGCTCTCCCTGCTGCCCTGAGGCTGCTGGGTCAAAGAGGTCTTGGGCATCCAGCCCTTTGCTGGTCCCTTCCCTCTGACGAGGCCCTCTGAGCTCCAGCACCTTGCAGTGTGGAGACAGCCCCTGCCAGCAACCTCCTCTCCAAAGAGGCCTCAACCGAGGCCTACGCCCAGGGGAAAGGCACCAGCGGGGATGATCCTGGGGAGGCTCACGGACATGTCTGGACCCAGTCCCCGCAGCCTGCCCCTTGGTGGGGCAGTACCCCCGGAGGCCAGGAAGGTCTGGGCAAGGCTGGCCAGGGGCAGGGGCCCTGCTGGGTCCTGCCCCTGGCCTGTGGGGCCTCTGAGCACAACAGGCCCTCTCCCACTGGAAGACCTCCCCGGCTGCCTCCAAAGTCCTGTTTGCAAGCACTCCCGCCCGCTGTTCACGCCAGGCTCGCACAATGCTCCCAAGCCCGGGAGAAAAGCGCTTCGGGGTGGTGCTCTCTCCGGGCCCTTGCCCCTGAGCCTGTGGGCAAGGCAGGGGGAACACACTCCCAGGCCAAGGCAGAACCACATGCACACGTCTGTTCCTGTCCCCTGCACCGGCAGAGAGCTCGGGGGAGCCAGAGTCTCTCAGGCAGGTGCTGGGCTGGACGCCTGTGTGGGAAGGGGCAGAGCCGACCTAGGGGCAAGTTGGGCCTCCTGATCTCCCTGCTGCCCAGAGGCTGCTGGGCCAAAGACGTCTTGGGCATCCAACCCATTACTGGTCCCTTCCCTCTGACGAGGCCCTCTGAGCTCCAGCACCTTGCAGTGTGGAGACAGCCCCTGCCAGCAACCTCCTCTCCAAGGAGGCCTCAACCGAGGCCTAGGCCCAGGGGAAAGGCACCAGCGGGGATGAGCCTGGGGAGGCGGCCGGGCATATCTGGACCCAGTCCCCGCAGCCTGCCCCTTGGTGGGGCAGTACCCCCGGAGGCCAGGAAGGTCTGGGCAAGGCTGGCCAGGGGCAGGGGCCCTGCTGGGTCCTGCCCCTGGCCTGTGGGGCCTCTGAGCACAACCGGCCCTCTCCCACTGGAAGACCTCCCCGGCTGCCTCCAAAGGCCGGTTTGCAAGCACTCCCGCCCACTGTTCCCGCCAGGCGCGCACAATGCTCCCAAGCCCGGGAGAAAAGCGCTTCGGGGTGGTGGTTTCTCCGGGCCCTTGCCCCTGAGACTGGGGTCCAGGCAGGGGATCCACAGTCCCAGGCCAAGGCAGAACCACATGCACACGTCTGTTCCTGCCCCCTCCACCGGCAGAGAGCTGGGGGTAGCCAGAGTCTGTCAGGCAGCTGCTGGGCTGGCCGCTTGTGTGGGAAGGGGCAGAGCCGACCTAGGGGCAAGTTGGGCCTCTTGCTCTCCCTGCTGCCCTGAGGCTGCTGGGCCAAAGAGGTCTTGGGCATCCAGCCCCTTGCTGGTCCCTTCCCTCTGACGAGGCCCTCTGAGCTCCAGCACCTTGCAGTGTGGAGACAGCCCCTGCCAGCAACCTCCTCTCCAAGGAGGCCTCAACCGAGGCCTAGGCCCAGGGGAAAGGCACCAGCGGGGATGAGCCAGTGGAGGCGCACGGGCATGTCTGGACCCAGTCACTGCAGCCTGCCCCTTGGTGGGGCAGTACCCCCGGAGGCCAGGAAGGTCTGGGCAAGGCTGGCCAGGGGCAGGGGCCCTGCTGGGTCCTGCCCCTGGCCTGTGGGGCCTCTGAGCACAACCGGCCCTCTCCCAATGGAAGACCTCCCCGGCTGCCTCCAAATGCCGGTTTGCCAACACTCCCGCCCGCTGTTCCCGCCAGGCACGCACAATGCTCCCAAGCCCGGGAGAAAAGCGCTTCGGGGTGTTGCTCTCTCCGGGCCCTTGCCCCTGAGCCTGGGGTCCAGGCAGTGGGTCCACACTCCCAGACCAAGGCAGAACCAAATGCACACGTCTGTTCCTGAACCCTGCACCGGCAGAGAGCTCGGGGGAGCCAGAGTCTGTCAGGCAGCTGCTGGGTTGGCTGCCTGTGTGGGAAGGGGAAGAGCCGACCTAGGGGCAAGTTGGGCCTCTTCCTCTCCCTGCTGCCCTGAGGCTGCTGGGCCAAAGAGGTCTTGGGCATCCAGCCCCTTGCTGGTCCCTTCCCGCTGACGAGGCCCTCTGAGCTCCAGCACCTTGCAGTGTGGAGACAGCCCCTGCCAGCAACCTCCTCTCCAAGGAGGCTTCAACCGAGGCCGAGGCCCAGGGGAAAGGCACCAGCGGGGATGAGCCTGGGGAGGCGCCCGGGCATGTCTGGACCCAGTCCCCGCAGCTTGCCCCTTGGTGTGGTAGTACCCCCGGAGGCCAGGAAGGTCTGGGCAAGGCTGGCCAGGGGCAGGGGCCCTGCTGGGTCCTTCCCCTGGCCTGTGGGGCCTCTGAGCACAACCGGCCCTCTCCCGCTGGAAGACCTCCCCGGCTGCCTCCAAAGGCCGATTTGGCAACATTCCCGCCCGCTGTTCCCGCCAGGCACGCACAATGCTCCCAAGCCCGGGAGAAAAGCGCTTCGGGGCGGTGCTCTCACTGGACCCTTGCCCCTGAGCCTGGGGGCAATGCAGGGGGAACACACTCCCAGGCCAAGGCAGAACCACATGCACACGTCTGTTCCTGCCCCCTGCACTGGCAGAGAGCTCGGCGGAGCCAGAGTCTGCCAGGCAGCTGCTGGGCTGGCCGCCTGTGTGGGAAGGGGCAGAGCCGAACGAGGGGCAAGTTGGGCCTCCTGCTCTCCCTGCTGCCCTGAAGCTGCTGGGCCAAAGAGGTCTTGGGCATCCAGCCCCTTGCTGGTCCCTTCCCGCTGACGAGGCCCTCTGAGCTCCAGCACCTTGCAGTGTGGAGACAGCCCCTGCCAGCAACCTCCTCTCCAAGGAGGCCTAAACCGAGGCCTAGGCCCAGAGGAAAGGCACCAGGGGGGATGAGCCAGGGGAGGCGCCCCGGCATGTCTGGACCCAGTCCCCGCAGCCTGCCCCTTGGTGGGGCAGTACCCCCGGAGGCCAGGAAGGTCCGGTAAAGGCTGGCCAGGGGCAGGGGACCTGCTGGGTCCTACCCCTGGCCTGTGGGGCCTCTGAGCACAACCGGCCCTCTCCCACTGGAAGACTTCCCCGGCTGCCTCCAAAGGCCGGTTTGCAAGCACTCCCGCCCACTGTTCCCACCAAGCGCGCACAATGCTCCCAAGCCCGGGAGAAAAGCGCTTCGGGGTGGTGCTCTCTCCGGGCCCTTGCCCCTGAGCCTGGGGGCCAGGCAGGGGGTCCACACTCCCAGGCCAAGGCAGAACCACATGCACACGTCTGTTCCTGCCCCCTGCACTGGCAGAGAGCTCGGGGGAGCCAGAGTCTGTCAGGCAGCTGCTGGTCCGGCCGCCTGTGTGGGAAGGGGCATAGCCGACCTAGGGGCAAGTTGGGCCTCTTCCTCTCCCTGCTGCCCTGAGGCTGCTGGGCCAAAGAGGTCTTGGGCATCCAGCCCCTTGCTGGTCCCTTCCCTCTGACGAGGCCCTCTGAGCTCCAGCACCTTGCAGTGTGGAGACAGCCCCTGCCAGCAACCTCCTCTCCAAGGAGGCCTCAACCGAGGCCTAGGCCCAGGGGAAAGGCACCAGCGGGGATGAGACTGGGGAGGCGCCCAGGCATGTCTGGACCCAGTCCCCGCAGCCTGCCCCTTGGTGGGGTAGTACCCCCGGAGGCCAGGAAGGTCTGGGCAAGGCTGGCCAGGGGCAGGGGCCCTGCTACATCCTGCCCCTGGCCTGTGGGGCCTCTGAGCACAACCGGCCCTCTCCCACTGGAAGACCTCCCCGGCTGCCTCCAAAGGGCGGTTTTCAAGCGCTCCCGCCCACTGTTCCCAGCAGGCGTGCACAATGCTCCCAAGCCCGGGAGAAAAGCGCTTCAGGGTGCTGCTCTCTCCGGGCCCTTGCCCCTGAGCCTGGGGGCAAGGCAGGGTGTCCACACTCCCAGGCCAAGGCAGAACCACATGCACACCTCTGATCTGCCCCCTGCACCGGCAGAGAGCTCTGGGGATCCAGAGTCTGTCAGGCAGCTGCTGGGCTGGCCGCCTGTGTGGGAAGGGGCAGAGCCGACCTAGGGGCAAGTTGGGCCTCTTGCTCTCCCTGCTGCCCTGAGGCTGCTGGGTCAAAGAGGTCTTGGGCATCCAGCCCTTTGCTGGTCCCTTCCCTCTGACGAGGCCCTCTGAGCTCCAGCACCTTGCAGTGTGGAGACAGCCCCTGCCAGCAACCTCCTCTCCAAGGAGGCCTCAACCGAGGCCTAGGCCCAGGGGAAAGGCACCAGCGTGGATGAGCCTGGGGAGGCGCACGGGCATGTCTGGACCCAGTCCCCGCAGCCTGCCCCTTGGTGGGGCAGTACCCCCGGAGGCCAGGAAGGTCTGGGCAAGGCTGGCCAGGGGCAGGGGCCCTGCTGGGCCCTGCCCCTGGCCTGTAGGGCCTCTGAGCACAACCGGCCCTCTCCCGCTGGAAGACCCCCCCAGCTGCCTCCAAAGGCAAGTTTGCCAACACTCCTGCCCGCTGTTCCCGCCAGGCACGCACAATGCACCCAAGCCCGGGAGAAAAGCGCTTCGGGGTGGTGCTCTCTCCGGGCCCTTGCCCCTGAGCCTGTGGGCAAGGCAGGGGGAACACACTCCCAGACCAAGGCAGAACCACATGCACACGTCTGTTCCTGTCCCCTGCACCGGCAGAGAGCTCGGGGGATCCAGAGTCTGTCAGGCAGCTGCTGGGCTGGTCCCCTGTGTGGGAAGGGGCAGAGCCGACCTAGGGGCAAGTTGGGCCTCTTGCTCTCCCTGCTGCCCTGAGGCTGCTGGGCCACAGAGGTCTTGGGCATCCAGCCCCTTGCTGGTCCCTTCCCTCTGACGAGGCCCTCTGAGCTCCAGCACCTTGCAGTGTGGAGACAGCCCCTGCCAGCAACCTCCTCTCCAAGGAGGCCTCAATCGAGGCCTAGGCCCAGGGGAAAGGCACTAGCGGGGATGAGCCTGGGGAGGCGCCCGGGCATGTCTGGACCCAGTCCCCGCAGCCTGCCCCTTGGTGGGGTAGTAACCCCGGAGGCCAGGAAGGTCTGGGCAAGGCGGCCAGGGGCAGGGACACTGCTGGGTCCGGCCCCTGGCCTGTGGGGCGTCTGAGCACAACCGGCACTCTCCCGCTGGAAGACTTCCCCGTCTGCCTCCAAAGGCCGGTTTGCAAGCACTCCCGCCCGCTGTTCCCGCCAGGCACGCACAATGCTCCCAAGCCCGGGAGAAAAGCGCTTCGGGGTGGTGCTCTCTCTGGGCCCTTGCCCCTGAGCCTGGGGGCCAGGCAGGGGGAACACACTCCCAGGCCAAGGCAGAATGACATGCACACGTCTGTTCCTGCCCCCTACACAGGCAGAGAGATCGGGGGAGCCAGAGACTGCCAGGCTGCTGCTGGGCTGGCTGCCTGTCTGGGACGGGGCAGAGCCGACCTAGGGGCAAGTTGGGCCTCTTGCTCTCCCTGCTGCCCTGAGGCTGCTGGGTCAAAGAGGTCTTGGGCATCCAGCCCTTTGCTGGTCCCTTCCCTCTGACGAGGCCCTCTGAGCTCCAGCACCTTGCAGTGTGGAGACAGCCCCTGCCAGCAACCTCCTCTCCAAAGAGGCCTCAACCGAGGCCTACGCCCAGGGGAAAGGCACCAGCGGGGATGATCTTGGGGAGGCGCACGGACATGTCTGGACCCAGTCCCCGCAGCCTGCCCCTTGGTGGGGCAGTACCCCCGGAGGCCAGGAAGGTCTGGGCAAGGCTGGCCATGGGCAGGGGCCCTGCTGGGTCCTGCCCCTGGCCTGTGAGGCCTCTGAGCACAACCGGCCCTCTCCCACTGGAAGACCTCCCCGGCTGCCTCCAAAGTCCTGTTTGCAAACACTCCCGCCCGCTGTTCACGCCAGACTTGCACAATGCTCCCAAGCCCGGGAGAAAAGCGCTTCGGGGTTGTGCTCTCTCCGGGCCCTTGCCCCTGAGCCTGGGGGCAAGGCATGGGGAACACACTCCCAGGCCAAGGCAGAACCACATGCCCACGTCTGTTCTTGTCCCCTGCACCGGCAGAGAGCTTGGGGGAGCCAGAGTCTGTCAGGCAGCTGCTGGGTTGGCCGCCTGTGTGGGAAGGGGCATAGCCGACCTAGGGGCAAGTTGGGCCTCTTGCTCTCCCTGCTGCCCTGAGGCTGCTGGGCCAAAGAGGTCTTGGGCATCAATCCCGTTGCTGGTCCCTTCCCTCTGACGAGGCCCTCTGAGCTCCAGCACCTTGCAGTGTGGAGACAGCCCCTGCCAGCAACCTCCTCTCCAAGGAGGCCTCAACCGAGGCCTAGGCCCAGGGGAAAGGCACCAGCGGGGATGAGCATGGGGAGGAGCCCGGGCATGTCTGGACCCAGTCCCCGCAGCCTACCACTTGGTGGGGCTGTAACCCCGGAGGCAGGAAGGTCTGGGCAAGGCTGGCCAGGGGCAGGGGCCCTGCTGGGTCCTGCCCCTGGCCTGTGGGGCCTCTGAGCACAACCGGGCCTCTCCCACTGGAAGACCTCCCCGGCTGCCTCCAAAGGCCGGTTTGCAAGCACTCCCGCCCACTGTTCCCACCAAGTGCGCACAATTCTCCCAAGCCCGGGAGAAAAGCGCTTCGGGGTGGTGCTCTCTCCGGGCCCTTGCCCCTGAGCCTGGGGGCCAGGCAGTTGGTCCACACTCGGAGACCAAGACAGAACCACATGCACACGTCTGTTCCTGCCCCCTGCACCGGCAGAGAGCTCGGGGGAGCCAGAGTCTGTCAGGCACCTGCTGTCTGGCCGCCTGTGTGGGAAGGGGCAGAGCCGACCTAGGGGCAAGTTGGGCCTCTTGCTCTCCCTGCTGCCCTGAGGCTGCTGGGCCAAAGAGGTCTTGGGCATCCAGCCCCTTGCTGGTCCCTTCCCTCTGATGAGGCCCTCTGAGCTCCAGCACCTTGCAGTGTGGAGACAGCCCCTGCCAGCAACCTCCTCTCCAAGGAAGCCTCAACCGAGGCCTAGGCCTAGGGGAAAGGCACCAGCGGGGATGAGCCTGGGGAGGCGCCCGGCCATGTCTGGACCCAGTCCCCGCAGCCTGCCCCTTGGTGGGGCAGTACCCCCGGAGGCCAGGAAGGTCTCGGCAAGGCTGCCAGGGGCAGAGACACTGCTGGGTCCTGCCCCTGGCCTGTTGGGCGTCTGAGCACAACCGGCACTCTCCCGCTGGAAGACCTCCCCGTCTGCCTACAAAAGACGGTTTGCAAGCACTCCCACCCGCTGTTCCCCCAGGCACGCACAATGCTCCCAAGCCCGGGAGAAAAGCGCTTCGGGGTGGTGCTCTCTCCGGGCCCTTGCCCCTGAGCCTGGGGCCAGGCAGGGGGAACACACTCCCAGGCCAAGGGAGAACGACATGCACACGTCTGTTCCTGCCCCCTACACCGGCAGAGAGCTCGGGGGAGCCAGAGACTGCCAGGCTGCTGCTGGGCTGGCAGCCTGTGTGGGACGGGGCAGAGCCGACCTACTGGCAAGTTGGGCCTCTTGCTCTCCCTGCTGACCTGAGGCTGCTGGGTCAAAGAGGTCTTGGGCATCCAGCCCTTTGCTGGTGCCTTCCCTCTGACGAGGCCCTCTGAGCTCCAGCACCTTGCAGTGTGGAGACAGCCCCTGCCAGCAACCTCCTCTCCAAAGAGGCCTCAACCGAGGACTACACCCAGGGGAAAGGCACCAGCGGGGATGATCCTGGGGAGGCGCACGGACATGTCTGGACCCAGTCTCCGCAGCCTGCCCCTTGGTGGGGCAGTACCCCCGGATTCCAGGAAGGTCTGGGCAAGTCTGGCCAGGGGCAGGGGCCCTGCTGGGTCCTGACACTGGCCTGTGGGGCCTCTGAGCACAACCGGCCCTCTCCCACTGGAAGACCTCCCCGGCTGCCTCCAAAGTCCTGTTTGCAAACACTCCCACCCGCTGTTCACGTCAGGCTCGCACAATGCTCCCAAGCCCGGGAGAAAAGCACTTCGGAGTGGTGCTCTCTCCGGGCCCTTGCCCCTGAGCCTGGGGGCAAGGCAGGGGGAACACACTCCCAGGCCAAGGCAGAAACACATGCACACGTCTGTTCCTGTCCCCTGCACCGGCAGAGAGCTTGGGGGAGCCAGAGTCTGTCAGGCAGCTGCTGGGTTGGCCGCCTGTGTGGGAAGGGGCAGAGCCGACCTAGGGGCAAGTTGCGCCTCTTGCTCTCCCTGCTGCCCTGAGGCTGCTGGGCCAAAGACGTCTTGGGCATCCAGCCCCTCACTGGTCCCTTCACTCTGACGAGGCCCTCTGAGCTCCAGCACCTTGCAGTGTGGAGACAGCCCCTGCCAGCAACCTCCTCTCCAAGGAGGCCTCAACCGAGGCCTAGGCCCAGGGGAAAGGCACCAGCGGGGATGAGCCTGGGGAGGCACACGAGCATGTCTGGACCCAGTTCCCGCAGCCTCCCCCTTGGTGGGGCAGTACCCCCGGAGGCCAGGAAGGTCTGGGCAAGGCTGGCCAGGGGCAGGGGCCCTGCTGGGTCCTGACCCTGGCCTGTGGGGCCTCAGAGCACAACCGGCCCTCTCCCACTGAAAGACCTCCCCGGCTGCCTCCAAAGGCCGGTTTGCAAGCGCTACCGCCCACTGTTCCCAGCAGGCGTGCACAATGCTCCTAAGCCCGGGAGAAAAGCGCTTCAGGGTGGTGCTCTCTCTGGGCCCTTGCCCCTGAGCCTGGGGTCAAGGCAGGGTGTCCACACTCCCAGGCCAAGGCAGAACCACATGCACACGTCTGATCTGCCCCCTGCACCGGCAGAGAGCTCGGGGGAGCCAGAGTCTGTCAGGCAGCTGCTGGGCTGGCCGCCTGTGGGGGAAGTGGCAGAGCCGACCTAGGGGCAAGTTGGGCCTCTTGCCCTCCCTGCTGCCCTGAGGCTGCTGGGCCAAAGAGGTCTTGGGCATCCAACCCATTGCTGGTCCCTTCCCTCTGACGAGGCCCTCTGAGCTCCAGCACCTTGCAGTGTGGAGACAGCCCCTGCCAGCAACCTCCTCTCCAAGGAGGCCTAAACCGAGGCCTAGGCACAGGGGAAAGGCACCAGCGGGGATGAGCATGGGGAGGCGCCCGGGCATGTATGGACCCAGTCCCCGCAGCCTGCCCCTTGGTGGGGTAGTACCCCCGGAGGCCAGGAAGGTCTGGGAAAGGCTGGCCAGGGGCAGGGGACCTGCTGGGTCCTGCCCCTGGCCTGTGGGGCCTCTGAGCACAACCAACCCTCTCCCACTGCAAGACGTCCCCGGCTGCCTCCAAAGGCCGGTTTGCAAGCACTCCCGCCCACTGTTCCAACCAAGGGCGCACAACGCTCCCAAGCCCGGGAGAAAATCGCCTCGGGGTGGTGCTCTCTCCGGGCCCTTTCCCCTGAGCCTGGGGGCCAGGCAGGGGGTCCACACTCCAAGGCCAAGGCAGAACCACATGCACACGTCTGTTCTTGCCCCCTGCACCGGCAGAGAGCTCGGGGGAGCCAGAGACTGCCAGGCTGCTGCTGGGCTGGCCGCCTGTGTGGGAAGGGGCAGAGCCGACCTAGGGGCAAGTTGGGCCTCTTCCTCTCCCTGCTGCCCTGAGGCTGCTGGGCCAAAGAGGTCTTGGGCATCCAGCCCCTTGCTGGTCCCTTCCCTCTGACGAGGCCCTCTGAGCTCCAGCACCTTGCAGTGTGGAGACAACCCCTGCCAGCAACCTCCTCTCCAAGGAGGCCTCAACCGAGGCCTAGGCCCAGGGGAAAGGCACCAGCGGGGATGAGCCTGGGGAGGCGCCCGGCCATGTCTGGACCCAGTCCCCGCAGCCTGCCCCTTGGTGGGGCAGTACCCCCGGAGGCCAGGAAGGTCTGGTAAAGGCTGGCCAGGGGCAGGGGACCTGCTGGGTCCTGCCCCTGGCCTGTGGGGCCTCTGAGCACAACCAACCCTCTCCCACTGGAAGCCCTCCCCGGCTGCCTCCAAAGGCTGGTTTGCAAGCACTCAATCCCGCTGTTCACGCCAGCTGCGCACAATGCTCCCAAGCCCGGGAGAAAAGCATTTTGGGGTGGTGCTCACTCCGGGCTTTGGAAGACCTCCCCGGCTGCCTCCAAGGCCGGTTTGCAAGCACTTCTGCCTGCTGTTCCCGCCAACCGCGCACAATGCTCCCAAGCCCGGGAGAAAAGCGTTTCGGAATGGTGTTCTCTCTGGGCCCAAGAAAGACCTCCCGGGCTGCCCCCAAATGCCGGTTTGCAAGCACTCCCACTCGCTGTTCCCGCCATCCGTGCAAATGCTCCTAGCCCAGGAGAAAAGCCCTTCAGGGTGGTGCTCTCTCCCGGCCCTTGGAAGACCTCCCCGGCTGCCTCCAAAGGCTGGATTTCAAGTACTCACTCCCGCTGTCCCGCCAGCCGCACACAATGCTCCCAATCACGGGAGAAAAGCGCTTCGGGGTGGTGCTCTCTTCGGGCCCTTGGAAGACCTCCCCGTTTGTCTCCAAAGGCCGGTTTGCAAGCACTCAATCCCGCTGTTCCCGCCAGCCGCGCACAATGCTCCCAAGCCCGGGAGAAAAGCGCTTCGGGGTGGTGCTCTCTCCCGGCCCTTGGAAGACCTCCCCGGCTGCCTCCAAAGGCCGGTTTGCAAGCACTCAATCCCGCTGTTCCCGCCAGCCGCGCACAATGCTCCCAAGCCCGGGAGAAAAGCGCTTCGGGGTGGTGCTCTCTCCCGGCCCTTGGAAGACCTCCCCGGCTGCCTCCAAAGGCCCGTTTTCAAGAACTCCCTCCCGCTGACCCGCCAGCCGCACACAATGCTCCCAAGCCCGGGAGAAAAGCATTTTGGGGTGGTCTCTCTCCGGGCCCTTGGAAGACTCCCCGGCTGCCTCTAAAGGCCGGTTTGCAAGCACTCATGACCTCTGTTCCCGACAGCCGCGAACAATGCTCCCAATTCCGTGAGAAAAGTGCTTCGGGATGGTGCTCTCTCCGGGCCCTTGGAAGACCTCCCCGGCTGCCTCCAAAGGCTGGTTTGCAAGGACTCCTTCCTGCTGTTCCCGCCAGCCACGCACAATGCTCCCAAGCCCGGGAGAAAAGCATTTTGGGGTGGTGCTCACTCCGGGCCCTTGGAAGACCTCCCCGGCTGCCTCCAATGGCCAGTTTGCAAGCACTCATGTCCGCTGTTCCCACCAGCCGCGCACAATGCTCCCAAGCCCGGGAGAAAAGCTTTTTGGGGTGGTGCTCACACCGGGCCCTGGAAGACCTCCCCGGCTGCCTCCAAAGGCCAGTTTTCAAGCACTCCTGCCTGCTGTTCCCGCCACCTGCGCACAATGCTCCCAAGCCCGGGAGAAAAGCGCTTCGGGGTGGTGCTCTCTACAGGCCCTTGGAAGACCTCCCCGGCTGCCTCCAAGGCCGGTTTGCAAGGACTCCTTCCTGCTGTTCCCGCCAGCCACACACAATGCTCCCAAGCCCGGAAGAGAAGCATTTTGGGGTGGTGCTCTCTACAGGCCCTTGGAAGACCTACCCGGCTGCCTCCAGTGGCCAGTTTGCAAGCACTCATGCCCGCTGTTCCCACCAGCCGCGCACAATGCTCCCAAGCCCGGGAGAAAAGCTTTTTGGGGTGGTGCTCACACCGGGCCCTGGATGACCTCCCCGGCTGCCTGCAAAGGCCGGTTTTCAAGCACTCCTGCCTGCTGTTCCCGCCACCCGCGCACAATACTCCCAAGCCCGGGAGAAAAGCGCTTCGGGGTGGTGCTCTCTACAGGCCCTTGGAAGACCTCCTCCGCTGCCTCCAAAGGCCGGTTTGCAAGGACTCCTTCCTGCTGTTCCTGCCAGCCGCGCACAATGCTCCCAAGCCCGGGAGAAAAGTGCTTCGGGGTGGTGATCTCTCCGGGCCCTTGGAAGACGTCCCCGGCTGCCTCCACAGGCCGGTTTGCAAGCACTCATGCCCGTTGTTCCCACCAGCCGCGCACAATGCTCCCAAGCCCGGGAGAAAAGCATTTTGGGGTGGTGCTCACTCCGGGCCCTTGGAAGACCTCCCCGGCTGCCTCCAAAGGCCAGTTTGCAAGCAGTCCTGCCTGCTGTTCCGGCCAGCCGCGCACAATGCTCCCAAGCCCGGGAGAAAAGCGCTTCGGGGTGGTGCTCTCTCCGGGCCCTTGGAAGACGTTCCCGGCTGCCTCCAAAGGCCGGTTTGCAAGCACTCATGCCCGTTGTTTCCAACAGCCGCGCACAATGCTCCCAAGCCCGGGAGAAAAGCATTTTGGGGTGGTGTTCACTCCGGGCCCTTGGAAGACCTCCCCGGCTGCCCCCAAAGGCCGGTTTGCAAGCACTCCCACTCGCTGTTCCCGCCAGCCACACACAATGTTCCAAAACCCCGGAGAAAAGCGCTTCGGGGTGGTGCTTTCTCCGGGCCCTTGGAAGACTTCTCTGGCTGCCTCCAAAGGCCGGTTTGCAAGAATTCCCTCCCGCTGTCCCACCAGCCGCACACAATGCTCCAGAACCCGAGAGAAAAGCGCTTCGAGGTGGTGCTCTCTCCGGGCCCTTGGAAGACCTCCCCGGCTGCCTCCAATGGGCGGTATGCAAGCACTCATGCCCGCTGTTCCCGCCAGCCGCCCACAATGCTCCCAAGCCCGGGAGAAAAGCGCTTCAGGGTGGTGTTCTCTCCGGGCACCTTCAAGACCTCCCCGGCTGCCTCCAAAGGCAGGTTTGTAAGTACTCATTCCCGCTGCTTCCGCCAGCCACGCACAATGCTCCCAAGCCCGGGAGAAAAGCATTTTGGGGTGGTGTTCTCTCCGGGCCCTTGGAAGACGTCCCCGGCTGCCTCCAATGGCCAGTTTGAAAGCACTCATGCCCGCTGTTCCCACCAGTGGCGCACAATGCTCCCAAGCCCGGGAGAAAAGCTTTTTGGGGTGGTGCTCAACCGGGCCCTGGAAGACCTCCCCGGCTGCCTCCAAAGGCCGGTTTTCAAGCACTCCTGCCTGCTGTTCCCGCCACCTGCGCACAATGCTCCCAAGCCCGGGAGAAAAGCGCTTCGGGGTGGTGCTCTCTACAGGCCCTTGGAAGACCTCCCCGGCTGCCTCCAAAGGCCGGTTTGCAAGGACTCCTTCCTGCTGTTCCCGCCAGCCACGCACAATGCTCCCAAGCCCGGGAGAAAAGCATTTTGGGGTGGTGCTCACTCCGGGCCCTTGGAAGACCTCCCCGGCTGCCTCCAATGGCCAGTTTGAAAGCACTCATGCCCGCTGTTCCCACCAGCCGCGCACAATGCTCCCAAGCCCGGGAGATAAGCTTTTTGGGGTGGTGCTCACACCGGGCCCTGGAAGACCTCCCCGGCTGCCTCCAAAGGCCGGTTTTCAAGCACTCCTGCCTGCTGTTCCCGCCACCTGCGCACAATGCTCCCAAGCCCGGGAGAAAAGCGCTTCGGGGTGGTGCTCTCTACAGGCCCTTGGAAGACCTCCCCGCCTGCCTCCAAAGGCAGGTTTGCAAGGACTCCTTCCTGCTGTTTCCGCCAGCCACGCACAATGCTCCCACCCCGGAAGAAAAGCATTTTGGGGTGGTGCTCTCTACAGGCCCTTGGAAGACCTCCCCGGCTGCGTCCAATGGCCAGTTTGAAAGCACTCATGCCCGCTGTTCCCACCAGCCGCGCACAATGCTCCCAAGCCCGGGAGAAAAGCATTTTGGGGTGGTGCTCACTCCGGGCCCTTGGAAGACCTCCCCGGCTGCCTCCAAAGGCCAGTTTTCAAGCACTCCTGCCTGCTGTTCCCCCCAGCCGCGCACAATGCTCCCAAACCCGGGAGAAAAACGCTTCGGGGTGGTGCTCTCTCCGGGCACTTTCAAGACCTCGCCGGCTGCCTCCAAAGGCCGGTTTGTAAGTACTCATTCCCGCTGCTTCCGCCAGCCACGCACAATGCTCCCAAGACCGGGAGAAAAGCATTTTGGGGTGGTGCTCTCTCCGGGCCCTTGGAAGACCTCCCGGGCTGCCTCCAAAGGCCGGTTTGCAAGCACTCATGTCCGCTGTTCCCGACAGCCGCGCACAATGCTCCCAAGCCCGGGAGAAAAGCATTTTGGGGTGGTGATCAGTCCGGGCCCTTGGAAGACCTCCCCGGCTGCCTCCAAAGGACAGTTTGCAAGCACTCATGCCCGCTGTTCCCGCCAGCCGCGCACAATGCTCCCAAGACCGTGAGAAAAGCTCTTCGGGGTGGTGTTCTCTCCGGGACCATGGAGGACCTCCCCGGCTGCCCCCAAAGGCCGGTTTGCAAGCACTCCCACTCGCTGTTCCCGCCAGCCACACACAATGTTCCAAAACCCCAGAGAAAAGCGCTTCGGGGTGGTGCTCTCTCCGGGCCCTTGGAAGACTTCTCTGGCTGCCTCCAAAGGCCGGTTTGCAAGAATTCCCTCCCGCTGTCCCACCAGCCGCACACAATGCTCCAGAACCCGAGAGAAAAGCGCTTCGAGGTGGTGCTCTCTCCGGGCCTTTGGAAGACCTCCCCGGCTGCCTGCAATGGGCGGTATGCAAGCACTCATGCCCGCTGTTCCCACCAGCTATGCACAATGCTCCCAAGCACGGGAGAAAAGCATTTTGGGGTGGTGCTCACTCCTTGCCCTTGGAAGACCTCCGCGCCTGCCTCCAAAGGCCGGTTTGCAAGCACTCCTGCCTGCTGTTCCCGCCACACGCGCACACTGCTCCCAAGCCCGGGAGAAAAGCG
This sequence comes from Dama dama, assembly GCF_033118175.1. NCBI lineage: Eukaryota > Metazoa > Chordata > Mammalia > Artiodactyla > Cervidae > Dama > Dama dama. Next base: position 618,582 of record NW_026870909.1, on the reverse strand, counting down.
CATCGGGGTGGTGTTCTCTCCGGGCCCATGGAGGACCTCCCCGGCTGCCCCCAAAGGCCGGTTTGCAAGCATTCCCACTAGCTGTTCCCGACAGCCACGCAAATGCTCCCAAGCCCGGGAGAAAAGCATTTTGGGGTGGTGCTCTCTCCGGGCCCTTGCCCCTGTGCCTCGGGGCCAGGCAGGGGGTCCACACTCCTAGGCAAAGTCAGAACCACATGCACACGTCTGTTCCTGTCCCCTGCACCGGAAGAGAGCTCGGGGGAGCCAGAGTCTGTCAGGCAGCTGCTGGGCTGGCGGCCTGTGTGGGAAGGGGCAGAGCCGACCTAGGGGCAAGTTGGGCCTCTTGCTCTCCCTGCTGCCCTGAGGCTGCTGGGCCAAAGAGGTCTTGGGCATCCAGCCCCTTGCTGGTCCCTTCCCTCTGATGAGGCCCTGTGAGCTCCAGCACCTTGCAGTGTGGAGACAGCCCCTGCCAGCAACCTCCTCTCCAAGGAGGCCTCAACCGAGGCCTAGACCTAGGGGAAAGACACCAGCGGGGATGATCCTGGGGAGGCGCCCGGGCATGTCTGGACCCAGTCCCCGCAGCCTGCCCCTTGGTGGGGCAGTACGCCCGGAGGCCAGGAAGGTCTAGGCAAGGCTGGCCAGGGGCAGGGGCCCTGCTGGGTCCTGCCCCTGGCCTGTAGGGCCTCTGAGCACAACCGGCCCTCTCCCGCTGGAAGACCTCCCCGGCTGCCTCCAAAGGCCAGTTTGCCAACACTCCTGCCCGCTGTTCCCGCCAGGCACGCACAATTCTCCCAAGCCCGGGAGAAAAGCGCTTCGGGGTGGTGCTCTCTCCGGGCCCCTGCCCCTGAGCCTGGGGGCCAGGCAGGGGATCCACACTCCCAGGCCAAGGCAGAACCACATGCACACGTCTGTTCCTGCCCCCTCCACCGGCAGAGAGCTGGGGGGAGCCAGAGTCTGTCAGGCAGCTGCTGGGCTGGCCGCCTGTGTGGGAAGGGGCAGAGCCGACCTAGGGGCAAGTTGGCCTCTTGCTCTCCCTGCTGCCTTGAGGCTGCTGGGCCAAAGAGGTCTTGGGCATCCAGCCCCTTGCTGGTCCCTTCCCTCTGACGAGGCCCTCTGAGCTCCAGCACCTTGCAGTGTGGAGACAGCCCCTGCCAGCAACCTCCTCTCCAAGGAGGCCTCAACCGAGGCCTAGGCCCAGGGGAAAGGCACCAGCGGAGATGAGCCAGTGGAGGCGCACGGGCATGTCTGAACCCAGTCCCCGCAGCCTGCCCCTTGGTGGGGCAGTACCCCCGGAGGCCAGGAAGGTCTGGGCAAGGCTGGCCAGGGGCAGGGGCCCTGCTGGGTCCTGCCCCTGGCCTGTGGGGCCTCTGAGCACAACCGGCCCTCTCCCACTGGAAGACCTCCCCGGCTGCCTCCAAAGGCCGGTTTGCCAACACTCCCGCCCGCTGTTCCCGCCAGGCACGCACAATGCTCCCAAGCCCGGGAGAAAACCGCTTCGGGGTGTTGCTCTCTCCAGGCCCTTGCCCCTGAGCCTGGGGTCCAGGCAGTGGGTCCACACTCCCAGACCAAGGCAGAACCACATGCACACGTCTGTTCCTGACCCCTGCACCAGCAGAGAGCTCGGGGGAGCCACAGTCTGTCAGGCAGCTGCTGGGTTGGCTGCCTGTGTGGGAAGGGGCAGAGCCGACCTAGGGGCAAGTTGGGCCTCTTCCTCTCCCTGCTGCCCTGAGGCTGCTGGACCAAAGAGGTCTTGGGCATCCAGCCCCTTGCTGGTCCCTTCCCGCTGACGAGGCCCTCTGAGCTCCAGCACCTTGCAGTGTGGAGACAGCCCCTGCCAGCAACCTCCTCTCCAAGGAGGCCTCAACCGAGGCCTAGGCCCAGGGGAAAGGCACCAGCGGGGATGAGCCTGGGGAGGCGCCCGGGCATGTCTGGACCCAGTCCCCGCAGCCTGCCCCTTGGTGGGGTAGTACCCCCGGAGGCCAAGAAGGTCTGGGCAAGGCTGCCAGGGGCAGGGACACTGCTGGGTCCTGCCCCAGGCCTGTGGGGCGTCTGAGCACAACCGGCACTCTCCCGCTGGAAGACCTCCCCGGCTGCCTCCAAAGGCCGGTTTGCCAACACTCCCGCCCGCTGTTCCCGCCAGGCACGCACAATGCTCCCAAGCCCGGGAGAAAAGCGCTTCGTTGTGGTGCTCTCTCCGGGCCCTTGCCCCTGAGCCTGGGGGCCAGGCAGAGGGAACACACTCCCAGGCCAAGGCAGAACGACATGCACACGTCTTTTCCTGCCCCCTACACCGGCAGAGAGATCGGGGGAGCCAGAGACTGCCAGGCTGCTGCTGGTCTGGCTGCCTGTGTGGGACGGGGCAGAGCCGACCTAGGGGCAAGTTGGGCCTCTTGCTCTCCCTGCTGCCCTGAGGCTGCTGGGTCAAAGAGGTCTTGGGCATCCAGCCCTTTGCTGGTCCCTTCCCTCTGACGAGGCCCTCTGAGCTCCAGCACCTTGCAGTGTGGAGACAGCCCCTGCCAGCAACCTCCTCTCCAAGGAGGCCTCAACCGAGGCCTAGGCCCAGGGGAAAGGCACCAGCGGGGATGAGCCTGGGGAGGCGCCCGGGCATGTCTGGACCCAGTCCCCGCAGCCTGCCCCTTGGTGGGGCAGTACCCCCGGAGACCAGGAAGGTCTGAGAAAGCCTGGCCAGGGGCAGCGGCCCTGCTGCGTCCTGCCCCTGGCCTGTGGGGCCTCTGAGCACAACCGGCCCTCTCCCACTGGAAGACCTCCCCGGCTGCCTCCAAAGGCCGGTTTGCAAGCGCTCCCGCCCTCTGTTCCCAGCAGGCGTACACAATGCTCCCAAGCCCGGGAGAAAAGCGCTTAAGGGTGGTGCTCTCTCCGGGCCCTTGCCCCTGAGCCTGGGGGCAAGGCAGGGTGTCCACACTCCCAGGCCAAGGCAGAACCACATGCACACGTCTGATCTGCCCCCTGCACCGGCAGACAGCTCGGGGGAGCCAGAGTCTGTCAGGCAGCTGCTGGGCTGGCCGCCTGTGTGGCAAAAGGGCAGAGCCGACTTAGGGGCAAGTTGGGCCTCTTGCTCTCCCTGCTGCCCTGAGGCTGCTGGGTCAAAGAGGTCTTGGGCATCCAGCCCTTTGCTGGTCCCTTCCCTCTGACGAGGCCCTCTGAGCTCCAGCACCTTGCAGTGTGGAGACAGCCCCTGCCAGCAACCTCCTCTCCAAAGAGGCCTCAACCGAGGCCTACGCCCAGGGGAAAGGCACCAGCGGGGATGATCCTGGGTAGGCGCACGGACATGTCTGGACCCAGTCCCCGCAGCCTGCCCCTAGGTGGGGCAGTACCCCCGGAGGCCAGGAAGGTCTGGGCAAGGCTGGCCAGGGGCAGGGGCCCTGCTGGGTCCTGCCCCTGGCCTGTGGGGCCTCTGAGCACAACCAGCCCTCTCCCACTGGAAGACCTCCCCGGCTGCCTCCAAAGGCCGGTTTGCAAGCACTCCCGCCCACTGTTCCCGCCAGGCGCGCACAATGCTCCCAAGCCCGGGAGAAAAGCGCTTCGGGGTGGTGGTCTCTCCGGGCCCTTGCCCCTGAGACTGGGGGCCAGGCAGGGGATCCACAGTCCCAGGCCAAGGCAGAACCACATGCACACGTCTGTTCCTGCCCCCTCCACCGGCAGAGAGCTGGGGGGAGCCAGAGTCTGTCAGGCAGCTGCTGGGCTGGCCGCCTGTGTGGGAAGGGGCAGAGCCGATCTAGGGGCAAGTTGGGCCTCTTGCTCTCCCTGCTGCCCTGAGGCTGTTGGGCCAAAGAGGTCTTGGGCATCCAGCCCCTTGCTGGTCCCTTCCCTCTGACGAGGCCCTCTGAGCTCCAGCACCTTGCAGTGTGGAGACAGCACCTGCCAGCAATCTCCTCTCCAAGGAGGCCTAAACCGAGGCCTAGGCCCAGGGGAAAGGCACCAGCGGGGATGAGCCTGGGGAGGCGCCGGGGCATGTCTGGACCCAGTCCCCGCAGCCTGCCCCTTGGTGGGGCAGTACCCCCGGAGGCCAGGAAGGTCTGGGCAAGGCTGGCCAGGGGCAGGGGCCCTGCTGGGTCCTGCCCCTGGCCTGTGGGGCCTCTGAGCACAACCGGCCCTCTCCCACTGGAAGACCTCCCCGGCTGCCTCCAAAGGCCGGTTTGCAAGCGCTGCCGCCCAGTGTTCCCAGCAGGCGTGCACAATGCTCCCAAGCCCGGGAGAAAAGCGCTTCAGGGTGGTGCTCTCTCCGGGCCCTTGCCCCTGAGCCTGGGGTCAAGGCAGGGTGTCCACACTCCCAGGCCAAGGCAGAACCACATGCACACGTCTGAACTGCCCCCTGCACCGGCAGAGAGCTCGGGGGAGCCAGAGTCTGTCAGGCAGCTGCTGGGCTGGCCGCCTGTGTGGGAAGGGGCAGAGCCGACCTAGGGGCAAGTTGGGCCTCTTGCTCTCCCTGCTGCCCTGAGGCTGCTGGGCCAAAGACGTCTTGGGCATCCAGCCCCTTGCTGGTCCCTTCCCTCTGACGAGGCCCTCTGAGCTCCAGCACCTTGCAGTGTGGAGACAGCCCCTGCCAGCAACCTCCTCTCCAAGGAGGACTCAACCGAGGCCTAGGCCCAGGGGAAAGGCACCAGCGTGGGTGAGCCTGGGGAGGCGCCCGGGCATGTCTGGACCCAGTCCCCGCAGCCTGCCCCTTGGTGCGGCTGTAACCCCGGAGGCAGGAAGGTCTGGGCAAGGCTGGCCAGGGGCAGGGGCCCTGCTGGGTCCTGCCCCTGGCCTGTGGGGCCTCTGAGCACAACCAGCCCTCTCCCACTGGAAGACCTCCCCGGCTGCCTCCAAAGGCCGGTTTCCAAGCACTCCCGCCCACTGTTCCCACCAAGCGTGCACAATGCTCCCAAGCCCAGGAGAAAAGTGCTTCGGGGTGGTGCTCTCTCCGGGCCCTTGCCCCTGAGCCTGGGGGCCAGGCAGGGGGTCCACACTCCCAGGCCAAGGCAGAACGACATGCACACGTCTGTTCCTGCCCCCTACACCGGCAGAGAACTCGGGGGAGCCAGAGACTGCCAGGCTGCTGCTGGGCTGGCTGCCTGTGTGGGACGGGGCAGAGCCGACCTAGGGGCAAGTTGGGCCTCTTGCTCTCCCTGCTGCCCTGAGGCTGCTGGGTCAAAGAGGTCTTGGGCATCCAGCCCTTTGCTGGTCCCTTCCCTCTGACGAGGCCCTCTGAGCTCCAGCACCTTGCAGTGTGGAGACAGCCCCTGCCAGCAACCTCCTCTCCAAAGAGGCCTCAACCGAGGCCTAGGCCCAGGGGAAAGGCACCAGCGGGGATGATCCTGGGTAGGCGCACGGACATGTCTGGACCCAGTCCCCGCAGCCTGCCCCTTGGTGGGGCAGTACCCCCGGAGGCCAGGAAGGTCTGGGCAAGGCTGGCCAGGGGCAGGGGCCCTGCTGGGTCCTGCCCCTGTCCTGTGGGGCCTCTGAGCACAACAGGCCCTCTCCCACTGGAAGACCACCCCGGCTGCCTCCAAAGTCCTGTTTGCAAGCACTCCCGCCCACTGTTCCCGCCAGGCGCGCACAATGCTCCCAAGCCCGGGAGAAAAGCGCTTCGGGGTGGTGCTCTCTCCGGGCCCTTGCCCCTGAGCCTGGGGGCCAGGCAGGGGGTCCACACTCGCAGGCCAAGGCAGAACCACATGCACACGTCTGTTCCTGCCCCCTGCACCGGCAGAGAGCTCGGGGGAGCCAGAGTCTGTCAGGCAGCTCCTGGGCTGGCCGCCTGTGTGGGAAGGGGCAGAGCCGAATAAGGGCAAGTTGGGCCTCTTGCTCTCCCTGCTGCCCTGAGGCTGCTGGGCCAAAGAGGTCTTGGGCATCCAGCCCCTTGCTTGTCCCTTCCCTCTGACGAGGCCCTGTGAGCTCCAGCACCTTGCAGTGTGGAGACAGCCCCTGCCAGCAACCTCCTCTCCAAGGAGGCCTCAACCGAGGCCTAGGCCCAGGGGAAAGGCACCAGCGGGGATGAGCCTGGGGAGGCGCCCGGGCATGTCTGGACCCAGTCCCCGCAGCCTGCCCCTTGGTGGGGCAGTTCCCCCGGAGGCCAGGAAGGTCTGGGCAAGGCTGGCCAGGGGCAGGGGCCCTGCTGGGTCCTGCCCCTGGCCTGTGGGGCCTCTGAGCAAAACCGGCCCTCTCCCACTGGAAGACCTCCCCGGGTACCTCCAAACGGCGGTTTGCAAGCGCTCCCGCCTGCTGTTCCCAGCAGGCTTGCACAATGCTCCCAAGCCCGGGAGAAAAGCGCTTCAGGGTGCTGCTCTCTCCGGGCCCTTGCCCCTGAGCCTGGGGGCAAGGCAGGGTGTCCACACTCCCAGGCCAAGGCAGAACCACATGCACACGTCTGTTCCTGTCCCCTGCACCGGCAGAGAGCTCGGGGGAGCCAGAGTCTCTCAGGCAGGTGCTGGGCTGGACGCCTGTGTGGGAAGGGGCAGAGCCGACCTAGGGGCAAGTTGGGCCTCCTGATCTCCCTGCTGCCCAGAGGCTGCTGGGCCAAAGACGTCTTGGGCATCCAACCCCTTACTGGTCTCTTCCCTCTGACGAGGCCCTCTGAGCTCCAGCACCTTGCAGTGTGGAGACAGCCCCTGCCAGCAATCTCCTCTCCAAGGAGGCCTCAACCGAGGCCTAGGCCCCGGGGAAAGGCACCAGCGGGGTTGAGCCAGGGTAGGCGCCCGGGCATGTCTGGACCCAGTCCCCGCAGCCTGCCCCTTGGTGGGGCAGTACCCCCGGAGGCCAGGAAGGTCTGGGCAAGGCTGGCCAGGGGCAGGGGCCCTGCTGGGTCCTGCCCCTGGCCTGTGGGGCCTCTGAGCACAACCGGCCCTCTCCCACTGGAAGACCTCCCCGGCTGCCTCCAAAGGCCGGTTTGCAAGCACTCCCGCCCACTGTTCCCGCCAGGCGCGCACAATGCTCCCAAGCCCGGGAGAAAAGCGCTTCGGGGTGGTGGTCTCTCCGGGCCCTTGCCCCTGAGACTGGGGGCCAGGCAGGGGATCCACAGTCCTAGGCCAAGGCAGAACCACATGCACACGTCTGTTCCTGCCCCCTCCACCGGCAGAGAGCTGGGGGGAGCCAGAGTCTGTCAGGCAGCTGCTGGGCTGGCCGCCTGTGTGGGAAGGGGCAGAGCCGACCTAGGGGCAAGGTGGGCCTCTTGCTCTCCCTGCTGCCCTGAGGCTGCTGGGTCAAAGAGGTCTTGGGCATCCAGGCCCTTGCTGGTCCCTTCCCTCTGACGAGGCCCTCTGAGCTCCAGCCCCTTGCAGTGTGGAGACTGCCCCTGCCAGCAACCTCCTCTCCAAGGAGGCCTAAACCGAGGCCTAGGCCCAGGGGAAAGGCACCAGCGGGGATGAGCCTGGGGAGGCGCCCGGGCATGTCTGGACCCAGACCCCGCAGCCTGCCCCTTGGTGGGGCAGTACCCCCGGAGGCCAGGAAGGTCTGGGCAAGGCTGGCCAGGGGCAGGGGCCCTGCTGGGTCCTGCCCCTGGCCTGTGGGGCCTCTGAGCACAACCGGCCCTCTCCCACTGGAAGACCTCCCCGGCTGCCTCCAAAGGCCGGTTTGCAAGCGCTGCCGCCCAGTGTTCCCAGCAGGCGTGCACAATGCTCCCAAGCCCGGGAGAAAAGCGCTTCAGGGTGGTGCTCTCTCCGGGCCCTTGCCACTGAGCCTGGGGTCAAGGCAGGGTGTCCACACTCCCAGGCCAAGGCAGAACCACATGCACACGTCTGAACTGCCCCCTGCACCGGCAGAGAGCTCGGGGGAGCCAGAGTCTGTCAGGCAGCTGCTGGGCTGGCCGCCTGTGTGGGAAGGGGCAGAGCCGACCTAGGGGCAAGTTGGGCCTCTTGCTCTCCCTGCTGCCCTGAGGCTGCTGGGCCAAAGACGTCTTGGGCATCCAGCCCCTTGCTGGTCCCTTCCCTCTGACGAGGCCCTCTGAGCTCCAGCACCTTGCAGTGTGGAGACAGCCCCTGCCAGCAACCTCCTCTCCAAGGAGGCCTCAACCGAGGCCTAGGCCCAGGGGAAAGGCACCAGCGGGGATGAGCCTGGGGAGGCGCCCGGGCATGTCTGGACCCAGTCCCCGCAGCCTGCCCCTTGGGGCGGCTGTAACCCCGGAGGCAGGAAGGTCTGGGCAAGGCTGGCCAGCGGCAGGGGCCCTGCTGGGTCCTGCCCCTGGCCTGTGGGGCCTCTGAGCACAACCGGCCCTCTCCAACTGGAAGACCTCCCCGGCTGCCTCCAAAGGCCGGTTTCCAAGCACTCCCGCCCACTGTTCCCACCAAAGCGCACAATGCTCCCAAGCCCGGGAGAAAAGTGCTTCGGGGTGGTGCTCTCTCCGGGCCCTTGCCCCTGAGCCTGGGGGCCAGGCAGGGGGTCCACACTCCCAGGCCAAGGCAGAACGACATGCACACGTCTGTTCCTGCCCCCTACACCGGCAGAGAACTCGGGGGAGCCAGAGACTGCCAGGCTGCTGCTGGGCTGGCTGCCTGTGTGGGACGGGGCAGAGCCGACCTAGGGGCAAGTTGGGCCTCTTGCTCTCCCTGCTGCCCTGAGGCTGCTGGGTCAAAGAGGTCTTGGGAATCCAGCCCTTTGCTGGTCCCTTCCCTCTGACGAGGCCCTCTGAGCTCCAGCACCTTGCAGTGTGGAGACAGCCCCTGCCAGCCACCTCCTCTCCAAAGAGGCCTCAACCGAGGCCTACGCCCAGGGGAAAGACACCAGCGGGGATGATCCTGGGTAGGCGCACGGACATGTCTGGACCCAGTCCCCGCAGCCTGCCCCTTGGTGGGGCAGTACCCCCGGAGGCCAGGAAGGTCTGGGCAAGGCTGGCCAGGGGCAGGAGCCCTGCTGGGTCCTGCCCCTGGCCTGTGGGGCCTCTGAGCACAACAGGCCCTCTCCCACTGGAAGACCTCCCCGGCTGCCTCCAAAGTCCTGTTTGCAAGCACTCCCGCCCGCTGTTCACACCAGGCTCGCACAATGCTCCCAAGCCCGGGAGAAAAGCGCTTCGGGGTGGTGTTCTCTCCGGGCACTTGCCCCTGAGCCTGGGGGCCAGGCAGGGGGTCCACACTCCCAGGCCAAGGCAGAACCACATGCACACGTCTGTTCCTGCCCCCTGCACCGGCAGAGAGCTCGGGGGAGCCAGAGTCTGTCAGGCAGCTGCTGGGCTGGCCGCCTGTGTGGGAAGGGGCAGAGCCGAATAGGGGCAAGTTGGGCCTCTTGCTCTCCCTGCTGCCCTGAGGCTGCTGGGCCAAAGAGGTCTTGGGCATCCAGCCCCTTGCTTGTCCCTTCCCTCTGACGAGGCCCTGTGAGCTCCAGCACCTTGCAGTGTGGAGACAGCCCCTGCCAGCAACCTCCTCTCCAAGGAGGCCTCAACCGAGGCCTAGGCCCAGGGGAAAGGCACCAGCGGGGATGAGCCTGGGGAGGCGGCCGGGCATGTCTGGACCCAGTCCCCGCAGCCTGCCCCTTGGTGGGGCAGTACCCCCGGAGGCCAGGAAGGTCTGCGGAAGTCTGGCCAGAGGCAGGGGCCCTGCTGGGTCCTGCCCCTGGCCTGTGGGGCCTCTGAGCACAACCGGCCCTCTCCCACTGGAAGACCTCCCCGGCTGCCTCCAAAGGCCGGTTTGCAAGCGCTCCCGCCTGCTGTTCCCAGCAGGCTTGCACAATGCTCCCAAGCCCAGGAGAAAAGCGCTTCAGGGTGCTGCTCTCTCCGGGCCCTTGCCCCTGAGCCTGGGGGCAAGGCAGGGTGTCCACACTCCCAGGCCAAGGCAGAACAACATGCACAAGTCTGATCTGCCCCCTCCACCGGCAGAGAGCTCGGGGGATCCAGAGTCTGTCAGGCAGCTGCTGGGCTGGCCGCCTGTGTGGGAAGGGGCAGAGCCGACCTAGGGGCAAGTTGGGCCTCTTGCTCTCCCTGCTGCCCTGAGGCTGCTGGGCCAAAGACGTCTTGGGCATCCAGCCCCTTGCTGGTCCCTTCCCTCTGACGAGGCCGTCTGAGCTCCAGCACCTTGCAATGTGGAGACAGCCCCTACCAGCAACCTCCTCTCCAAGGAGGCCTCAACCGAGGCCGAGGCCCAGGGGAAAGGCACCAGCGGGGATGAGCCTGGGGAGGCGCCCGGGCATGTCTGGACCCAGTCCCCGCATCCTGCCCCTTGGTGGGGTAGTACCCCCGGAGGCCAGGAAGGTCTGGGCAAGGCTGCCAGGGGCAGGGGCCCTGCTGGGTCCTGCCCCTGGCCTGTGGGGCGTCTGAGCACAACCGGCACTCTCCCGCTGGAAGACCTCCCCGGCTGCCTCCAAAGGCTGGTTTGCAAGCACTCCCGCCCGCTGTTCCCGCCAGGCACGCACAATGCTCCGAAGCCCGGGAGAAAAGCGCTTCGGGGTGGTGGTCTCTCCGGGCCCTTGCCCCTGAGACTGGGGGCCAGGCAGGGGATCCACAGTCCTAGGCCAAGGCAGAACCACATGCACACGTCTGTTCCTGCCCCCTCCACCGGCAGAGAGCTGGGGGGAGCCAGAGTCTGTCAGGCAGCTGCTGGGCTGGCCGCCTGTGTGGGAAGGGGCAGAGCCGACCTAGGGGCAAGTTGGGCCTCTTGCTCTCCCTGCTGCCCTGAGGCTGCTGGGCCAAAGAGGTCTTGGGCATCCAGCCCCTTGCTGGTCCCTTCCCTCTGACGAGGCCCTCTGAGCTCCAGCCCCTTGCAGTGTGGAGACAGCCCCTGCCAGCAACCTCCTCTCCAAGGAGGCCTAAACCGAGGCCTAGGCCCAGGGGAAAGGCACCAGCGGGGATGAGCCTGGGGAGGCGCCCGGGCATGTCTGGACCCAGACCCCGCAGCCTGCCCCTTGGTGGGGCAGTACCCCCGGAGGCCAGGAAGGTCTGGGCAAGGCTGGCCAGGGGCAGGGGCCCTGCTGGGTCCTGCCCCTGGCCTGTGGGGCCTCTGAGCACAACCGGCCCTCTCCCACTGGAAGACCTCCCCGGCTGCCTCCAAAGGCCGGTTTGCAAGCGCTGCCGCCCAGTGTTCCCAGCAGGCGTGCACAATGCTCCCAAGCCCGGGAGAAAAGCGCTTCAGGGTGGTGCTCTCTCCGGGCCCTTGCCCCTGAGCCTGGGGTCAAGGCAGGGTGTCCACACTCCCAGGCCAAGGCAGAACCACATGCACACGTCTGAACTGCCCCCTGCACCGGCAGAGAGCTCGGGGGAGCCAGAGTCTGTCAGGCAGCTGCTGGGCTGGCCGCCTGTGTGGGAAGGGGCAGAGCCGACCTAGGGGCAAGTTGGGCCTCTTGCTCTCCCTGCTGCCCTGAGGCTGCTGGGCCAAAGACGTCTTGGGCATCCAGCCCCTTGCTGGTCCCTTCCCTCTGACGAGGCCCTCTGAGCTCCAGCACCTTGCAGTGTGGAGACAGCCCCTGCCAGCAACCTCCTCTCCAAGGAGGCCTCAACCGAGGCCTAGGCCCAGGGGAAAGGCACCAGCGTGGATGAGCCTGGGGAGTCGCCCGGGCATGTCTGGACCCAGTCCCCGCAGCCTGCCCCTTGGGGCGGCTGTAACCCCGGAGGCAGGAAGGTCTGGGCAAGGCTGGCCAGGGGCAGGGGCCCTGCTGGGTCCTGCCCCTGGCCTGTGGGGCCTCTGAGCACAACCGGCCCTCTCCAACTGGAAGACCTCCCCGGCTGCCTCCAAAGGCCGGTTTCCAAGCACTCCCGCCCACTGTTCCCACCAAAGCGCACAATGCTCCCAAGCCCGGGAGAAAAGTGCTTCGGGGTGGTGCTCTCTCCGGGCCCTTGCCCCTGAGCCTGGGGGCCAGGCAGGGGGTCCACACTCCCAGGCCAAGGCAGAACGACATGCACACGTCTGTTCCTGCCCCCTACACCGGCAGAGAACTCGGGGGAGCCAGAGACTGCCAGGCTGCTGCTGGGCTGGCTGCCTGTGTGGGACGGGGCAGAGCCGACCTAGGGGCAAGTTGGGCCTCTTGCTCTCCCTGCTGCCCTGAGGCTGCTGGGTCAAAGAGGTCTTGGGCATCCAGCCCTTTGCTGGTCCCTTCCCTCTGACGAGGCCCTCTGAGCTCCAGCCCCTTGCAGTGTGGAGACAGCCCCTGCCAGCAACCTCCTCTCCAAGGAGGCCTAAACCGAGGCCTAGGCCCAGGGGAAAGGCACCAGCGGGGATGAGCCTGGGGAGGCGCCCGGGCATGTCTGGACCCAGACCCCGCAGCCTGCCCCTTGGTGGGGCAGTACCCCCGGAGGCCAGGAAGGTCTGGGCAAGGCTGGCCAGGGGCAGGGGCCCTGCTGGGTCCTGCCCCTGGCCTGTGGGGCCTCTGAGCACAACCGGCCCTCTCCCACTGGAAGACCTCCCCGGCTGCCTCCAAAGGCCGGTTTGCAAGCACTCCCGCCCAGTGTTCCCAGCAGGCGTGCACAATGCTCCCAAGCCCGGGAGAAAAGCGCTTCGGGGTGGTGCTCTCTCCGGGCCCTTGCCCCTGAGCCTGGGGGCCAGGCAGGGGGTCCACACTCCCAGGCCAAGGCAGAACCACATGCACACGTCTGTTCCTGCCCCCTGCACTGGCAGAGAGCTCGGGGGAGCCAGAGTCTGTCAGGCAGCTGCTGGTCTGGCCGCCTGTGTGGGAAGGGGCATAGCCGACCTAGGGGCAAGTTGGGCCTTTTGCTCTCCCTGCTGCCCTGAGGCTGCTGGGTCAAAGACGTCTTGGGCATCAAGCCCCTTGCTGGTCCCTTCCCTCTGACGAGGCCCTCTGAGCTCCAGCACCTTGCAGTGTGGAGACAGCCCCTGCCAGCAACCTCCTCTCCAAGGAGGCCTCAACCGAGGCCTAGGACCAGGGGAAAGGCACCAGCGGGGATGAGCCTGGGGAGGCGCCCGGGCATGTCGGGAACCAGTCCCCACAGCCTGCCCCTTGGTGGGGCAGTACCCCCGGAGGCCAGGAAGGTCTGGGCAAGGCTGGCCAGGGGCAGGGGCCCTGCTGTGTCCTGCCCCTGGCCTGTGGGGCCTCTGAGCACAACCGGCCCTTTCCCACTGGAAGACCTCCCCGGCTGCCTCCAAAGGCCGGTTTGCCAACACTCCCGCCCGCTGTTCCCGCCAGGCACGCACAATGCTCCCAAGCCCGGGAGAAAAGCGCTTCGGGGTGTTGCTCTCTCCGGGCCCTTGCCCCTGAGCCTGGGGTCCAGGCAGTGGGTCCACACTCCCAGACCAAGGCAGAACCACATGCACACGTCTGTTCCTGACCCCTGCACCGGCAGAGAGCTCGGGGGAGACAGAGTCTGTCAGGCAGCTGCTGGGTTGGCTGCCTGTGTGGGAAGGGGCAGAGCCGACCTAGGGGCAAGTTGGGCCTCTTCCTCTCCCTGCTGCCCTGAGGCTGCTGGGCCAAAGAGGTCTTGGGCATCCAGCCCCTTGCTGGTCCCTTCCCGCTGATGAGGCCCTCTGAGCTCCAGCACCTTGCAGTGTGGAGACAGCCCCTGCCAGCAACCTCCTCTCCAAGGAGGCCTCAACCGAGGCCTAGGCCCAGGGGAAAGGCACCAGCGGGGATGAGCCTGGGGAGGCGCCCGGGCATGTCTGGACCCAGTCCCCGCAGCCTGCCCCTTGGTGGGGTAGTACCCCCGGAGGCCTGGAAGGTCTGGGCAAGGCTGGCCAGGGGCAGGGGCCCTGCTACATCCTGCCCCTGGCCTGTGGGGCCTCTGAGCACAACCGGCCCTCTCCCACTGGAAGACCTCCCCGGCTGCCTCCAAAGGGCGGTTTTCAAGCGCTCCCGCCCACTGTTCCCAGCAGGCGTGCACAATGCTCCCAAGCCCGGGAGAAAAGCGCTTCAGGGTGCTGCTCTCTCCGGGCCCTTGCCCCTGAGCCTGGGGGCAAGGCAGGGTGTCCACACTCCCAGGCCAAGGCAGAACCACATGCACACCTCTGATCTGCCCCCTGCACCGGCAGAGAGCTCGGGGGATCCAGAGTCTGTCAGGCAGCTGCTGGGCTGGCCGCCTGTGTGGGAAGGGGCAGAGCCGACCTAGGGGCAAGTTGGGCCTCTTGCTCTCCCTGCTGCCCTGAGGCTGCTGGGTCAAAGAGGTCTTGGGCATCCAGCCCTTTGCTGGTCCCTTCCCTCTGACGAGGCCCTCTGAGCTCCAGCACCTTGCAGTGTGGAGACAGCCCCTGCCAGCAACCTCCTCTCCAAGGAGGCCTCAACCGAGGCCTAGGCCCAGGGGAAAGGCACCAGCGTGGATGAGCCTGGGGAGGCGCACGGGCATGTCTGGACCCAGTCCCCGCAGCCTGCCCCTTGGTGGGGCAGTACCCCCGGAGGCCAGGAAGGTCTGGGCAAGGCTGGCCAGGGGCAGGGGCCCTGCTGGGCCCTGCCCCTGGCCTGTAGGGCCTCTGAGCACAACCAACCCTCTCCCACTGGAAGCCCTCCCCGGCTGCCTCCAAAGGCTGGTTTGCAAGCACTCAATCCCGCAGTTCACGCCAGCTGCGCACAATGCTCCCAAGCCCGGGAGAAAAGCATTTTGGGGTGGTGCTCACTCCGGGCTTTGGAAGACCTCCCCGGCTGCCTCCAAGGCCGGTTTGCAAGCACTTCTGCCTGCTGTTCCCGCCAACCGCGCACAATGCTCCCAAGCCCGGGAGAAAAGCGTTTCGGGATGGTGTTCTCTCTGGGCCCAAGAAAGACCTCCCGGGCTGCCCCCAAATGCCGGTTTGCAAGCACTCCCACTCGCTGTTCCCGCCATCCGTGCAAATGCTCCTAGCCCAGGAGAAAAGCCCTTCAGGGTGGTGCTCTCTCCCGGCCCTTGGAAGACCTCCCCGGCTGCCTCCAAAGGCTGGATTTCAAGTACTCACTCCCGCTGTCCCGCCAGCCGCACACAATGCTCCCAATCACGGGAGAAATGCGCTTCGGGGTGGTGCTCTCTTCGGGCCCTTGGAAGACCTCCCCGTTTGTCTCCAAAGGCCGGTTTGCAAGCACTCAATCCCGCTGTTCCCGCCAGCCGCGCACAATGCTCCCAAGCCCGGGAGAAAAGCGCTTCGGGGTGGTGCTCTCTCCCGGCCCTTGGAAGACCTCCCCGGCTGCCTCCAAAGGCCCGTTTTCAAGAACTCCCTCCCGCTGACCCGCCAGCCGCACACAATGCTCCCAAGCCCGGGAGAAAAGCATTTTGGGGTGGTCTCTCTCCGGGCCCTTGGAAGACTCCCCGGCTGCCTCTAAAGGCCGGTTTGCAAGCACTCATGTCCTCTGTTCCCGACAGCCGCGAACAATGCTCCCAATTCCGTGAGAAAAGTGCTTCGGGATGGTGCTCTCTCCGGGCACTTGGAAGACCTCCCCGGCTGCCTCCAAAGGCCGGTTTGCAAGGACTCCTTCCTGCTGTTCCCGCCAGCCACGCACAATGCTCCCAAGCCCGGGAGAAAAGCATTTTGGGGTGGTGCTCACTCCGGGCCCTTGGAAGACCTCCACGGCTGCCTCCAATGGCCAGTTTGCAAGCACTCATGTCCGCTGTTCCCACCAGCCGCGCACAATGCTCCCAAGCCCGGGAGAAAAGCTTTTTGGGGTGGTGCTCACACCGGGCCCTGGAAGACCTCCCCGGCTGCCTCCAAAGGCCAGTTTTCAAGCACTCCTGCCTGCTGTTCCCGCCACCTGCGCACAATGCTCCCAAGCCCGGGAGAAAAGCGCTTCGCGGTGGTGCTCTCTACAGGCCCTTGGAAGACCTCCCCGGCTGCCTCCAAAGGCCGGTTTGCAAGGACTCCTTCCTGCTGTTCCCGCCAGCCACACACAATGCTCCCAAGCCCGGAAGAGAAGCATTTTGGGGTGGTGCTCTCTACAGGCCCTTGGAAGACCTACCCGGCTGCCTCCAGTGGCCAGTTTGCAAGCACTCATGCCCGCTGTTCCCACCAGCCGCGCACAATGCTCCCAAGCCCGGGAGAAAAGCTTTTTGGGGTGGTGCTCACACCGGGCCCTGGATGACCTCCCCGGCTGCCTGCAAAGGCCGGTTTTCAAGCACTCCTGCCTGCTGTTCCCGCCACCCGCGCACAATACTCCCAAGCCCGGGAGAAAAGCGCTTCGGGGTGGTTCTCTCTACAGGCCCTTGGAAGACCTCCTCCGCTGCCTCCAAAGGCCGGTTTGCAAGGACTCCTTCCTGCTGTTCCCGCCAGCCGCGCACAATGCTCCCAAGCCCGGGAGAAAAGTGCTTTGGGGTGGTGTTCACTCCGGGCCCTTGGAAGACCTCCCCGGCTGCCCCCGAAGGCCGGTTTGCAAGCACTCCCACTCGCTGTTCCCGCCAGCCACACACAATGTTCCAAAACCCCGGAGAAAAGCGCTTCGGGGTGGTGCTTTCTCCGGGCCCTTGGAAGACTTCTCTGGCTGCCTCCAAAGGCCGGTTTGCAAGAATTCCCTCCCGCTGTCCCACCAGCCGCACACAATGCTCCAGAACCCGAGAGAAAAGCGCTTCGAGGTGGTGCTCTCTCCGGGCCCTTGGAAGACCTCCCCGGCTGCCTCCAATGGGCGGTATGCAAGCACTCATGCCCGCTGTTCCCGCCACACGCGCACACTGCTCCCAAGCCCGGGAGAAAAGCGCATCGGGGTGGTGTTCTCTCCGGGCCCATGGAGGACCTCCCCGGCTGCCCCCAAAGGCCGGTTTGCAAGCATTCCCACTAGCTGTTCCCGACAGCCAAGCAAATGCTCCCAAGCCCGGGAGAAAAGCATTTTGGGGTGGTGCTCTCTCCGGGCCCTTGCCCCTGTGCCTCGGGGCCAGGCAGGGGGTCCACACTCCCAGGCAAAGTCAGAACCACATGCACACGTCTGTTCCTGTCCCCTGCACCGGAAGAGAGCTCGGGGGAGCCAGAGTCGGTCAGGCAGCTGCTGGGCTGGCGGCCTGTGTGGGAAGGGGCAGAGCCGACCTAGGGGCAAGTTGGGCCTCTTGCTCTCCCTGCTGCCCTGAGGCTGCTGGGCCAAAGAGGTCTTGGGCATCCAGCCCCTTGCTGGTCCCTTCCCTCTGATGAGGCCCTCTGAGCTCCAGCACCTTGCAGTGTGGAGACAGCCCCTGCCAGCAACCTCCTCTCCAAGGAGGCCTCAATCGAGGCCTAGGCCCAGGGGAAAGGCACTAGCGGGGATGAGCCTGGGGAGGCGCCCGGGCATGTCTGGACCCAGTCCCCGCAGCCTGCCCCTTGGTGGGGCAGTACCCCCGGAGGCCAGGAAGGTCTGGGCAAGGCTGGCCAGGGGCAGGGGTCCTGCTGGGTCCTGCCCCTGGCCTGTGGGACCTCTGAGCACAACCGGCCCTCTCCCGCTGGAAGACCTCCCCGGCTGACTCCAAAGGCCGGTTTGCAAGCACTCCCGCCCACTGTTCCCGCCAGCCGCGCACAATGCTCCCAAGCCGGGGAGAAAAGCATTTTTGGGTGGTGCTCACTCCGGGCCCTTGGAAGACCTCCCCGGCTGCCTCCAATGCCGGTTTGCAAGCACTTCTGCCTGCTGTTCCCGCCACCTGCGCACAATGCTCCCAAGCCCGGGAGAAAAGCGTTTCGGGGTGGTGTTCTCTCTGGGTCCAAGAAAGACCTCCCGGGTTGCCCCCAAAGGCCGGTTTGCAAGCACTCCCACTCGCTGTTCCCGCCATCCGTGCAAATGCTCCAAGCCCAGGAGAAAAGCGCTTCGGGGTGGTGCTCTCTCCCGGCCCTTGGAAGACCTCCCCGGCTGCCTCCAAAGGCTGGTTTTCAAGAACTCCCTCCCGCTGTCCCGCCAGCCGCACACCATGCTCCCAATCACGGGAGAAAAGCGCTTCGGGGTGGTGCTCTCTCCGGGCCCTTGGAAGACCTCCCCGTTTGTCTCCAAAGGCCGGTTTGCATGCACTCATGCCCGCTGTTCCCGCCAGCCGCGCACAATGGTCCCAAACCCTGAAGAAAAGCGCTTCGGGGTGGAGCTCTCTCCCGGCCCTTGGAAGACCTCCCCAGCTGCCTCCAAAGGCCAGTTTGCAAGCAGTCAATCCCGCTGTTCCCGCCAGCCGCGCACAATACTCCCAAGCCCGGGAGAAAAGCGCTTCGGGGTGGTGCTCTCTCCCGGCCCTTGGAAGACCTCCCCGGCTGCCTCTAAAGGCTGGTTTCCAAGAACTCCCTCCCACTGACCCGCCAGCCGCACACAATGCTCCCAAGCCCGGGAGAAAAGCATTTTGGGGTGGTGCTCTCTCCGGGCCCTTGGAAGACCTCCCCGGCTGCCTACAAAGGCCGGTTTGCAAGCACTCATGTCCGCTGTTCCCGACAGCCGCGCACAATGCTCCCAATTCCGTGAGAAAAGTGCTTCGGCATGGTGCTCTCTCCGGGCCCTTGGAAGACCTCCCAAGCTGCCTCCAAAGGCCGGTTTGCAAGCACTCCCGCCCGCTGTTCCCGCCAGCCTCGCACAATGCTCCCAAGACCGGGAGAAAAGCGCTTCAGGGTGGTGTTCTCTCCGTGCCAATGGAGGACCTCCCTGGCTGCCCCCAAAGGCCGGTTTGCAAGCACTCCCACTCGCTGTTCCCGCCAGCCACGCACAATCCTCCAAAACCCCGGAGAAAAGCGCTTCGGGGTGGTGTTCTCTCCGTGCCCATGGAAGACCTCCCGGGGTGCCCCCAAAGGCCGGTTTGGAAGCACTCCCACTCGCTGTTCCCGCCATCCGCGCAAATGTTCCAAGCCCGGGAGAAAAGCGCTTCTGGGTGGCGCTCTCTCCTGGCCGTTGGAAGACCTCCCCGGCTGCCTCCAAAGGCCGGTTTGCAAGCACTCAATCCCGCTGTTCCCGCCAGCTGCGCACAATGCTCCCAAGCCCGGGAGAAAAGCGCTTCGGGGTGGTGCTCTCTCCCGGCCATTGGAAGACCTCCCCGGCTGCCTCCAAAGGCTGGTTTTCAAGAACTCCCTCCCGCTGATCCGCCAGCCGCACACAATGCTCCCAAGCCTGGGAGAAAAGCATTTTGGGGTGGTGCTCTCTCCGGGCCCTTGGAAGACCTCCCCGGCTGCCTCCAAAGGCCGGTTTGCAAGGACTCCTTCCTGCTGTTCCCGCCAGCCACGCACAATGCTCCCAAGCCCGGGAGAGAAGCATTTTGGGGTGGTGCTCACTCCGGGCCCTTGGAAGACCTCCCCGGCTGCCTCCAATGGCCAGTTTGCAAGCACTCATGCCCGCTGTTCCCACCAGCCGCGCACAATGCTCCCAAGCCCGGGAGAAAAGCTTTTTGGGGTGGTGCTCACACCGGGCCCTGGAAGACCTCCCCGGGTGCCTCCAAAGGCCGGTTTTCAAGCACTCCTGCCTTCTGTTCCCGCCACCTGCGCACAATGCTCCCAAGCCCGGGAGAAAAGCATTTTGGGGTGGTGCTCTCTACAGGCCCTTGGAAGACCTCCCCGGCTGCCTCCAATGGCCAGTTTGCAAGCACTCATGCCCGCTGTTCCCACCAGCCGCGCACAATGCTCCCAAGTCCGGGAGAAAAGCTTTTTGGGGTGGTGCTCACACCGGGCCCTGGAAGACCTCCCCGGCTGCCTGCAAAGGCCGGTTTTCAAGCACTCCTGCCTGCTGTTCCCGCCACCCGCGCACAATGCTCACAAGACCGTGAGAAAAGCGCTTCGGGGTGGTGCTCTCTACAGGCCCTTGGAAGACCTCCCCGGCTGCCTCCAAAGGCCGGTTTGCAAGGACTCCTTCCTGCTTTTCCCGCCAGCCACGCACAATGCTCCCAAGCCCGGGAGAAAAGTGCTTCGGGGTGGTGCTCTCTCCGGGCCCTTGGAAGACGTCCCCGGCTGCCTCCAAAGGCCGGTTTGCAAGCACTCATGTCCGTTGTTCCCGCCACCTGCGCACAATGCTCCCAAGCCCGGGAGAAAAGCACTTCGGGGTGGTGCTCACTCCGGGCCCTTGGAAGACGTCCCCGGCTGCCTCCAATGGCCAGTTTGAAAGCACTCATGCCCGCTGTTCCCACCAGACGCGCAGAATGCTCCCAAGCCCGGGAGAAAAGCTTTTTGGGTGGTGCTCACACCGGGCCCTGGAAGACCTCCCCGGCTGCCTCCAAAGGCCGGTTTTCAAGCACTCCTGCCTGCTGTTCCCGCCACCTGCGCACAATGCTCCCAAGCCCGGGAGAAAAGCGCTTCGGGGTGGTGCTCTCTACAGGCCTTTGGAAGACCTCCCCGGCTGCCTCCTAAGGCCGGTTTGCAAGGACTCCTTCCTGCTGTTCCCGCCAGCCACGCACAATGCTCCCAAGCCCGGGAGAAAAGCATTTTGGGGTGGTGCTCTCTACAGGCCCTTGGAAGACCTCCCCGGCTGCCTCCTATGGCCAGTTTGAAAGCACTCATGCCCGCTGTTCCCACCAGCCGCGCACAATGCTCCCAAGCCCGGGAGAAAAGCTTTTTGGGGTAGTGCTCACACCGGGCCCTGGAAGACCTCCCCGGCTGCCTCCAAAGGCCGGTTTTCAAGCACTCCTGCCTGCTGTTCCCGCCACCTGCGCACAATGCTCCCAAGCCCGGGAGAAAAGCGCTTCGGGGTGGTGCTCTCTACAGGCCCTTGGAAGACCTACCCGCCTGCCTCCAAAGGCCGGTTTGCAAGGACTCCTTTCTGCTGTTCCCGCCAGCCACGCACAATGCTCCCAAGCCCGGAAGAAAAGCATTTTGGGGTGGTGCTCTCTACAGGCCCTTGGAAGACTTACCCGCCTGCCTCCAAAGGCCGGTTTGCAAGGACTCCTTCCTGCTGTTCCCGCCAGCCACGCACAATGCTCCCAAGCCCGGGAGAAAAGTGCTTCGGGGTGGTGCTCTCTCCGGGCCCTTGGAAGACGTCCCCGGCTGCCTCCAAAGGCCGGTTTGCAAGCACTCATGCCCGTTGTTCCCACCAGCCGCGCACAATGCTCCCAAGCCCGGGAGAAAAGCATTTTGGGGTGGTGCTCACTCCGGGCCCTTGGAAGACCTCCCTGGCTGCCTCCAAAGGCCAGTTTGCAAGCACTCCTGCCTGCTGTTCCCCCCAGCCGCGCACAATGCTCCCAAGCCCGGGAGAAAAGCTTTTTGGGGTGGTGCTCACACCGGGCCCTGGATGACCTCCCCGGCTGCCTGCAAAGGCCGGTTTTCAAGCACTCCTGCCTGCTGTTCCCGCCACCCGCGCACAATACTCCCAAGCCCGGGAGAAAAGCGCTTCGGGGTGGTGCTCTCTACAGGCCCTTGGAAGACCTCCCCGGCTGCCTCCAAAGGCCGGTTTGCAAGGACTCCTTCCTGCTGTTCCCGCCAGCCACGCACAATGCTCCCAAGCCCGGGAGAAAAGTGCTTCGGGGTGGTGCTCTCTCCGGGCCCTTGGAAGACGTCCCCGGCTGCCTCCAAAGGCCGGTTTGCAAGCACTCATGCCCGTTGTTCCCACCAGCCGCGCACAATGCTCCCAAGCCCGGGAGAAAAGCATTTTGGGGTGGTGCTCACTCCGGGCCCTTGGAAGACCTCCCTGGCTGCCTCCAAAGGCCAGTTTGCAAGCACTCCTGCCTGCTGTTCCCCCCAGCCGCGCACAATGCTCCCAAGCCCGGGAGAAAAGCGCTTCGGGGTGGTGCTCTCTCCGGGCACTTTCAAGACCTCCCCGGCTGCCTCCAAAGGCCGGTTTGTAAGTACTCATTCCCGCTGCTTCCGCCAGCCACGCACAATGCTCCCAAGACCGGGAGAAAAGCATTTTGGGGTGGTGCTCTCTCCGGGCCCTTGGAAGACCTCCCGGGCTGCCTCCAAAGGCCGGTTTGCAAGCACTCATGTCCGCTGTTCCCGACAGCCGCGCACAATGCTCCCAAGCCCGGGAGAAAAGCATTTTGCGGTGGTGATCAGTCCGGGCCCTTGGAAGACCTCCCCGGCTGCCTCCAAAGGACAGTTTGCAAGCACTCATGCCCGCTGTTCCCGCCAGCCGCGCACAATGCTCCCAAGACCGTGAGAAAAGCGCTTCGGGGTGGTGTTCTCTCCGGGACCATGGAGGACCTCCCCGGCTGCCCCCAAAGGCCGCTTTGCAAGCACTCCCACTCGCTGTTCCCGCCAGCCACACACAATGTTCCAAAACCCCGGAGAAAAGCGCTTCGGGGTGGTGCTCTCTCCGGGCCCTTGGAAGACTTCTCTGGCTGCCTCCAAAGGCCGGTTTGCAAGAATTCCCTCCCGCTGTCCCACCAGCCGTACACAATGCTCCAGAACCCGAGAGAAAAGCGCTTCGAGGTGGTGCTCTCTCCGGGCCCTTGGAAGACCTCCCCGGCTGCCTGCAATGGGCGGTATGCAAGCACTCATGCCCGCTGTTCCCACCAGCTATGCACAATGCTCCCAAGCACGGGAGAAAAGCATTTTGGGGTGGTGCTCACTCCTTGCCCTTGGAAGACCTCCGCGCCTGCCTCCAAAGGCCGGTTTGCAAGCACTCCTGCCTGCTGTTCCCGCCACACGCGCACACTGCTCCCAAGCCCGGGAGAAAAGCGCATCGGGGTGGTGTTCTCTCCGGGCCCATGGAGGACCTCCCCGGCTGCCCCCAAAGTCCTGTTTGCAAGCATTCCCACTAGCTGTTCCCGACAGCCATGCAAATGCTCCCAAGCCCGGGAGAAAAGCATTTTGGGGTGGTGCTCTCTCCGGGCCCTTGCCCCTGTGCCTCGGGGCCAGGCAGGGGGTCCACACTCCCAGGCCAAGGCAGAACCACATGCACACGTCTGTTCCTGCCCCCTACACCGGCAGAGAGCTCGGGGGAGCCAGAGACTGCCAGGCTGCTGCTGGGCTGGCCGCGTGTGTGGGAAGGGGCAGAGCCGACCTAGGGGCAAGTTGGGCCTCTTGCTCTCCCTGCTGCCCTGAGGCTGCTGGGTCAAAGAGGTCTTGGGCATCCAGCCCTTTGCTGGTGCCTTCCCTCTGATGAGGTCCTCTGAGCTCCAGCACCTTGCAGTGTGGAGACAGCCCCTGCCAGCAACCTCCTCTCCAAGGAGGCCTAAACCGAGGCCTAGGCCCAGGGGAAAGTCACCAGCGGGGATGAGCCAGGGGAGGCGCCCGAGCATGTCTGGACCCAGTCCCCGCAGCCTGCCCCTTGGTGGGGCAGTACCCCCGGAGGCCAGGAAGGTCTGGGCAAGGCTGGCCAGGGGCAGGGGCCCTGCTGGGTCCTGCCCCTGGCCTGTGGGGCCTCTGAGCACAACCGGCCCTCTCCCACTGGAAGACCTCCCCGGCTGCCTCCAAAGGCTGGTTTGCCAACACTCCCGCCCGCTGTTCCCGCCAGGCACGCACAATGCTCCCAAGCCCGGGAGAAAAGCGCTTCGGGTTGTTGCTCTCTCCGGGCCCTTGCCCCTGAGCCTGGGGTCCAGGCAGTGGGTCCACACTCCCAGACCAAGGCAGAACCACATGCACACGTCTGTTCCTGACCCCTGCACCGGCAGAGAGCTCGGGGGAGCCAGAGTCTGTCAGGCAGCTGCTGGGTTGGCTGCCTGTGTGGGAAGGGGCAGAGCCGACCTAGGGGCAAGTTGGGCCTCTTCCTCTCCCTGCTGCCCTGAGGCTGCTGGGCCAAAGAGGTCTTGGGCATCCAGCCCCTTGCTGGTCCCTTCCCGCTGATGAGGCCCTCTGAGCTCCAGCACCTTGCAGTGTGGAGACAGCCCCTGCCAGCAACCTCCTCTCCAAGGAGGCCTCAACCAAGGCCTAGGCCCAGGGGAAAGGCACCAGCGGGGATGAGCCTGGGGAGGCGCCCGGGCATGTCTGGACCCAGTCCCCGCAGCCTGCCCCTTGGTGGGGTAGTACCCCCGGAGGCCAGGAAGGTCTGGGCAAGGCTGGCCAGGGGCAGGGGCCCTGCTACATCCTGCCCCTGGCCTGTGGGGCCTCTGAGCACAACCGGCCCTCTCCCACTGGAAGACCTCCCCGGCTGCCTCCAAAGGGCGGTTTTCAAGCGCTCCCGCCCACTGTTCCCAGCAGGCGTGCACAATGCTCCCAAGCCCGGGAGAAAAGCGCTTCAGGGTGCTGCTCTCTCCGGGCCCTTGCCCCTGAGCCTGGGGGCAAGGCAGGGGTTCCACACTCCCAGGCCAAGGCAGAACCACATGCACACCTCTGATCTGCCCCCTGCACCGGCAGAGAGCTCGGGGGATCCAGAGTCTGTCAGGCAGCTGCTGGGCTGGCCGCCTGTGTGGGAAGGGGCAGAGCCGACCTAGGGGCAAGTTGGGCCTCTTGCTCTCCCTGCTGCCCTGAGGCTGCTGGGTCAAAGAGGTCTTGGGCATCCAGCCGTTTGCTGGTCCCTTCCCTCTGACGAGGCCCTCTGAGCTCCAGCACCTTGCAGTGTGGAGACAGCCCCTGCCAGCAACCTCCTCTCCAAGGAGGCCTCAACCGAGGCCTAGGCCCAGGGGAAAGGCACCAGCGTGGATGAGCCTGGGGAGGCGCACGGGCATGTCTGGACCCAGTCCCCGCAGCCTGCCCCTTGGTGGGGCAGTACCCCCGGAGGCCAGGAAGGTCTGGGCAAGGCTGGCCAGGGGCAGGGGCCCTGCTGGGCCCTGCCCCTGGCCTGTAGGGCCTCTGAGCACAACCGGCCCTCTCCCGCTGGAAGACCCCCCCAGCTGCCTCCAAAGGCCAGTTTGCCAACCCTCCTGCCCGCTGTTCCCGCCAGGCACGCACAATGCACCCAAAACCGGGAGAAAATCGCTTCGGGGTGGTGCTCTCTCCGGGCCCTTGCCCCTGAGCCTGTGGGCAAGGCAGGGGGAACACACTCCCAGACCAAGGCAGAACCACATGCACACGTCTGTTCCTGTCCCCTGCACCGGCAGAGAGCTCGGGGGATCCAGAGTCTGTCAGGCAGCTGCTGGGCTGGTCCCCTGTGTGGGAAGGGGCAGAGCCGACCTAGGGGCACGATGGGCCTCTTGCTCTCCCTGCTGCCCTGAGGCTGCTGGGCCAAAGAGGTCTTGGGCATCCAGCCCCTTGCTGGTCCCTTCCCGCTGACGAGGCCCTCTGAGCTCCAGCACCTTGCAGTGTGGAGACAGCCCCTGCCAGCAACCTCCTCTCCAAGGAGGCCTCAATCGAGGCCTAGGCCCAGGGGAAAGGCACTAGCGGGGATGAGCCTGGGGAGGCGCCCGGGCATGTCTGGACCCAGTCCCCGCAGCCTGCCCCTTGGTGGGGTAGTAACCCCGGAGGCCAGGAAGGTCTGGGCAAGGCGGCCAGGGGCAGGGACACTGCTGGGTCCTGCCCCTGGCCTGTGGGGCGTCTGAGCACAACCGGCACTCTCCCGCTGGAAGACTTCCCCGTCTGCCTCCAAAGGCCGGTTTGCAAGCACTCCCGCCCGCTGTTCCCGCCAGGCACGCACAATGCTCCCAAGCCCGGGAGAAAAGCGCTTCGGGGTGGTGCTCTCTCTGGGCCCTTGCCCCTGAGCCTGGGGGCCAGGCAGGGGGAACACACTCCCAGGCCAAGGCAGAATGACATGCACACGTCTGTTCCTGCCCCCTACACCGGCAGAGAGATCGGGGGAGCCAGAGACTGCCAGGCTGCTGCTGGGCTGGCTGCCTGTCTGGGACGGGGCAGAGCCGACCTAGGGGCAAGTTGGGCCTCTTGCTCTCCCTGCTGCCCTGAGGCTGCTGGGTCAAAGAGGTCTTGGGCATCCAGCCCTTTGCTGGTCCCTTCCCTCTGACGAGGCCCTCTGAGCTCCAGCACCTTGCAGTGTGGAGACAGCCCCTGCCAGCAACCTCCTCTCCAAAGAGGCCTCAACCGAGGCCTAGGCCCAGGGGAAAGGCACCAGCGGGGATGATCCTGGGGAGGCGCACGGACATGTCTGGACCCAGTCCCCGCAGCCTGCCCCTTGGTGGGGCAGTACCCCCGGAGGCCAGGAAGGTCTGGGCAAGGCTGGCCATGGGCAGGGGCCCTGCTGGGTCCTGCCCCTGGCCTGTGAGGCCTCTGAGCACAACCGGCCCTCTCCCACTGGAAGACCTCCCCGGCTGCCTCCAAAGTCCTGTTTGCAAACACTCCCGCCCGCTGTTCACGCCAGACTTGCACAATGCTCCCAAGCCCGGGAGAAAAGCGCTTCGGGGTTGTGCTCTCTCCGGGCCCTTGACCCTGAGCCTGGGGGCAAGGCATGGGGAACACACTCCCAGGCCAAGGCAGAACCACATGCCCACGTCTGTTCTTGTCCCCTGCACCGGCAGAGAGCTTGGGGGAGCCAGAGTCTGTCAGGCAGCTGCTGGGTTGGCCGCCTCTGTGGGAAGGGGCAGAGCCGACCTAGGGGCAAGTTGGGCCTCTTGCTCTCCCTGCTGCCCTGAGGCTGCTGGGCCAAAGAGGTCTTGGGCATCAATCCCGTTGCTGGTCCCTTCACTCTGACGAGGCCCTCTGAGCTCCAGCACCTTGCAGTGTGGAGACAGCCCCTGCCAGCAACCTCCTCTCCAAGGAGGCCTCAACCGATGCCTAGGCCCAGGGGAAAGGCACCAGCGGGGATGAGCCTGGGGAGGCGCCCGGGCATGTCTGGACCCAGTCCCCGCAGCCTACCACTTGGTGGGGCTGTAACCCCGGAGGCAGGAAGGTCTGGGCAAGGCTGGCCAGGGGCAGGGGCCCTGCTGGGTCCTGCCCCTGGCCTGTGGGGCCTCTGAGCACAACCGGCCCTCTCCCACTGGAAGACCTCCCCGGCTGCCTCCAAAGGCCGGTTTGCAAGCACTCCCGCCCACTGTTCCCACCAAGTGCGCACAATTCTCCCAAGCCCGGGAGAAAAGCGCTTCGGGGTGGTGCTCTCTCCGGGCCCTTGCCCCTGAGCCTGGGGGCCAGGCAGTTGGTCCACACTCGGAGACCAAGACAGAACCACATGCACACGTCTGTTCCTTCCCCCTGCACCGGCAGAGAGCTCGGGGGAGCCAGAGTCTGTCAGGCAGCTGCTGTCTGGCCGCCTGTGTGGGAAGGGGCAGAGCCGACCTAGGGGCAAGTTGGGCCTCTTGCTCTCCCTGCTGCCCTGAGGCTGCTGGGCCAAAGAGGTCTTGGGCATCCAGCCCCTTGCTGGTCCCTTCCCTCTGATGAGGCCCTCTGAGCTCCAGCACCTTGCAGTGTGGAGACAGCCCCTGCCAGCAACCTCCTCTCCAAGGAAGCCTCAACCGAGGCCTAGGCCCAGGGGAAAGGCACCAGCGGGGATGAGCCTGGGGAGGCGCCCGGCCATGTCTGGACCCAGTCCCCGCAGCCTGCCCCTTGGTGGGGCAGTACCCCCGGAGGCCAGGAAGGTCTCGGCAAGGCTGCCAGGGGCAGAGACACTGCTGGGTCCTGCCCCTGGCCTGTTGGGCGTCTGAGCACAACCGGCACTCTCCCGCTGGAAGACCTCCCCGTCTGCCTCCAAAAGACGGTTTGCAAGCACTCCCACCCGCTGTTCCCGCCAGGCACGCACAATGCTCCCAAGCCCGGGAGAAAAGCGCTTCGGGGTGGTGCTCTCTCCGGGCCCTTGCCCCTGAGCCTGGGGCCAGGCAGGGGGAACACACTCCCAGGCCAAGGGAGAACGACATGCACACGTCTGTTCCTGCCCCCTACACCGGCAGAGAGCTCGGGGGAGCCAGAGACTGCCAGGCTGCTGCTGGGCTGGCTGCCTGTGTGGGACGGGGCAGAGCCGACCTAGGGGCAAGTTGGGCCTCTTGCTCTCCCTGCTGACCTGAGGCTGCTGGGTCAAAGAGGTCTTGGGCATCCAGCCCTTTGCTGGTGCCTTCCCTCTGACGAGGCCCTCTGAGCTCCAGCACCTTGCAGTGTGGAGACAGCCCCTGCCAGCAACCTCCTCTCCAAAGAGGCCTCAACCGAGGACTACACCCAGGGGAAAGGCACCAGCGGGGATGATCCTGGGGAGGCGCACGGACATGTCTGGACCCAGTCTCCGCAGCCTGCCCCTTGGTGGGGCAGTACCCCCGGATTCCAGGAAGGTCTGGGCAAGTCTGGCCAGGGGCAGGGGCCCTGCTGGGTCCTGACACTGGCCTGTGGGGCCTCTGAGCACAACCGGCCCTCTCCCACTGGAAGACCTCCCCGGCTGCCTCCAAAGTCCTGTTTGCAAACACTCCCGCCCGCTGTTCACGTCAGGCTCGCACAATGCTCCCAAGCCCGGGAGAAAAGCACTTCGGAGTGGTGCTCTCTCCGGGCCCTTGCCCCTGAGCCTGGGGTCAAGGCAGGGGGAACACACTCCCAGGCCAAGGCAGAAACACATGCCCACGTCTGTTCCTGTCCCCTGCACCGGCAGAGAGCTTGGGGGAGCCAGAGTCTGTCAGGCAGCTGCTGGGTTGGCCGCCTGTGTGGGAAGGGGCAGAGCCGACCTAGGGGCAAGTTGGGCCTCTTGCTCTCCCTGCTGCCCTGAGGCTGCTGGGCCAAAGACGTCTTGGGCATCCAGCCCCTCACTGGTCCCTTCACTCTGACGAGGCCCTCTGAGCTCCAGCACCTTGCAGTGTGGAGACAGCCCCTGCCAGCAACCTCCTCTCCAAGGAGGCCTCAACCGAGGCCTAGGCCCAGGGGAAAGGCACCAGCGGGGATGAGCCAGGGGAGGAACCCGAGCATGTCTGGACCCAGTTCCCGCAGCCTCCCCCTTGGTGGGGCAGTACCCCCGGAGGCCAGGAAGGTCTGGGCAAGGCTGGCCAGGGGCAGGGGCCCTGCTGGGTCCTGCCCCTGGCCTGTGGGGCCTCTGAGCACAACCAACCCTCTCCCACTGGAAGCCCTCCCCGGCTGCCTCCAAAGGCTGGTTTGCAAGCACTCAATCCCGCTGTTCACGCCAGCTGCGCACAATGCTCCCAAGCCCGGGAGAAAAGCATTTTGGGGTGGTGCTCACTCCGGGCTTTGGAAGACCTCCCCGGCTGCCTCCAAGGCCGGTTTGCAAGCACTTCTGCCTGCTGTTCCCGCCAACCGCGCACAATGCTCCCAAGCCCGGGAGAAAAGCGTTTCGGGATGGTGTTCTCTCTGGGCCCAAGAAAGACCTCCCGGGCTGCCCCCAAATGCCAGTTTGCACGCACTCCCACTCGCTGTTCCCGCCATCCGTGCAAATGCTCCTAGCCCAGGAGAAAAGCCCTTCAGGGTGGTGCTCTCTCCCGGCCCTTGGAAGACCTCCCCGGCTGCCTCGAAAGGCCGGTTTCCAAGCACTCACGTCCGCTGTTCCCGACAGCCGCGCACAATGCTCCCAATTCCGGGAGAAACGTGCTTCGGGATGGTGCTCTCTCCGGACTCTTGGAAGACCTCCCAAGCTGCCTCCAAAGGCAGGTTTGCAAGCACTCCCGCCCGCTGTTCCCGCCAGCCTCGCACAATGCTCCCAAGCCCGGGAGAAAAGCGCTTCGGGGTGGTGTTCTCTCCGTGCCAATGGAGGACCTCCCTGGCTGCCCCCAAAGGCCGGTTTGCAAGCACTCCCACTCGCTATTCCCGCCAGCCACGCACAATCCTCCAAAACCCCGGAGAAAAGCGCTTCGGGTGGTGTTCTCTCCGTGCCCATGGAAGACCTCCCGGGGTGTCCCCAAAGGCCGGTTTGGAAGCACTCCCACTCGCTGTTCCCGCCATCCGCGCAAATGTTCCAAGCCCGGGAGAAAAGCGCTTCTGGGTGGTGCTCTCTCCTGGCCCTTGGAAGACCTCCCCGGCTGCCTCCAATGGCCAGTTTGCAAGCACTCATGCCCGCTGTTCCCACCAGCCGCGCACAATGCTCCCAAGCCCGGGAGAAAAGCTTTTTGGGGTGGTGCTCACACCGGGCCCTGGAAGACCTCCCCGGCTGCCTGCAAAGGCCGGTTTTCAAGCACTCCTGCCTGCTGTTCCCGCCACCCGCGCACAATACTCCCAAGCCCGGGAGAAAAGCGCTTCGGGGTGGTGCTCTCTACAGGCCCTTGGAAGACCTCCCCCGCTGCCTCCAAAGGCCGGTTTGCAAGGACTCCTTCCTGCTGTTCCCGCCAGCCACGCACAATGCTCCCAAGCCCGGGAGAAAAGTGCTTCGGAGTGGTGCTCTCTCCGGGCCCTTGGAAGACCTCCCCGGCTGCCTCCAAAGGCTGGTTTTCAAGAACTCCCTCCCGCTGTCCCGCCAGCCTCACACAATGCTCCCAATCACGGGAGAAAAGCGCTTCGGGGTGGTGCTCTCTCCGGGCCCTTGGAAGACCTCCCCGTTTGTCTCCAAAGGCCGGTTTGCAAGCACTCATGCCCGCTGTTCCCGCCAGCCGCGCACAATGGTCCCAAGCCCGGGAGAAAAGCGCTTCGGGGTGGTGCTCTCTACAGGCCCTTGGAAGACCTCCCCGGCTGCCTCCAAAGGCCGGTTTGCAAGCACTCAATCCCGCTGTTCCCGCCAGCCGCGCACAATGCTCCCAAGCCCGGGAGAAAAGCGCTTCGGGGTGGTGCTCTCTCCCGGCCCTTGGAAGACCTCCCCGGCTGCCTCCAAAGGCTGGTTTTCAAGAACTCCCTCCCGCTGACCCGCCAGCCGCACACAATGCTCCCAAGCCCGGGAGAAAAGCATTTTGGGGTGGTGCTCTCTCCGGGCCCTTGGAAGACCTCCCCTGCTGCCTCTAAAGGCCGGTTTGCAAGCACTCATGTCCGCTGTTCCCGACAGCCGCGCACAATGCTCCCAATTCCGTGAGAAAAGTGCTTCGGCATGGTGCTCTCTCCGGGCCCTTGGCAGACCTCCCAAGCTGCCTCCAAAGGCCGGTTTGCAAGCACTCCCGCCCGCTGTTCCCGCCAGCCTCGCACAATGCTCCCAAGACCGGGAGAAAAGCGCTTCGGGGTGGTGTTCTCTCCGTGCCAATGGAGGACATCCCTGGCTGCCCCCAAAGGCCGGTTTGCAAGCACTCCCACTCGCTGTTCCCGCCAGCCACGCACAATCCTCCAAAACCCCGGCGAAAAGCGCTTCGGGGTGGTGTTCTCTCCGTGCCCATGGAAGACCTCCCAAGGTGCACATAAAGGCCGGTTTGGAAGCACTCCCACTCGCTGTTCCCGCCATCCGCGCAAATGTTCCAAGCCCGGAAAAAAGTGCTTCGGGATGGTGCTCTCTACAGGCCCTTGGAAGACCTCCCCGGCTGCCTCCAAAGGCCGGTTTGCAAGGACTCCTTCCTGCTGTTCCCGCCAGCCACGCACAATGCTGCCAAGCCCGTGAGAAAAGCATTTTGGGGTGGTGCTCACTCCGGGCCCTTGGAAGACCTCCCCGGCTGCCTCCAATGGCCAGCTTGCAAGCACTCATGCCCGCTGTTCCCACCAGCTGCGCAGAATGCTCCCAAGTCCGGGAGAAAAGCTTTTTGGGGTGGTGCTCACACCGGGCCCTGGAAGACCTCCCCGGCTGCCTGCAAAGGCCGGTTTTCAAGCACTCCTGCCTGCTGTTCCCGCCACCCGCGCACAATACTCCCAAGCACGGGAGAAAAGCGCTTCGGGGTGGTGCTCTCTACAGGCCCTTGGAAGACCTCCCCGGCTGCCTCCAAAGGCCGGTTTGCAAGGACTCCTTCCTGCTGTTCCCGCCAGCCACGCACCATGCTCCCAAGCCCGGGAGAAAAGTGCTTCGGGGTGGTGCTCTCTCCGGGCCCTTGGAAGACGTCCCCGGCTGCCTCCAAAGGCCGGTTTGCAAGCACTCATGCCCGTTGTTCCCACCAGCCGCGCACAATGCTCCCAAGCCCGGGAGAAAAGCATTTTGGGGTGGTGCTCACTCCGGGCCCTTGGAAGACCTCCCCGGCTGCCTCCAAAGGCCAGTTTGCAAGCAGTCCTGCCTGCTGTTCCCGCCAGGCACGCACAATGCTCCCAAGCCCGGGAGAAAAGTGCTTCGGGGTGGTGCTCTCTCCGGGCCCTTGCCCCTGAGCCTGGGGGCCAGGCAGGGGGAACACACTCCCAGGCCAAGGCAGAACCACATGCACACGTCTGTTCCTGCCCCCTACACCGGCAGAGAGCTCGGGGGAGCCAGAGACTGCCAGGCTGCTGCTGGGCTGGCTGCCTGTGTGGGACGGGGAAGAGCCGACCTAGGGGCAAGTTTGGACTCTTGCTCTCCCTGCTGCACTGAGGCTGCTGGGTCAAAGAGGTCTTGGGCATCCAGCCCTTTGCTGGTCCCTTCCCTCTGACGAGGCCCTCTGAGCTCAAGCACCTTGCAGTGTGGAGACAGCCCCTGCCAGCAACCTCCTCTCCAAAGAGGCCTCAACCGAGGCCTACGCCCAGGGGAAAGGCACCAGCGGGGATGATCCTGGGGAGGCGCACGGACATGTCTGGACCAAGTCCCCGCAGCCTGCCCCTTGGTGGGGCAGTACCCCCGGAGGCCAGGAAGGTCTGGGCAAAGCTGGCCAGGGGCAGGGGCCCTGCTGGGTCCTGCCCCTGGCCTGTGGGGCCTCTGAGCACAACCGGCCCTCTCCCACTGGAAGACCTCCCCGGCTGCCTCCAAAGGCCGGTTTGCAAGCGCTCCCGCCCACTGTTCCCAGCAGACGTGCACAATGCTCCTAAGCCCGGGAGAAAAGCGCTTCGCGGTGTTGCTCTCTCTGGGCCCTTGCCCCTGAGACTGGGGGCAAGGCAGGGGGAACACACTCCCAGGCCAAGGCAGAACCACATGCCCACGTCTGTTCCTGTCCCCTGCACCGGCAGAGAGCTTGGGGGAGCCAGAGTCTGTCAAGCAGCTGCTGGGTTGGCCGCCTGTGTGGGAAGGGGCAGAGCCGCCCTAGGGGCAAGTGGGGCCTCTTGCGTTCCTTGCTGCCCTGAGGCTGCTGGGCCAAAGACGTCTTGGGAATCCAGCTCCTTACTGGTCCCTTCCCTCTGACGAGGCCCTCTGAGCTCCAGCACCTTGCAGTGTGGAGACAGCCCCTGCCAGCAACCTCCTCTCCAAGGAGGCCTCAACCGAGGCCTAGGCCCAGGGGAAAGGCACCAGCGGGGATGAGCCAGGGGAGGCGCCCGAGCATGTCTGGACCCAGTCCCCGCAGCCTGCCCCTTGGTGGGGCAGTACCCCCGGAGGCCAGGAAGGTCTGGGCAAGGCTGGCCAGGGGCAGGGGCCCTGCTGGGTCCTGCCCCTGGCATGTGGGGCCTCTGAGCACAACCGGCCCTCTCCCACCGGAAGACCTCCACGGCTGCCTCCAAAGGCCGGTTTGCAAGCGCTCCCGCCCACTGTTCCCAGCAGGCGGGCACAATGCTCCTAAGCCCGGGAGAAAAGCACTTCAGAGTGGTGCTCTCTCTGGGCCCTTGCACCTGAGCCTGGGGGCAAGGCAGGGTGTCCACACTCCCAGGCCAAGGCAGAACCACATGCACACGTCTGATCTGCCCCCTGCACCGGCAGAGAGCTCGGGGGAGCCAGATTCTGTCAGGCAGCTGCTGGGCTGGCCGCCTGTGTGGGAAGTGGCAGAGCCAACCTAGGGGCAAGTTGGGCCTCTTGCTCTCCCTGCTGCCCTGAGGCTGCTGGGCCAAAGAGGTCTTGGGCATCGAGCCCCTTGCTGGCCCCTTCCCTCTGACGAGGCCCTCTGAGCTCCAGCACCTTGCAGTGTGGAGACAGCCCCTGCCAGCAACCTCCTCTCCAAGGAGGCCTAAACCGAGGCCTAGGCCCAGGGGAAAGGCACCAGCGGGGATGAGCCTGGGGAGGCGCCCGGGCATGTCTGGACCCAGTCCCCGCAGCCTGCCCCTTGGTGGGGCAGTACCCCCGGAGGCCAGGAAGGTCTGGGAAAGGCTGGCCAGGGGCAGGGGACCTGCTGGGTCCTGCCCCTGGCCTGTGGGGCCTCTGAGCACAACCGGCCCTCTCCCACTGGAAGACCTCCCCGGCTGCCTCCAAAGGCCGGTTTGCAAGCATTCCCGCCCACTGTTCCCACCAAGCGCTCACAATGTTCCCAAGCCCGGGAGAAAAGCGCTTCGGGGTGGTGCTCTCTTCGGGCCCTTGCCCCTGAGCCTGGGGGCCAGGAAGGGGGTCCACACTCCCAGGCCAAGGCAGAACCACATGCACACGTCTGTTCCTGCCCCCTGCACCGGCAGAGAGCTCGGGGGAGCCAGAGTCTGTCAGGCAGCTGCTGGGCTGGCCGCCTGTGTGGGAAGGGGCAGAGCCGACCTAGGGGCAAGTTGGGCCTCTTGCTCTCCCTGCTGCCCTGAGGCTGCTGGGCCAAAGAGGTCTTGGGCATCCAGCCCCTTGCTGGTCCCTTCCTTCTGACGAGGCCCTCTGAGCTCCAGCACCTTGCAGTGTGGAGACAGCCCCTGCCAGCAACCTCCTCTCCAAGGAGGCCTCAACCGAGGCCTAGGCCCAGGGGAAAGGCACCAGCGGGGATGAGCCTGGGGAGGCGCCCGGGCATGTCTGGACCCAGTCCCCGCAGCCTGCCCCTTGGTGGGGCAGTAACCCCGGAGGCCAGGAAGGTCTGGGCAAGGCTGGCCAGGGGCAGGGGCCCTGCTGGGTCCTGCCCATGGCCTGTGGGGCCTCTGAGCACAACCGGCCCTCTCCCACTGGAAGACCTCCCCGGCTGCCTCCAAAGGCCGGTTTGCAAGCACTCCCGCCCACTCTTCCCACCAAGGGCGCACAATGCTCCCAAGCCCGGGAGAAAAGCGCTTCGGGGTGGTGCTCTCTCCGGGCCCTTGCC
The DNA here is from genome assembly GCF_033118175.1 of Dama dama. Lineage (NCBI taxonomy): Eukaryota > Metazoa > Chordata > Mammalia > Artiodactyla > Cervidae > Dama > Dama dama. The sequence goes on along the minus strand of NW_026870909.1, from coordinate 584,261 downwards.
CCTGAGCCTGGGGGCCAGGCAGGGGGTCCACACTCCCAGGCCAAGGCAGAACCACATGCACACGTCTGTTCCTGGCCCCTGCACCGGCAGAGAGCTCGGGGGAGCCAGAGTCTGTCAGGCAGCTGCTGGGCTGGCCGCCAGTGTGGGAAGGGGCAGAGCCGACCTAGGGGCAAGTTGGGCCTCTTGCTCTCCCTGCTGCCCTGAGGCTGCTGGGCCAAAGAGGTCTTGGGCATCCAGCCCCTTGCTCGTCCCTTCCCGCTGACGAGGCCCTCTGAGCTCCAGCACCTTGCAGTGTGGAGCCAGCACCTGCCAGCAACCTCCTCTCCAAGGAGGCCTCAAACGAGGCCTAGGACCAGGGGAAAGGCACCAGCGGGGATGAGCCTGGGGAGGCGCCCGGGCATGTCTGGACCAGTCCCCGCAGCCTGCGCCTTGGTGGGGTAGTACCCCCGGAGGCCAGGAAGGTCTGGGCAAGGCTCCCAGGGGCAGGGACACTGCTGGGTCCTGCCCCTGGCCTGTGGGGCGTCTGAGCACAACCGGCACTCTCCCGCTGGAAGACCTCCCAGGCTGCCTCCAAAGGCCGGTTTGCAAGCACTCAATCCCGCTGTTCCCGCCAGCCGCGCACAATGCTCCCAAGCCCGGGAGAAAAGCGCTTCGGGGTGGTGCTCTCTCCCGGCCCTTGGAAGACCTCCCCGGCTGCCTCCAAAGGCTGGTTTTCAAGAACTCCCTCCCGCTGACCCGCCAGCCGCACACAATGCTCCCAAGCCCGGGAGAAAAGCATTTTGGGGTGGTGCTCTCTCCGGGCCCATGGAAGACCTCCCCGGCTGCCTCGAAAGGCCGGTTTCCAAGCACTCACGTCCGCTGTTCCCGACAGCCGCGCACAATGCTCCCAATTCCGGGAGAAACGTGCTTCGGGATGGTGCTCTCTCCGGGCTCTTGGAAGACCTCCCAAGCTGCCTCCAAAGGCCGGTTTGCAAGCACTCCCGCCCGCTGTTCCCGCCACCCTCGCACAATGCTCCCAATCCCGGGAGAAAAGCGCTTCGGGGTGGTGTTCTCTCCGTGCCAATGGAGGGCCTCCCTGGCTGCCCCCAAAGGCCGGTTTGCAAGCACTCCCACTCGCTGTTCCCGCCAGCCACGCACAATCCTCCAAAACCCCGGAGAAAAGCGCTTTGGGGTGGTGTTCTCTCCGTGCCCATGGAAGACCTCCCGGGGTGCCCCCAAAGACCGGTTTGGAAGCACTCCCACTCGCTGTTCCCGTCATCCGCGCAAATGTTCCAAGCCCGGGAGAAAAGTGCTTCTGGGTGGTGCTCTCTCCTGGCCCTTGGAAGACCTCCCCGGCTGCCTCCAATGGCCAGTTTGCAAGCACTCATGCCCGCTGTTCCCACCAGCCACGCACAATGCTCCCAAGCCCGGGAGAAATCTTTTTGGGGTGGTGCTCACACCGGGCCCTGGAAGACCTCCCCGGCTGCCTGCAAAGGCCGGTTTTCAAGCACTCCTGCCTGCTGTTCCCGCCACCCGCGCACAATACTCCCAAGCCCGGGAGAAAAGCGCTTCGGGGTGGTGCTCTCTACAGGCCCTTGGAAGACCTCCCCCGCTGCCTCCAAAGGCCGGTTTGCAACGACTCCTTCCTGCTGTTCCCGCCAGCCACGCACAATGCTCCCAAGCCCGGGAGAAAAGCGCTTCGGGGTGGTGCTCTCTCCCGACACTTGGAAGACCTCCCCGGCTGCCTCCAAAGGCCGGTTTGCAAGCACTCATGCCCGCTGTTCCCGCCAGCCGCGCACAATGGTCCCAAGCCCAGGAGAAAAGCGCTTCGGGGTGGTGCTCTCTCCCGACCCTTGGAAGACCTCCCCGGCTGCCTCCAAAGGCCGGTTTGCAAGCACTCAATCCCGCTGTTCCCGCCAGCCGCGCACAATGCTCCCAAGCCCGGGAGAAAAGCGCTTCGGGGTGGTGCTCTCTCCCGGCCCTTGGAAGACCTCCGCAGCTGCCTCCAAAGGCTGGTTTTCAAGAACTCCCTCCCGCTGACCCGCCAGCCGCACACAATGCTCCCAAGCCCGGGAGAAAAGCATTTTGGGGTGGTGCTCTCTCCGGGCCCTTGGAAGACCTCCCCTGCTGCCTCTAAAGGCCGGTTTGCAAGCACTCATGTCCGCTGTTCCCGACAGCCGCGCACAATGCTCCCAATTCCGTGAGAAAAGTGCTCGGCATGGTGCTCTCTCCGGGCCCTTGGCAGACCTCCCAAGCTGCCTCCAAAGGCCGGTTTGCAAGCACTCCCGCCCGCTGTTCCCGCCAGCCTCGCACAATTCTCCCAAGACCGGGAGAAAAGCGCTTCGGGGTGGTGTTCTCTCCGTGCCAATGGAGGACCTCCCTGGCTGCCCCCAAAGGCCGGTTTGCAAGCACTCCCACTCGCTGTTCCCGCCAGCCACGCACAATCCTCCAAAATCCCGGAGAAAAGCGCTTCGGGGTGGTGTTCTCTCCGTGCCCATGGAAGACCTCCCGGGGTGCACATAAAGGCCGGTTTGGAAGCACTCCCACTCGCTGTTCCCGCCATCCGCGCAAATGTTCCAAGCCCGGGAGAAAAGTGCTTCGGGGTGGTGCTCTCTACAGGCCCTTGGAAGACCTCCCCGGCTGCCTCCAAAGGCCGGTTTGCAAGGACTCCTTCCTGCTGTTCCCGCCAGCCACGCACAATGCTCCCAAGCCCGTGAGAAAAGTATTTTGGGGTGGTGCTCACTCCGGGCCCTTGGAAGACCTCCCCGGCTGCCTCCAATGGCCAGCTTGCAAGCACTCATGCCCGCTGTTCCCACCAGCTGCGCAGAATGCTCCCAAGTCCGGGAGAAAAGCTTTTTGGGGTGGTGCTCACACCGGGCCCTGGAAGACCTCCCCGGCTGCCTGCAAAGGCCGGTTTTCAAGCACTCCTGCCTGCTGTTCCCGCCACCCGCGCACAATACTCCCAAGCCCGGGAGAAAAGCGCTTCGGGGTGGTGCTCTCTACAGGCCCTTGGAAGACCTCCCCCGCTGCCTCCAAAGGCCGGTTTGCAAGGACTCCTTCCTGCTGTTCCCGCCAGCCACGCACCATGCTCCCAAGCCCGGGAGAAAAGTGCTTCGGGGTGGTGCTCTCTCCGGGCCCTTGGAAGACGTCCCCGGCTGCCTCCAAAGGCCGGTTTGCAAGCACTCATGCCCGTTCTTCCCGCCAGCCGCGCACAATGCTCCCAAGCCCGGGAGAAAAGCATTTTGGGGTGGTGCTCACTCCGGGCCCTTGGAAGACCTCCCCGGCTGCCTCCAAAGGTCAGTTTGCAAGCACCCCTGCCTGCTGTTCCCGCCAGGCACGCACAATGCTCCCAAGCCCGGGAGAAAAGTGCTTCGGGGTGGTGCTCTCTCCGGGCCCTTGCCCCTGAGCCTGGGGGCCAGGCAGGGGGAACAAACTCCCAGGCCAAGGCAGAACGACATGCACACGTCTGTTCCTGCCCCCTACACCGGCAGAGAGCTCGGGGGAGCCAGAGACTGCCAGGCTGCTGCTGGGCTGGCTGCCTGTGTGGGACGGGGAAGAGCCGACCTAGGGGCAAGTTTGGACTCTTGCTCTCCCTGCTACACTGAGGGTGCTGGGTCAAAGAGGTCTTGGGCATCCAGCCCTTTGCTGGTCCCTTCCCTCTGACGAGGCCCTCTGAGCTCAAGCACCTTGCAGTGTGGAGACAGCCCCTGCCAGCAACCTCCTCTCCAAAGAGGCCTCAACCGAGGCCTACGCCCAGGGGAAAGGCACCAGCGGGGATGATCCTGGGGAGGAGCACGGACATGTCTGGACCCAGTCCCCGCAGCGTGCCTCTTGGTGGGGCAGTACCCCCGGAGGCCAGGAAGGTCTGGGCAAGGCTGGCCAGGGGCGGGGGCCCTGCTGGGTCCTGCCCCTGGCCTGTGAGGCCTCTGAGCACAACCGGCCCTCTCCCACTGGAAGACCTCCCCGGCTGCCTCCAAAGTCCTGTTTGCAAACACTCCCGCCCGCTGATCACGCCAGGCTCGCACAATGCTCCCAAGCCCGGGAGAAAAGTGCTTCGGGGTGGTGCTCTCTCCCGGCCCTTGCCCCTGAGCCTGGGGGCAAGGCAGGGGGAACACACTCCCTGGCCAAGGCAGAACCACATGCCCACGTCTGTTCTTGTCCCCTGCACCGGCAGAGAGCTTGGGGGAGCCAGAGTCTGTCAGGCAGCTGCTGGGTTGGCCGCCTGTGTGGGAAGGTGCAGAGCCGCCCTACGGGCAAGTTGGGCCTCTTGCTCTCCCTTCTGCCCTGAGGCTGCTGGGCCAAAGACGTCTTGGGCATCCAGCCCCTAACTGGTCCCTTCCCTCTGACGAGGCCCTCTGAGCTCCAGCACCTTGCAGTGTGGAGACAGCCCCTGCCAGCAACCTCCTCTCCAAGGAGGCCTCAACCGAGGCCTAGGCCCAGGGGAAAGGCACCAGCGGTGATGAGCCAGGGGAGGCGCCCGAGCATGTCTGGACCCAGTCCCCGCAGCCTGCCCCTTGGTGGGGTAGTACCCCCGGAGGCCAGGAAGGTCTGGGCAAGGCTGGCCACGGGCAGGGGCCCTGCTGGGTCCTGCCCCTGGCCTGTGGGGCCTCTGAGCCCAACCGCCCCTCTCCCACTGGAAGACCTCCCCGGCTGCCTCCAAAGGCCGGTTTGCAAGCGCTCCCGCCCACTGTTCCCAGCAGACGTGCACAATGCTCCTAAGCCCGGGAGAAAAGCGCTTCAGGGTGGTGCTCTCTCTGGGCCCTTGCCCCTGAGCCTGGGGGCAAGGCAGGGTGTCCACACTCCCAGGCCAAGGCAGAACCACATGCACACGTCTGATCTGCCCCCTGCACCGGCAGAGAGCTCGCGGGAGCCAGAGTCTGTCAGGCAGCTGCTGGGCTGGCCGCCTGTGTGGGAAGGGGCAGAGCCGCCCTAGGGGCAAGTTGGGCCTCTTGCTCTCCCTGCTGCCCTGAGGCTGCTGGGCCAAAGAGGTCTTGGGCATCCAGCCCCTTGCTGGTCCCTTCCCTCTGACGAGGCCCTCTGAGCTCCAGCACCTTGCAGTGTGGAGACAGCCCCTGCCAGCAACCTCCTCTCCAAGGAGGCCTCAACCGAGGCCTACGCCCAGGGGAAAGGCACCAGCGGGGATGAGCCAGTGGAGGCGCACGGGCATTTCTGGACCCAGTCCCCACAGCCTGCCCCTTGGTGGGGCAGTACCCCCGGAGGCCAGGAAGGTCTGGGCAAGGCTGCCAGGGGCAGGGACAGCGCTGGGTCCTGCCCCTGGCCTGTGGGGCGTCTGAGCACAACCGGCACTCTCCCGCTGGAAGACCTCCCCGTCTGCCTCCAAAGGCCGGTTTGCAAGCACTCCCGCCCGCTGTTCCCGCCAGGCACGCACAATGCTCCCAAGCCCGGGAGAAAAGCGCTTCGGGGTGGTGCTCTCTCCGGGTCCTTGCCCCTGAGCCTGGGGGCCAGGCAGGGGGAACACACTCCCAGGCCAAGGCAGAACGACATGCACACGTCTGTTCCTGCGCCCTGTACCGGCAGAGAGCTCGGGGGAGCCAGAGACTGCCAGGCTGCTGCTGGGCTGGCTGCCTGTGTGGGACGGGTCAGAGCCGACCTAGGGGCAAGTTGGGCCTCTTGCTCTCCCTGCTGCCCTGAGGCTGCTGGGTCAAAGAGGTCTTGGGCATCCAGCCCTTTGCTGGTCCCTTCCCTCTGACGAGGCCCTCTGAGCTCCAGCACCTTGCAGTGTGGAGACAGCCCCTGCCAGCAACCTCCTCTCCAAGGAGGCCTAAACCGAGGCCTAGGCCCAGAGGAATGGCACCAGCGGGGATGAGCCTGGGGAGGCGCCCGGGCATGTCTGGACCCAGTCCCCGCAGCCTGCCCCTTGGTGGGGCAGTACCCCCTGAGGCCAGGAAGGTCTGGGAAAGGCTGGCCAGGGGCAGGGGACCTGCTGGGTCCTGCCCCTGGTCTGTGGGGCCTCTGAGCACATCCGGCCCTCTCCCGCTGGAAGACCTCCCCGGCTGCCTCCAAAGGCCGGTTTGCCAACACTCCCGCCCACTGTTCCCGCGAGGCACGCACAATGCTCCCAAGCCCGGGAGAAAAGCGCTTCGGGGTGGTGCTCTCTCCGGGCCCTTACCCCTGAGCCTGGGGGCCAGGCAGGGGGTCCACACTCCCAGGCCAAGGCAGAACGACATGCACACGTCTGTTCCTGCCCCCTACACCGGCAAAGAGCTCGGGGTAGCCAGAGACTGCCAGGCTGCTGCTGGGCTGGCTGCCTGTGTGGGACGGGGCAGAGCCGACCTAGGGGCAAGTTGGGCCTCTTGCTCTCCCTGCTGCCCTGAGACTGCTGGGTCAAAGAGGTCTTGGGCATCCAGCCCTTTGCTGGTCCCTTCCATCTGACGAGGCCCTCTGAGCTCCAGCACCTTGCAGTGTGGAGACAGCCCCTGCCAGCAACCTCCTCTCCAAGGAGGCCTCAACCGAGGCCTAGGCCCAGGGGAAAGGCACCAGCGGGGATGAGCCAGGGGAGGCGCACGGACATGTCTGGACCCAGTCCCCGCAGCCTGCCCCTTGGTGGGGCAGTACCCCCAGAGGCCAGGAAGGTCTGGGCAAGGCTGGCCAGGGGCAGGGTCCCTGGTGGGTCCTGCCCCTGGCCTGTGGGGCCTCTGAGCACAACCGGCCCTCTCCCACTGGAAGACCTCCCCGGCTGCCTCCAAAGTCCTGTTTGCAAACACTCCCGCCCGCTGTTCACGCCAGGCTCGCACAATGCTCCCAAGCCCGGGAGAAAAGCGCTTTGGGGTGGTGCTCTCTCCGGGCCTTTGCCCCTGAGCCTGGGGGCAAAGCAGGGGGAACACACTCCAAGGCCAACGCAGAAACACATTCCCACGTCTATTCCTGTCCCCTGCACCGGCAGAGAGCTTGGGGGAGCCAGAGTCTGTCAGGCAGCTGCTGGGTTGGCTGCCTGTGTGGGAAGGGGCAGAGCCGACCTAGGGGCAAGTTGGGCCTCTTGCTCTCCCTGCTGCCCTGAGGCTGCTGGGCCAAAGAGGTCTTGGGCATCCAGCCCCTTGCTGGTCCCTTCCCGCTGACGAGGCCCTCTGAGCTCCAGCACCTTGCAGTGTGGAGACAGCCCCTGCCAGCAACCTCCTCTCCAAGGAGGCCTCAACCGAGGCCTAGGCCCAGGGGAAAGGCACCAGCGGGGATGAGCCTGGGGAGGCGCCCTGGCATGTCTGGACCCAGTCCCCGCAGCCTGCCCCTTGGTGGGGTAGTACCCCCGGAGGCCAGGAAGGTCTGGGCAAGGCTGCCAGGGGCAGGGACACTGCTGGGTCCTGCCCCTGGCCTGTGGGGCGTCTAAGCACAACCGCACTCTCCCGCTGGAAGACCTCCCCGTCTGCCTCCAAAGGCCGGTTTGCAAGCACTCCCGCCCACTGTTCCCGCCAGGCGCGCACAATGCTCCCAAGCCCGGGAGAAAAGCGCTTCGGGGTGGTGCTCTCTCCGGGCCCTTGCCCCTGAGCCTGGGGGCAAGGCAGGGGGAACACACTCCCAGGCCAAGGCAGAACGACATGCACACGTCTGTTCCTTCGCCCTGCACCGGCAGAGAGCTCGGGGAAGCCAGAGACTGCCAGGCTGCTGCTGGGCTGGCTGCCTGTGTGGGACGGGGCAGAGCCGACCTAGGGGCAAGTTGGGCCTCTTGCTCTCCCTGCTGCCCTGAGGCTGCTGGGCCAAAGAGGTCTTGGGCATCCAGCCCCTTGCTGGTCCCTTCCCGCTGACGAGGCCCTCTGAGCTCCAGCACCTTGCAGTGTGGAGACAGCCCCTGCCGGCAACCTCCTCTCCAAGGAGGCCTCAACCGAGGCCTAGGCCCAGGGGAAAGGGACCAGCGGGGATGAGCCTGGGGAGGCGCCCGGGCATGTCTGGACCCAGTCCCCGCAGCCTGACCCTTGGTGGGGTAGTACCCCCGGAGGCCAGGAAAGTCTGGGCAAGGCTGCCAGGGGCAGGGACACTGCTGGGTCCTGCCCCTGGCCTGTGGGGCGTCTGAGCACAACCGGCACTCTCCCGCTGGAAGACCTCCCCGGCTGCCTCCAAAGGCTGGTTTTCAAGAACTCCCTCCCGCTGACCCGCCAGCCGCACACAATGCTCCCAAGCCCGGGAGAAAAGCATTTTGGGGTGGTGCTCTCTCCGGGCCCTTGGAAGACCTCCCCGGCTGCCTCTAAAGGCCGGTTTGCAAGCACTCATGTCCGCTGTTCCCGACAGCCGCGCACAATGCTCCCAATTCCGTGAGAAAAGTACTTCGGCATGGTGCTCTCTCCGGGCCCTTGGAAGACCTCCCAAGCTGCCTCCAAAGGCCGGTTTGCAAGCACTCCAGCCCGCTGTTACCGCCAGCCTCGCACAATGCTCCCAAGACGGGGAGAAAAGCGCTTCGGGGTGGTGTTCTCTCCGTGCCAATGGAGGACCTCCCTGGCTGCCCCCAAAGGCCGGTTTGCAAGCACTCCCACTCGCTGTTCCCGCCAGCCACGCACAATCCTCCAAAACCCCAGAGAAAAGCGCTTCGGGGTGGTGTTCTCTCCGTGCCCATGGAAGACCTCCCGGGGTGCCCCCAAAGGCCTGTTTGGAAGCACTCCCACTCGCTGTTCCCGCCATCCGCGCAAATGTTCCAAGCCCGGGAGAAAAGCGCTTCTGGGTGGTGCTCTCTCCTGGCCCTTGGAAGACCTCCCCGGCTGCCTCCAAAGGCCGGTTTGCAAGGACTCCTTCCTGCTGTTCCCGCCAGCCACCCACAATGCTCCAAAACCCCGGAGAAAAGCATTTTGGGGTGGTGCTCACACCGGGCCCTGGAAGACCTCCCCGGCTGCCTCCAAAGGACGGTTTTCAAGCACTCCTGCCTGCTGTTCCCGCCACCCGCGCACAATGCTCCCAAGCCCGGGAGAAAAGCGCTTCGGGGTGGTGCTCTCTACAGGCCCTTGGAAGACCTGCCCGGCTGCCTCCAAAGGCCGGTTTGCAAGGACTCCTTCCTGCTGTTCCCGCCAGCCACGCACAATGCTCCCAAGCCCGGGAGAAAAGCGCTTCGGGGTGGTGCTCTCTACAGGCCCTTGGAAGACCTCCCCGGCTGCCTCCAATGGCCAGTTTGCAAGCACTCATGCCCGCTGTTCCCACCAGCCGCGCACAATGCTCCCAAGCCCGGGAGAAAAGCTTTTTGGGGTGGTGCTCACACCGGGCCCTGGAAGACCTCCCCGGCTGCCTCCAAAGGCCGGTTTTCAAGCACTCCTGCCTGCTGTTCCCGCCACCCGCGCACAATACTCCCAAGCCCGGGGGAAAAGCGCTTCGGGGTGGTGCTCTCTACAGGCCCTTGGAAGACCTCCCCGGCTGCCTCCAAAGGCCGGTTTGCAAGGACTCCTTCCTGCTGTTCCCGCCAGCCGCGCACAATGCTCCCAAGCCCAGGAGAAAAGCGCTTCGGGGTGGTGCTCTCTCCGGGCACTTTCAAGACCTCACCGGCTGCCTCCAAAGGCCGGTTTGTAAGTACTCATTCCCGCTGCTTCCGCCAGCCACGCACAATGCTCCCAAGCCCGGGAGAAAAGCATTTTGGGGTGGTGCTCTCTCCGGGCCCTTGGAAGACCTCCCGGGGCTGCCTCCAAAGGCCGGTTTGCAAGCACTCATGCCCGTTGTTCCCACCAGCCGCGCACAATGCACCCAAGCCCGGGAGAAAAGCGCTTCGGGGTGGTGCTCTCTCCCGGCCTTTGGAAGACGTCCTCGGCTGCCTCCAAAGGCCGGTTTGCAAGGACTCAGGCCCGCTGTTCCCGCCAGCTGCGCACAATGCTCCCAAGCCCGGGAGAAAAGCATTTTGGGGTGGTGCTCACTCCGGGCCCTTGGAAGACCACCCCGGCTGCCTCAAAAGGCCGGTTTGCAAGCACTCAGGCCCGCTGTTCCCGCCAGCCGCGTACAATGCTCCCAAGCCCGGGAGAAAAGCATTTTGGGGTGGTGCTCTCTCCGGGCCCTCGGAAGGCCACCCCGGCTGCCTCAAAAGGCCGGTTTGCAAGCACTCAGGCCCGCTGTTCCCGCCAGCCGCGTACAATGCTCCCAAGCCCAGGAGAAAAGCGCTTCGGGGTGTTGCTCTCTCCGGGCCCTTGCCCCTGAGCCTGGGGTCCAGGCAGTGGGTCCACACTCCCAGACCAAGGCAGAACCACATGCACACGTCTGTTCCTGACGCCTGCACCGGCAGAGAGCTCGGGGGAGCCAGAGTATGTCAGGCAGCTGCTGGGCTGGCGGCCTGTGTGGAAAAGGGCAGAACCGACCTAGGGGCAAGTTGGGCCTCTTGCACTCCCTGCTGCCCTGAGGCTGCTGGGCCAAAGAGGTCTTGGGCATCCAGCCCCTTGCTGGTCCCTTCCCTCTGACGAGGCCCTCTGAGCTACAGCACCTTGCAGTGTGGAGACAGCCCCTGCCAGCAACCTCCTCTCCAAGGAGGCCTCAACCGAGGCCTAGGCCGAGGGGAAAGGCACCAGCGGGGATGAGCCTGGGGAGGCGCCCGGCCATGTCTGGACCCAGTCCCCGCAGCCTGCCCCTTGGTGGGGCAGTACCCCCGGAGGCCAGGAATGTCTGGGCAAGGCTGCAAGGGGCAGGGACACTGCTGGGTCCTGCCCCTGGCCTGTGGGGCGTCTGAGCACAAGCGGCACTCTCCCGCTGGAAGACCTCCCCGTCTGCCTCCAAAGGACGGTTTGCAAGCACTACCACCCGCTGTTCCCGCCAGGCACGCACAATGCTCCCAAGCCCGGGAGAAAAGCGCTTCGGGGTGGTGCTCTCTCCGGGCCCTTGCCCCTGAGCCCGGGGGCCAGGCAGGGGGAACACACTCCCAGGCCAAGGCAGAACGACATGCACACGTCTGTTCCTGCCCCCTACACCGGCAGAGAGCTCGGGGGAGCCAGACACTGCCAGGCTGCTGCTGGGCTGGCTGCCTGTGTGGGACGGGGTAGAGCCGACATAGGGGCAAGTTGGGCCTCTTGCTCTCCCTGCTGCCCTGAGGCTGCTTGGTCAAAGAGGTGTTGGGCATCTAGCCCTTTGCTGGTCCCTTCCCTCTGACGAGGCCCTCTGAGCTCCAGCACCTTGCAGTGTGGAGACAGCCCCTGCCAGCAACCTCCTCTCCAAGGAGGCCTCAACCGACGCCTAGGCCCAGGGGAAAGGCACCAGCGGGGATGATCCTGGGGAGGCGCACGGACATGTCTGGATCCAGTCCCCGCAGCCTGCCCCTTGGTGGGGCAGTACCCGCATAGGCCGGGAAGGTCTGGGCAAGGCTGGCCAGGGGCAGGGGCCCTGGTGGGTCCTGCCCCTGGCCTGTGGGGCCTCTGAGCACAACCGGCCCTCTCCCACTGGAAACCTCCCCGGCTGCCTCCAAAGGCCGGTTTGCCAACACTCCCGCCCGCTGTTCCCGCCAGGCACGCACAATGCTCCCAAGCCCGGGAGAAAAGCGCCTTGGGGTGGTGTTCTCTCCGGGCCCTTGCCCCTGAGCCTGGGGTCCAGGCAGTGGGTCCACACTCCCAGACCAAGGCAGAACCACATGCACACGTCTGTTCCTGACCCCTGCACCGGCAGAGAGCTCGGGGGAGCCAGAGTCTGTCCGGCAGCTGCTGGGTTGGCTGCCTGTGTGGGAAGGGGCAGAGCCGACCTAGGGGCAAGTTGGGCCTCTTGCTCTCCCTGCTGCCCTGAGGCTGCTGGGCCAAAGAGGTCTTGGGCATCCAGCCCCTTGGTGGTCCCTTCCCGCTGACGAGGCCCTCTGAGCTCCAGCACCTTGCAGTGTGGAGACAGCCCCTGCCAGCAACCTCCTCTCCAAGGAGGCCTCAACCGAGGACTAGGCCCAGGGGAAAGGCACCAGCGGGGATGAGCCTGGGGAGGCGCCCGGGCAAGTCTTGACCCAGTCCCCGCAGCATGCCCCTTGCTGGGGTAGTACTACCGGAGGCCAGGAAGGTCTGGGCAAGGCTGCCAGGGGCAGGGACACTGCTGGGTCCTGCCCCTGGTCTGTGGGGCGTCTGAGCACAACCGGCACTCTCCCGCTGGAAGACCTCCCCGTCTGCCTCCAGGGGCCGGTTTGCAAGCACTCCCGCCCGCTGTTCCCGCCAAGCACGCACAATGCTCCCAAGCCCGGGAGAAAAGCGCTTCGGGGTGGTGCTCTCTCCGGGCCCTTGCTCCTGAGCCTGGGGGCCAGGCAGGGGGAACACACTCCCAGGCCAAGGCAGAACGACATGCACACGTCTGTTCCTGCCCCCTACACCGGCAGAGAGCTCGGGGGAGCCAGAGACTGCCAGACTGCTGCTGGACTGGCTGCCTGTGTGCGACGGGGCAGAGCCGACCTAGGGGCAAGTTGGGCCTCTTGCTGTCCCTGCTGCCCTGAGTCTGCTGGGTCAAAGAGGTCTTGGGCATCCAGCCCTTGGCTGGTCCCTTCCCTCTGACGAGGCCCTCTGAGATCCAGCACCTTGCAGTGTGGAGACAGCCCCTGCCAGCAACCTCCTCTCCAAAGAGGCCTCAACCGAGGCCTACACCCAGGGGAAAGGCACCAGCGGGGATGATCCTGGGGAGGCGCACGGACATGTCTGGACCCAGCCCCGCAGCCTGCCCCTTGGTGGGGCAGTACCCCCGGAGGCCAGGAAGGTCTGGGCAAGTCTGGCCAGGGGCAGGGGCCCTGCTGGGTCCTGACCCTGGCCTGTGGGGCCTCTGAGCACAACCGGCCCTCTCCCACTGGAAGACCTCCCCGGCTGCCTCCAAAGGCCGGTTTGCAAACACTCCCGCCCGCTGTTCACGTCAGGCTCGCACAATGCTCCCAAGCCCGGGAGAAAAGCACTTCGGAGTGGTGCTCTCACCGGGCCCTTGCCCCTGATCCTGGGGGCTAGGCAGGGGAAACACACTCCCAGGCCAAGGCAGAAACACATGCCCACATCTGTTCCTGTCCCCTGCACCGGCAGAGAGCTCGGGGGAGCCAGAGTCTGTCAGGCAGCTGCTGGGCTGGCCGCCTGTGTGGGAAGTGGCAGAGCCGACCTAGGGGCAAGTTGGGCCTCTTGCCCTCCCTGTTGCACTGAGGTTGCTGGGGCAAAGAGGTCTTGGGCATCCAGCCCCTTGCTGGTCCCTTCCCTCTGACGAGGCCCTCTGAGCTCCAGCACCTTGCAGTGTGGAGACAGCCCCTGCCAGCAACCTCCTCTCCAAGGAGGCCTCAACCGAGGACTAGGCCCAGGGGAAAGGCACCAGCGGGGATGAGCCTGGGGAGGCGCCCGGGCATGTCTGGACCCAGTCCCCGCAGCCTGCCCCTTGCTGGGGTAGTACCCCCGGAGGCCAGGAAGGTCTGGGCAAGGCTGCCAGGGGCAGGGACACTGCTGGGTCCTGCCCCTGGCCTGTGGGGCGTCTGAGCACAACCGGCACTCTCCCGCTGGAAGACCTCCCCGTCTGCCTCCAAAGGCCGGTTTGCAAGCACTCCCGCCCGCTGTTCCCGCCAGGCACGCACAATGCTCCCAAGCCTGGGAGAAAAGCGCTTCGGGGTGGTGCTCTCTCCGGGCCCTTGCTCCTGAGCCTGGGGGCCAGGCAGGGGGAACACACTCCCAGGCCAAGGCAGAAAGACATGCACACGTCTGTTCCTGCCCCATACACCGGCAGAGAGCTCGGGGGAGCCAGAGACTGCCAGACTGCTGCTGGACTGGCTGCCTGTGTGCGACGGGGCAGAGCCGACATAGGGGCAAGTTGGGCCTCTTGCTCTCCCTGCTGCCCTGAGTCTGCTGGGTCAAAGAGGTCTTGGGCATCCAGCCCTTTGCTGGTCCCTTCCCTCTGACGAGGCCCTCTGAGCTCCAGCACCTTGCAGTGTGGAGACAGCCCCTGCCAGCAACCTCCTCTCCAAAGAGGCCTCAACCAAGTCCTACACCCAGGGGAAAGGCACCAGCGGGGATGATCCTGGAGAGGCGCACGTACATGTCTGGACCCAGTCTCCGCAGCCTGCCCCTTGGTGGGGCAGTACCCCCGGAGGCCAGGAAGGTCTGGGCAAGTCTGGCCAGGGGCAGGGGCCCTGCTGGGTCCTAACCCTGGCCTGTGGGGCCTCTGAGCACAACCGGCCCACTCCCACTGGAAGACCTCCCCGGCTGCCTCCAAAATCCTGTTTGCAAACACTCCCGCCCGCTGTTCACGTCAGGCTCGCACAATGCTCCCAAGCCCGGGAGAAAAGCACTTCGGAGTGGTGCTCTCTCCGGGCCCTTGCCCCTGAGCCTGGGGGCAAGGCAGGGGGAACACACTCCCAGGCCAAGGCAGAAACACATGCCCACGTCTGTTCCTGTCCCCTGCACCGGCAGAGAGCTTGGGGGAGCCAGAGTCTGTCAGGCAGCTGCTGGGCTGGCCGCCTGTGTGGGAAGGGGCAGAGCCGACCTAGGGGCAAGTTGGGCCTCTTGCTCTCCCTGCTGCCCTGAGGCTGCTGGGCCAAAGAGGTCTTGGGCATCCAGCCCCTTGCTGGTCCCTTCCCGCTGACGAGGCCCTCTGAGCTCCAGCACCTTGCAGTGTGGAGACAGCCCCTGCCAGCAACCTCCTCTCCAAGGAGGCCTCAACCGAGGACTAGGCCCAGGGGAAAGGCACCAGCGGGGATGAGCCTGGGGAGGCGCCCGGGCAAGTCTTGACCCAGTCCCCGCAGCATGCCCCTTGCTGGGGTAGTACTACCGGAGGCCAGGAAGGTCTGGGCAAGGCTGCCAGGGGCAGGGACACTGCTGGGTCCTGCCCCTGGTCTGTGGGGCGTCTGAGCACAACCGGCACTCTCCCGCTGGAAGACCTCCCCGTCTGCCTCCAGGGGCCGGTTTGCAAGCACTCCCGCCCGCTGTTCCCGCCAAGCACGCACAATGCTCCCAAGCCCGGGAGAAAAGCGCTTCGGGGTGGTGCTCTCTCCGGGCCCTTGCTCCTGAGCCTGGGGGCCAGGCAGGGGGAACACACTCCCAGGCCAAGGCAGAACGACATGCACACGTCTGTTCCTGCCCCCTACACCGGCAGAGAGCTCGGGGGAGCCAGAGACTGCCAGACTGCTGCTGGACTGGCTGCCTGTGTGCGACGGGGCAGAGCCGACCTAGGGGCAAGTTGGGCCTCTTGCTGTCCCTGCTGCCCTGAGTCTGCTGGGTCAAAGAGGTCTTGGGCATCCAGCCCTTGGCTGGTCCCTTCCCTCTGACGAGGCCCTCTGAGATCCAGCACCTTGCAGTGTGGAGACAGCCCCTGCCAGCAACCTCCTCTCCAAAGAGGCCTCAACCGAGGCCTACACCCAGGGGAAAGGCACCAGCGGGGATGATCCTGGGGAGGCGCACGGACATGTCTGGACCCAGCCCCGCAGCCTGCCCCTTGGTGGGGCAGTACCCCCGGAGGCCAGGAAGGTCTGGGCAAGTCTGGCCAGGGGCAGGGGCCCTGCTGGGTCCTGACCCTGGCCTGTGGGGCCTCTGAGCACAACCGGCCCTCTCCCACTGGAAGACCTCCCCGGCTGCCTCCAAAGGCCGGTTTGCAAACACTCCCGCCCGCTGTTCACGTCAGGCTCGCACAATGCTCCCAAGCCCGGGAGAAAAGCACTTCGGAGTGGTGCTCTCACCGGGCCCTTGCCCCTGATCCTGGGGGCTAGGCAGGGGAAACACACTCCCAGGCCAAGGCAGAAACACATGCCCACATCTGTTCCTGTCCCCTGCACCGGCAGAGAGCTCGGGGGAGCCAGAGTCTGTCAGGCAGCTGCTGGGCTGGCCGCCTGTGTGGGAAGTGGCAGAGCCGACCTAGGGGCAAGTTGGGCCTCTTGCCCTCCCTGTTGCACTGAGGTTGCTGGGGCAAAGAGGTCTTGGGCATCCAGCCCCTTGCTGGTCCCTTCCCTCTGACGAGGCCCTCTGAGCTCCAGCACCTTGCAGTGTGGAGACAGCCCCTGCCAGCAACCTCCTCTCCAAGGAGGCCTCAACCGAGGACTAGGCCCAGGGGAAAGGCACCAGCGGGGATGAGCCTGGGGAGGCGCCCGGGCATGTCTGGACCCAGTCCCCGCAGCCTGCCCCTTGCTGGGGTAGTACCCCCGGAGGCCAGGAAGGTCTGGGCAAGGCTGCCAGGGGCAGGGACACTGCTGGGTCCTGCCCCTGGCCTGTGGGGCGTCTGAGCACAACCGGCACTCTCCCGCTGGAAGACCTCCCCGTCTGCCTCCAAAGGCCGGTTTGCAAGCACTCCCGCCCGCTGTTCCCGCCAGGCACGCACAATGCTCCCAAGCCTGGGAGAAAAGCGCTTCGGGGTGGTGCTCTCTCCGGGCCCTTGCTCCTGAGCCTGGGGGCCAGGCAGGGGGAACACACTCCCAGGCGAAGGCAGAAAGACATGCACACGTCTGTTCCTGCCCCATACACCGGCAGAGAGCTCGGGGGAGCCAGAGACTGCCAGACTGCTGCTGGACTGGCTGCCTGTGTGCGACGGGGCAGAGCCGACATAGGGGCAAGTTGGGCCTCTTGCTCTCCCTGCTGCCCTGAGTCTGCTGGGTCAAAGAGGTCTTGGGCATCCAGCCCTTTGCTGGTCCCTTCCCTCTGACGAGGCCCTCTGAGATCCAGCACCTTGCAGTGTGGAGACAGCCCCTGCCAGCAACCTCCTCTCCAAAGAGGCCTCAACCAAGTCCTACACCCAGGGGAAAGGCACCAGCGGGGATGATCCTGGAGAGGCGCACGTACATGTCTGGACCCAGTCTCCGCAGCCTGCCCCTTGGTGGGGCAGTACCCCCGGAGGCCAGGAAGGTCTGGGCAAGTCTGGCCAGGGGCAGGGGCCCTGCTGGGTCCTAACCCTGGCCTGTCGGGCCTCTGAGCACAACCGGCCCACTCCCACTGGAAGACCTCCCCGGCTGCCTCCAAAATCCTGTTTGCAAACACTCCCGCCCGCTGTTCACGTCAGGCTCGCACAATGCTCCCAAGCCCGGGAGAAAAGCACTTCGGAGTGGTGCTCTCTCCGGGCCCTTGCCCCTGAGCCTGGGGGCAAGGCAGGGGGAACACACTCCCAGGCCAAGGCAGAAACACATGCCCACGTCTGTTCCTGTCCCCTGCACCGGCAGAGAGCTTGGGGGAGCCAGAGTCTGTCAGGCAGCTGCTGGGCTGGCCGCCTGTGTGGGAAGGGGCAGAGCCGACCTAGGGGCAAGTTGGGCCTCTTGCTCTCCCTGCTGCCCTGAGGCTGCTGGGCCAAAGACGCCTTGGGCATCCAGCCCCTCACTGGTCCTTTCCCTCTGACGAGGCCCTCTGAGCTCCAGCACCTTGCAGTGTGGAGACAGCCCCTGCCAGCAACCTCCTCTCCAAGGAGGTCTCAACCGAGGCCTAGGCCCAGGGGAAAGGCACCAGCGGGGATGAGCCAGGGGAGGCGCCCGAGCATGTCTGGACCCAGTTCCCGCAGCCTGCCCCTTGGTGGGGCAGTACCCCCAGAGGCCAGGAAGGTCTGGGCAAAGCTGGCCAGGGGCAGGGGCCCTGCTGGGTCCTGCCCCTGGCCTGTGGGGCCTCTGAGCACAACCGGCCCTCTCCCACTGAAAGACCTCCCCGGCTGCCTCCAAAGGCCGGTTTGCAAGCGCTACCGCCCACTGTTCCTAGCAGGCGTGCACAATGCTCCTAAGCCCGGGAGAAAAGCGCTTCAGGGTGGTGCTCTCTCTGGGCCCTTGCCCCTGAGCCTGGGGGCAAGGCAGGGTGTCCACACTCCCAGGCCAAGGCAGAACCACATGCACACGTCTGATCTGCCCCCTGCACCGGCAGAGAGCTCGGGGGAGCCAGAGTCTGTCAGGCAGCTGCTGGGCTGGCCGCCTGTGTGGGAAGTGGCAGAGCCGACCTAGGGGCAAGTTGGGCCTCTTGCCCTCCCTGCTGCCCTGAGGCTGCTGGGCCAAAGAGGTCTTGGGCATCCAGCCCCTTGCTGGTCCCTTCCCTCTGATGAGGCCCTCTGAGCTCCAGCACCTTGCAGTGTGGAGACAGCCCCTGCCAGCAACCTCCTCTCCAAGGAGGCCTCAACCGAGGCCTAGGACCAGGGGAAAGGCACCAGCAGGGATGAGCCTGGGGAGGCGCCCGGGCATGTCTGGACCCAGTCCCCGCAGCCTGACCCTTGGTGGGGCAGTACCCCCGGAGGCCAGGAAGGTCTGGGCAAAGCTGGCCAGGGGCAGGGGCCCTGCTGGGTCCTGCCCCTGGCCTGTGGGGCCTCTGAGCACAACCGGCCCTCTCCCACTGGAAGACCTCCGCGGCTGCCTCCAAAGGCCGGTTTGCAAGCACTCCCGCCCGCTGTTCCCGCCAGGCACGCACAATGCTCCCAAGCCCGGGAGAAAAGCATTCTGGGGTGGTGCTCTCTCCGGGCCCTTGCCCCTGAGCCTGGGGGCCAGGCAGGGGGAACACACTCCCAGGCCAAGGCAGAACGACATGCACACGTCTGTTCCTGCCCCCTACACCGGCAGAGAGCTCGGGGGAGCCAGAGACAGCCAGGCTGCTGCTGGGCTGGCTGCCTGTGTGGGACGGGGCAGAGCCGACCTAGGGGCAAGTTGGGCCTCTTGCTCTCCCTGCTGCCCTGAGGCAGCTGGGTCAAAGAGGTGTTGGGCATCCAGCCCTTTGCTGGTCCCTTCCCTCTGACGAGGCCCTCTGAGCTCCAGCACCTTGCAGTGTGGAGACAGCCCCTGCCAGCAACCTCCTCTCCAAGGAGGCCACAACCGAGGCCTAGGCCCAGGGGAAAGGCACCAGCGGGGATGATCCTGGGGAGGCGCACGGACATGTCTGGACCCAGTCCCCGCAGCCTGCCCCTTGGTGGGGCAGTACCCCCATAGGCCAGGAAGGTCTGGGCAAGGCTGGCCAGGGGCAGGGGCTCTGGTGGGTCCTGCCCCTGGCCTGTGGGGCCTCTGAGCACAACCGGCCCTCTCCCACTGGAAGACCTCCCCGGCTGCCTCCAAAGGCCGGTTTGCCAACACTCCCGCCCACTGTTCCCACCAGGCGTGCACAATGCTCCCAAGCCCGGGAGAAAAGCGCTTCGGTGTGGTACTCTCTCCGGGCCCTTGCCCCTGAGCCTGGTGGCCAGGCAGGGGGAACACACTCCCAGGCCAAGTCAGAACGACATGCACACGTCTGTTCCTGACCCCTGCACCGGCAGAGAGCTCGGGGGAGCCAGAGTCTGTCAGGCAGCTGCTGGGTTGGCTGCCTGTGTGGGAAGGGGCAGAGCCGACCTAGGGGCAAGTTGGGCCTCTTCCTCTCCCTGCTGCCCTGAGGCTGCTGGGCCAAAGAGGTCTTGGGCATCCAGCCCCTTGCTGGTCCCTTCCCGCTGACGAGGCCCTCTGAGCTCCAGCACCTTGCAGTGTGCAGACAGCCCCTGCCAGCAACCTCCTCTCCAAGGAGGCCTCAACCGAGGCCTAGGCCCAGGGGAAAGGCACCAGCGGGGATGAGCCTGGGGAGGCGCCCGGGCATGTCTGGACCCAGTCCCCGCTGCCTGCCCCTTGGTGGGGTAGTACCCCCGGAGGCCAGGAAGGTCTGGGCAAGGCCTCCAGGGGCAGGGACACTGCTGGGTCCCGCCCCTGGCCTGTCGGTCGTCTGAGCACAACCGGCCCTCTCCCGCTGGAAGACCTCCACAGCTGCCTCCAAAGGCTGGTTTTCAAGAACTCCCTCCCGCTGTCCCGCCAGCCGCACACAATGCTCCCAATCACGGGAGAAAAGCGCTTCGGGGTGGTGCTCTCTCCGGGCCCTTGGAAGACCTCCCCGTTTGTCTATAAAGGCCGGTTTGCAAGCACTCATGCCCGCTGTTCCCGCCAGCCGCGCACAATGCTCCCAAGCCCGGGAGAAAAGCGCTTTGGGGTGGTGCTCTCTCCCGGCCCTTGGAAGACCTCCCCGGCTGCCTCCAAAGGCCGGTTTGCAAGCACTCAATCCCGCTGTTCCCGCCAGCCGCGCACAATGCTCCCAAGCACGGGAGAAAAGCGCTTCGGGGTGGTGCTCTCTCCCGGCCCTTGGAAGACCTCCCCGGCTGCCTCCAAAGGCTGGTTTTCAAGAACTCCCTCCCGCTGACCCGCCAGCCGCACACAATGCTCCCAAGCCCGGGAGAAAAGCATTTTGGGGTGGTCTCTCTCCGGGCCCTTGGAAGACCTCCCCGGCTGCCTCTAAAGGCCGGTTTGCAAGCACTCATGTCCGCTGTTCCCGACAGCCGCGAACAATGCTCCCAATTCCGTGAGAAAAGTGCTTCGGGATGGTGCTCTCTCCGGGCCCTTGGAAGACCTCCCAAGCTGCCTCCAAAGGCCGGTTTGCAAGCACTCCCGCCCGCTGTTCCCGCCAGCCTCGCACAATGCTCCCAAGACCGGGAGAAAAGCGCTTCGGGGTGGTGTTCTCTCCGTGCCAATGGAGGACCTCCCTGGCTGCCCCCAAAGGCCGGTTTGCAAGCACTCCCACTCGCTGTTCCCGCCAGCCACGCACAATCCTCCAAAATCCCGGAAAAAAGCGCTTCGGGGTGGTGTTCTCTCCGTGCCCATGGAAGACCTCCCGGGGTGCCCCCAATGGCCGGTTTGGAAGCACTCCCAATCGCTGTTCCTGCCATCCGCACAAATGTTCCAAGCCCGGGAGAAAAGCGCTTCTGGGTGGTGCTCTCTCCCGGCCCTTGGAAGACCTCCCCGACTGCCTCCAAAGGACGGTTTTCAAGCACTCCTGCCTGCTGTTCCCGCCACCCGCGCACAATGCTCCCAAGCCCGGGAGAAAAGCGCTTCGGGGTGGTGCTCTCTACAGGCCCTTGGAAGACCTCCCCGGCTGCCTCCAAAGGCCGGTTTGCAAGGACTCCTTCCTGCTGTTCCCGCCAGCCACGCACAATGCTCCCAAGCCCGGGAGAAAAGCATTTTGGGGTAGTGCTCACTCCGGGCCCTTGGAAGACCTCCCCGGCTGCCTCCAATGGCCAGTTTGCAAGCACTCATGCCCGCTGTTCCCACCAGCCGCGCACAATGCTCCCAAGCCCGGGAGAAAAGCTTTTTGGGGTGGTGCTCACACCGGGCCCTGGAAGACCTCCCCGGCTGCCTCCAAAGGCCGGTTTTCAAGCACTCCTACCTGCTGTTCCCGCCACCTGCGCACAATGCTCCCAAGCCCGGGAGAAAAGCGCTTCGGGGTGGTGCTCTCTACAGGCCCTTGGAAGACCTCCCCGGCTGCCTCCAAAGGCCGGTTTGCAAGGACTCCTTCCTGCTGTTCCCGCCAGCCATGCACAATGCTCCCAAGCCCGGGAGAAAAGCATTTTGGGGTGGTGCTCTCTGCAGGCCCTTGGAAGACCTCCCCGGCTGCCTCCAATGGCCAGTTTGCAAGCACTCATGCCCGCTGTTCCCACCAGCCGCGCAGAATGCTCCTAAGCCCGGGAGAAAAGCTTTTAGGGGTGGTGCTCACACCGGGCCCTGGAAGACCTCCCCGGCTGCCTGCAAAGGCCGGTTTTCAAGCACTCCTGCCTGCTGTTCCCGCCACCCGCGCACAATACTCCCAAGCCCGGGAGAAAAGCGCTTCGGGGTGGTGCTCTCTACAGGCCCTTGGAAGACCTCCCCGGCTGCCTCCAAAGGCCGGTTTGCAAGGACTCCTTCCTGCTGTTCCCGCCAGCCACGCACCATGCTCCCAAGCCCGGGAGAAAAGTGCTTCGGGGTGGTGCTCACTCCGGGCCCTTGGAAGACCTCCCCGGCTGCCTCCACAGGCCGGTTTGCAAGCACTCCTGCCTGCTGTTCCCGCCAGCCGCGCACAATGCTCCCAAGCCCGGGAGAAAAGCGCTTCGGGGTGGTGCTCTCTCCGGGCACTTTCAAGACCTCCCCGGCTGCCTCCAAAGGCGGGTTTGTAAGTACTCATTCCCGCTGCTTCCGCCAGCCACGCACAATGCTCCCAAGCCCGGGAGAAAAGCATTTTGGGGTTGTGCTCTCTCCGGGCCGTTGGAAGACCTCCCGGGCTGCCTCCAAAGGCCGGTTTGCAAGCACTCATGCCCGTTGTTCCCGACAGCCACGCACAATGCTCCCAAGCCCGGGAGAAAAGCATTTTGGGGTGGTGATCAGTCCGGGCCCTAGGAAGACCTCCCCGGCTGCCTCCAAAGAACAGTTTGCAAGCACTCATGCCCGCTGTTCCCGCCAGCCGCGCACAATGCTCCCAAGACCGTGAGAAAAGCGCTTCGGGGTGGTGTTCTCTCCGGGACCATGGAGGACCTCCCCGGCTGCCCCCAAAGGCCGGTTTGCAAGCACTCCCACTCGCTGTTCCCGCCAGCCACACACAATGTTCCAAAACCCCGGAGAAAAGCGCTTCGGGGTGGTGCTCTCTCCGGGCCCTTGGAAGACTTCTCTGGCTGCCTCCAAAGGCCGGTTTGCAAGAATTCCCTCCCGCTGTCCCACCAGCCGCACACAATGCTCCAAAACCCGAGAGAAAAGCGCTTCGAGGTGGTGCTCTCTCCGGGCCCTTGGAAGACCTCCCCGGCTGCCTCCAAAGGCCGGTTTGCAAGCACTCCTGCCTGCTGTTCCCGCCACATGCGCACAATGCACCCAAGCCCGGGAGAAAAGCGCTTCGGGGTGGTGCTCTCTCCGGGCCCTTGGAAGACCTCCCCGGATACCTCCAAAGGTGGGTTTGCAAGTACTCATTCCCGCTGTTCCCGCCAGCTGTGCACAATTCTCCCAAGCCCGGGAGAAAAGCATTTTGCGGTGGTGCTCTCTCCGGGCCCTTGGAAGACCACCCAGGCTGCCTCAAAAGGCCGGTTTGCAAGCACTCAGGCCCGCTATTCCCGCCAGCCGCGTACAATGCTCCCAAGCCCGGGAGAAAAGCATTTTGGGGTGGTGCTCACTCCGGGCCCTTGAAAGACTTCCCCGGCTGCCTCCAAAGTCCAGTTTGCAAGAACTCATGCCCGCTGTTCCCGCCAGCCGCGCACAATGCTCCCAAGACCGGGAGAAATGCGCTTCGGGGTGGTGTTCTCTCCGTGCCCATGGAGGACCACCCCAGCTGCCCCCAAAGGCCGGTTTGCAAGCACTCCCACTCGCTGTTCCCGCCAGCCACACACAATGTTCCAAAACCCCAGAGAAAAGCGCTTCGGGGTGGTGCTCTCTCCGGGCCCTTGGAAGACTTCTCTGGCTGCCTCCAAAGGCCGGTTTGCAAGAATTCCCTCCCGCTGTCCCACCAGCCGCACACAATGCTCCAAAACCCGAGAGAAAAGCGCTTCGAGGTGGTGCTCTCTCCGGGCCCTTGGAGGACCTCCCCGGCTGCCTCCAAAGGCCGGTTTGCAAGCACTCCTGCCTGCTGTTCCCGCCACACGCGCACAATGCACCCAAGCCTGGGAGAAAAGCGCTTCGGGGTGGTGCTCTCTCCCAGCCTTTGGAAGACGTCCCCGGCTGCCTCCAAAGGCCGGTTTGCAAGGACTCCTTCCTGCTGTTCCCGCCAGCCACGCACAATGCTCCCAATCCCGGGAGAAAAGTGCTTCGGGATGGTGCTCTCTCCGGGCCCTTGGAAGACCTCCCCGGATACCTCCAAAGGTGGGTTTGCAAGTACTCATTCCCGCTGTTCCCGCCAGCTCTGCACAATTCTCCCAAGCCCGGCAGAAAAGCATTTTGCGGTGGTGCTCTCTCCGGGCCCTTGGAAGACCACCCCGGCTGCCTCAAAAGGCCGGTTT
Organism: Dama dama; assembly: GCF_033118175.1. Taxonomy (NCBI): domain Eukaryota; kingdom Metazoa; phylum Chordata; class Mammalia; order Artiodactyla; family Cervidae; genus Dama; species Dama dama. The sequence goes on along the minus strand of NW_026870909.1, from coordinate 560,729 downwards.
GCAAGCACTCAGGCCCGCTGTTCCCGCCAGCCGCGTACAATGCTCCCAAGCCCGGGAGAAAAGCATTTTGGGGTGGTGCTCACTCCGGGCCCTTGAAAGACTTCCCCGGCTGCCTCCAAAGTCCAGTTTGCAAGAACTCATGCCCGCTGTTCCCGCCAGCTGCGCACAATGCTCCCAAGACTGGGAGAAATGCGCTTCGGGGTGGTGTTCTCTCCGTGCCCATGGAGGACCACCCCAGCTGCCCCCAAAGGCCGGTTTGCAATCACTCCCACTGACTGTTCCCGCCAGCCATGCACATGCTCCAAAACACGGGAGAGAAGCGCTTTGGGGTGGTGCTCTCTCCCGGCCCTTGGAAGACTTTCCCGGCTGCCTCCAAAGGTCGGTTTGCAAGAACTCCCTCCCGCTGTCCCGCCAGCCGCACACAATGCTCCCAATCACGGGAGAAAAGCGCTTCGGGGTGGTGCTCTCTCAGGGCCCTTTGAAGACTTCCCCGGCTGCCTCCAATGGGCGGTATGCAAGCACTCATGCCCGCTGTTCCCACCAGCCATGCACAATGCTCCCAAGCACGGGAGAAAAGCATTTTGGGGTGGTGCTCACTCCTTTCCCTTGGAAGACCTCCGTGCCTGCCTCCAAAGGCCGGTTTGCAAGCACTCCTGCCTGCTGTTCCCGCCACACGGGCACACTGCTCCCTAGCCGGGGAGAAAAGAGCATCGGGGTGGTGTTCTCTCAGGGCCCATGGAGGACCCCCCCGGCTGCCCCCAAAGGCCGGTTTGCAAGCATTCCCACTAGCTGTTCCCGCCAGCCACGCAAATGCTCCCAAGCCCGGGAGAAAAGCATTTTGGGATGGTGTTCTCTCCGGGCCCTTGCCCCTGTGCCTCGGGGCCAGGCAGGGGGTCCACACTCCCAGGTAAAGTCAGAACCACATGCACACGTCTGTTCCTGCCCCCTGCACCGGCAGAGAGCTCGGGGGAGCCAGAGTCTGTCAGGCAGCTGCTGGGCTGGCGGCCTGTGTGGAAAGGGGCAGAGCCGACCTAGGGGCAAGTTGGGCCTCTTGCTCTCCCTGCTGCCCTGAGGCTGCTGGGTCAAAGAGGTCTTGGGCATCCAGCCCCTTGCTGGTCCCTTCCCTCTGACAAGGCCCTCTGAGCTCCAGCACCTTGCAGTGTGGAGACAGCCCCTGCCGGCAGCCTCCTCTCCTAGGAGGCCTCAAACGAGGCCTAGGCCCAGGGGAAAGGCACCAGCGGGGATGAGTCTGGGGAGGCGCACGGGCATGTCTGGACCCAGTCCCTGCAGCCTGCCCCTTGGTGGGGCAGTGCCCCCTGAAGCCAGGAAGGTCTGGGAAAGGCTGGCCAGGGGCATGGGACCTGCTGGGTCCTGCCCCTGGCCTGTGGGGCCTCTGAGCACAACCGGCCCTCTCCCACTGGAAGACCTCCCCGGCTGCCTTCAAAGGCCGGTTTGCCAACACTCCCGCCCGCTGTTCCCGCCAGGCACGCACAATGCTCCCAATCACGGGAGAAAACCGCTTCGGGGTGGTGCTCTCTCCGGGCCCTTGGAAGACCTCCCCGTTTGTCTCCAAAGGCCGGTTTGCAAGCACTCATGCCCGCTGTTCCCGCCAGCCGCGCACAATGCTCCCAAGCCCGGGAGAAAAGCGCTTCGGGGTGGTGCTCTCTCCCGGCCCTTGGAAGACCTCCCCGGCTGCCTCCAAAGGCTGGTTTTCAAGAACTCCCTCCCGCTGACCCGCCAGCCGCACACAATGCTCCCAAGCCCGGGAGAAAAGCATTTTGGGGTGGTGCTCTCTCCGGGCCCTTGGAAGACCTCCCCGGCTGCCTCGAAAGGCCGGTTTGCAAGCACTCATGTCCGCTGTTCCCGACAGCCGCGCACAATGCTCCCAATTCCGTGAGAAAAGTGCTTCGGCATGGTGCTCTCTCCAGGCCCTTGGAAGATCTCCCAAGCTGCCTCCAAAGGCCGGTTTGCAAGCACTCCCGCCCGCTGTTCCCGCCAGCCTCGCACAATGCTCCCAAGACCGGGAGAAAAGCGCTTCAGGGTGGTGTTCTCTCCGTGCCAATGGAGGACCTCCGCGGCTGCCTCCAAAGGCCGGTTTGCCAACACTCCCGCCCGCTGTTCCCGCCAGGCAGGCACAATGCTCCCAAGCCCGGGAGAAAAGCGCTTCGGGGTGGTGCTCTCTCCGGGGCCTTGCCCCTGTGCCTGGGGGCCAGGCAGGGGGAACACACTCCCAGGCCAAGGCAGAACGACATGCACACGTCTGTTCCTGCCCCCTACACCGGAAGAGAGCTCGGGGGAGCCAGAGACTGCCAGGATGCTGCTGGGCTGGCTGCCTGTGTGGGACGGGGCAGAGCCGACCTAGGGGCAAGTTGGGCCTCTTGCTCTCCCTGCTGCCCTGAGGCTGCTGGGCCAAAGAGGTCTTGGGCATCCAGCCCCTTGCTGGTCCCTTCCCGCTGACGAGGCCCTCTGAGCTCCAGCACCTTGCAGTGTGGAGACAGCCCCTGCCGGCAACCTCCTCTCCAAGGAGGCCTCAACCGAGGCCTAGGCCCAGGGGAAAGGCACCAGCGGGGATGAGCCTGGGGAGGCGCCCGGGCATGTCTGGACCCAGTCCCCGCAGCCTGACCCTTGGTGGGGTAGTACCCCCGGAGGCCAGGAAAGTCTGGGCAAGGCTGCCAGGGGCAGGGACACTGCTGGGTCCTGCCCCTGGCCTGTGGGGCGTCTGAGCACAACCGGCACTCTCCCGCTGGAAGACCTCCCCGGCTGCCTCCAAAGGCTGGTTTGCAAGCACTCAATCCCGCTGTTCCCACCAGCGCGCACAATGCTCCCAAGCCAGGGAGAAAAGCATTTTTGGGTGGTGCTCACTCCGGGCCCTTGGAAGACCTCCCCGGCTGCCTCCAAGGCCGGTTTGCAAGCACTTCTGCCTGCTGTTCCCGCCACCCGCGCACAATGCTCCCAAGCCCGGGAGAAAAGCGTTTCTGGGTGGTGTTCTCTCTGGGCCCAAAAAAGACCTCCCGGGCTGCCCCCAAACGCCGGTTTGCAAGCACTCCCACTCGCTGTTCCCGCCATCCGTGCAAATGCTCCAAGCCCAGGAGAAAAGCGCTTCAGGGTGGTGCTCTCTCCCGGCCCTTGGAAGACCTCCCCGGCTGCCTCCAAAGGCTGGTTTTCAAGAACTCCCTCCCGCTGTTCCCGCCAGCCGCGCACAATGGTCCCAAACCCGGGAGAAAAGCTCTTCGGGGGTGATGCTCTCTCCCGGCCCTTGGAAGACCTCCCCGGCTGCCTCCAAAGGCTGGTTTTCAAGAACTCCCTCCCGCTGACCCGCCAGCCGCACACAATGCTCCCAAGCCCGGGAGAAAAGCATTTTGGGGTGGTGCTCTCTCCGGGCCCTTGGAAGACCTCCCGGCTGCCTCTAAAGGCCGGTTTGCAAGCACTCATGTCCGCTGTTCCCGACAGCCGCGCACAATGCTCCCAATTCCGTGAGAAAAGTGCTTCGGCATGGTGCTCTCTCCGGGCCCTTGGAAGACCTCCCAAGCTGCCTCCAAAGGCCGGTTTGCAAGCACTCCCGCCCGCTGTTACCGCCAGCCTCGCACAATGCTCCCAAGACGGGGAGAAAAGCGCTTCGGGGTGGTGTTCTCTCCGTGCCCATGGAAGACCTCCCGGGCTGCCTCCAAAGGCCGGTTTGCAAGCGCTACCGCCCACTGTTCCAGCAGGCGTGCACAATGCTCCTAAGCCCGGGAGAAAAGCGCTTCAGGGTGGTGCTCTCTCTGGGCCCTTGCCCCTGAGCCTGGGGGCAAGGCAGGGTGTCCACACTCCCAGGCCAAGGCAGAACCACATGCACACGTCTGATCTGCCCCCTGCACCGGCAGAGAGCTCGGGGGAGCCAGAGTCTGTCAGGCAGCTGCTGGGCTGGCCGCCTGTGTGGGAAGTGGCAGAGCCGACCTAGGGGCAAGTTGGGCCTCTTGCCCTCCCTGCTGCCCTGAGGCTGCTGGGCCAAAGAGGTCTTGGGCATCCAGCCCCTTGCTGGTCCCTTCCCTCTGACGAGGCCCTCTGAGCTCCAGCACCTTGCAGTGTGGAGACAGCCCCTGCCAGCAACCTCCTCTCCAAGGAGGCCTCAACCGAGGCCTAGGACCAGGGGAAAGGCACCAGCAGGGATGAGCCTGGGGAGGCGCCCGGGCATGTCTGGACCCAGTCCCCGCAGCCTGACCCTTGGTGGGGCAGTACCCCCGGAGGCCAGGAAGGTCTGGGCAAAGCTGGCCAGGGGCAGGGGCCCTGCTGGGTCCTGCCCCTGGCCTGTGGGGCCTCTGAGCACAACCGGCCCTCTCCCACTGGAAGACCTCCGCGGCTGCCTCCAAAGGCCGGTTTGCAAGCACTCCCGCCCGCTGTTCCCGCCAGGCACGCACAATGCTCCCAAGCCCGGGAGAAAAGCATTCTGGGGTGGTGCTCTCTCCGGGCCCTTGCCCCTGAGCCTGGGGGCCAGGCAGGGGGGAACACACTCCCAGGCCAAGGCAGAACGACATGCACACGTCTGTTCCTGCCCCCTACACCGGCAGAGAGCTCGGGGGAGCCAGAGACAGCCAGGCTGCTGCTGGGCTGGCTGCCTGTGTGGGACGGGGCAGAGCCGACCTAGGGGCAAGTTGGGCCTCTTGCTCTCCCTGCTGCCCTGAGGCAGCTGGGTCAAAGAGGTGTTGGGCATCCAGCCCTTTGCTGGTCCCTTCCCTCTGACGAGGCCCTCTGAGCTCCAGCACCTTGCAGTGTGGAGACAGCCCCTGCCAGCAACCTCCTCTCCAAGGAGGCCACAACCGAGGCCTAGGCCCAGGGGAAAGGCACCAGCGGGGATGATCCTGGGGAGGCGCACGGACATGTCTGGACCCAGTCCCCGCAGCCTGCCCCTTGGTGGGGCAGTACCCCCATAGGCCAGGAAGGTCTGGGCAAGGCTGGCCAGGGGCAGGGGCTCTGGTGGGTCCTGCCCCTGGCCTGTGGGGCCTCTGAGCACAACCGGCCCTCTCCCACTGGAAGACCTCCCCGGCTGCCTCCAAAGGCCGGTTTGCCAACACTCCCGCCCACTGTTCCCACCAGGCGTGCACAATGCTCCCAAGCCGGGAGAAAAGCGCTTCGGTGTGGTACTCTCTCCGGGCCCTTGCCCCTGAGGCCTGGTGGCCAGGCAGGGGGAACACACTCCCAGGCCAAGTCAGAACGACATGCACACGTCTGTTCCTGACCCCTGCACCGGCAGAGAGCTCGGGGGAGCCAGAGTCTGTCAGGCAGCTGCTGGGTTGGCTGCCTGTGTGGGAAGGGGCAGAGCCGACCTAGGGGCAAGTTGGGCCTCTTCCTCTCCCTGCTGCCCTGAGGCTGCTGGGCCAAAGAGGTCTTGGGCATCCAGCCCCTTGCTGGTCCCTTACCGCTGACGAGGCCCTCTGAGCTCCAGCACCTTGCAGTGTGCAGACAGCCCCTGCCAGCAACCTCCTCTCCAAGGAGGCCTCAACCGAGGCCTAGGCCCAGGGGAAAGGCACCAGCGGGGATGAGCCTGGGGAGGCGCCCGGGCATGTCTGGACCCAGTCCCCGCAGCCTGCCCCTTGGTGGGGTAGTACCCCCGGAGGCCAGGAAGGTCTGGGCAAGGCCTCCAGGGGCAGGGACACTGCTGGGTCCCGCCCCTGGCCTGTCGGTCGTCTGAGCAACAACCGGCCCCTCTCCCGCTGGAAGACCTCCACAGCTGCCTCCAAAGGCTGGTTTGCAAGCACTCAATCCCGATGTTCCCGCCAGCCGCGCACAATGCTCCCAAGCCCGGGAGAAAAGCATTTTGGGGTGGTGCTCACTCCGGCTTTGGAAGACCTCCCCGGCTGCCTCCAAGGCCGGTTTGCAAGCACTTCTGCCTGCTGTTCCCGCCAACCGCGCACAATGCTCCCAAGCCGGGAGAAAAGCGTTTCGGGGGGTGTTCTCTCTGGGCCCAAGAAAGACCTCCCGGGCTGCCCCCAAACGCCGGTTTGCAAGCACTCCCACTCGCTGTTCCCGCCATCCGTGCAAATGCTCCAAGCCCAGGAGAAAAGCGCTTCGGGGTGGTGCTCTCTCCCGGCCCTTGGAAGACCTCCCCGGCTGCCTCCAAAGGCTGGTTTTCAAGAACTCCCTCCCGCTGTCCCGCCAGCCGCACACAATGCTCCCAATCACGGGAGAAAAGCGCTTCGGGGTGGTGCTCTCTCCGGGCCCTTGGAAGACCTCCCCGTTTGTCTTCAAAGGCCGGTTTGCAAGCACTCATGCCCGCTGTTCCCGCCAGCCGCGCACAATGCTCCCAAGCCCGGGAGAAAAGCGCTTTGGGGTGGTGCTCTCTCCCGGCCCTTGGAAGACCTCCCCGGCTGCCTCCAAAGGCCGGTTTGCAAGCACTCAATCCCGCTGTTCCCGCCAGCCGCGCACAATGCTCCCAAGCCCGGGAGAAAAGCGCTTCGGGGTGGTGCTCTCTCCCGGCCCTTGGAAGACCTCCCCGGCTGCCTCCAAAGGCTGGTTTTCAAGAACTCCCTCCCGCTGACCCGCCAGCCGCACACAATGCTCCCAAGCCCGGGAGAAAAGCATTTTGGGGTGGTCTCTCTCCGGGCCCTTGGAAGACCTCCCCGGCTGCCTCTAAAGGCCGGTTTGCAAGCACTCATGTCCGCTGTTCCCGACAGGCCGCGAACAATGCTCCCAATTCCGTGAGAAAAGTGCTTCGGGATGGTGCTCTCTCCGGGCCCTTGGAAGACCTCCCAAGCTGCCTCCAAAGGCCGGTTTGCAAGCACTCATGCCCGTTGTTCCCGACAGCCACGCACAATGCTCCCAAGCCCGGGAGAAAAGCATTTTGGGGTGGTGATCAGTCCGGGCCCTTGGAAGACCTCCCCGGCTGCCTCCAAAGAACAGTTTGCAAGCACTCATGCCCGCTGTTCCCGCCAGCCGCGCACAATGCTCCCAAGACCTTGAGAAAAGCGCTTCGGGGTGGTGTTCTCTCCGGGACCATGGAGGACCTCCCCGGCTGCCCCCAAAGGCTGGTTTGCAAGCACTCCCACTCGCTGTTCCCCGCCAGCCACACACAATGTTCCAAAACCCCGGAGAAAAGCGCTTCGGGGTGGTGCTCTCTCCGGGCCCTTGGAAGACTTCTCTGGCTGCCTCCAAAGGCCGGTTTGCAAGAATTCCCTCCCGCTGTCCCACCAGCCGCACACAATGCTCCAAAACCCGAGAGAAAAGCGCTTCGAGGTGGTGCTCTCTCCGGGCCCTTGGAAGACCTCCCCGGCTGCCTCCAAAGGCCGGTTTGCAAGCACTCCTGCCTGCTGTTCCCGCCACATGCGCACAATGCACCCAAGCCCGGGAGAAAAGCGCTTCGGGGTGGTGCTCTCTCCGGGCCCTTGGAAGACCTCCCCGGATACCTCCAAAGGTGGGTTTGCAAGTACTCATTCCCGCTGTTCCCGCCAGCTGTGCACAATTCTCCCAAGCCCGGCAGAAAAGCATTTTGCGGTGGTGCTCTCTCCGGGCCCTTGGAAGACCACCCCGGCTGCCTCAAAAGGCCGGTTTGCAAGCACTCAGGCCCGCTGTTCCCGCCAGCCGCGTACAATGCTCCCAAGCCCGGGAGAAAAGCATTTTGGGGTGGTGCTCACTCCGGGCCCTTGAAAGACTTCCCCGGCTGCCTCCAAAGTCCAGTTTGCAAGAACTCATGCCCGCTGTTCCCGCCAGCTGCGCACAATGCTCCCAAGACCGGGAGAAATGCGCTTCGGGGTGGTGTTCTCTCCGTGCCCATGGAGGACCACCCCAGCTGCCCCCAAAGGCCGGTTTGCAATCACTCCCACTGACTGTTCCCGCCAGCCATGCACATGCTCCAAAACACGGGAGAGAAGCGCTTTGGGGTGGTGCTCTCTCCCGGCCCTTGGAAGACTTTCCCGGCTGCCTCCAAAGGTCGGTTTGCAAGAACTCCCTCCCGCTGTCCCGCCAGCCGCACACAATGCTCCCAATCACGGGAGAAAAGCGCTTCGGGGTGGTGCTCTCTCAGGGCCCTTTGAAGACTTCCCCGGCTGCCTCCAATGGGCGGTATGCAAGCACTCATGCCCGCTGTTCCCACCAGCCATGCACAATGCTCCCAAGCACGGGAGAAAAGCATTTTGGGGTGGTGCTCACTCCTTTCCCTTGGAAGACCTCCGTGCCTGCCTCCAAAGGCCGGTTTGCAAGCACTCCTGCCTGCTGTTCCCGCCACACGGGCACACTGCTCCCTAGCCGGGGAGAAAAGAGCATCGGGGTGGTGTTCTCTCAGGGCCCATGGAGGACCCCCCCGGCTGCCCCCAAAGGCCGGTTTGCAAGCATTCCCACTAGCTGTTCCCGCCAGCCACGCAAATGCTCCCAAGCCCGGGAGAAAAGCATTTTGGGGTGGTGTTCTCTCCGGGCCCTTGCCCCTGTGCCTCGGGGCCAGGCAGGGGGTCCACACTCCCAGGTAAAGTCAGAACCACATGCACACGTCTGTTCCTGCCCCCTGCACCGGCAGAGAGCTCGGGGGAGCCAGAGTCTGTCAGGCAGCTGCTGGGCTGGCGGCCTGTGTGGAAAGGGGCAGAGCCGACCTAGGGGCAAGTTGGGCCTCTTGCTCTCCCTGCTGCCCTGAGGCTGCTGGGTCAAAGAGGTCTTGGACATCCAGCCCTTTGCTGGTCCCTTCCATCTGACGAGGCCCTCTGAGCTCCAGCACCTTGCAGTGTGAAGACAGACCCTGCCAGCAACCTCCTCTCCAAGGAGGCCTCAACCGAGGCCTAGTCCCAGGGAAAGGCACCAGCGGGGATGAGCATGGGGAGGCGCCCGGGAATGTCTGGACCCAGTCCCCGCAGCCTGCCCCTTGGTGGGGCAGTACCCCCGGAGGCCAGGAAGGTCTGGGCAAGGCTGGCCAGGGGCAGGGGCCCTGCTGGGTCCTGCCCCTGGTTGTGAGGCCTCTGAGCACAACCGGCCCTCTCCCACTGGAAGACCTCCCCGGCTGCCTCCAAAGTCCTGTTTGCAAACACTCCCGCCCGCTGTTCACGCCAGGATCGCACAATGCTCCCAAGCCCGGGAGAAAAGCGCTTCGGGGTGTTGCTCTCTCCGGGCCCTTGCCCCTGAGCCTGTGGGCAAGGCAGGGGGAACACACTCCCAGGCCAAGGCAGAACCACATGCCCACGTCTGTTCCTGTCCCCTGCACCGGCAGAGAGCTTGGGGGAGCCAGAATCTGTCAGGCAGCTGCTGGGTTGGCCGCCTGTGTGGGAAGGGGCAGAGCTGACCTAGGGTCAAGTTGGGCCTCTTGCTCTCCCTGCTGCCCTGAGGCTGCTGGGCTAAAGATGTCTTGGGCATCCAGCCCCTTACTGGTCCCTTCCCTCTGACGAGGCCCTCTGAGCTCCAGCACCTTGCACTGTGGAGACAGCCCCTGCCAGCAACCTCCTCTCCAAGGAGGCCTCAACCGAGGCCTAGGCCCAGGGGAAAGGCACCAGCGGTGATGAGCCAGGGGAGGCGCCCGAGCATGTCTGGACCCAGTCCCCGCAGCCTGCCCCTTGGTGGGGCAGTACCCCCGGAGGCCAGGAAGGTCTGGGCAAGGCTGGCCAGGGGCAGGGGCCCTTCTGGGTCCTGCACCTGGCCTGTGGAGCCTCTGAGCATAACCGGCCCTCTCCCACTGGAAGACCTCCCCGGCTGACTCCAAAGGCAGGTTTGCAAGCGCTCCCGCCCACTGTTCCCAGCAGGCGTGCACAATGCTCCCAAGCCCGGGAGAAAAGCGCTTCAGGGTGGTGCTCTCTCTGGGCCCTTGCGCCTGAGCCTGGGGGCAAGGCAGGGTGTCCACACTCCCAGGCCAAGGCAGAACCACATGCACACGTCTGATCTGCCCCCTGCACCGGCAGAGAGCTCGGGGGAGCCAGAGTCTGTCAGGCAGCTACTGGGCTGGCCGCCTGTGTGGGAAGTGGCAGAGCCGAACTAGGGGCAAGTTGGGCCTCTTGCTCTCCCTGCTGCCCTGAGGCTGCTGGGCCAAAGAGGTCTTGGGCATCCAGCCCCTTGCTGGTCCCTTCCCTCTGACGAGGCCCTCTGAGCTCCAGCACCTTGCAGTGTGGAGACAGCCCCTGCCAGCAACCTCCTCTCCAAGGATGCCTAAACCGAGGCCTAGGCCCAGGGGAAAGGCACCAGCGGGGATGAGCCTGGGGAGGCGCCCGGGCATGACTGGACCCAGCCCCGCAGCCTGCCCCTTGGTGGGGCAGTACGCCCGGAGGCCAGGAAGGTCTGGCCAAGGCTTCCAGGGGCAGGGACACTGCTGTGTCCTGCCCCTGGCCTGTGGGGCGTCTGAGCACAACCGGCACTCTCCCGCTGGAAGACCTCCCCGGCTGCCTCCAAAGGCCGGTTTGCAAGCACTCCCGCCCGCTGTTCCCGCCAGGCACGCACAATGCTCCCAAGCCCGGGAGAAAAGCGCTTCGGGGTGGTGCTCTCTCCGGGCCCTTGCCCCTGAGCCTGGGGGCCAGGCAGGGGGAACACACTCCCAGGCCAAGGCAGAACGACATGCACACGTCTGTTCCTGCCCCCTACACCGGCAGAGTGCTCGGGGGAGCCAGAGACTGCCAGGCTGCTGCTGGGCTGGCTGCCTGTGTGGGACGGGGTAGAGCCGACCTAGGGGCAAGTTGGGCCTCTTGCTCTCCCTGCTGCCCTGAGGCTGCTTGTTCAAAGAGGTTTTGGGCATCCAGCCCTTTGCTGGTCCCTTCCCTCTGACGAGGCCCTCTGAGCTCCAGCACCTTGCAGTATGGAGACAGCCCCTGCCAGCAACCTCCTCTCCAAGGAGGCCTCAACCGACGCCTAGGCCCAGGGGAAAGCACCAGCGGGGATGATCCTGGGGAGGCGCACGGACAAGTCTGGACCCAGTCCCCGCAGCCTGCCCCTTGGTGGGGCAGTACCCCCAGAGGCCAGGAAGGTCTGGGCAAGGCTGGCCAGGGGCAGTGGCCCTGGTGGGTCCTGACCCTGGCCTGTGGGGCCTCTGAGCACAACCGGCCCTCTCCCACTGGAAACCACCCCGGCTGCCTCCAAAGGCCGGTTTGCCAACACTCCCGCCCGCTGTTCCCGCCAGGCACGCACAATGCTCCCAAGCCCGGGAGAAAAGCGCTTCGGGGTGTTGCTCTCTCCGGGCCCTTGCCCCTGAGCCTGGGGTCCAGGCAGTGGGTCCACACTCCCAGGCCAAGGCAGAACCACATGCCCACGTCTGTTCCTTTCCCCTGCACCGGCAGAGAGCTTGGGGGAGCCAGAGTCTGTCAGGCAGCTGCTGGGTTGGCCGCCTGTGTGGGAAGGGGCAGAGCCGACCTAGGGGCAAGTTGGGCCTCTTGCTCTCCCTGCTGCCCTGAGGCTGCTGGGCCAAAGACGTCTTGGGCATCCAGCCCCTCACTGGTCCCTTCACTCTGACGAGGCCCTCTGAGCTCCAGCACCTTGCAGTGTGGAGACAGCCCCTGCCAGCAACCTCCTCTCCAAGGAGGCCTCAACCGAGGCCTAGGCCCAGGGGAAAGGCACCAGCGGGGATGAGCCAGGGGAGGAACCCGAGCATGTCTGGACCCAGTTCCCGCAGCCTCCCCCTTGGTGGGGCAGTACCCCCGGAGGCCAGGAAGGTCTGGGCAAGGCTGGCCAGGGGCAGGGGCCCTGCTGGGTCCTGCCCCTGGCCTGTGGGGCCTCTGAGCACAACCAACCCTCTCCCACTGGAAGCCCTCCCCGGCTGCCTCCAAAGGCTGGTTTGCAAGCACTCAATCCCGCTGTTCACGCCAGCTGCGCACAATGCTCCCAAGCCCGGGAGAAAAGCATTTTGGGGTGGTGCTCACTCCGGGCTTTGGAAGACCTCCCCGGCTGCCTCCAAGGCCGGTTTGCAAGCACTTCTGCCTGCTGTTCCCGCCAACCGCGCACAATGCTCCCAAGCCCGGGAGAAAAGCGTTTCGGGATGGTGTTCTCTCTGGGCCCAAGAAAGACCTCCCGGGCTGCCCCCAAATGCCAGTTTGCAAGCACTCCCACTCGCTGTTCCCGCCATCCGTGCAAATGCTCCTAGCCCAGGAGAAAAGCCCTTCAGGGTGGTGCTCTCTCCCGGCCCTTGGAAGACCTCCCCGGCTGCCTCGAAAGGCCGGTTTCCAAGCACTCACGTCCGCTGTTCCCGACAGCCGCGCACAATGCTCCCAATTCCGGGAGAAACGTGCTTCGGGATGGTGCTCTCTCCGGACTCTTGGAAGACCTCCCAAGCTGCCTCCAAAGGCAGGTTTGCAAGCACTCCCGCCCGCTGTTCCCGCCAGCCTCGCACAATGCTCCCAAGCCCGGGAGAAAAGCGCTTCGGGGTGGTGTTCTCTCCGTGCCAATGGAGGACCTCCCTGGCTGCCCCCAAAGGCCGGTTTGCAAGCACTCCCACTCGCTATTCCCGCCAGCCACGCACAATCCTCCAAAACCCCGGAGAAAAGCGCTTCGGGTGGTGTTCTCTCCGTGCCCATGGAAGACCTCCCGGGGTGTCCCCAAAGGCCGGTTTGGAAGCACTCCCACTCGCTGTTCCCGCCATCCGCGCAAATGTTCCAAGCCCGGGAGAAAAGCGCTTCTGGGTGGTGCTCTCTCCTGGCCCTTGGAAGACCTCCCCGGCTGCCTCCAATGGCCAGTTTGCAAGCACTCATGCCCGCTGTTCCCACCAGCCGCGCACAATGCTCCCAAGCCCGGGAGAAAAGCTTTTTGGGGTGGTGCTCACACCGGGCCCTGGAAGACCTCCCCGGCTGCCTGCAAAGGCCGGTTTTCAAGCACTCCTGCCTGCTGTTCCCGCCACCGGCGCACAATACTCCCAAGCCCGGGAGAAAAGCGCTTCGGGGTGGTGCTCTCTACAGGCCCTTGGAAGACCTCCCCCGCTGCCTCCAAAGGCCGGTTTGCAAGGACTCCTTCCTGCTGTTCCCGCCAGCCACGCACAATGCTCCCAAGCCCGGGAGAAAAGTGCTTCGGAGTGGTGCTCTCTCCGGGCCCTTGGAAGACCTCCCCGGCTGCCTCCAAAGGCTGGTTTTCAAGAACTCCCTCCCGCTGTCCCGCCAGCCTCACACAATGCTCCCAATCACGGGAGAAAAGCGCTTCGGGGTGGTGCTCTCTCCGGGCCCTTGGAAGACCTCCCCGTTTGTCTCCAAAGGCCGGTTTGCAAGCACTCATGCCCGCTGTTCCCGCCAGCCGCGCACAATGGTCCCAAGCCCGGGAGAAAAGCGCTTCGGGGTGGTGCTCTCTACAGGCCCTTGGAAGACCTCCCCGGCTGCCTCCAAAGGCCGGTTTGCAAGCACTCAATCCCGCTGTTCCCGCCAGCCGCGCACAATGCTCCCAAGCCCGGGAGAAAAGCGCTTCGGGGTGGTGCTCTCTCCCGGCCCTTGGAAGACCTCCCCGGCTGCCTCCAAAGGCTGGTTTTCAAGAACTCCCTCCCGCTGACCCGCCAGCCGCACACAATGCTCCCAAGCCCGGGAGAAAAGCATTTTGGGGTGGTGCTCTCTCCGGGCCCTTGGAAGACCTCCCCTGCTGCCTCTAAAGGCCGGTTTGCAAGCACTCATGTCCGCTGTTCCCGACAGCCGCGCACAATGCTCCCAATTCCGTGAGAAAAGTGCTTCGGCATGGTGCTCTCTCCGGGCCCTTGGCAGACCTCCCAAGCTGCCTCCAAAGGCCGGTTTGCAAGCACTCCCGCCCGCTGTTCCCGCCAGCCTCGCACAATGCTCCCAAGACCGGGAGAAAAGCGCTTCGGGGTGGTGTTCTCTCCGTGCCAATGGAGGACATCCCTGGCTGCCCCCAAAGGCCGGTTTGCAAGCACTCCCACTCGCTGTTCCCGCCAGCCACGCACAATCCTCCAAAACCCCGGCGAAAAGCGCTTCGGGGTGGTGTTCTCTCCGTGCCCATGGAAGACCTCCCAAGGTGCACATAAAGGCCGGTTTGGAAGCACTCCCACTCGCTGTTCCCGCCATCCGCGCAAATGTTCCAAGCCCGGAAAAAAGTGCTTCGGGATGGTGCTCTCTACAGGCCCTTGGAAGACCTCCCCGGCTGCCTCCAAAGGCCGGTTTGCAAGGACTCCTTCCTGCTGTTCCCGCCAGCCACGCACAATGCTGCCAAGCCCGTGAGAAAAGCATTTTGGGGTGGTGCTCACTCCGGGCCCTTGGAAGACCTCCCCGGCTGCCTCCAATGGCCAGCTTGCAAGCACTCATGCCCGCTGTTCCCACCAGCTGCGCAGAATGCTCCCAAGTCCGGGAGAAAAGCTTTTTGGGGTGGTGCTCACACCGGGCCCTGGAAGACCTCCCCGGCTGCCTGCAAAGGCCGGTTTTCAAGCACTCCTGCCTGCTGTTCCCGCCACCCGCGCACAATACTCCCAAGCACGGGAGAAAAGCGCTTCGGGGTGGTGCTCTCTACAGGCCCTTGGAAGACCTCCCCGGCTGCCTCCAAAGGCCGGTTTGCAAGGACTCCTTCCTGCTGTTCCCGCCAGCCACGCACCATGCTCCCAAGCCCGGGAGAAAAGTGCTTCGGGGTGGTGCTCTCTCCGGGCCCTTGGAAGACGTCCCCGGCTGCCTCCAAAGGCCGGTTTGCAAGCACTCATGCCCGTTGTTCCCACCAGCCGCGCACAATGCTCCCAAGCCCGGGAGAAAAGCATTTTGGGGTGGTGCTCACTCCGGGCCCTTGGAAGACCTCCCCGGCTGCCTCCAAAGGCCAGTTTGCAAGCAGTCCTGCCTGCTGTTCCCGCCAGGCACGCACAATGCTCCCAAGCCCGGGAGAAAAGTGCTTCGGGGTGGTGCTCTCTCCGGGCCCTTGCCCCTGAGCCTGGGGGCCAGGCAGGGGGAACACACTCCCAGGCCAAGGCAGAACCACATGCACACGTCTGTTCCTGCCCCCTACACCGGCAGAGAGCTCGGGGGAGCCAGAGACTGCCAGGCTGCTGCTGGGCTGGCTGCCTGTGTGGGACGGGGAAGAGCCGACCTAGGGGCAAGTTTGGACTCTTGCTCTCCCTGCTGCACTGAGGCTGCTGGGTCAAAGAGGTCTTGGGCATCCAGCCCTTTGCTGGTCCCTTCCCTCTGACGAGGCCCTCTGAGCTCAAGCACCTTGCAGTGTGGAGACAGCCCCTGCCAGCAACCTCCTCTCCAAAGAGGCCTCAACCGAGGCCTACGCCCAGGGGAAAGGCACCAGCGGGGATGATCCTGGGGAGGCGCACGGACATGTCTGGACCAAGTCCCCGCAGCCTGCCCCTTGGTGGGGCAGTACCCCCGGAGGCCAGGAAGGTCTGGGCAAAGCTGGCCAGGGGCAGGGGCCCTGCTGGGTCCTGCCCCTGGCCTGTGGGGCCTCTGAGCACAACCGGCCCTCTCCCACTGGAAGACCTCCCCGGCTGCCTCCAAAGGCCGGTTTGCAAGCGCTCCCGCCCACTGTTCCCAGCAGACGTGCACAATGCTCCTAAGCCCGGGAGAAAAGCGCTTCGCGGTGTTGCTCTCTCTGGGCCCTTGCCCCTGAGACTGGGGGCAAGGCAGGGGGAACACACTCCCAGGCCAAGGCAGAACCACATGCCCACGTCTGTTCCTGTCCCCTGCACCGGCAGAGAGCTTGGGGGAGCCAGAGTCTGTCAAGCAGCTGCTGGGTTGGCCGCCTGTGTGGGAAGGGGCAGAGCCGCCCTAGGGGCAAGTGGGGCCTCTTGCGTTCCTTGCTGCCCTGAGGCTGCTGGGCCAAAGACGTCTTGGGAATCCAGCTCCTTACTGGTCCCTTCCCTCTGACGAGGCCCTCTGAGCTCCAGCACCTTGCAGTGTGGAGACAGCCCCTGCCAGCAACCTCCTCTCCAAGGAGGCCTCAACCGAGGCCTAGGCCCAGGGGAAAGGCACCAGCGGGGATGAGCCAGGGGAGGCGCCCGAGCATGTCTGGACCCAGTCCCCGCAGCCTGCCCCTTGGTGGGGCAGTACCCCCGGAGGCCAGGAAGGTCTGGGCAAGGCTGGCCAGGGCAGGGGCCCTGCTGGGTCCTGCCCCTGGCATGTGGGGCCTCTGAGCACAACCGGCCCTCTCCCACCGGAAGACCTCCACGGCTGCCTCCAAAGGCCGGTTTGCAAGCGCTCCCGCCCACTGTTCCCAGCAGGCGGGCACAATGCTCCTAAGCCCGGGAGAAAAGCACTTCAGAGTGGTGCTCTCTCTGGGCCCTTGCACCTGAGCCTGGGGGCAAGGCAGGGTGTCCACACTCCCAGGCCAAGGCAGAACCACATGCACACGTCTGATCTGCCCCCTGCACCGGCAGAGAGCTCGGGGGAGCCAGATTCTGTCAGGCAGCTGCTGGGCTGGCCGCCTGTGTGGGAAGTGGCAGAGCCAACCTAGGGGCAAGTTGGGCCTCTTGCTCTCCCTGCTGCCCTGAGGCTGCTGGGCCAAAGAGGTCTTGGGCATCGAGCCCCTTGCTGGCCCCTTCCCTCTGACGAGGCCCTCTGAGCTCCAGCACCTTGCAGTGTGGAGACAGCCCCTGCCAGCAACCTCCTCTCCAAGGAGGCCTAAACCGAGGCCTAGGCCCAGGGGAAAGGCACCAGCGGGGATGAGCCTGGGGAGGCGCCCGGGCATGTCTGGACCCAGTCCCCGCAGCCTGCCCCTTGGTGGGGCAGTACCCCCGGAGGCCAGGAAGGTCTGGGAAAGGCTGGCCAGGGGCAGGGGACCTGCTGGGTCCTGCCCCTGGCCTGTGGGGCCTCTGAGCACAACCGGCCCTCTCCCACTGGAAGACCTCCCCGGCTGCCTCCAAAGGCCGGTTTGCAAGCATTCCCGCCCACTGTTCCCACCAAGCGCTCACAATGTTCCCAAGCCCGGGAGAAAAGCGCTTCGGGGTGGTGCTCTCTTCGGGCCCTTGCCCCTGAGCCTGGGGGCCAGGAAGGGGGTCCACACTCCCAGGCCAAGGCAGAACCACATGCACACGTCTGTTCCTGCCCCCTGCACCGGCAGAGAGCTCGGGGGAGCCAGAGTCTGTCAGGCAGCTGCTGGGCTGGCCGCCTGTGTGGGAAGGGGCAGAGCCGACCTAGGGGCAAGTTGGGCCTCTTGCTCTCCCTGCTGCCCTGAGGCTGCTGGGCCAAAGAGGTCTTGGGCATCCAGCCCCTTGCTGGTCCCTTCCTTCTGACGAGGCCCTCTGAGCTCCAGCACCTTGCAGTGTGGAGACAGCCCCTGCCAGCAACCTCCTCTCCAAGGAGGCCTCAACCGAGGCCTAGGCCCAGGGGAAAGGCACCAGCGGGGATGAGCCTGGGGAGGCGCCCGGGCATGTCTGGACCCAGTCCCCGCAGCCTGCCCCTTGGTGGGGCAGTAACCCCGGAGGCCAGGAAGGTCTGGGCAAGGCTGGCCAGGGGCAGGGGCCCTGCTGGGTCCTGCCCATGGCCTGTGGGGCCTCTGAGCACAACCGGCCCTCTCCCACTGGAAGACCTCCCCGGCTGCCTCCAAAGGCCGGTTTGCAAGCACTCCCGCCCACTCTTCCCACCAAGGGCGCACAATGCTCCCAAGCCCGGGAGAAAAGCGCTTCGGGGTGGTGCTCTCTCCGGGCCCTTGCCCCTGAGCCTGGGGGCCAGGCAGGGGGTCCACACTCCCAGGCCAAGGCAGAACCACATGCACACGTCTGTTCCTGGCCCCTGCACCGGCAGAGAGCTCGGGGGAGCCAGAGTCTGTCAGGCAGCTGCTGGGCTGGCCGCCAGTGTGGGAAGGGGCAGAGCCGACCTAGGGGCAAGTTGGGCCTCTTGCTCTCCCTGCTGCCCTGAGGCTGCTGGGCCAAAGAGGTCTTGGGCATCCAGCCCCTTGCTCGTCCCTTCCCGCTGACGAGGCCCTCTGAGCTCCAGCACCTTGCAGTGTGGAGCCAGCACCTGCCAGCAACCTCCTCTCCAAGGAGGCCTCAAACGAGGCCTAGGACCAGGGGAAAGGCACCAGCGGGGATGAGCCTGGGGAGGCGCCCGGGCATGTCTGGACCAGTCCCCGCAGCCTGCGCCTTGGTGGGGTAGTACCCCCGGAGGCCAGGAAGGTCTGGGCAAGGCTCCCAGGGGCAGGGACACTGCTGGGTCCTGCCCCTGGCCTGTGGGGCGTCTGAGCACAACCGGCACTCTCCCGCTGGAAGACCTCCCCGGCTGCCTCCAAAGGCCGGTTTGCAAGCACTCAATCCCGCTGTTCCCGCCAGCCGCGCACAATGCTCCCAAGCCCGGGAGAAAAGCGCTTCGGGGTGGTGCTCTCTCCCGGCCCTTGGAAGACCTCCCCGGCTGCCTCCAAAGGCTGGTTTTCAAGAACTCCCTCCCGCTGACCCGCCAGCCGCACACAATGCTCCCAAGCCCGGGAGAAAAGCATTTTGGGGTGGTGCTCTCTCCGGGCCCATGGAAGACCTCCCCGGCTGCCTCGAAAGGCCGGTTTCCAAGCACTCACGTCCGCTGTTCCCGACAGCCGCGCACAATGCTCCCAATTCCGGGAGAAACGTGCTTCGGGATGGTGCTCTCTCCGGGCTCTTGGAAGACCTCCCAAGCTGCCTCCAAAGGCCGGTTTGCAAGCACTCCCGCCCGCTGTTCCCGCCACCCTCGCACAATGCTCCCAATCCCGGGAGAAAAGCGCTTCGGGGTGGTGTTCTCTCCGTGCCAATGGAGGGCCTCCCTGGCTGCCCCCAAAGGCCGGTTTGCAAGCACTCCCACTCGCTGTTCCCGCCAGCCACGCACAATCCTCCAAAACCCCGGAGAAAAGCGCTTTGGGGTGGTGTTCTCTCCGTGCCCATGGAAGACCTCCCGGGGTGCCCCCAAAGACCGGTTTGGAAGCACTCCCACTCGCTGTTCCCGTCATCCGCGCAAATGTTCCAAGCCCGGGAGAAAAGTGCTTCTGGGTGGTGCTCTCTCCTGGCCCTTGGAAGACCTCCCCGGCTGCCTCCAATGGCCAGTTTGCAAGCACTCATGCCCGCTGTTCCCACCAGCCACGCACAATGCTCCCAAGCCCGGGAGAAATCTTTTTGGGGTGGTGCTCACACCGGGCCCTGGAAGACCTCCCCGGCTGCCTGCAAAGGCCGGTTTTCAAGCACTCCTGCCTGCTGTTCCCGCCACCCGCGCACAATACTCCCAAGCCCGGGAGAAAAGCGCTTCGGGGTGGTGCTCTCTACAGGCCCTTGGAAGACCTCCCCCGCTGCCTCCAAAGGCCGGTTTGCAACGACTCCTTCCTGCTGTTCCCGCCAGCCACGCACAATGCTCCCAAGCCCGGGAGAAAAGCGCTTCGGGGTGGTGCTCTCTCCCGACACTTGGAAGACCTCCCCGGCTGCCTCCAAAGGCCGGTTTGCAAGCACTCATGCCCGCTGTTCCCGCCAGCCGCGCACAATGGTCCCAAGCCCAGGAGAAAAGCGCTTCGGGGTGGTGCTCTCTCCCGACCCTTGGAAGACCTCCCCGGCTGCCTCCAAAGGCCGGTTTGCAAGCACTCAATCCCGCTGTTCCCGCCAGCCGCGCACAATGCTCCCAAGCCCGGGAGAAAAGCGCTTCGGGGTGGTGCTCTCTCCCGGCCCTTGGAAGACCTCCGCAGCTGCCTCCAAAGGCTGGTTTTCAAGAACTCCCTCCCGCTGACCCGCCAGCCGCACACAATGCTCCCAAGCCCGGGAGAAAAGCATTTTGGGGTGGTGCTCTCTCCGGGCCCTTGGAAGACCTCCCCTGCTGCCTCTAAAGGCCGGTTTGCAAGCACTCATGTCCGCTGTTCCCGACAGCCGCGCACAATGCTCCCAATTCCGTGAGAAAAGTGCTCGGCATGGTGCTCTCTCCGGGCCCTTGGCAGACCTCCCAAGCTGCCTCCAAAGGCCGGTTTGCAAGCACTCCCGCCCGCTGTTCCCGCCAGCCTCGCACAATGCTCCCAAGACCGGGAGAAAAGCGCTTCGGGGTGGTGTTCTCTCCGTGCCAATGGAGGACCTCCCTGGCTGCCCCCAAAGGCCGGTTTGCAAGCACTCCCACTCGCTGTTCCCGCCAGCCACGCACAATCCTCCAAAATCCCGGAGAAAAGCGCTTCGGGGTGGTGTTCTCTCCGTGCCCATGGAAGACCTCCCGGGGTGCACATAAAGGCCGGTTTGGAAGCACTCCCACTCGCTGTTCCCGCCATCCGCGCAAATGTTCCAAGCCCGGGAGAAAAGTGCTTCGGGGTGGTGCTCTCTACAGGCCCTTGGAAGACCTCCCCGGCTGCCTCCAAAGGCCGGTTTGCAAGGACTCCTTCCTGCTGTTCCCGCCAGCCACGCACAATGCTCCCAAGCCCGTGAGAAAAGTATTTTGGGGTGGTGCTCACTCCGGGCCCTTGGAAGACCTCCCCGGCTGCCTCCAATGGCCAGCTTGCAAGCACTCATGCCCGCTGTTCCCACCAGCTGCGCAGAATGCTCCCAAGTCCGGGAGAAAAGCTTTTTGGGGTGGTGCTCACACCGGGCCCTGGAAGACCTCCCCGGCTGCCTGCAAAGGCCGGTTTTCAAGCACTCCTGCCTGCTGTTCCCGCCACCCGCGCACAATACTCCCAAGCCCGGGAGAAAAGCGCTTCGGGGTGGTGCTCTCTACAGGCCCTTGGAAGACCTCCCCCGCTGCCTTCAAAGGCCGGTTTGCAAGGACTCCTTCCTGCTGTTCCCGCCAGCCACGCACCATGCTCCCAAGCCCGGGAGAAAAGTGCTTCGGGGTGGTGCTCTCTCCGGGCCCTTGGAAGACGTCCCCGGCTGCCTCCAAAGGCCGGTTTGCAAGCACTCATGCCCGTTCTTCCCACCAGCCGCGCACAATGCTCCCAAGCCCGGGAGAAAAGCATTTTGGGGTGGTGCTCACTCCGGGCCCTTGGAAGACCTCCCCGGCTGCCTCCAAAGGTCAGTTTGCAAGCACCCCTGCCTGCTGTTCCCGCCAGGCACGCACAATGCTCCCAAGCCCGGGAGAAAAGTGCTTCGGGGTGGTGCTCTCTCCGGGCCCTTGCCCCTGAGCCTGGGGGCCAGGCAGGGGGAACAAACTCCCAGGCCAAGGCAGAACGACATGCACACGTCTGTTCCTGCCCCCTACACCGGCAGAGAGCTCGGGGGAGCCAGAGACTGCCAGGCTGCTGCTGGGCTGGCTGCCTGTGTGGGACGGGGAAGAGCCGACCTAGGGGCAAGTTTGGACTCTTGCTCTCCCTGCTACACTGAGGCTGCTGGGTCAAAGAGGTCTTGGGCATCCAGCCCTTTGCTGGTCCCTTCCCTCTGACGAGGCCCTCTGAGCTCAAGCACCTTGCAGTGTGGAGACAGCCCCTGCCAGCAACCTCCTCTCCAAAGAGGCCTCAACCGAGGCCTACGCCCAGGGGAAAGGCACCAGCGGGGATGATCCTGGGGAGGAGCACGGACATGTCTGGACCCAGTCCCCGCAGCGTGCCTCTTGGTGGGGCAGTACCCCCGGAGGCCAGGAAGGTCTGGGCAAGGCTGGCCAGGGGCGGGGGCCCTGCTGGGTCCTGCCCCTGGCCTGTGAGGCCTCTGAGCACAACCGGCCCTCTCCCACTGGAAGACCTCCCCGGCTGCCTCCAAAGTCCTGTTTGCAAACACTCCCGCCCGCTGATCACGCCAGGCTCGCACAATGCTCCCAAGCCCGGGAGAAAAGTGCTTCGGGGTGGTGCTCTCTCCCGGCCCTTGCCCCTGAGCCTGGGGGCAAGGCAGGGGGAACACACTCCCTGGCCAAGGCAGAACCACATGCCCACGTCTGTTCTTGTCCCCTGCACCGGCAGAGAGCTTGGGGGAGCCAGAGTCTGTCAGGCAGCTGCTGGGTTGGCCGCCTGTGTGGGAAGGTGCAGAGCCGCCCTACGGGCAAGTTGGGCCTCTTGCTCTCCCTTCTGCCCTGAGGCTGCTGGGCCAAAGACGTCTTGGGCATCCAGCCCCTAACTGGTCCCTTCCCTCTGACGAGGCCCTCTGAGCTCCAGCACCTTGCAGTGTGGAGACAGCCCCTGCCAGCAACCTCCTCTCCAAGGAGGCCTCAACCGAGGCCTAGGCCCAGGGGAAAGGCACCAGCGGTGATGAGCCAGGGGAGGCGCCCGAGCATGTCTGGACCCAGTCCCCGCAGCCTGCCCCTTGGTGGGGTAGTACCCCCGGAGGCCAGGAAGGTCTGGGCAAGGCTGGCCACGGGCAGGGGCCCTGCTGGGTCCTGCCCCTGGCCTGTGGGGCCTCTGAGCCCAACCGCCCCTCTCCCACTGGAAGACCTCCCCGGCTGCCTCCAAAGGCCGGTTTGCAAGCGCTCCCGCCCACTGTTCCCAGCAGACGTGCACAATGCTCCTAAGCCCGGGAGAAAAGCGCTTCAGGGTGGTGCTCTCTCTGGGCCCTTGCCCCTGAGCCTGGGGGCAAGGCAGGGTGTCCACACTCCCAGGCCAAGGCAGAACCACATGCACACGTCTGATCTGCCCCCTGCACCGGCAGAGAGCTCGCGGGAGCCAGAGTCTGTCAGGCAGCTGCTGGGCTGGCCGCCTGTGTGGGAAGGGGCAGAGCCGCCCTAGGGGCAAGTTGGGCCTCTTGCTCTCCCTGCTGCCCTGAGGCTGCTGGGCCAAAGAGGTCTTGGGCATCCAGCCCCTTGCTGGTCCCTTCCCTCTGACGAGGCCCTCTGAGCTCCAGCACCTTGCAGTGTGGAGACAGCCCCTGCCAGCAACCTCCTCTCCAAGGAGGCCTCAACCGAGGCCTACGCCCAGGGGAAAGGCACCAGCGGGGATGAGCCAGTGGAGGCGCACGGGCATTTCTGGACCCAGTCCCCACAGCCTGCCCCTTGGTGGGGCAGTACCCCCGGAGGCCAGGAAGGTCTGGGCAAGGCTGCCAGGGGCAGGGACAGCGCTGGGTCCTGCCCCTGGCCTGTGGGGCGTCTGAGCACAACCGGCACTCTCCCGCTGGAAGACCTCCCCGTCTGCCTCCAAAGGCCGGTTTGCAAGCACTCCCGCCCGCTGTTCCCGCCAGGCACGCACAATGCTCCCAAGCCCGGGAGAAAAGCGCTTCGGGGTGGTGCTCTCTCCGGGTCCTTGCCCCTGAGCCTGGGGTCCAGGCAGGGGGAACACACTCCCAGGCCAAGGCAGAACGACATGCACACGTCTGTTCCTGCGCCCTGCACCGGCAGAGAGCTCGGGGGAGCCAGAGACTGCCAGGCTGCTGCTGGGCTGGCTGCCTGTGTGGGACGGGTCAGAGCCGACCTAGGGGCAAGTTGGGCCTCTTGCTCTCCCTGCTGCCCTGAGGCTGCTGGGTCAAAGAGGTCTTGGGCATCCAGCCCTTTGCTGGTCCCTTCCCTCTGACGAGGCCCTCTGAGCTCCAGCACCTTGCAGTGTGGAGACAGCCCCTGCCAGCAACCTCCTCTCCAAGGAGGCCTAAACCGAGGCCTAGGCCCAGAGGAATGGCACCAGCGGGGATGAGCCTGGGGAGGCGCCCGGGCATGTCTGGACCCAGTCCCCGCAGCCTGCCCCTTGGTGGGGCAGTACCCCCTGAGGCCAGGAAGGTCTGGGAAAGGCTGGCCAGGGGCAGGGGACCTGCTGGGTCCTGCCCCTGGTCTGTGGGGCCTCTGAGCACATCCGGCCCTCTCCCGCTGGAAGACCTCCCCGGCTGCCTCCAAAGGCCGGTTTGCCAACACTCCCGCCCGCTGTTCCCGCGAGGCACGCACAATGCTCCCAAGCCCGGGAGAAAAGCGCTTCGGGGTGGTGCTCTCTCCGGGCCCTTGCCCCTGAGCCTGGGGGCCAGGCAGGGGGTCCACACTCCCAGGCCAAGGCAGAACGACATGCACACGTCTGTTCCTGCCCCCTACACCGGCAAAGAGCTCGGGGTAGCCAGAGACTGCCAGGCTGCTGCTGGGCTGGCTGCCTGTGTGGGACGGGGCAGAGCCGACCTAGGGGCAAGTTGGGCCTCTTGCTCTCCCTGCTGCCCTGAGACTGCTGGGTCAAAGAGGTCTTGGGCATCCAGCCCTTTGCTGGTCCCTTCCATCTGACGAGGCCCTCTGAGCTCCAGCACCTTGCAGTGTGGAGACAGCCCCTGCCAGCAACCTCCTCTCCAAGGAGGCCTCAACCGAGGCCTAGGCCCAGGGGAAAGGCACCAGCGGGGATGAGCCAGGGGAGGCGCACGGACATGTCTGGACCCAGTCCCCGCAGCCTGCCCCTTGGTGGGGCAGTACCCCCAGAGGCCAGGAAGGTCTGGGCAAGGCTGGCCAGGGGCAGGGTCCCTGGTGGGTCCTGCCCCTGGCCTGTGGGGCCTCTGAGCACAACCGGCCCTCTCCCACTGGAAGACCTCCCCGGCTGCCTCCAAAGTCCTGTTTGCAAACACTCCCGCCCGCTGTTCACGCCAGGCTCGCACAATGCTCCCAAGCCCGGGAGAAAAGCGCTTTGGGGTGGTGCTCTCTCCGGGCCTTTGCCCCTGAGCCTGGGGGCAAAGCAGGGGGAACACACTCCAAGGCCAACGCAGAAACACATTCCCACGTCTATTCCTGTCCCCTGCACCGGCAGAGAGCTCGGGGGAGCCAGAGTCTGTCAGGCAGCTGCTGGGTTGGCTGCCTGTGTGGGAAGGGGCAGAGCCGACCTAGGGGCAAGTTGGGCCTCTTGCTCTCCCTGCTGCCCTGAGGCTGCTGGGCCAAAGAGGTCTTGGGCATCCAGCCCCTTGCTGGTCCCTTCCCGCTGACGAGGCCCTCTGAGCTCCAGCACCTTGCAGTGTGGAGACAGCCCCTGCCAGCAACCTCCTCTCCAAGGAGGCCTCAACCGAGGCCTAGGCCCAGGGGAAAGGCACCAGCGGGGATGAGCCTGGGGAGGCGCCCTGGCATGTCTGGACCCAGTCCCCGCAGCCTGCCCCTTGGTGGGGTAGTACCCCCGGAGGCCAGGAAGGTCTGGGCAAGGCTGCCAGGGGCAGGGACACTGCTGGGTCCTGCCCCTGGCCTGTGGGGCGTCTAAGCACAACCGCACTCTCCCGCTGGAAGACCTCCCCGTCTGCCTCCAAAGGCCGGTTTGCAAGCACTCCCGCCCACTGTTCCCGCCAGGCGCGCACAATGCTCCCAAGCCCGGGAGAAAAGCGCTTCGGGGTGGTGCTCTCTCCGGGCCCTTGCCCCTGAGCCTGGGGGCAAGGCAGGGGGAACACACTCCCAGGCCAAGGCAGAACGACATGCACACGTCTGTTCCTTCGCCCTGCACCGGCAGAGAGCTCGGGGAAGCCAGAGACTGCCAGGCTGCTGCTGGGCTGGCTGCCTGTGTGGGACGGGGCAGAGCCGACCTAGGGGCAAGTTGGGCCTCTTGCTCTCCCTGCTGCCCTGAGGCTGCTGGGCCAAAGAGGTCTTGGGCATCCAGCCCCTTGCTGGTCCCTTCCCGCTGACGAGGCCCTCTGAGCTCCAGCACCTTGCAGTGTGGAGACAGCCCCTGCCGGCAACCTCCTCTCCAAGGAGGCCTCAACCGAGGCCTAGGCCCAGGGGAAAGGGACCAGCGGGGATGAGCCTGGGGAGGCGCCCGGGCATGTCTGGACCCAGTCCCCGCAGCCTGACCCTTGGTGGGGTAGTACCCCCGGAGGCCAGGAAAGTCTGGGCAAGGCTGCCAGGGGCAGGGACACTGCTGGGTCCTGCCCCTGGCCTGTGGGGCGTCTGAGCACAACCGGCACTCTCCCGCTGGAAGACCTCCCCGGCTGCCTCCAAAGGCTGGTTTTCAAGAACTCCCTCCCGCTGACCCGCCAGCCGCACACAATGCTCCCAAGCCCGGGAGAAAAGCATTTTGGGGTGGTGCTCTCTCCGGGCCCTTGGAAGACCTCCCCGGCTGCCTCTAAAGGCCGGTTTGCAAGCACTCATGTCCGCTGTTCCCGACAGCCGCGCACAATGCTCCCAATTCCGTGAGAAAAGTGCTTCGGCATGGTGCTCTCTCCGGGCCCTTGGAAGACCTCCCAAGCTGCCTCCAAAGGCCGGTTTGCAAGCACTCCAGCCCGCTGTTACCGCCAGCCTCGCACAATGCTCCCAAGACGGGGAGAAAAGCGCTTCGGGGTGGTGTTCTCTCCGTGCCAATGGAGGACCTCCCTGGCTGCCCCCAAAGGCCGGTTTGCAAGCACTCCCACTCGCTGTTCCCGCCAGCCACGCACAATCCTCCAAAACCCCAGAGAAAAGCGCTTCGGGGTGGTGTTCTCTCCGTGCCCATGGAAGACCTCCCGGGGTGCCCCCAAAGGCCTGTTTGGAAGCACTCCCACTCGCTGTTCCCGCCATCCGCGCAAATGTTCCAAGCCCGGGAGAAAAGCGCTTCTGGGTGGTGCTCTCTCCTGGCCCTTGGAAGACCTCCCCGGCTGCCTCCAAAGGCCGGTTTGCAAGGACTCCTTCCTGCTGTTCCCGCCAGCCACCCACAATGCTCCAAAACCCCGGAGAAAAGCATTTTGGGGTGGTGCTCACACCGGGCCCTGGAAGACCTCCCCGGCTGCCTCCAAAGGACGGTTTTCAAGCACTCCTGCCTGCTGTTCCCGCCACCCGCGCACAATGCTCCCAAGCCCGGGAGAAAAGCGCTTCGGGGTGGTGCTCTCTACAGGCCCTTGGAAGACCTGCCCGGCTGCCTCCAAAGGCCGGTTTGCAAGGACTCCTTCCTGCTGTTCCCGCCAGCCACGCACAATGCTCCCAAGCCCGGGAGAAAAGCGCTTCGGGGTGGTGCTCTCTACAGGCCCTTGGAAGACCTCCCCGGCTGCCTCCAATGGCCAGTTTGCAAGCACTCATGCCCGCTGTTCCCACCAGCCGCGCACAATGCTCCCAAGCCCGGGAGAAAAGCTTTTTGGGGTGGTGCTCACACCGGGCCCTGGAAGACCTCCCCGGCTGCCTCCAAAGGCCGGTTTTCAAGCACTCCTGCCTGCTGTTCCCGCCACCCGCGCACAATACTCCCAAGCCCGGGGGAAAAGCGCTTCGGGGTGGTGCTCTCTACAGGCCCTTGGAAGACCTCCCCGGCTGCCTCCAAAGGCCGGTTTGCAAGGACTCCTTCCTGCTGTTCCCGCCAGCCGCGCACAATGCTCCCAAGCCCAGGAGAAAAGCGCTTCGGGGTGGTGCTCTCTCCGGGCACTTTCAAGACCTCACCGGCTGCCTCCAAAGGCCGGTTTGTAAGTACTCATTCCCGCTGCTTCCGCCAGCCACGCACAATGCTCCCAAGCCCGGGAGAAAAGCATTTTGGGGTGGTGCTCTCTCCGGGCCCTTGGAAGACCTCCCGGGGCTGCCTCCAAAGGCCGGTTTGCAAGCACTCATGCCCGTTGTTCCCACCAGCCGCGCACAATGCACCCAAGCCCGGGAGAAAAGCGCTTCGGGGTGGTGCTCTCTCCCGGCCTTTGGAAGACGTCCTCGGCTGCCTCCAAAGGCCGGTTTGCAAGGACTCAGGCCCGCTGTTCCCGCCAGCTGCGCACAATGCTCCCAAGCCCGGGAGAAAAGCATTTTGGGGTGGTGCTCACTCCGGGCCCTTGGAAGACCACCCCGGCTGCCTCAAAAGGCCGGTTTGCAAGCACTCAGGCCCGCTGTTCCCGCCAGCCGCGTACAATGCTCCCAAGCCCGGGAGAAAAGCATTTTGGGGTGGTGCTCTCTCCGGGCCCTCGGAAGGCCACCCCGGCTGCCTCAAAAGGCCGGTTTGCAAGCACTCAGGCCCGCTGTTCCCGCCAGCCGCGTACAATGCTCCCAAGCCCAGGAGAAAAGCGCTTCGGGGTGTTGCTCTCTCCGGGCCCTTGCCCCTGAGCCTGGGGTCCAGGCAGTGGGTCCACACTCCCAGACCAAGGCAGAACCACATGCACACGTCTGTTCCTGACGCCTGCACCGGCAGAGAGCTCGGGGGAGCCAGAGTATGTCAGGCAGCTGCTGGGCTGGCGGCCTGTGTGGAAAAGGGCAGAACCGACCTAGGGGCAAGTTGGGCCTCTTGCACTCCCTGCTGCCCTGAGGCTGCTGGGCCAAAGAGGTCTTGGGCATCCAGCCCCTTGCTGGTCCCTTCCCTCTGACGAGGCCCTCTGAGCTACAGCACCTTGCAGTGTGGAGACAGCCCCTGCCAGCAACCTCCTCTCCAAGGAGGCCTCAACCGAGGCCTAGGCCGAGGGGAAAGGCACCAGCGGGGATGAGCCTGGGGAGGCGCCCGGCCATGTCTGGACCCAGTCCCCGCAGCCTGCCCCTTGGTGGGGCAGTACCCCCGGAGGCCAGGAATGTCTGGGCAAGGCTGCAAGGGGCAGGGACACTGCTGGGTCCTGCCCCTGGCCTGTGGGGCGTCTGAGCACAAGCGGCACTCTCCCGCTGGAAGACCTCCCCGTCTGCCTCCAAAGGACGGTTTGCAAGCACTACCACCCGCTGTTCCCGCCAGGCACGCACAATGCTCCCAAGCCCGGGAGAAAAGCGCTTCGGGGTGGTGCTCTCTCCGGGCCCTTGCCCCTGAGCCCGGGGGCCAGGCAGGGGGAACACACTCCCAGGCCAAGGCAGAACGACATGCACACGTCTGTTCCTGCCCCCTACACCGGCAGAGAGCTCGGGGGAGCCAGACACTGCCAGGCTGCTGCTGGGCTGGCTGCCTGTGTGGGACGGGGTAGAGCCGACATAGGGGCAAGTTGGGCCTCTTGCTCTCCCTGCTGCCCTGAGGCTGCTTGGTCAAAGAGGTGTTGGGCATCTAGCCCTTTGCTGGTCCCTTCCCTCTGACGAGGCCCTCTGAGCTCCAGCACCTTGCAGTGTGGAGACAGCCCCTGCCAGCAACCTCCTCTCCAAGGAGGCCTCAACCGACGCCTAGGCCCAGGGGAAAGGCACCAGCGGGGATGATCCTGGGGAGGCGCACGGACATGTCTGGATCCAGTCCCCGCAGCCTGCCCCTTGGTGGGGCAGTACCCGCATAGGCCGGGAAGGTCTGGGCAAGGCTGGCCAGGGGCAGGGGCCCTGGTGGGTCCTGCCCCTGGCCTGTGGGGCCTCTGAGCACAACCGGCCCTCTCCCACTGGAAACCTCCCCGGCTGCCTCCAAAGGCCGGTTTGCCAACACTCCCGCCCGCTGTTCCCGCCAGGCACGCACAATGCTCCCAAGCCCGGGAGAAAAGCGCCTTGGGGTGGTGTTCTCTCCGGGCCCTTGCCCCTGAGCCTGGGGTCCAGGCAGTGGGTCCACACTCCCAGACCAAGGCAGAACCACATGCACACGTCTGTTCCTGACCCCTGGACCGGCAGAGAGCTCGGGGGAGCCAGAGTCTGTCCGGCAGCTGCTGGGTTGGCTGCCTGTGTGGGAAGGGGCAGAGCCGACCTAGGGGCAAGTTGGGCCTCTTGCTCTCCCTGCTGCCCTGAGGCTGCTGGGCCAAAGAGGTCTTGGGCATCCAGCCCCTTGGTGGTCCCTTCCCGCTGACGAGGCCCTCTGAGCTCCAGCACCTTGCAGTGTGGAGACAGCCCCTGCCAGCAACCTCCTCTCCAAGGAGGCCTCAACCGAGGACTAGGCCCAGGGGAAAGGCACCAGCGGGGATGAGCCTGGGGAGGCGCCCGGGCAAGTCTTGACCCAGTCCCCGCAGCATGCCCCTTGCTGGGGTAGTACTACCGGAGGCCAGGAAGGTCTGGGCAAGGCTGCCAGGGGCAGGGACACTGCTGGGTCCTGCCCCTGGTCTGTGGGGCGTCTGAGCACAACCGGCACTCTCCCGCTGGAAGACCTCCCCGTCTGCCTCCAGGGGCCGGTTTGCAAGCACTCCCGCCCGCTGTTCCCGCCAAGCACGCACAATGCTCCCAAGCCCGGGAGAAAAGCGCTTCGGGGTGGTGCTCTCTCCGGGCCCTTGCTCCTGAGCCTGGGGGCCAGGCAGGGGGAACACACTCCCAGGCCAAGGCAGAACGACATGCACACGTCTGTTCCTGCCCCCTACACCGGCAGAGAGCTCGGGGGAGCCAGAGACTGCCAGACTGCTGCTGGACTGGCTGCCTGTGTGCGACGGGGCAGAGCCGACCTAGGGGCAAGTTGGGCCTCTTGCTGTCCCTGCTGCCCTGAGTCTGCTGGGTCAAAGAGGTCTTGGGCATCCAGCCCTTCGCTGGTCCCTTCCCTCTGACGAGGCCCTCTGAGATCCAGCACCTTGCAGTGTGGAGACAGCCCCTGCCAGCAACCTCCTCTCCAAAGAGGCCTCAACCGAGGCCTACACCCAGGGGAAAGGCACCAGCGGGGATGATCCTGGGGAGGCGCACGGACATGTCTGGACCCAGCCCCGCAGCCTGCCCCTTGGTGGGGCAGTACCCCCGGAGGCCAGGAAGGTCTGGGCAAGTCTGGCCAGGGGCAGGGGCCCTGCTGGGTCCTGACCCTGGCCTGTGGGGCCTCTGAGCACAACCGGCCCTCTCCCACTGGAAGACCTCCCCGGCTGCCTCCAAAGGCCGGTTTGCAAACACTCCCGCCCGCTGTTCACGTCAGGCTCGCACAATGCTCCCAAGCCCGGGAGAAAAGCACTTCGGAGTGGTGCTCTCACCGGGCCCTTGCCCCTGATCCTGGGGGCTAGGCAGGGGAAACACACTCCCAGGCCAAGGCAGAAACACATGCCCACATCTGTTCCTGTCCCCTGCACCGGCAGAGAGCTCGGGGGAGCCAGAGTCTGTCAGGCAGCTGCTGGGCTGGCCGCCTGTGTGGGAAGTGGCAGAGCCGACCTAGGGGCAAGTTGGGCCTCTTGCCCTCCCTGTTGCACTGAGGTTGCTGGGGCAAAGAGGTCTTGGGCATCCAGCCCCTTGCTGGTCCCTTCCCTCTGACGAGGCCCTCTGAGCTCCAGCACCTTGCAGTGTGGAGACAGCCCCTGCCAGCAACCTCCTCTCCAAGGAGGCCTCAACCGAGGACTAGGCCCAGGGGAAAGGCACCAGCGGGGATGAGCCTGGGGAGGCGCCCGGGCATGTCTGGACCCAGTCCCCGCAGCCTGCCCCTTGCTGGGGTAGTACCCCCGGAGGCCAGGAAGGTCTGGGCAAGGCTGCCAGGGGCAGGGACACTGCTGGGTCCTGCCCCTGGCCTGTGGGGCGTCTGAGCACAACCGGCACTCTCCCGCTGGAAGACCTCCCCGTCTGCCTCCAAAGGCCGGTTTGCAAGCACTCCCGCCCGCTGTTCCCGCCAGGCACGCACAATGCTCCCAAGCCTGGGAGAAAAGCGCTTCGGGGTGGTGCTCTCTCCGGGCCCTTGCTCCTGAGCCTGGGGGCCAGGCAGGGGGAACACACTCCCAGGCCAAGGCAGAAAGACATGCACACGTCTGTTCCTGCCCCATACACCGGCAGAGAGCTCGGGGGAGCCAGAGACTGCCAGACTGCTGCTGGACTGGCTGCCTGTGTGCGACGGGGCAGAGCCGACATAGGGGCAAGTTGGGCCTCTTGCTCTCCCTGCTGCCCTGAGTCTGCTGGGTCAAAGAGGTCTTGGGCATCCAGCCCTTTGCTGGTCCCTTCCCTCTGACGAGGCCCTCTGAGCTCCAGCACCTTGCAGTGTGGAGACAGCCCCTGCCAGCAACCTCCTCTCCAAAGAGGCCTCAACCAAGTCCTACACCCAGGGGAAAGGCACCAGCGGGGATGATCCTGGAGAGGCGCACGTACATGTCTGGACCCAGTCTCCGCAGCCTGCCCCTTGGTGGGGCAGTACCCCCGGAGGCCAGGAAGGTCTGGGCAAGTCTGGCCAGGGGCAGGGGCCCTGCTGGGTCCTAACCCTGGCCTGTGGGGCCTCTGAGCACAACCGGCCCACTCCCACTGGAAGACCTCCCCGGCTGCCTCCAAAATCCTGTTTGCAAACACTCCCGCCCGCTGTTCACGTCAGGCTCGCACAATGCTCCCAAGCCCGGGAGAAAAGCACTTCGGAGTGGTGCTCTCTCCGGGCCCTTGCCCCTGAGCCTGGGGGCAAGGCAGGGGGAACACACTCCCAGGCCAAGGCAGAAACACATGCCCACGTCTGTTCCTGTCCCCTGCACCGGCAGAGAGCTTGGGGGAGCCAGAGTCTGTCAGGCAGCTGCTGGGCTGGCCGCCTGTGTGGGAAGGGGCAGAGCCGACCTAGGGGCAAGTTGGGCCTCTTGCTCTCCCTGCTGCCCTGAGGCTGCTGGGCCAAAGAGGTCTTGGGCATCCAGCCCCTTGCTTGTCCCTTCCCGCTGACGAGGCCCTCTGAGCTCCAGCACCTTGCAGTGTGGAGACAGCCCCTGCCAGCAACCTCCTCTCCAAGGAGGCCTCAACCGAGGACTAGGCCCAGGGGAAAGGCACCAGCGGGGATGAGCCTGGGGAGGCGCCCGGGCAAGTCTTGACCCAGTCCCCGCAGCATGCCCCTTGCTGGGGTAGTACTACCGGAGGCCAGGAAGGTCTGGGCAAGGCTGCCAGGGGCAGGGACACTGCTGGGTCCTGCCCCTGGTCTGTGGGGCGTCTGAGCACAACCGGCACTCTCCCGCTGGAAGACCTCCCCGTCTGCCTCCAGGGGCCGGTTTGCAAGCACTCCCGCCCGCTGTTCCCGCCAAGCACGCACAATGCTCCCAAGCCCGGGAGAAAAGCGCTTCGGGGTGGTGCTCTCTCCGGGCCCTTGCTCCTGAGCCTGGGGGCCAGGCAGGGGGAACACACTCCCAGGCCAAGGCAGAACGACATGCACACGTCTGTTCCTGCCCCCTACACCGGCAGAGAGCTCGGGGGAGCCAGAGACTGCCAGACTGCTGCTGGACTGGCTGCCTGTGTGCGACGGGGCAGAGCCGACCTAGGGGCAAGTTGGGCCTCTTGCTGTCCCTGCTGCCCTGAGTCTGCTGGGTCAAAGAGGTCTTGGGCATCCAGCCCTTGGCTGGTCCCTTCCCTCTGACGAGGCCCTCTGAGATCCAGCACCTTGCAGTGTGGAGACAGCCCCTGCCAGCAACCTCCTCTCCAAAGAGGCCTCAACCGAGGCCTACACCCAGGGGAAAGGCACCAGCGGGGATGATCCTGGGGAGGCGCACGGACATGTCTGGACCCAGCCCCGCAGCCTGCCCCTTGGTGGGGCAGTACCCCCGGAGGCCAGGAAGGTCTGGGCAAGTCTGGCCAGGGGCAGGGGCCCTGCTGGGTCCTGACCCTGGCCTGTGGGGCCTCTGAGCACAACCGGCCCTCTCCCACTGGAAGACCTCCCCGGCTGCCTCCAAAGGCCGGTTTGCAAACACTCCCGCCCGCTGTTCACGTCAGGCTCGCACAATGCTCCCAAGCCCGGGAGAAAAGCACTTCGGAGTGGTGCTCTCACCGGGCCCTTGCCCCTGATCCTGGGGGCTAGGCAGGGGAAACACACTCCCAGGCCAAGGCAGAAACACATGCCCACATCTGTTCCTGTCCCCTGCACCGGCAGAGAGCTCGGGGGAGCCAGAGTCTGTCAGGCAGCTGCTGGGCTGGCCGCCTGTGTGGGAAGTGGCAGAGCCGACCTAGGGGCAAGTTGGGCCTCTTGCCCTCCCTGTTGCACTGAGGTTGCTGGGGCAAAGAGGTCTTGGGCATCCAGCCCCTTGCTGGTCCCTTCCCTCTGACGAGGCCCTCTGAGCTCCAGCACCTTGCAGTGTGGAGACAGCCCCTGCCAGCAACCTCCTCTCCAAGGAGGCCTCAACCGAGGACTAGGCCCAGGGGAAAGGCACCAGCGGGGATGAGCCTGGGGAGGCGCCCGGGCATGTCTGGACCCAGTCCCCGCAGCCTGCCCCTTGCTGGGGTAGTACCCCCGGAGGCCAGGAAGGTCTGGGCAAGGCTGCCAGGGGCAGGGACACTGCTGGGTCCTGCCCCTGGCCTGTGGGGCGTCTGAGCACAACCGGCACTCTCCCGCTGGAAGACCTCCCCGTCTGCCTCCAAAGGCCGGTTTGCAAGCACTCCCGCCCGCTGTTCCCGCCAGGCACGCACAATGCTCCCAAGCCTGGGAGAAAAGCGCTTCGGGGTGGTGCTCTCTCCGGGCCCTTGCTCCTGAGCCTGGGGGCCAGGCAGGGGGAACACACTCCCAGGCCAAGGCAGAAAGACATGCACACGTCTGTTCCTGCCCCATACACCGGCAGAGAGCTCGGGGGAGCCAGAGACTGCCAGACTGCTGCTGGACTGGCTGCCTGTGTGCGACGGGGCAGAGCCGACATAGGGGCAAGTTGGGCCTCTTGCTCTCCCTGCTGCCCTGAGTCTGCTGGGTCAAAGAGGTCTTGGGCATCCAGCCCTTTGCTGGTCCCTTCCCTCTGACGAGGCCCTCTGAGCTCCAGCACCTTGCAGTGTGGAGACAGCCCCTGCCAGCAACCTCCTCTCCAAAGAGGCCTCAACCAAGTCCTACACCCAGGGGAAAGGCACCAGCGGGGATGATCCTGGAGAGGCGCACGTACATGTCTGGACCCAGTCTCCGCAGCCTGCCCCTTGGTGGGGCAGTACCCCCGGAGGCCAGGAAGGTCTGGGCAAGTCTGGCCAGGGGCAGGGGCCCTGCTGGGTCCTAACCCTGGCCTGTGGGGCCTCTGAGCACAACCGGCCCACTCCCACTGGAAGACCTCCCCGGCTGCCTCCAAAATCCTGTTTGCAAACACTCCCGCCCGCTGTTCACGTCAGGCTCGCACAATGCTCCCAAGCCCGGGAGAAAAGCACTTCGGAGTGGTGCTCTCTCCGGGCCCTTGCCCCTGAGCCTGGGGGCAAGGCAGGGGGAACACACTCCCAGGCCAAGGCAGAAACACATGCCCACGTCTGTTCCTGTCCCCTGCACCGGCAGAGAGCTTGGGGGAGCCAGAGTCTGTCAGGCAGCTGCTGGGCTGGCCGCCTGTGTGGGAAGGGGCAGAGCCGACCTAGGGGCAAGTTGGGCCTCTTGCTCTCCCTGCTGCCCTGAGGCTGCTGGGCCAAAGACGCCTTGGGCATCCAGCCCCTCACTGGTCCTTTCCCTCTGACGAGGCCCTCTGAGCTCCAGCACCTTGCAGTGTGGAGACAGCCCCTGCCAGCAACCTCCTCTCCAAGGAGGTCTCAACCGAGGCCTAGGCCCAGGGGAAAGGCACCAGCGGGGATGAGCCAGGGGAGGCGCCCGAGCATGTCTGGACCCAGTTCCCGCAGCCTGCCCCTTGGTGGGGCAGTACCCCCAGAGGCCAGGAAGGTCTGGGCAAAGCTGGCCAGGGGCAGGGGCCCTGCTGGGTCCTGCCCCTGGCCTGTGGGGCCTCTGAGCACAACCGGCCCTCTCCCACTGAAAGACCTCCCCGGCTGCCTCCAAAGGCCGGTTTGCAAGCGCTACCGCCCACTGTTCCTAGCAGGCGTGCACAATGCTCCTAAGCCCGGGAGAAAAGCGCTTCAGGGTGGTGCTCTCTCTGGGCCCTTGCCCCTGAGCCTGGGGGCAAGGCAGGGTGTCCACACTCCCAGGCCAAGGCAGAACCACATGCACACGTCTGATCTGCCCCCTGCACCGGCAGAGAGCTCGGGGGAGCCAGAGTCTGTCAGGCAGCTGCTGGGCTGGCCGCCTGTGTGGGAAGTGGCAGAGCCGACCTAGGGGCAAGTTGGGCCTCTTGCCCTCCCTGCTGCCCTGAGGCTGCTGGGCCAAAGAGGTCTTGGGCATCCAGCCCCTTGCTGGTCCCTTCCCTCTGATGAGGCCCTCTGAGCTCCAGCACCTTGCAGTGTGGAGACAGCCCCTGCCAGCAACCTCCTCTCCAAGGAGGCCTCAACCGAGGCCTAGGACCAGGGGAAAGGCACCAGCAGGGATGAGCCTGGGGAGGCGCCCGGGCATGTCTGGACCCAGTCCCCGCAGCCTGACCCTTGGTGGGGCAGTACCCCCGGAGGCCAGGAAGGTCTGGGCAAAGCTGGCCAGGGGCAGGGGCCCTGCTGGGTCCTGCCCCTGGCCTGTGGGGCCTCTGAGCACAACCGGCCCTCTCCCACTGGAAGACCTCCGCGGCTGCCTCCAAAGGCCGGTTTGCAAGCACTCCCGCCCGCTGTTCCCGCCAGGCACGCACAATGCTCCCAAGCCCGGGAGAAAAGCATTCTGGGGTGGTGCTCTCTCCGGGCCCTTGCCCCTGAGCCTGGGGGCCAGGCAGGGGGAACACACTCCCAGGCCAAGGCAGAACGACATGCACACGTCTGTTCCTGCCCCCTACACCGGCAGAGAGCTCGGGGGAGCCAGAGACAGCCAGGCTGCTGCTGGGCTGGCTGCCTGTGTGGGACGGGGCAGAGCCGACCTAGGGGCAAGTTGGGCCTCTTGCTCTCCCTGCTGCCCTGAGGCAGCTGGGTCAAAGAGGTGTTGGGCATCCAGCCCTTTGCTGGTCCCTTCCCTCTGACGAGGCCCTCTGAGCTCCAGCACCTTGCAGTGTGGAGACAGCCCCTGCCAGCAACCTCCTCTCCAAGGAGGCCACAACCGAGGCCTAGGCCCAGGGGAAAGGCACCAGCGGGGATGATCCTGGGGAGGCGCACGGACATGTCTGGACCCAGTCCCCGCAGCCTGCCCCTTGGTGGGGCAGTACCCCCATAGGCCAGGAAGGTCTGGGCAAGGCTGGCCAGGGGCAGGGGCTCTGGTGGGTCCTGCCCCTGGCCTGTGGGGCCTCTGAGCACAACCGGCCCTCTCCCACTGGAAGACCTCCCCGGCTGCCTCCAAAGGCCGGTTTGCCAACACTCCCGCCCACTGTTCCCACCAGGCGTGCACAATGCTCCCAAGCCCGGGAGAAAAGCGCTTCGGTGTGGTACTCTCTCCGGGCCCTTGCCCCTGAGCCTGGTGGCCAGGCAGGGGGAACACACTCCCAGGCCAAGTCAGAACGACATGCACACGTCTGTTCCTGACCCCTGCACCGGCAGAGAGCTCGGGGGAGCCAGAGTCTGTCAGGCAGCTGCTGGGTTGGCTGCCTGTGTGGGAAGGGGCAGAGCCGACCTAGGGGCAAGTTGGGCCTCTTCCTCTCCCTGCTGCCCTGAGGCTGCTGGGCCAAAGAGGTCTTGGGCATCCAGCCCCTTGCTGGTCCCTTCCCGCTGACGAGGCCCTCTGAGCTCCAGCACCTTGCAGTGTGCAGACAGCCCCTGCCAGCAACCTCCTCTCCAAGGAGGCCTCAACCGAGGCCTAGGCCCAGGGGAAAGGCACCAGCGGGGATGAGCCTGGGGAGGCGCCCGGGCATGTCTGGACCCAGTCCCCGCTGCCTGCCCCTTGGTGGGGTAGTACCCCCGGAGGCCAGGAAGGTCTGGGCAAGGCCTCCAGGGGCAGGGACACTGCTGGGTCCCGCCCCTGGCCTGTCGGTCGTCTGAGCACAACCGGCCCTCTCCCGCTGGAAGACCTCCACAACTGCCTCCAAAGGCTGGTTTTCAAGAACTCCCTCCCGCTGTCCCGCCAGCCGCACACAATGCTCCCAATCACGGGAGAAAAGCGCTTCGGGGTGGTGCTCTCTCCGGGCCCTTGGAAGACCTCCCCGTTTGTCTATAAAGGCCGGTTTGCAAGCACTCATGCCCGCTGTTCCCGCCAGCCGCGCACAATGCTCCCAAGCCCGGGAGAAAAGCGCTTTGGGGTGGTGCTCTCTCCCGGCCCTTGGAAGACCTCCCCGGCTGCCTCCAAAGGCCGGTTTGCAAGCACTCAATCCCGCTGTTCCCGCCAGCCGCGCACAATGCTCCCAAGCACGGGAGAAAAGCGCTTCGGGGTGGTGCTCTCTCCCGGCCCTTGGAAGACCTCCCCGGCTGCCTCCAAAGGCTGGTTTTCAAGAACTCCCTCCCGCTGACCCGCCAGCCGCACACAATGCTCCCAAGCCCGGGAGAAAAGCATTTTGGGGTGGTCTCTCTCCGGGCCCTTGGAAGACCTCCCCGGCTGCCTCTAAAGGCCGGTTTGCAAGCACTCATGTCCGCTGTTCCCGACAGCCGCGAACAATGCTCCCAATTCCGTGAGAAAAGTGCTTCGGGATGGTGCTCTCTCCGGGCCCTTGGAAGACCTCCCAAGCTGCCTCCAAAGGCCGGTTTGCAAGCACTCCCGCCCGCTGTTCCCGCCAGCCTCGCACAATGCTCCCAAGACCGGGAGAAAAGCGCTTCGGGGTGGTGTTCTCTCCGTGCCAATGGAGGACCTCCCTGGCTGCCCCCAAAGGCCGGTTTGCAAGCACTCCCACTCGCTGTTCCCGCCAGCCACGCACAATCCTCCAAAATCCCGGAAAAAAGCACTTCGGGGTGGTGTTCTCTCCGTGCCCATGGAAGACCTCCCGGGGTGCCCCCAATGGCCGGTTTGGAAGCACTCCCAATCGCTGTTCCTGCGATCCGCACAAATGTTCCAAGCCCGGGAGAAAAGCGCTTCTGGGTGGTGCTCTCTCCCGGCCCTTGGAAGACCTCCCCGACTGCCTCCAAAGGACGGTTTTCAAGCACTCCTGCCTGCTGTTCCCGCCACCCGCGCACAATGCTCCCAAGCCCGGGAGAAAAGCGCTTCGGGGTGGTGCTCTCTACAGGCCCTTGGAAGACCTCCCCGGCTGCCTCCAAAGGCCGGTTTGCAAGGACTCCTTCCTGCTGTTCCCGCCAGCCACGCACAATGCTCCCAAGCCCGGGAGAAAAGCATTTTGGGGTAGTGCTCACTCCGGGCCCTTGGAAGACCTCCCCGGCTGCCTCCAATGGCCAGTTTGCAAGCACTCATGCCCGCTGTTCCCACCAGCCGCGCACAATGCTCCCAAGCCCGGGAGAAAAGCTTTTTGGGGTGGTGCTCACACCGGGCCCTGGAAGACCTCCCCGGCTGCCTCCAAAGGCCGGTTTTCAAGCACTCCCGCCTGCTGTTCCCGCCACCTGCGCACAATGCTCCCAAGCCCGGGAGAAAAGCGCTTCGGGGTGGTGCTCTCTACAGGCCCTTGGAAGACCTCCCCGGCTGCCTCCAAAGGCCGGTTTGCAAGGACTCCTTCCTGCTGTTCCCGCCAGCCATGCACAATGCTCCCAAGCCCGGGAGAAAAGCATTTTGGGGTGGTGCTCTCTGCAGGCCCTTGGAAGACCTCCCCGGCTGCCTCCAATGGCCAGTTTGCAAGCACTCATGCCCGCTGTTCCCACCAGCCGCGCAGAATGCTCCTAAGCCCGGGAGAAAAGCTTTTAGGGGTGGTGCTCACACCGGGCCCTGGAAGACCTCCCCGGCTGCCTGCAAAGGCCGGTTTTCAAGCACTCCTGCCTGCTGTTCCCGCCACCCGCGCACAATACTCCCAAGCCCGGGAGAAAAGCGCTTCGGGGTGGTGCTCTCTACAGGCCCTTGGAAGACCTCCCCGGCTGCCTCCAAAGGCCGGTTTGCAAGGACTCCTTCCTGCTGTTCCCGCCAGCCACGCACCATGCTCCCAAGCCCGGGAGAAAAGTGCTTCGGGGTGGTGCTCACTCCGGGCCCTTGGAAGACCTCCCCGGCTGCCTCCACAGGCCGGTTTGCAAGCACTCCTGCCTGCTGTTCCCGCCAGCCGCGCACAATGCTCCCAAGCCCGGGAGAAAAGCGCTTCGGGGTGGTGCTCTCTCCGGGCACTTTCAAGACCTCCCCGGCTGCCTCCAAAGGCGGGTTTGTAAGTACTCATTCCCGCTGCTTCCGCCAGCCACGCACAATGCTCCCAAGCCCGGGAGAAAAGCATTTTGGGGTTGTGCTCTCTCCGGGCCGTTGGAAGACCTCCCGGGCTGCCTCCAAAGGCCGGTTTGCAAGCACTCATGCCCGTTGTTCCCGACAGCCACGCACAATGCTCCCAAGCCCGGGAGAAAAGCATTTTGGGGTGGTGATCAGTCCGGGCCCTAGGAAGACCTCCCCGGCTGCCTCCAAAGAACAGTTTGCAAGCACTCATGCCCGCTGTTCCCGCCAGCCGCGCACAATGCTCCCAAGACCGTGAGAAAAGCGCTTCGGGGTGGTGTTCTCTCCGGGACCATGGAGGACCTCCCCGGCTGCCCCCAAAGGCCGGTTTGCAAGCACTCCCACTCGCTGTTCCCGCCAGCCACACACAATGTTCCAAAACCCCGGAGAAAAGCGCTTCGGGGTGGTGCTCTCTCCGGGCCCTTGGAAGACTTCTCTGGCTGCCTCCAAAGGCCGGTTTGCAAGAATTCCCTCCCGCTGTCCCACCAGCCGCACACAATGCTCCAAAACCCGAGAGAAAAGCGCTTCGAGGTGGTGCTCTCTCCGGGCCCTTGGAAGACCTCCCCGGCTGCCTCCAAAGGCCGGTTTGCAAGCACTCCTGCCTGCTGTTCCCGCCACATGCGCACAATGCACCCAAGCCCGGGAGAAAAGCGCTTCGGGGTGGTGCTCTCTCCGGGCCCTTGGAAGACCTCCCCGGATACCTCCAAAGGTGGGTTTGCAAGTACTCATTCCCGCTGTTCCCGCCAGCTGTGCACAATTCTCCCAAGCCCGGGAGAAAAGCATTTTGCGGTGGTGCTCTCTCCGGGCCCTTGGAAGACCACCCAGGCTGCCTCAAAAGGCCGGTTTGCAAGCACTCAGGCCCGCTATTCCCGCCAGCCGCGTACAATGCTCCCAAGCCCGGGAGAAAAGCATTTTGGGGTGGTGCTCACTCCGGGCCCTTGAAAGACTTCCCCGGCTGCCTCCAAAGTCCAGTTTGCAAGAACTCATGCCCGCTGTTCCCGCCAGCCGCGCACAATGCTCCCAAGACCGGGAGAAATGCGCTTCGGGGTGGTGTTCTCTCCGTGCCCATGGAGGACCACCCCAGCTGCCCCCAAAGGCCGGTTTGCAAGCACTCCCACTCGCTGTTCCCGCCAGCCACACACAATGTTCCAAAACCCCAGAGAAAAGCGCTTCGGGGTGGTGCTCTCTCCGGGCCCTTGGAAGACTTCTCTGGCTGCCTCCAAAGGCCGGTTTGCAAGAATTCCCTCCCGCTGTCCCACCAGCCGCACACAATGCTCCAAAACCCGAGAGAAAAGCGCTTCGAGGTGGTGCTCTCTCCGGGCCCTTGGAGGACCTCCCCGGCTGCCTCCAAAGGCCGGTTTGCAAGCACTCCTGCCTGCTGTTCCCGCCACACGCGCACAATGCACCCAAGCCTGGGAGAAAAGCGCTTCGGGGTGGTGCTCTCTCCCAGCCTTTGGAAGACGTCCCCGGCTGCCTCCAAAGGCCGGTTTGCAAGGACTCCTTCCTGCTGTTCCCGCCAGCCACGCACAATGCTCCCAATCCCGGGAGAAAAGTGCTTCGGGATGGTGCTCTCTCCGGGCCCTTGGAAGACCTCCCCGGATACCTCCAAAGGTGGGTTTGCAAGTACTCATTCCCGCTGTTCCCGCCAGCTCTGCACAATTCTCCCAAGCCCGGCAGAAAAGCATTTTGCGGTGGTGCTCTCTCCGGGCCCTTGGAAGACCACCCCGGCTGCCTCAAAAGGCCGGTTTGCAAGCACTCAGGCCCGCTGTTCCCGCCAGCCGCGTACAATGCTCCCAAGCCCGGGAGAAAAGCATTTTGGGGTGGTGCTCACTCCGGGCCCTTGAAAGACTTCCCCGGCTGCCTCCAAAGTCCAGTTTGCAAGAACTCATGCCCGCTGTTCCCGCCAGCTGCGCACAATGCTCCCAAGACTGGGAGAAATGCGCTTCGGGGTGGTGTTCTCTCCGTGCCCATGGAGGACCACCCCAGCTGCCCCCAAAGGCCGGTTTGCAATCACTCCCACTGACTGTTCCCGCCAGCCATGCACATGCTCCAAAACACGGGAGAGAAGCGCTTTGGGGTGGTGCTCTCTCCCGGCCCTTGGAAGACTTTCCCGGCTGCCTCCAAAGGTCGGTTTGCAAGAACTCCCTCCCGCTGTCCCGCCAGCCGCACACAATGCTCCCAATCACGGGAGAAAAGCGCTTCGGGGTGGTGCTCTCTCAGGGCCCTTTGAAGACTTCCCCGGCTGCCTCCAATGGGCGGTATGCAAGCACTCATGCCCGCTGTTCCCACCAGCCATGCACAATGCTCCCAAGCACGGGAGAAAAGCATTTTGGGGTGGTGCTCACTCCTTTCCCTTGGAAGACCTCCGTGCCTGCCTCCAAAGGCCGGTTTGCAAGCACTCCTGCCTGCTGTTCCCGCCACACGGGCACACTGCTCCCTAGCCGGGGAGAAAAGAGCATCGGGGTGGTGTTCTCTCAGGGCCCATGGAGGACCCCCCCGGCTGCCCCCAAAGGCCGGTTTGCAAGCATTCCCACTAGCTGTTCCCGCCAGCCACGCAAATGCTCCCAAGCCCGGGAGAAAAGCATTTTGGGATGGTGTTCTCTCCGGGCCCTTGCCCCTGTGCCTCGGGGCCAGGCAGGGGGTCCACACTCCCAGGTAAAGTCAGAACCACATGCACACGTCTGTTCCTGCCCCCTGCACCGGCAGAGAGCTCGGGGGAGCCAGAGTCTGTCAGGCAGCTGCTGGGCTGGCGGCCTGTGTGGAAAGGGGCAGAGCCGACCTAGGGGCAAGTTGGGCCTCTTGCTCTCCCTGCTGCCCTGAGGCTGCTGGGTCAAAGAGGTCTTGGGCATCCAGCCCCTTGCTGGTCCCTTCCCTCTGACAAGGCCCTCTGAGCTCCAGCACCTTGCAGTGTGGAGACAGCCCCTGCCGGCAGCCTCCTCTCCTAGGAGGCCTCAAACGAGGCCTAGGCCCAGGGGAAAGGCACCAGCGGGGATGAGTCTGGGGAGGCGCACGGGCATGTCTGGACCCAGTCCCTGCAGCCTGCCCCTTGGTGGGGCAGTGCCCCCTGAAGCCAGGAAGGTCTGGGAAAGGCTGGCCAGGGGCATGGGACCTGCTGGGTCCTGCCCCTGGCCTGTGGGGCCTCTGAGCACAACCGGCCCTCTCCCACTGGAAGACCTCCCCGGCTGCCTTCAAAGGCCGGTTTGCCAACACTCCCGCCCGCTGTTCCCGCCAGGCACGCACAATGCTCCCAATCACGGGAGAAAACCGCTTCGGGGTGGTGCTCTCTCCGGGCCCTTGGAAGACCTCCCCGTTTGTCTCCAAAGGCCGGTTTGCAAGCACTCATGCCCGCTGTTCCCGCCAGCCGCGCACAATGCTCCCAAGCCCGGGAGAAAAGCGCTTCGGGGTGGTGCTCTCTCCCGGCCCTTGGAAGACCTCCCCGGCTGCCTCCAAAGGCTGGTTTTCAAGAACTCCCTCCCGCTGACCCGCCAGCCGCACACAATGCTCCCAAGCCCGGGAGAAAAGCATTTTGGGGTGGTGCTCTCTCCGGGCCCTTGGAAGACCTCCCCGGCTGCCTCGAAAGGCCGGTTTGCAAGCACTCATGTCCGCTGTTCCCGACAGCCGCGCACAATGCTCCCAATTCCGTGAGAAAAGTGCTTCGGCATGGTGCTCTCTCCAGGCCCTTGGAAGATCTCCCAAGCTGCCTCCAAAGGCCGGTTTGCAAGCACTCCCGCCCGCTGTTCCCGCCAGCCTCGCACAATGCTCCCAAGACCGGGAGAAAAGCGCTTCAGGGTGGTGTTCTCTCCGTGCCAATGGAGGACCTCCGCGGCTGCCTCCAAAGGCCGGTTTGCCAACACTCCCGCCCGCTGTTCCCGCCAGGCAGGCACAATGCTCCCAAGCCCGGGAGAAAAGCGCTTCGGGGTGGTGCTCTCTCCGGGGCCTTGCCCCTGTGCCTGGGGGCCAGGCAGGGGGAACACACTCCCAGGCCAAGGCAGAACGACATGCACACGTCTGTTCCTGCCCCCTACACCGGAAGAGAGCTCGGGGGAGCCAGAGACTGCCAGGATGCTGCTGGGCTGGCTGCCTGTGTGGGACGGGGCAGAGCCGACCTAGGGGCAAGTTGGGCCTCTTGCTCTCCCTGCTGCCCTGAGGCTGCTGGGCCAAAGAGGTCTTGGGCATCCAGCCCCTTGCTGGTCCCTTCCCGCTGACGAGGCCCTCTGAGCTCCAGCACCTTGCAGTGTGGAGACAGCCCCTGCCGGCAACCTCCTCTCCAAGGAGGCCTCAACCGAGGCCTAGGCCCAGGGGAAAGGCACCAGCGGGGATGAGCCTGGGGAGGCGCCCGGGCATGTCTGGACCCAGTCCCCGCAGCCTGACCCTTGGTGGGGTAGTACCCCCGGAGGCCAGGAAAGTCTGGGCAAGGCTGCCAGGGGCAGGGACACTGCTGGGTCCTGCCCCTGGCCTGTGGGGCGTCTGAGCACAACCGGCACTCTCCCGCTGGAAGACCTCCCCGGCTGCCTCCAAAGGCTGGTTTGCAAGCACTCAATCCCGCTGTTCCCACCAGCGCGCACAATGCTCCCAAGCCAGGGAGAAAAGCATTTTTGGGTGGTGCTCACTCCGGGCCCTTGGAAGACCTCCCCGGCTGCCTCCAAGGCCGGTTTGCAAGCACTTCTGCCTGCTGTTCCCGCCACCCGCGCACAATGCTCCCAAGCCCGGGAGAAAAGCGTTTCTGGGTGGTGTTCTCTCTGGGCCCAAAAAAGACCTCCCGGGCTGCCCCCAAACGCCGGTTTGCAAGCACTCCCACTCGCTGTTCCCGCCATCCGTGCAAATGCTCCAA
Organism: Dama dama; assembly: GCF_033118175.1. Taxonomy (NCBI): domain Eukaryota; kingdom Metazoa; phylum Chordata; class Mammalia; order Artiodactyla; family Cervidae; genus Dama; species Dama dama. The sequence goes on along the minus strand of NW_026870909.1, from coordinate 516,631 downwards.
GCCCAGGAGAAAAGCGCTTCAGGGTGGTGCTCTCTCCCGGCCCTTGGAAGACCTCCCCGGCTGCCTCCAAAGGCTGGTTTTCAAGAACTCCCTCCCGCTGTTCCCGCCAGCCGCGCACAATGGTCCCAAACCCGGGAGAAAAGCTCTTCGGGGTGATGCTCTCTCCCGGCCCTTGGAAGACCTCCCCGGCTGCCTCCAAAGGCTGGTTTTCAAGAACTCCCTCCCGCTGACCCGCCAGCCGCACACAATGCTCCCAAGCCCGGGAGAAAAGCATTTTGGGGTGGTGCTCTCTCCGGGCCCTTGGAAGACCTCCCCGGCTGCCTCTAAAGGCCGGTTTGCAAGCACTCATGTCCGCTGTTCCCGACAGCCGCGCACAATGCTCCCAATTCCGTGAGAAAAGTGCTTCGGCATGGTGCTCTCTCCGGGCCCTTGGAAGACCTCCCAAGCTGCCTCCAAAGGCCGGTTTGCAAGCACTCCCGCCCGCTGTTACCGCCAGCCTCGCACAATGCTCCCAAGACGGGGAGAAAAGCGCTTCGGGGTGGTGTTCTCTCCGTGCCCATGGAAGACCTCCCGGGCTGCCTCCAAAGGCCGGTTTGCAAGCGCTACCGCCCACTGTTCCCAGCAGGCGTGCACAATGCTCCTAAGCCCGGGAGAAAAGCGCTTCAGGGTGGTGCTCTCTCTGGGCCCTTGCCCCTGAGCCTGGGGGCAAGGCAGGGTGTCCACACTCCCAGGCCAAGGCAGAACCACATGCACACGTCTGATCTGCCCCCTGCACCGGCAGAGAGCTCGGGGGAGCCAGAGTCTGTCAGGCAGCTGCTGGGCTGGCCGCCTGTGTGGGAAGTGGCAGAGCCGACCTAGGGGCAAGTTGGGCCTCTTGCCCTCCCTGCTGCCCTGAGGCTGCTGGGCCAAAGAGGTCTTGGGCATCCAGCCCCTTGCTGGTCCCTTCCCTCTGACGAGGCCCTCTGAGCTCCAGCACCTTGCAGTGTGGAGACAGCCCCTGCCAGCAACCTCCTCTCCAAGGAGGCCTCAACCGAGGCCTAGGACCAGGGGAAAGGCACCAGCAGGGATGAGCCTGGGGAGGCGCCCGGGCATGTCTGGACCCAGTCCCCGCAGCCTGACCCTTGGTGGGGCAGTACCCCCGGAGGCCAGGAAGGTCTGGGCAAAGCTGGCCAGGGGCAGGGGCCCTGCTGGGTCCTGCCCCTGGCCTGTGGGGCCTCTGAGCACAACCGGCCCTCTCCCACTGGAAGACCTCCGCGGCTGCCTCCAAAGGCCGGTTTGCAAGCACTCCCGCCCGCTGTTCCCGCCAGGCACGCACAATGCTCCCAAGCCCGGGAGAAAAGCATTCTGGGGTGGTGCTCTCTCCGGGCCCTTGCCCCTGAGCCTGGGGGCCAGGCAGGGGGAACACACTCCCAGGCCAAGGCAGAACGACATGCACACGTCTGTTCCTGCCCCCTACACCGGCAGAGAGCTCGGGGGAGCCAGAGACAGCCAGGCTGCTGCTGGGCTGGCTGCCTGTGTGGGACGGGGCAGAGCCGACCTAGGGGCAAGTTGGGCCTCTTGCTCTCCCTGCTGCCCTGAGGCAGCTGGGTCAAAGAGGTGTTGGGCATCCAGCCCTTTGCTGGTCCCTTCCCTCTGACGAGGCCCTCTGAGCTCCAGCACCTTGCAGTGTGGAGACAGCCCCTGCCAGCAACCTCCTCTCCAAGGAGGCCACAACCGAGGCCTAGGCCCAGGGGAAAGGCACCAGCGGGGATGATCCTGGGGAGGCGCACGGACATGTCTGGACCCAGTCCCCGCAGCCTGCCCCTTGGTGGGGCAGTACCCCCGGAGGCCGGGAAGGTCTGGGCAAGGCTGGCCAGGGGCACGGGCCCTGCTGCGTCCTGCCCCTGGCCTGTGGGACCTCTGAGCACAACCGGCCCTCTCCCACTGGAAGACCTCCCCGGCTGCCTCCAAAGGCCGGTTTGCAAGCGCTCCCTCCCACTGTTCCCAGCAGGCGTGCACAATGCTCCCAAGCCCGGGAGAAAAGCGCTTCAGGGTGGTGCTCTCTCCGGGCCCTTGCCCCTGAGCCTGGGGGCAAGGCAGGGTGTCCACACTCCCAGGCCAAGTCAGAACCACATGCACACGTCTGATCTGCCCCCTGCACCGGCAGAGAGCTCGGGGGAGCCAGAGTCTGTCAGGCAGCTGCTGGGCTGGCCGCCTGTGTGGGAAGTGGCAGAGCCGACCTAGGGGCAAGTTGGGCCTCTTGCTCTCCCTGCTGCCCTGAGGCTGCTGGGCCAAAGAGGTCTTGGGCATCCAGCCCCTTGCTGGTCCCTTCCCTCTGACGAGGCCCTCTGAGCTCCAGCACCTTGCAGTGTGGAGACAGCCCCTGCCAGCAACCTCCTCTGCAACGAGGCCTCAACCGAGGCCTAGGCCCAGGGGAAAGTCACCAGCAGGGATGAGCCTGGGGAGGCGCCCGGGCATGTCTGGACCCAGTCCCCGCAGCCTGCCCCTAGGTAGGGCTGTACCCCCGGAGGCAGGAATGTCTGGGCAAGTCTGGCCAGGGGCAGGGGCCCTGCTGGGTCCTGCCCCTGTCCTGTGGGGCCTCTGAGCACAACCGGCCCTCTCCCACTGGAAGACCTCCCCGGCTGCCTCCAAAGGCCGGTTTGCAAGCACTCCCGCCCACTGTTCCCACCAGGGGCGCACAGTGCTCCCAAGCCCGGGAGAAAAGCGCTTCGGGGTGGTGCTCTCTCCGGGCCCTTGCCCCTGAGCCTGGGGGCAAGGCAGGGAATCCACACTCCCAGGCCAAGGCAGAACCACATGCACACGTCTGTTCCTGCCCCCTCCACCGGCAGAGAGCTGGGGGGAGCCAGAGTCTGTCAGGCAGCTGCTGGGCTGGCCGCCTGTGTGGGAAGGGTCAGAGCCGACCTAGGGGCAAGTTGGGCCTCTTCCTCTCCCTGCTGCGCTGAGGCTGCTGGGCCAAAGAGGTCTTGGGCATCCAGCCCCTTGCTGGTCCCTTCCCGCTGACGAGTCCCTCTGAGCTCCAGCACCTTGCAGTGTGGAGACAGCCCCTGCCAGCAACCTCCTCTCCAAGGAGGCCTCAACCGAGGCCTAGGCCCAGGGGAAAGGCACCAGCGGGGATTAGCCAGTGGAGGCGCCCGGGCATGTCTGGACCCAGTCCCCGCAGCCTGCCCCTTGGTGGGGCAGTACCGCTGGAGGCCAGGAAGGTTTGGGTAAGGCTGGCCAGGGGCAGGGGCCCTGCTGGGTCCTGCCCCTGTCCTGTGGGGCCTCTGAGCACAACCGGCCCTCTCCCACTGGAAGACCTCCCCGGCTGCCTCCAAAGGCCGGTTTGCCAACACTCGCGCCCGCTGTTCCCGCCAGGCACGCACAATGCTCCCAAGCCCGGGAGAAAAGCGCTTCGGGGTGGTGCTCTCTCCGGGCCCTTGCCCCTGAGCCTGGGGGCCAGGCAGTGGGTCCACACTCCAAGACCAAGGCAGAACCACATGCACACGTCTGTTCCTGCCCCCTGCACCGGCAGAGAGCTCGGGGGAGCCAGAGTCTGTCAGGCAGCTGCTGGGCTGGCCGCCTGTGTGGGAAGGGTCAGAGCCGACCTAGGGGCAAGTTGGGCCTCTTCCTCTCCCTGCTGCCCTGAGGCTGCTGGGCCAAAGAGGTCTTGGGCTTCCAGCCCCTTGCTGGTCCCTTCCCGCTGACGAGGCCCTCTGAGCTCCAGCACCTTGCAGTGTGGAGACAGCCCCTGCCAGCAACCTACTCTCGAAGGAGGCCTTAACCGAGGCCTAGGCCCAGGGGAAAGGCACCAGCGGGGATGAGACTGGGGAGGCACCCGGGCCTGTCTGGACCCAGTCCCCGCAGCCTGCCCCTTGGTGGGGCTGTACCCCCGGAGGCCAGGAATGTCTGAGCAAGGCTGGCCAGGAGCAGGGGCCCTGCTGGGTCCTGCCCCTGTCCTGTGGGGCCTCTGAGCACAACCGGCACTCTCCCGCTGGAAGACGTCCCCGGCTGCCTCCAAAGGCCGGTTTGCAAGCACTCCCGCCCACTGTTCCCGCCAGGCGCGCACAATGCTCCCAAGCCGGGAGAAAAGCGCTTCAGGATGGTGCTCTCTCCGGGCTTTTGCCCCTGAGCCTGGGGGCCAGGCAGGGGTCCACACTCCCAGGCCAAGGCAGAACCACATGCACACGTCTGTTCCTGCCCCCTGCACCGGCAGAGAGCTCGGGGGAACCAGAGTCTGCCAGGGAGCTGCTGGGCTGGCCGCCTGAGTGGGAAGGGGCAGAGCCGACCTAGGGGCAAGTTGGGCCTCTTGCTCTCCCTGCTGCCCTGAGGCTGCTGGGCCAAAGATGTCTTGGGCATCCAGCCACTTGCTGGTCCCTTCCCTCTGACGAGGCCCTCTGAGCTCCGGCACCTTGCAGTGGGGAGAAAGCCCCTGCCAGAAACCTCCTCTCCAAGGAGGCCTAAACCGAAGCCTAGGCCCAGGGGAAAGGCAACAGCGGGGATGAGCCTGGGGAGGGGCCCGGGCATGTCTGGACCCAGTCCCCGCAGCCTGCCCCTTGGTGGGGCAGTACCCCCGGAGGACAAGAAAGTCTGGGCAAGGCTGGCCAGGGGCAGGGGCCGTCCTGGGTCCTGCCCCTGGCCTGTGGGCCCTCTGAGCACAACCGGCCCTCTCCCGCTGGAAGACCTCCCCGCCTACCTCCAAACGCCGGTTTGCCAACACTCGCGCCTGCTGTTCCCGCCAGGCACGCACAAGGCTCCCAAGCCCGGGAGAAAAGCGCTTCGGGGTGGTGCTCTCTCCCGGCTCTTGCCCCTGAGCCTGGGGGCCAGGCATGGGGTCCACATTCCCAGGCCAAGTCAGAACCACATGCACACGTCTGTTCCTGCCCCCTGCACCGGCAGAGAGCTCGCGGGAGCCAGAGTCTTCCAGGCAGCTGCTGGGCTGGCGGCCTGTGTGGGAAGGGGCAGAGCCGACCTAGGGGCAAGTTGGGCCTCTTGCTCTCCCTGCTGCCCTGAGGCTGCTGGGCCAAAGAGGTCTTGGGCATCCAGCCCCTTGCTGGTCCCTTCCCTCTGATGAGGCCCTCTGAGCTCCAGCACCTTGCAGTGTGGAGACAGCCCCTGCCAGCAACCTCCTCTCCAAGGAGGCCTCAACCGAGGCCTAGGCCTAGGGGAAAGGCACCAGCGGGGATGAGCCTGGGGAGGCGCCCGGCCATGTCTGGACCCAGTCCCCCCAACCTGCCCCTTGGTGGGGCAGTACCCCCGGAGGCCAGGAAGGTCTGCAAAGGCTGCCAGGGGCAGGGACACTGCTGGGTCCTGCCCCTGGCCTGTGGGGCGTCTGAGCACAACCGGCACTCTTCCGCTGGAAGACCTCCCCGTCTGCCTCCAAAGGACGGTTTGCAAGCACTCCCACCCGCTGTTCACACAAGGCACGCACAATGCTCCCAAGCCCGGGAGAAAAGCGCTTCGGGCTGGTGCTCTCTCCGGGCCCTTGCCCCTGAGCCTGGGGGCCAGGCAGGGGGAACACACTCCCAAGCCAAGGCAGAACGACATGCACACGTCTGTTCCTGCCCCCTACACCGGCAGATAGCTCGAGGGAGACAGAGACTGCCAGGCTGCTGCTGGGCTGGCTGCCTGTGTGGGAAGGGGCAGAGCCGACCTAGGGGCAAGTTGGGCCTCTTGCTCTCCCTGCTGCCCTGAGGCTGCTGGGCCAAAGAGGTCGTGGGCATCCAGCCCTTTGCTGGTCCCTTCCCTCTGACGAGGCCCTCTGAGCTCCAGCACCTTGCAGTGTGGAGACAGCCCCTGCCTGCAACCTCCTCTCCAAAGAGGCCTAAACCGAGGCCTACGCCCAGGGGAAAGGCACCAGCGGGGATGATCCTGGGGAGGCGCACGGACATGTCTGGACCCAGTCCCCGCAGCCTGCCCCTTGGTGGGGCAGTACCCCCGGAGGCCAGGAAGGTCTGGGCAAGGCTGGCCAGGGGCAGGGGCCCTGCTGGGTCCTGACCCTGGCCTGTGGGGCCTCTGAGCACAACCGGCCCTCTCCCACTGGAGGACCTCCCCGGCTGCCTCCAAAGTCCTGTTTGCAAACACTCCCGCCCGCTGGTATCGCCAGGCTCGCACAATGCTCCCAAGCCCGGGAGAAAAGCGCTTTGGAGTGATGCTCTCTGCGGGCCCTTGCCCCTGAGCCAGGGGGCAAGGCAGGGGGAACACACTCCCAGGCCAAGGCAGAACCACATGCCCACGTCTGTTCCTGTCCACTGCTCCGGCAGAGAGCTTGGGGGAGCCAGAGTCTGTCAGGCAGCTGCTGGGTTGGCCGCCTGTGTGGGAAGGGGCAGAGCCGCCCTAGGGTCAAGTTGGGCCTCTTGCTCTCCCTGCTGCCCTGAAGCTGCTGGGCCAAAGACGTCTTGGGCATCCAGCCCCTTACTGGTCCCTTCCCTCTGACGAGGCCCTCTGAGCTCCAGCACCTTGCAGTGTGGAGACAGCCCCTGCCAGCAACCTCCTCTCCAAGGAGGCCTCAACCGAGGCCTCGGCCCAGGGGAAAGGCACCAGCGGGGATGAGCCAGGTCCCTGGCTCTGTCAGGCCCGAGCATGTCTGGACCCAGTCCCGGCAGCCTGCCCCTTGGTGGGGCAGTACCCCCGGAGGCCAGGAAGGTCTGGGCAAGGCTGGCCAGGGGCAGGGGCCCTGCTGGGTCCTGCCCCTGGCCTGTGGGGCCTCTGAGCACAACCGGCCATCTCCCACTGGAAGACCTCCCCGGCTGTCTCCAAAGGCCGGTTTGCAAGCGCTCCCGCCCACTGTTCCCAGCAGGCGCGCACAATGCTCCCAAGCCCGGGAGAAAAGCACTTCGGGGTGGTGCTCTCACCGGGCCCTTGCCCCTGAGCCTGGGGGCAATGCAGGGGGAACACACTCCCAGGCCAAGGCAGAACCACATGCACATATCTGTTCCTGCCCCCTGCACCGGCAGAGAGCTCAGGGGAGCCAGAGTCTGTCAGGCAGCTGCTGGGCTGGCCGCCTCTGTTTGAAGGGGCAGAGCCGACCTAGGGGCAAGTTGGGCCTCTTGCTCTCCCTGCTGCCCTGAGGCTGCTGGGTCAAAGAGGTTTGGGCATCCAGCCCCTTGCTGGTCCCGTCCCTCTGACGAGGCCCTCTGAGCTCCAGCACCTTGCAGTGTAGAGACAGCCCCTGCCAGCAACCACTTCTCCAAGGAGGCCTCAACCGAGGCCTAGGCCCAGGGGAAAGGCACCAGCGGGGATGAGACTGGGGAGGCGCCCGGGCATGTCTGGACCCAGTCCCCGCAGCCTGCCACTTGGTGGGGCTGTAACCCCGGAGGCAGGAAGGTCTGGGCAAGGCTGGCCAGGGGCAGGGGACCTGCTGGGTCCTGCCCCTGGCCTGTGGGGCCTCTGAGCACAACCGGCCCTCTCCCACTGGAAGACCTCCCCGGCTTCCTCCAAATTCCGGTTTGCAAGCACTCCCGCCCACTGTTCCCACCAAGCACGCAAAATGCTCCCAAGCCCGGGAGAAAAGCGCTTCGGGGTGGTGCTCTCTCCGGGCCCTTGCCCCTGAGCCTGGGGGCCAGGCAGGGGGAACACACTCCCAGGCCAAGGCAGAACGACATGCACACGTCTGTTCCTGCCCCCTACACCGGCATAGAGCTCGGGGGAGCCAGAGACTGCCAGGCTGCTGCTGGGCTGGCTGCCTCTGTGGGACGGGGCAGAGCCGACCTAGGGGCAAGTTGGGCCTCTTGCTCTCCCTGCTGCCCTGTGGCTGCTGGGCCAAAGAGGTCTTGGGCATCCAGCCCCTTGCTGGTCCCTTCCCTCTGACGAGGCCCTCTGAGCTCCAGCACCTTGCAGTGTGGAGACAGCCCCTGCCAGCAACCTCCTCTGCAACGAGGCCTCAACCGAGGCCTAGGCCCAGGGGAAAGTCACCAGCAGGGATGAGCCTGGGGAGGCTCCCGGTCATGTCTGGACCCAGTCCCCGCAGCCTGCCCCTTGGTGGGGCAGTACCGCTGGAGGCCAGGAAGGTTTGGGTAAGGCTGGCCAGGGGCAGGGGCCCTGCTGGGTCCTGCCCCTGTCCTGTGGGGCCTCTGAGCACAACCGGCCCTCTCCCACTGGAAGACCTCCCCGGCTGCCTCCAAAGGCCGGTTTGCCAACACTTGCGCCCGCTGTTCCCGCCAGGCACGCACAATGCTCCCAAGCCCGGGAGAAAAGCGCTTCGGGGTGGTGCTCTCTCCGGGCCCTTGCCCCTGAGCCTGGGGGCCAGGCAGTGGGTCCACACTCCAAGACCAAGGCAGAACCACATGCACACGTCTGTTCCTGCCCCCTGCACCGGCAGAGAGCTCGGGGGAGCCAGAGTCTGTCAGGCAGCTGCTGGGCTGGCCGCCTGTGTGGGAAGGGGCAGAGCCGACCTAGGGGCAAGTTGGGCCTCTTCCTCTCCCTGCTGCCCTGAGGCTGCTGGGCCAAAGAGGTCTTGGGCATCCAGCCCCTTGCTGGTCCCTTCCCGCTGACGAGGCCCTCTGAGCTCCAGCATCTTGCAGTGCGGAGACAGCCCCTGCCAGGAACCTACTCTCGAAGGAGGCCTTAACCGAGGCCTAGGCCCAGGGGAAAGGCACCAGCGGGGATGAGACTGGGGAGGCACCCGGGCCTGTCTGGACCCAGTCCCCGCAGCCTGCCCCTTGGTGGGGCTGTACCCCCGGAGGCCAGGAAGGTCTGAGCAAGGCTGGCCAGGAGCAGGGGCCCTGCTGGGTCCTGCCCCTGTCCTGTGGGGCCTCTGAGCACAACCGGCACTCTCCCGCTGGAAGACCTCCCCGGCTGCCTCCAAAGGCCGGTTTGCAAGCACTCCCACCCGCTGTTCCCGCCAGGCACGCACAATGCTCCCAAGCCCGTGAGAAAAGCGCTTCGGGCTGGTGCTCTCTCCGGGCCCTTTCCCCTGAGCCTGGGGGCAATGCAGGGGGAACACCCTCCCAGGCCAAGGCAGAACCACATGCACATGTCTGTTCCTGCCCCCTGCACCGGCAGAGAGCTCAGGGGAGCCAGAGTCTGTCAGGCAGCTGCTGGGCTGGCCGCCTGTGTGGGAAGGGGCAGAGCCGACCTAGGGGCAAGTTGGGCCTCTTGCTCTCCCTGCTGCCCTGAGGCTGCTGGGCCAAAGAGGTCTTGGGCATCCAGCCCCTCGCTGGTCCCTTCCCTCTGACGAGGCCCTCTGAGCTCCAGCACCTTGCAGTGTGGAGACAGCCCCTGCCAGCAACCTCCTCTCCAAGGAGGCCTCAACCGAGCCCTAGGCCCAGGGGAAAGGCACCAGCGGGGATGAGACTGGGGAGGCGCCCGGGCATGTCTGGACCCAGTCCCCGCAGCCTGCCACTTGGTGGGGCTGTAACCCCGGAGGCAGGAAGGTCTGGGCAAGGCTGGCCAGGGGCAGGGGCCCTGCTGGGTCCTGCCCCTGGCCTGTGGGGCCTCTGAGCACAACCGGCACTCTCCCGCTGGAAGACCTCCCCGTCTGCCTCCAAAGGCCGGTTTGCAAGCACTCCAGCCCGCTGTTCCCGCGAGGCCCGCACAATGCTCCCAAGCCCGGGAGAAAAGCGCTTCGGGCTGGTGCTCTCTCCGGGCCCTTGCCCCTGAGCCTGTGGGCCAGGCAGGGGGAACACACTCCCAGGCCAAGGCAGAACGACATGCACAAGTCTGTTCCTGCCCCCTACACCGGCAGAGAGCTCGGGGGAGCCAGAGACTGCCAGGATGCTGCTGGGCTGGCTGCCTGTGTCGGACGGGGCAGAGCCGACCTAGGGGCAAGTTGGGCCTCTTGCTCTCCCTGCTGCCCTGAGGCTGCTGGGTCAAAGAGGTCTTGGGCATCAAGCCCTTTGCTGGTCCCTTCCCTCTGACGAGGCCCTCTGAGCTCCAGCACCTTGCAGTGTGGAGACAGCCCCTGCCAGCAACCTCCTCTCCAAAGAGGCCACAACCGAGGCCTACGCCCAGGGGAAAGGCACCAGCGGGAATGATCCTGGGGAGGCGCACGGACATGTCTGGACCCAGTCCCCGCAGCCTGCCCCTTGGTGGGGCAGTACCCCCGGAGGCCAGGAAGGTCTGGGCAAGGCTGGCCAGGGGCAGGGGCCCTGCTGGGTCCTGCCCCTGGCCTGTGGGGCCTCTGAGCACATCCGGCCCTCTCCCGCTGGAAGACCTCCCCGGCTGCTTCCAAAGGCCGGTTTGCCAACACTCCCGCCCACTGTTCCCACCAGGCGCGCCCAATGCTCCCAAGCCCGGGAGAAAAGCGCTTCGGGGTGGTGCTCCCACCGGGCCCTTGCCCCTGAGCCTGGGGGCAATGCAGGGGTTCCACACTCCCAGGCCAAGGCAGAACCACATGCACACGTCTGTTCCTGCCCCCTGCACCGGCAGAGAGCTCAGGGGAGCCAGAGTCTGTCAGGCAGCTGCTGGGCTGGCCGCCTGTGTGGGAAGGGGCAGAGCCGACCTAGGGGCAAGTTGGGCCTCTTGCTCTCCCTGCTGCCCTGAGGCTGCTGGGCCAAAGAGGTCTTGGGCATCCAGCCCCTTGCTAGTCCCTTCCCTCTGACGAGGCCCTCTGAGCTCCAGCACCTTGCAGTGTGGAGACAGCCCCTGCCAGCATCCTCCTCTGCAACGAGGCCTCAACCGAGGCCTAGGCCCAGGGGAAAGGCACCAGCGGGGATGAGCCTGGGGAGGCGCCCGGGCATGTCTGGACCCAGTCCCCGCAGCCTGCCCCTTGGTGGGGCAGTACCCCCGGAGGCCAGGAAGGTCTGGGCAAAGCTGGCCAGGGACAGGGGCCCTGCTGTGTACTGTCCCTGGCCTGTGGGGCCTCTGAGCACAACCGGCCCTCTCCCGCTGGAAGACTTCCCCGGCTGCCTCCAAAGGCCGGTTTGCCAACACTCCGCCCACTGTTCCCACCAGGAACGCACAATGCTCCCAAGCCCGGGAGAAAAGCACTTCTGGGTGGTGCTCTCTCCGGGCCCTTGACCCTGAGCCTGGGGCCAGGCAGGTGATCCACACTCCCAGGCCAAGGCAGAACCACATGCACACGTCTCTTCCTGCCCCCTGCACCGGCAGAGAGCTCGCGGGAGCCAGAGTCTGTCAGGCAGCTGCTGGGCTGGCCGCCTGTGTGGGAAGGGGCAGAGCTGACCTAGGGGCAAGTTAGGCCTCTTGCTCTCCCTGCTGCCCTGAGGCTGCTGGGCCAAAGAGGTCTTGGGCATCCAGCCCTTTGCTGGTTCCTTCCCTCTGACCAGGCCCTCTGAGCTCCAGCACCTTGCAGTGTGGAGACAGCCCCTGCCAGCAACCTCCTCTCCAAGGAGGCCTCAACCGAGGCCTAGTCCCAGGGAAAGGCACAAGCGGGGATGAACCTGGGGAGGCGCCCGGGAATGTCTGGACCCAGTCCCCGCAGCCTGCCCCTTGGTGGGACAGTACCACCGGGGGCCAGGAAGGTCTGGGCAAGGCTGGCCAGGGGCAGGGGCCCTGCTGGGTCCTGCCCCTGGCCTGTGGGGCCTCTGAGCACAAGCGGCCCTCTCCCACTGGAAGACCTCCCCGGCTGCCTCCAAAGGCCGGTTTGCAAGCGCTCCCGAACACTGTTCCCAGCAGGCGCGCACAATGCTCCCAAGCCCGGGAGAAAAGCGCTTCGGGGTGGTGCTCTCACCGGGCCCTTGCCCCTGAGCCTGGGGGCAATGCAGGGGGAACACACTCTCAGGCCAAGGCAGAACCACATGCACACGTCTGTTCCTGCCCCCTCCACCGGCAGAGAGCTGGGGGCATCCAGAGTCTGTCAGGCACCTGCTGGGCTGGCCGCCTGTGTGGGAAGGGGCAGAACCGACCTAGGGGCAAGTTGGGCCTCTTGCTCTCCCTGCTGCCCTGAGGCTGCTGGGCCAAAGAGGTCTTGGGCATCCAGCCCCTTGCTGGTCCCTTCCCTCTGACGATGCCCTCTGAGCTCCAGCACCTTGCAGTGTGGAGACAGCCCCTGCCAGCAACCTCCTCTCCAAGGAGGCCTCAACCGAGGCCTAGGCCCAGGGGAAAGGCACCAGCGGGGATGAGCCAGTGGAGGCGCCCGGGCATGTCTGGACCCACTCCCCGCAGCCTGCCTCTTGGTGGGGCAGTACCCCCGGAGGCCAGGAAGTTCTGGGCAAGGCTGGCGAGGGGCAGGGGCCCTGCTGGGTCCTGCCCCTGGCCTGTGGGGCCTCTGAGCACAACCGGCCCTCTCCCACTGGAAGACCTCCCCGGCTGCCTCCAAAGGCCGGTTTGCCAACACTCGCGCCCCGCTGTTCCCTCCAGGCACGCACAATGCTCCCAAGCCCGGGAGAAAACCGCTTCGGGGTGGTGCTCTCTCCGGGCCATTGCCCCTGAGCCTGGGGCCAGGCAGGTGATCCACACTCCCAGGCCAAGGCAGAACCACATGCACACGTCTGTTCCTGCCCCCTGCACCGGCAGAGAGCTCGCGGGAGCCAGAGTCTCTCAGGCAGCTGCTGGGCTGGCCGCCTGAGTGGGAAGGGGCAGAGCTGACCTAGGGGCAAGTTTGGCCTCTTGCTCTCCCTGCTTCCCAGAGGCTGCTGGGCCAAAGAGGTCTTGGGCATCCAGCCCCTTGCTGGTCCCTTCCCTCTGACGAGGCCCTCTGAGCTCCAGCACCTTGCAGTGTGGAGACAGCCCCTGCCAGCAACCTCCTCTCCAAAGAGGCCTCAACCGAGGCCTACGCCCAGGGGAAAGGCACCAGCGGGGATGATCCTGGGGAGGCGCACGGACATGTCTGGACCCAGTCCCCGCAGCATGCCCCTTGGTGGGGCAGTACCCCCGGAGGCCAGGAAGGTCTGGGCAAGGCTGGCCAGGGGCAGGGGCCCTGCTGGGTCCTGCCCCTGGCCTGTGGGGCCTCTGAGCACAACCGGCCCTATCCCACTGGAAGACCTCCCCGGCTGCCTCCAAAGTCCTGTTTGCAAACACTCCCGCCCGCTGTTCACGCCAGGCTCACACAATGCTCCCAAGCCCGGGAGAAAAGCGCTTCGGGGTGGTGCTCTCTCCGGGCCCTTGCCCCTGAGCCTGGGGGCAAGGCAGGGGGAACACACTCCCAGGCCAAGGCAGAACCACATGCCCACGTCTGTTCCTGCCCCCTCCACCGGCAGAGAGCTGGGGGCATCCAGAGTCTGTCAGGCACCTGCTGGGTTGGCCGCCTGTGTGGGAAGGGGCAGAGCCGCCCTAGGGGCAAGTTGGGCCTCTTGCTCTCCCTGCTGCCCTGAGGCTGCTGGGCCAAAGACATCTTGGGCATCCAGCCCCTTACTGGTCCCTTCCCTCTGACGAGGCCTTCTGAGCTCCAGCACCTTGCAGTGTGGAGACAGCCCCTGCCAGCAACCTCCTCTCCAAGGAGGCCTAAACCGAGGCCTAGGCCCAGGGGAAAGGCACCAGCGGGGATGAGCCAGGGGAGGGGCCCGGGCATGTCTGGACCCAGTCCCGGCAGCCTGCCCCTTGGTGGGGCTGTACCCCCGGAGGCCAGGAAGGTCTGGGCAAGGCTGGCCAGGGGCAGGGGCCCTGCTGCGTCCTGCCCCTGGCCTGTGGGGCCTCTGAGCACAACCGGCCCTCTCCCACTGGAAGACCTCCCCGGCTGCCTCCAAAGGCCGGTTTGCAAGCGCTCCCGCCCACTGTTCCCAGCAGGCGGGCACAATGCTCCCAAGCCCGGGAGAAAAGCGCTTCGGGGTGGTGCTCTCACCGGGCCCTTGCCCCTGAGCCTGGGGGCAATGCAGGGGGAACACACTCCCAGGCCAAGGCAGAACCACATGCACACGTCTGTTCCTGCCCCCTGCACTGGCAGAGAGCTCAGGGGAGCCAGAGTCTGTCAGGCAGCTGCTGGGCTGGCCGCCTGTGTGGGAAGGGGCAGAGACGACCTAGGGGCAAGTTGGGCCTCTTGCTCTCCCTGCTGCCCTGAGGCTGCTTGGCCAAAGAGGTCTTGGGCATCCAGCCCCTTGCTGGTCCCTTCCCTCTGACGAGGCCCTCTGAGCTCCAGCACCTTGCAGTGTGGAGACAGCCCCTGCCAGCAACCTCCTCTCCAAGGAGGCCTCAACCGAGGCCTAGGCCCAGGGGAAAGGAACCAGCGGGGATGAGCCTGGGGAGGCGCCCGGCCATGTCTGGACCCAGTCCCCGCAGCCTGCCCCTTGGTGGGGCTGTACCCCCGGAGGCCAGGAAGGTGTGGGCAAGGCTGCCAGGGGCAGGAACACTGTTGGGCCTGCCCCTGGCCTGTGGGGCCTCTGAGCACAACCGGCACTCTCCCGCTGGAAGACCTCCCCGTCTGCCTCCAAAGGCCGGTTTGCAAGCACTCCAGCCCGCTGTTCCCGCCAGGCACGCACAATGCTCCCAAGCCCGGGAGAAAAGCGCTTCGGGCTGGTGCTCTCTCCGGGCCCTTGCCCCTGAGCCTGGGGTCAGGCAGGGGGAACACACTCCCAGGCCAAGGCAGAACGACATGCACACGTCTGTTCCTGCCCCCTACACCGGCAGAGAGCTCGGGGGAGCCAGAGACTGCCAGGCTGCTGCTGGGTTGGCCGCCTGTGTGGGAAGGGGCAGAGCCGCCCTAGGGGCAAGTTGGGCCTCTTGCTCTCCGTGCTGCCCTGAGGCTGCTGGGCCAAAGACATCTTGGGCATCCAGCCCCTTACTGGTCCCTTCCCTCAGACGAGGCCCTCTGAGCTCCAGCCCCTTGCAGTGTGGAGACAGCCCCTGCCAGCAACCTCCTCTCCAAGGAGGCCTCAACCGAGGCCTAGGCCCAGGGGAAAGGCACCAGTGGGGATGAGCCAGGGGAGGCGCCCGAGCATGTCTGGACCCAGTCCCCGCAGCCTGCCCCTTGGTGGGGCAGTACCCCCGGAGGCCAGGAAGGTCTGGGCAAGGCTGGCCAGGGGCAGGGGCCCTGCTGGGTCCTGCCCCTGGCCTGTGGGGCCTCTGAGCACAACGGGCCCTCTCCCACAGGAAGACCTCCCCGGCTGCCTCCAAAGGCCGGTTTGCAAGCGCTCCCTCCCACTGTTCCCAGCAGGCGTGCACAATGCTCCCAAGCCCGGGAGAAAAGCGCTTCAGGGTGGTGCTCTCTCCGGGCCCTTGCCCCTGAGCCTGGGGGCAAGGCAGGGTGTCCACCCTCCCAGGCCAAGGCAGAACCATATGCACACGTCTGATCTGCCCCCTGCACCGGCAGAGAGCTCGGCAGAGCCAGAGTCTGTCAGGCAGCTGCTGGGCTGGCCGCCTGTGTGGGAAGGGGCAGAGCCGACCTAGGGGCAAGTTGGGCCTCTTGCTCTCCCTGCTGCCCTGAGTCTGCTGGGCCAAAGAGGTCTTGGGCATCCAGCCCCTTGCTGGTCCCTTCCCTCTGACGAGGCCCTCTGAGCTCCAGCACCTTGCAGTGTGGAGACAGCCCCTGCCAGCAACTTCCTCTCCAAGGAGGCCTAAACCGAGGCCTAGACCCAGGGGAAAGGCACCAGCGGGGATGAGCCTGGGGAGGCGCCCGGGCATGTCTGGACCCAGTCCCCGCAGCATGCCCCTTGGTGGGGCAGTACCCCCGGAGGCCAGGAAGGACTGGGAAAGGCTGGCCAGGGGCAGGGGTCCTGCTGGGTCCTGCCCCTGGCCTGTGGGGCCTCTGAGCACATCCGGCCCTCTCCCGCTGGAAGACCTCCCCGGCTGCCTCCAAAGGCCGGTTTGCCAACACTCCCGCCCACTGTTCCCACCAGGCGCGCACAATGCTCCCAAGCCTGGGAGAAAAGCGCTTCGGGGTGGTGCTCCCACCGGGCCCTTGCCCCTGAGCCTGGGGGCAATGGAGGGGTTCCACACTCCCAGGCCAAGGCAGAACCACATGCACACGTCTGTTCCTGCCCCCTGCACCGGCAGAGAGCTCAGGGGAGCCAGAGTCTGTCAGGCAGCTGCTGGGCTGGCCGCCTGTGTGGGAAGGGGCAGAGCCGAACTAGGGGCAAGTTGGGCCTCTTGCTCTCCCTGCTGCCCTGAGGCTGCTGGGCCAAAGAGGTCTTGGGCATCCAGCCCTTTGCTGGTCCCTTCCCTCTGACGAGGCCCTCTGAGCTCCAGCACCTTGCAGTGTGGAGACAGCCCCTGCCAGCAACCTCCTCTCCAAGGAGGCCTCACACGAGGCCTAGTCCCAGGGAAAGGCACAAGCGGGGATGAACCTGGGGAGGCGCCCGGGAATGTCTGGACCCAGTCCCCGCAGCCAGCCCATTGGTGGGGCAGTACCCCCGGAGGCCAGGAAGGTCTGGGCAAGGCTGGCCAGGGGCAGGGGCCCTGCTGGGTCCTGCCCCTGGCCTGTGGGGCCTCTGAGCACAACCGGCCCTCTCCCACTGGAAGACCTCCCCGGCTGCCTCCAAAGGCCGGTTTGCAAGCGCTCCCGCCCACTGTTCCCAGCAGGCGCGCACAATGCTCCCAAGCCCGGGAGAAAAGCGCTACGGGGTGGTGCTCTCACCGGGCCCTTGCCCCTGAGCCTGGGGGCAATGCAGGGGTTCCACACTCCCAGGCCAAGGCAGAACCACATGCACACGTCTGTTCCTGCCCCCTACACCGGCAGAGAGCTCAGGGGAGCCAGAGTCTGTCAGGCAGCTCCTGGGCTGGCCGCCTGTGTGGGAAGGGGCAGAGCCGACCTAGGGGCAAGTTGGGCCTCTTGCTCTCCCTGCTGCCCTGAGGCTGCTGGGCCAAAGAGGTCTTGGGCATCCAGCCCCTTGCTGGTCCCTTCCCTCTGACGAGGCCCTCTGAGCTCCAGCACCTTGCAGTGTGGAGACAGCCCCTGTCAGCAACCTCCTCTCCAAGGAGGCCTCAACCGAGGCCTAGGCCCAGGGGAAAGGAACCAGCGGGGATGAGCCTGGGGAGGCGCCCGGCCATGTCTGGACCCAGTCCCCGCAGCCTGCCCCTTGGTGGGGCTGTACCCCCGGAGGCCAGGAAGGTGTGGGCAAGGCTGCCAGGGGCAGGGACACTGCTGGGTCCTGCCCCTGGCCTGTGGGGCCTCTGAGCACAACCGGCACTCTCCCGCTGGAAGACCTCCCCGTCTGCCTCCAATGGCCGGTTTGCAAGCACTCCAGCCCGCTGTTCCCGCCAGGCACGCACAATGCTCCCAAGCCCGGGAGAAAAGCGCTTCGGGCTGGTGCTCTCTCCGGGCCATTGCCCCTGAGCCTGGGGGCCAGGCAGGGGGAACACACTCCCAGGCCAAGGCAGAACGACATGCACACGTCTGTTCCTGCCCGCTACACCGGCAGAGAACTCGGGGGAGCCAGAGACTGCCAGGCTGCTGCTGGGTTGGCCGCCTGTGTGGGAAGGGGCAGAGCCGCCCTAGGGGCAAGTTGGGCCTCTTGCTCTCCCTGCTGCCCTGAGGCTGCTGGGCCAAAGACATCTTGGGCATCCAGCCCCTTACTGGTCCCTTCCCTCTGACGAGGCCCTCTGAGCTCCAGCACCTTGCAGTGTGGAGACAGCCCCTGCCAGCAACCTCCTCTCCAAGGAGGCCTCAACTGAGGCCTAGGCCCAGGGGAAAGGCACCAGCGGGGATGAGCCTGGAAAGGCGCACGGACATGTCTGGACCCAGTCCCCGCAGCCTGCTCCTTGGTGGGGCAGTACCCCCGGAGGCCAGGAAGGTCTGGGCAAGGCTGGCCAGGGGCAGGCGCCCTGCTGGGTTCTGCCCCTGGCCTGTGGGGCCTCTGAGCACAACCGGCCCTCTCCCACTGGAAGACCTCCCCGGCTGCCTCCAAAGGCCGGTTTGCCAACACTCGCGCCTGCTGTTCCCGAGAGGCACGCACAAGGCTCCCAAGCCCGGGAGAAAAGCGCTTCGGGGTGGTGCTCTCTCCCGGCTCTTGCCCCTGAGCCTGGGGGCCAGGCATGGGGTCCACATTCCCAGGCCAAGTCAGAACCACATGCACACGTCTGTTCCTGCCCCCTGCACCGGCAGAGAGCTCGGGGGAGCCAGAGTCTTCCAGGCAGCTGCTGGGCTGGCGGCCTGTGTGGGAAGGGGCAGAGCCGACCTAGGGGCAAGTTGGGCCTCTTGCTCTCCCTGCTGCCCTGAGGCTGCTGGGCCAAAGAGGTCTTGGGCATCCAGCCCCTTGCTGGTCCCTTCCCTCTGATGAGGCCCTCTGAGCTCCAGCACCTTGCAGTGTGGAGACAGCCCCTGCCAGCAACCTCCTCTCCAAGGAGGCCTCAACCGAGGCCTAGGCCTAGGGGAAAGGCACCAGCGGGGATGAGCCTGGGGAGGCGCACGGCCATGTCTGGACCCAGTCCCCCCAACCTGCCCCTTGGTGGGGCAGTACCCCCGGAGGCCAGGAAGGTCTGGGAAAGGCTGCCAGGGGCAGGGACACTGCTGGGTCCTGCCCCTGGCCTGTGGGGCGTCTGAGCACAACCGGCACTCTCCCGCTGGAAGACCTCCCCGTCTGCCTCCAAAGGACGGTTTGCAAGCACTCCCACCCGCTGTTCACACAAGGCACGCACAATGCTCCCAAGCCCGGGAGAAAAGCGCTTCGGGCTGGTGCTCTCTCCGGGCCCTTGCCCCTGAGCCTGGGGGCCAGGCAGGGGGAACACACTCCCAAGCCAAGGCAGAACGACATGCACACGTCTGTTCCTGCCCCCTACACCGGCAGATAGCTCGAGGGAGACAGAGACTGCCAGGCTGCTGCTGGGCTGGCTGCCTGTGTGGGACGGGGCAGAGCCGACCTAGGGGCAAGTTGGGCCTCTTGCTCTCCCTGCTGCCCTGAGGCTGCTGGGCCAAAGAGGTCTTGGGCATCCAGCCCCTCGCTGGTCCCTTCCCTCTGACGAGGCCCTCTGAGCTCCAGCACCTTGCAGTGTGGAGACAGCCCCTGCCTGCAACCTCCTCTCCAAAGAGGCCTAAACCGAGGCCTACGCCCAGGGGAAAGGCACCAGCGGGGATGATCCTGGGGAGGCGCACGGACATGTCTGGACCCAGTCCCCGCAGCCTGCCCCTTGGTGGGGCAGTACCCCCGGAGGCCAGGAAGGTCTGGGCAAGGCTGGCCAGGGGCAGGGGCCCTGCTGGGTCCTGACCCTGGCCTGTGGGGCCTCTGAGCACAACCGGCCCTCTCCCACTGGAAGACCTCCCCGGCTGCCTCCAAAGTCCTGTTTGCAAACACTCCCGCCCGCTGGTATCGCCAGGCTCGCACAATGCTCCGAAGCCCGGGAGAAAAGCGCTTTGGAGTGATGCTCTCTGCGGGCCCTTGCCCCTGAGCCAGGGGGCAAGGCAGGGGGAACACACTCCCAGGCCAAGGCAGAACCACATGCCCACGTCTGTTCCTGTCCACTGCACCGGCAGAGAGCTTGGGGGAGCCAGAGTCTGTCAGGCAGCTGCTGGGTTGGCCGCCTGTGTGGAAAGGGGCAGAGCCGCCCTAGGGGCAAGTTGGGCCTCTTGCTCTCCCTGCTGCCCTGAAGCTGCTGGGCCAAAGACGTCTTGGGCATCCAGCCCCTTACTGGTCCCTTCCCTCTGACGAGGCCCTCTGAGCTCCAGCACCTTGCAGTGTGGAGACAGCCCCTGCCAGCAACCTCCTCTCCAAGGAGCCCTCAACCGAGGCCTCGGCCCAGGGGAAAGGCACCAGCGGGGATGAGCCAGGGGAGGCGCCCGAGCATGTCTGGACCCAGTCCCCGCAGCCTGCCCCTTGGTGGGGCAGTACCCCCGGAGGCCAGGAAGGTCTGGGCAAGGCTGGCCAGGGGCAGGGGCCCTGCTGGGTCCTGCCCCTGGCCTGTGGGGCCTCTGAGCACAACCGGCCATCTCCCACTGGAAGACCTCCCCGGCTGTCTCCAAAGGCCGGTTTGCAAGCGCTCCCGCCCACTGTTCCCAGCAGGCACGCACAATGCTCCCAAGCCCGGGAGAAAAGCACTTCGGGGTGGTGCTCTCACCGGGCCCTTGCCCCTGAGCCTGGGGGCAATGCAGGGGGAACACACTCCCAGGCCAAGGCAGAACCACATGCACACGTCTGTTCCTGCCCCCTGCACCGGCAGAGAGCTCAGGGGAGACAGAGTCTGTCAGGCAGCTGCTGGGCTGGCCGCCTCTGTTTGAAGGGGCAGAGCCGACCTAGGGGCAAGTTGGGCCTCTTGCTCTCCCTGCTGCCCTGAGGCTGCTGGGTCAAAGAGGTTTGGGCATCCAGCCCCTTGCTGGTCCCGTCCCTCTGACGAGGCCCTCTGAGCTCCAGCACCTTGCAGTGTAGAGACAGCCCCTGCCAGCAACCACTTCTCCAAGGAGGCCTCAACCGAGGCCTAGGCCCAGGGGAAAGGCACCAGCGGGGATGAGACTGGGGAGGCGCCCGGGCATTTCTGGACCCAGTCCCCGCAGCCTGCCACTTGGTGGGGCTGTAACCCAGGAGGCAGGAAGGTCTGGGCAAGGCTGGCCAGGGGCAGGGGACCTGCTGGGTCCTGCCCCTGGCCTGTGGGGCCTCTGAGCACAACCGGCCCTCTCCCACTGGAAGACCTCCCCGGCTTCCTCCAAATTCCGGTTTGCAAGCACTCCCGCCCACTGTTCCCACCAAGCACGCAAAATGCTCCCAAGCCCGGGAGAAAAGCGCTTCGGGGTGGTGCTCTCTCCGGGCCCTTGCCCCTGAGCCTGGGGGCCAGGCAGGGGGAACACACTCCCAGGCCAAGGCAGAACCACATGACACGTCTGTTCCTGCCCCCTCCACCGGCAGAGAGCTGGGGGGAGCCAGAGTCTGTCAGCACCTGCTGGGCTGGCCGCCTGTGTGGGAAGGGGCAGAACCGACCTAGGGGCAAGTTGGGCCTCTTGCTCTCCCTGCTGCCCTGAGGCTGCTGGGCCAAAGAGGTCTTGGGCATCCAGCCCCTTGCTGGTCCCTTCCCTCTGACGATGCCCTCTGAGCTCCAGCACCTTGCAGTGTGGAGACAGCCCCTGCCAGCAACCTCCTCTCCAAGGAGGCCTCAACCGAGGCCTAGGCCCAGGGGAAAGGCACCAGCGGGGATGAGCCAGTGGAGGCGCCCGGGCATGTCTGGACCCACTCCCCGCAGCCTGCCCCTTGGTGGGGCAGTACCCCCGGAGGCCAGGAAGTTCTGGGCAAGGCTGGCGAGGGGCAGGGGCCCTGCTGGGTCCTGCCCCTGGCCTGTGGGGCCTCTGAGCACAACCGGCCCTCTCCCACTGGAAGACCTCCCCGGCTGCCTCCAAAGGCCGGTTTGCCAACACTCGCGCCCCGCTGTTCCCTCCAGGCACGCACAATGCTCCCAAGCCCGGGAGAAAACCGCTTCGGGGTGGTGCTCTCTCCGGGCCATTGCCCCTGAGCCTGGGGCCAGGCAGGTGATCCACACTCCCAGGCCAAGGCAGAACCACATGCACACGTCTGTTCCTGCCCCCTGCACCGGCAGAGAGCTCGCGGGAGCCAGAGTCTCTCAGGCAGCTGCTGGGCTGGCCGCCTGAGTGGGAAGGGGCAGAGCTGACCTAGGGGCAAGTTTGGCCTCTTGCTCTCCCTGCTTCCCAGAGGCTGCTGGGCCAAAGAGGTCTTGGGCATCCAGCCCCTTGCTGGTCCCTTCCCTCTGACGAGGCCCTCTGAGCTCCAGCACCTTGCAGTGTGGAGACAGCCCCTGCCAGCAACCTCCTCTCCAAAGAGGCCTCAACCGAGGCCTACGCCCAGGGGAAAGGCACCAGCGGGGATGATCCTGGGGAGGCGCACGGACATGTCTGGACCCAGTCCCCGCAGCATGCCCCTTGGTGGGGCAGTACCCCCGGAGGCCAGGAAGGTCTGGGCAAGGCTGGCCAGGGGCAGGGGCCCTGCTGGGTCCTGCCCCTGGCCTGTGGGGCCTCTGAGCACAACCGGCCCTATCCCACTGGAAGACCTCCCCGGCTGCCTCCAAAGTCCTGTTTGCAAACACTCCCGCCCGCTGTTCACGCCAGGCTCACACAATGCTCCCAAGCCCGGGAGAAAAGCGCTTCGGGGTGGTGCTCTCTCCGGGCCCTTGCCCCTGAGCCTGGGGGCAAGGCAGGGGGAACACACTCCCAGGCCAAGGCAGAACCACATGCCCACGTCTGTTCCTGTCCCCTGCACTGCCAGAGAGCTTGGGGGAGCCAGAGTCTGTCAGGCAGCTGCTGGGTTGGCCGCCTGTGTGGGAAGGGGCAGAGCCGCCCTAGGGGCAAGTTGGGCCTCTTGCTCTCCCTGCTGCCCTGAGGCTGCTGGGCCAAAGACATCTTGGGCATCCAGCCCCTTACTGGTCCCTTCCCTCTGACGAGGCCTTCTGTGCTCCAGCACCTTGCAGTGTGGAGACAGCCCCTGCCAGCAACCTCCTCTCCAAGGAGGCCTAAACCGAGGCCTAGGCCCAGGGGAAAGGCACCAGCGGGGATGAGCCAGGGGAGGGGCCCGGGCATGTCTGGACCCAGTCCCGGCAGCCTGCCCCTTGGTGGGGCTGTACCCCCGGAGGCCAGGAAGGTCTGGGCAAGGCTGGCCAGGGGCAGGGGCCCTGCTGCGTCCTGCCCCTGGCCTGTGGGGCCTCTGAGCACAACCGGCCCTCTCCCACTGGAAGACCTCCCCGGCTGCCTCCAAAGGCCGGTTTGCAAGCGCTCCCGCCCACTGTTCCCAGCAGGCGGGCACAATGCTCCCAAGCCCGGGAGAAAAGCGCTTCGGGGTGGTGCTCTCACCGGGCCCTTGCCCCTGAGCCTGGGGGCAATGCAGGGGGAACACACTCCCAGGCCAAGGCAGAACCACATGCACACGTCTGTTCCTGCCCCCTGCACTGGCAGAGAGCTCAGGGGAGCCAGAGTCTGTCAGGCAGCTGCTGGGCTGGCCGCCTGTGTGGGAAGGGGCAGAGACGACCTAGGGGCAAGTTGGGCCTCTTGCTCTCCCTGCTGCCCTGAGGCTGCTGGGCCAAAGAGGTCTTGGGCATCCAGCCCCTTGCTGGTCCCTTCCCTCTGACGAGGCCCTCTGAGCTCCAGCACCTTGCAGTGTGGAGACAGCCCCTGCCAGCAACCTCCTCTCCAAGGAGGCCTCAACCGAGGCCTAGGCCCAGGGGAAAGGAACCAGCGGGGATGAGCCTGGGGAGGCGCCCGGCCATGTCTGGACCCAGTCCCCGCAGCCTGCCCCTTGGTGGGGCTGTACCCCCGGAGGCCAGGAAGGTGTGGGCAAGGCTGCCAGGGGCAGGAACACTGTTGGGTCCTGCCCCTGGCCTGTGGGGCCTCTGAGCACAACCGGCACTCTCCCGCTGGAAGACCTCCCCGTCTGCCTCCAAAGGCCGGTTTGCAAGCACTCCAGCCCGCTGTTCCCGCCAGGCACGCACAATGCTCCCAAGCCCGGGAGAAAAGCGCTTCGGGCTGGTGCTCTCTCCGGGCCCTTGCCCCTGAGCCTGGGGTCAGGCAGGGGGAACACACTCCCAGGCCAAGGCAGAACGACATGCACACGTCTGTTCCTGCCCCCTACACCGGCAGAGAGCTCGGGGGAGCCAGAGACTGCCAGGCTGCTGCTGGGTTGGCCGCCTGTGTGGGAAGGGGCAGAGCCGCCCTAGGGGCAAGTTGGGCCTCTTGCTCTCCGTGCTGCCCTGAGGCTGCTGGGCCAAAGACATCTTGGGCATCCAGCCCCTTACTGGTCCCTTCCCTCAGACGAGGCCCT
Organism: Dama dama; assembly: GCF_033118175.1. Taxonomy (NCBI): domain Eukaryota; kingdom Metazoa; phylum Chordata; class Mammalia; order Artiodactyla; family Cervidae; genus Dama; species Dama dama. The sequence continues at coordinate 493,145 of NW_026870909.1, read as the reverse complement.
CTGAGCTCCAGCCCCTTGCAGTGTGGAGACAGCCCCTGCCAGCAACCTCCTCTCCAAGGAGGCCTCAACTGAGGCCTAGGCCCAGGGGAAAGGCACCAGCGGGGATGAGCCTGGAAAGGCGCACGGACATGTCTGGACCCAGTCCCCGCAGCCTGCTCCTTGGTGGGGCAGTACCCCCGGAGGCCAGGAAGGTCTGGGCAAGGCTGGCCAGGGGCAGGCGCCCTGCTGGGTTCTGCCCCTGGCCTGTGGGGCCTCTGAGCACAACCGGCCCTCTCCCACTGGAAGACCTCCCCGGCTGCCTCCAAAGGCCGGTTTGCCAACACTCGCGCCTGCTGTTCCTGAGAGGCACGCACAAGGCTCCCAAGCCCGGGAGAAAAGCGCTTCGGGGTGGTGCTCTCTCCCGGCTCTTGCCCCTGAGCCTGGGGGCCAGGCATGGGGTCCACATTCCCAGGCCAAGTCAGAACCACATGCACACGTCTGTTCCTGCCCCCTGCACCGGCAGAGAGCTCGGGGGAGCCAGAGTCTTCCAGGCAGCTGCTGGGCTGGCGGCCTGTGTGGGAAGGGGCAGAGCCGACCTAGGGGCAAGTTGGGCCTCTTGCTCTCCCTGCTGCCCTGAGGCTGCTGGGCCAAAGAGGTCTTGGGCATCCTGCCCCTTGCTGGTCCCTTCCCTCTGATGAGGCCCTCTGAGCTCCAGCACCTTGCAGTGTGGAGACAGCCCCTGCCAGCAACCTCCTCTCCAAGGAGGCCTCAACCGAGGCCTAGGCCTAGGGGAAAGGCACCAGCGGGGATGAGCCTGGGGAGGCGCACGGCCATGTCTGGACCCAGTCCCCCCAACCTGCCCCTTGGTGGGGCAGTACCCCCGGAGGCCAGGAAGGTCTGGGAAAGGCTGCCAGGGGCAGGGACACTGCTGGGTCCTGCCCCTGGCCTGTGGGGCGTCTGAGCACAACCGGCACTCTCCCGCTGGAAGACCTCCCCGTCTGCCTCCAAAGGACGGTTTGCAAGCACTCCCACCCGCTGTTCACACAAGGCACGCACAATGCTCCCAAGCCCGGGAGAAAAGCGCTTCGGGCTGGTGCTCTCTCCGGGCCCTTGCCCCTGAGCCTGGGGGCCAGGCAGGGGGAACACACTCCCAAGCCAAGGCAGAACGACATGCACACGTCTGTTCCTGCCCCCTACACCGGCAGATAGCTCGAGGGAGACAGAGACTGCCAGGCTGCTGCTGGGCTGGCTGCCTGTGTGGGACGGGGCAGAGCCGACCTAGGGGCAAGTTGGGCCTCTTGCTCTCCCTGCTGCCCTGAGGCTGCTGGGCCAAAGAGGTCTTGGGCATCCAGCCCCTCGCTGGTCCCTTCCCTCTGACGAGGCCCTCTGAGCTCCAGCACCTTGCAGTGTGGAGACAGCCCCTGCCTGCAACCTCCTCTCCAAAGAGGCCTAAACCGAGGCCTACGCCCAGGGGAAAGGCACCAGCGGGGATGATCCTGGGGAGGCGCACGGACATGTCTGGACCCAGTCCCCGCAGCCTGCCCCTTGGTGGGGCAGTACCCCCGGAGGCCAGGAAGGTCTGGGCAAGGCTGGCCAGGGGCAGGGGCCCTGCTGGGTCCTGACCCTGGCCTGTGGGGCCTCTGAGCACAACCGGCCCTCTCCCACTGGAAGACCTCCCCGGCTGCCTCCAAAGTCCTGTTTGCAAACACTCCCGCCCGCTGGTATCGCCAGGCTCGCACAATGCTCCGAAGCCCGGGAGAAAAGCGCTTTGGAGTGATGCTCTCTGCGGGCCCTTGCCCCTGAGCCAGGGGGCAAGGCAGGGGGAACACACTCCCAGGCCAAGGCAGAACCACATGCCCACGTCTGTTCCTGTCCACTGCACCGGCAGAGAGCTTGGGGGAGCCAGAGTCTGTCAGGCAGCTGCTGGGTTGGCCGCCTGTGTGGGAAGGGGCAGAGCCGCCCTAGGGGCAAGTTGGGCCTCTTGCTCTCCCTGCTGCCCTGAAGCTGCTGGGCCAAAGACGTCTTGGGCATCCAGCCCCTTACTGGTCCCTTCCCTCTGACGAGGCCCTCTGAGCTCCAGCACCTTGCAGTGTGGAGACAGCCCCTGCCAGCAACCTCCTCTCCAAGGAGCCCTCAACCGAGGCCTCGGCCCAGGGGAAAGGCACCAGCGGGGATGAGCCAGGGGAGGCGCCCGAGCATGTCTGGACCCAGTCCCCGCAGCCTGCCCCTTGGTGGGGCAGTACCCCCGGAGGCCAGGAAGGTCTGGGCAAGGCTGGCCAGGGGCAGGGGCCCTGCTGGGTCCTGCCCCTGGCCTGTGGGGCCTCTGAGCACAACCGGCCATCTCCCACTGGAAGACCTCCCCGGCTGTCTCCAAAGGCCGGTTTGCAAGCGCTCCCGCCCACTGTTCCCAGCAGGCACGCACAATGCTCCCAAGCCCGGGAGAAAAGCACTTCGGGGTGGTGCTCTCACCGGGCCCTTGCCCCTGAGCCTGGGGGCAATGCAGGGGGAACACACTCCCAGGCCAAGGCAGAACCACATGCACACGTCTGTTCCTGCCCCCTGCACCGGCAGAGAGCTCAGGGGAGACAGAGTCTGTCAGGCAGCTGCTGGGCTGGCCGCCTCTGTTTGAAGGGGCAGAGCCGACCTAGGGGCAAGTTGGGCCTCTTGCTCTCCCTGCTGCCCTGAGGCTGCTGGGTCAAAGAGGTTTGGGCATCCAGCCCCTTGCTGGTCCCGTCCCTCTGACGAGGCCCTCTGAGCTCCAGCACCTTGCAGTGTAGAGACAGCCCCTGCCAGCAACCACTTCTCCAAGGAGGCCTCAACCGAGGCCTAGGCCCAGGGGAAAGGCACCAGCGGGGATGAGACTGGGGAGGCGCCCGGGCATGTCTGGACCCAGTCCCCGCAGCCTGCCACTTGGTGGGGCTGTAACCCCGGAGGCAGGAAGGTCTGGGCAAGGCTGGCCAGGGGCAGGGGACCTGCTGGGTCCTGCCCCTGGCCTGTGGGGCCTCTGAGCACAACCGGCCCTCTCCCACTGGAAGACCTCCCCGGCTTCCTCCAAATTCCGGTTTGCAAGCACTCCCGCCCACTGTTCCCACCAAGCACGCAAAATGCTCCCAAGCCCGGGAGAAAAGCGCTTCGGGGTGGTGCTCTCTCCGGGCCCTTGCCCCTGAGCCTGGGGGCCAGGCAGGGGGAACACACTCCCAGGCCAAGGCAGAACGACATGCACACGTCTGTTCCTGCCCCCTACACCGGCATAGAGCTCGGGGGAGCCAGAGACTGCCAGGCTGCTGCTGGGCTGGCTGCCTGTGTGGGACGGGGCAGAGCCAACCTAGGGGCAAGTTGGGCCTCTTGCTCTCCCTGCTGCCCTGTGGCTGCTGGGCCAAAGAGGTCTTGGGCATCCAGCCCCTTGCTGGTCCCTTCCCTCTGACGAGGCCCTCTGAGCTCCAGCACCTTGCAGTGTGGAGACAGCCCCTGCCAGCAACCTCCTCTGCAACGAGGCCTCAACCGAGGCCTAGGCCCAGGGGAAAGTCACCAGCAGGGATGAGCCTGGGGAGGCTCCCGGTCATGTCTGGACCCAGTCCCCGCAGCCTGCCCCTTGGTGGGGCTGTACCCCCGGAGGCAGGAAGTTCTGGGCAAGTCTGGCCAGGGGCAGGGGCCCTGCTGGGTCCTGCCCCTGGCCTCTGGGGCCTCTGAGCACAACCGGCCCTCTCCCACTGGAAGACCTCCCCGGCTGCCTCCAAAGGCCGGTTTGCAAGCACTCCCGCCCACTGTTCCCACCAGGGGCGCACAATGCTCCCAAGCCCGGGAGAAAAGCACTTCGGGGTGGTGCTCTCTCCGGGCCCTTGCCCTTGAGCCTGGGGGCCAGGCAGCGGATCCACACTCCCAGGCCAAGGCAGAACGACATGCACACGTCTGTTCCTGCCCCCTCCGCCGGCAGAGAGCTGGGGGAGCCAGAGTCTGTCAGGCAGCTGCTGGGCTGGCCGCCTGTGTGGGAAGGGGCAGAACCGACCTAGGGGCAAGTTGGGCCTCTTGCTCTCCCTGCTGCCCTGAGGCTGCTGGGCCAAAGAGGTCTTGGGCATCCAGCCCCTTGCTGGTCCCTTCCCTCTGACGAGGCCCTCTGAGCTCCAGCACCTTGCAGTGTGGAGACAGCCCCTGCCAGCAACCTCCTCTCCAAGGAGTCCTCAACCGACGCCTAGGCCCAGGGGAAAGGCACCAGCGGGGATGAGCCAGTGGAGGCGCCCGGGCATGTCTGGACCCAGTCCCCCAGCCTGCCCCTTGGTGGGGCAGTACGCCCGGAGGCCAGGAAGATCTGGGCAAGGCTGCCCAGGGGCAGGGGCCCTGCTGGGTCCTGCCCCTGGCCTGTGGGGCCTCTGAGCACAACCGGCCCTATCCCACTGGAAGACCTCCCCGGCTGCCTCCAAAGGCCGGTTTGCAAACACTCCCGCCCTCTGTTCACGCCAGGCACGCACAATGCTCCCAAGCCGGGGAGAAAAGCGCTTCGGGGTGGTGCTCTCTCCGGGCCCTTGCCCCAGAGCCTGGGGGACAGGCAGGGGAAACACAATCCCAGGCCAAGGCAGAACCACATGCACACGTCTGTTCCTGCCCCGAGCACCGGCAGAGAGCTCGGGGGAGCCAGAGTCTGTCAGGCAGATACTGGGCTGGCCGCCTGTGTGGAAAGGGGCAGAGCCGACCTAGGGGCAAGTTGGGCCTCTTGCTCTCCCTGCTGCCCTGAGGCTGCTGGGCCAAAGAGGTCTTGGGCATCCAGCCCCTTGCTGGTCCATTCCCTCTGACGAGGCCCTCTGAGCGCCAGCACCTTGCAGTGTGGAGACAGCCACTGCCAGCAACCTCCTCTCCAAGGAGGCCTCAACCGAGGCCTAGGCCCAGGGGAAAGGCACCAGCGGGGATGAGCCTGGGGAGGCGCCCGGGCATGTCTGGAACCAGTTCCCGCAGCCTGCTCTTGGTGGGGCAGGACCCCCGGAGGCCAGGAAGGTCTTGGCAAGGCTGGCCAGGGGCAGGGGACCTGCTGGGTCCTGCCCCTGGCCTGTGGGGCCTCTGAGCACATCCGGCCCTCTCCCGCTGGAAGACCTCCCCGGCTGCCTATAAAGGCCGGTTTGCCAACACTCCTGCCCACTCTTCCCACCAGGCTCGCACAATGCTCCCAAGCCCGGGAGAAAAGCGCTTCGGGGTGGTGCTCTCACCGGGCCCTTGCCCCTGAGCCTGGGGGCAATGCAGGGGGAACACACTCCCAGGCCAAAGCAGAACCACATGCACACGTCTGTTCCTGCCCCCTGCACCGGCAGAGAGCTCGGGGGAGCCAGAGTCTGTCAGGCAGCTGCTAGGTTGGCTGCCTGTGTGGGAAGGGGCAGAGCCGACCTAGGGGCAAGTTGGGCCTCTTGCTCTCCCTGCTGCCCTGAGGCTGCTGGGCCAAAGAGGTCTTGGGCATCCAGCCCCTTGCTGGTCCCTTCCCTCTGATGAGGCCCTCTGAGTTCCAGCACCTCGCAGTGTGGAGACAGCCCCTGCCAGCAACCTCCTCTCCAAGGAGGCCTCAACCGAGGCCTAGGCCCAGGGGAAAGGCACCAGCGGGGATGAGCCTGGGGATGTGCCCGGGCATGTCTGGACCCAGTCCCGGCAGTCTGCCCCTTGGTGGCGCAGTACCCCCGGAGGCCAGGAAGGTCTGGGCAAGGCTGCCAGGGGCAGGGACACTGCTGGGTCCTGCCCCTGGCCTGTGGGGCCTCTGAGCACAACCGGCACTCTCCCGCTGGAAGACCTCCCCGGCTGCCTCCAAAGGCCGGTTTGCAAGCACTCCCAACCGCTGTTCCCGCCAGGCACGCACAATGCTCCCAAGCCCGGGAGAAAAGCGCTTCGGGGTGGTGCTCTCTCCCGGCCCTTGCCCCTGAGCCTGGGGGCCAGGCATGGGGTCCACACTCCCAGGCCAATGCAGAACCACATGCACACGTCTGTTCCTGCCACGAGCACCGGCAGAGAGCTCGGGGGAACCAGAGTCTGTCAGGCAGCTGCTGGGCTGGCCGCCTGTGTGGGAAGGGGCAGAGCCGACCTAGGGGCAAGTTGGGCCTCTTGCTCTCCCTGCTGCCCTGAGGCTGCTGGGCCAAAGAGGTCTTGGGCATCCAGCCCCTTGCTGGTCCCTTCCCTCAGACGAGGCCCTCTGAGCTCCAGCACCTTGCAGTGTGGAGACAGCCCCTGCCAGCAACCTCCTCTCCAGGGAGGCCTCAACCGAGGCCTAGGCCCAGGGGAAAGGCACCAGCGGGGATGAGCCTGGGGAGGCGCCCGGGCATGTCTGGAACCAGTTCCCGCAGCCTGCCCCTTGGTGGGGCAGGACCCCCGGAGGCCAGGAAGGTCTGGGCAAGGCTGGCCAGGGGCAGGGGACCTGCTGGGTCCTGCCCCTGGCCTGTGGGGCCTCTGAGCACATCCGGCCCTCTCCCGCTGGAAGACCTCCCCGGCTGCCTCCAAAGGCCGGTTTGCCAACACTCCTGCCCACTGTTCCCACCAGGCTCGCACAATGCTCCCAAGCCCGGGAGAAAAGCACTTCGGGGTGGTGCTCTCTCCGGGCCCTTGCCCCTGAGCCTGGGGCCAGGCAGATGATCCACACTCCCAGGCCAAGGCAGAACCACATGCACACGTCTGTTCCTGCCCCCTGCACCGGCAGAGAGCTCGCGGGAGCCAGAGTCTGTCAGGCAGCTGCTGGGCTGGCCGCCTGTGTGGGAAGGGGCAGAGCTGACCTAGGGGCAAGTTGGGCCTCTTGCTCTCCCTGCTGCCCTGAGGCTGCTGGGCCAAAGAGGTCTTGGGCATCCAGCCCCTTGCTGGTCCCTTCCATCTGACGAGGCCCTCTGAGCTCCAGCACCTTGCAGTGTGGAGACAGCCCCTGCCAGCAACCTCCTCTGCAACGAGGCCTCAACCGAGGCCTAGTCCCAGGGAAAGGCACCAGCGGGGATGAACCTGGGGAGGCGCCCGGGAATGTCTGGACCCAGTCCCCGCAGCCTGCCCCTTGGTGGGGCAGTACCCCCGGAGGCCAGGAAGGTCTGGGCAAGGCTGGCCAGGGGCAGGGGCCATGCTGGGTCCTGCCCCTGGCCTGTGGGGCCTCTGAGCATGACCGGCCCTCTCCCGCTGGAGACCTTCCCGACTGCCTCCAAAGGCCAGTTTGCCAACACTCGCGCCTGCTGTTCCCGCCAGGCACGCACAATGCTCCCAAGCCCGGGAAAAAGGCGCTTCGGGGTGGTGCTCTCTCCGGGCCCTTGCCCCTGAGCCTGGGGGCAATGCAGGGGGAACACACTCCCAGGCCAAGGCAGAACCACATGCACACGTCTGTTCCTGCCCCCTGCACCGGCAGAGAGCTCGGGGGAGCCAGAGTCTGCCAGGCAGCTGCTGGGCCGGCGGCCTGTGTGGGAAGGGGCAGAGCCGACCTAGGGGCAAGTTGGGCCTCTTGCTCTCCCTGCTGCCCTGAGGCTGCTGGGCCAAAGAGGTCTTGGGCATCCAGCCCCTTGCTGGTCCCTTCCCTCTGATGAGGCCCTCTGAGCTCCAGCACCTTGCAGTGTGGAGACAGCCCCTGCCAGCAACCTCCTCTCCAAGGAGGCCTCAACCGAGGCCTAGGCCCAGGGGAAAGGCACCAGCGGGGATGAGCCTGGGGAGTCGCCCGGCCATGTCTGGACCCAGTCCCCCCAACCTGCCCCTTGGTGGGGCAGTACCCCCGGAGGCCAGGAAGGTCTGGGCAAGGCTGGCCAGGGGCAGGGGCCCTGCTGGGTCCTGCCCCTGGCCTGTGGGGCCTCTGAGCACAACCGGCCCTCTCCCAGTGGAAGACCTCCTCAGCTGCCTCCAAAGGCCGGTTTGCAAGCACTCCCGCCCACTGTTCCCACCAAGCACGGAAAATGCTCCCAAGCCCGGGAGAAAAGCGCTTCGGGGTGGTGCTCTCTCCCGGCCCTTGCCCCTGAGCCTGGGGGCCAGGCATGGGGTCCACACTCCCAGGCCAAGGCAGAACCACATGCACACGTCTGTTCCTGCCCCCTGCACAGGCAGAGAGCTCGGGGGAGCCAGAGTCTGCCAGGCAGCTGCTGGGTTGGCCGCCTGTGTGGGAAGGGGCAGAGCCGCCCTAGGGGCAAGTTGGGCCTCTTTGCTCTCCCTGCTGCCCTGAGGCTGCTGGGCCAAAGAGGTCTTGGGCATCCAGCCCCTTGCTGGTCCCTTCCCTCTGACGAGGCCCTCTGAGTTCCAGCACCTCGCAGTGTGGAGACAGCCCCTGCCAGCAACCTCCTCTCCAAGGAGGCCTCAACCGAGGCCTAGGCCCAGGGGAAAGGCACCAGCGGGGATGAGCCTGGGGATGCGCCCGGGCATGTCTGGACCCTGTCCCGGCAGTCTGCCCCTTGGTGGCGCAGTACCCCCAGAGGCCAGGAAGGTCTGGGCAAGGCTGCCAGGGGCAGGGACACTGCTGGGTCCTGCCCCTGGCCTGTGGGGCCTCTGAGCACAACCGGCACTCTCCCGCTGGAGACTTCCCCGACTGCCTCCAAAGGCCGGTTTGCCAACACTCGCGCCTGCTGTTCCCGCCAGGCACGCACAAGGCTCCCAAGCCCGGGAGAAAAGCGCTTCGGGCTGGTGCTCTCTCCGGGCCCTTGCCCCTGAGCCTGGGGGCAAGGCAGGGGGAACACACTCCCAGGCCAAAGAAGAACCACATGCCCACGTCTGTTCCTGTCCCCTGCACCGGCAGAGAGCTTGGGGGAGCCAGAGTCTGTCAGGCAGATGCTGGGTTCGCCGCCTGTGTGGGAAGGGGCAGAGCCGCCCTAGTGGCAAGTTGGGCCTCTTGCTCTCACTGCTGCCCTGAGGCTGCTGGGCCAAAGACGTCTTGGGCATCCAGCCCCTTACTGGTCCCTTCCCTCTGACGAGGCCCTCTGAGCTCCAGCACCTTGCAGTGTGGAGTCAGCCCCTGCCAGCAACCTCCTCTCCAAGGAGGCCTCAACCGAGGCCTAGGCCCAGGGGAAAGGCACCAGCGGGGATGAGCCTGGGGAGGCGCCCGGGCATGTCTGGACCCAGTTCCCGCAGCCTGCCCCTTGGTGGGGCTGTTACCCCGGAGGCAGGAAGCTCTGGGCAAGGCTGGCCAGGGGCTGGGGCCCTGCTGGGTCCTGCCCCTGGCCTGTGGGGCCTCTGAGCACAACCGGCCCTCTCCCACTGGAAGACCTCCACGGCTGCCTCCAAAGGCCGGTTTGCAAGCACTCCCGCCCAGTGTTCCCACCAAGCACGCAAAATGCTCCCAAGCCCGGGAGAAAAGCGCTTCGGGTTGTGCTCTCTCCGGGCCCTTGCCACTGAGACTGGGGGCCAGGCAGGGGAACACACTCCCAGGCCAAGGCAGAACGACATGCAGACGTCTGTTCCTGCCCCCTACACCGGCAGAGAGCTCGGGGGAGCCAGAGACTGCCAGGCTGCGGCTGGGCTGGCTGCCTGTGTGGGACGGGGCAGAGCCGACCTAGGGGCAAGTTGGGCCTCTTGCTCTCCCTGCTGCCCTGAGGCTGCTGGGTCAAAGAGGTCTTGGGCATCCAGCCCCTTGCTGGTCCCTTCCCTCTGACGAGGCCCTCTGAGCTCCAGCACCTTGCAGTGTGGAGACAGCCCCTGCCAGCAACCTCCTCTCCAAGGAGGCCTAAACCGAGGCCTAGGCCCAGGGGAAAGGCACCAGCGGGGATGAGCCTGGGGAGGCGCCCGGGCGTGTCTGGACCCAGTCCCCGCAGCCTGCCCCTTGGTGGGGCAGTACCCCCGGAGGCCAGGAAGGTCTGGGAAACGCTGGCCAGGGGCAGTGGACCTGCTGGGTCCTGCCCCTGGCCTGTGGGTCCTCTGAGCATGACCGGCCCTCTCCCGCTGGAAAACCTCCCGGGCTGCCTCCAAAGGCCGGTTTGCCAACACTCACGTCCACTGTTCCCACCAGGCGCGCACAATGATCCCAAGTCCGGAGAAAAGCGCTTCGGGGTGGTGCTCTCACCGGGCCCTTTCCCCTGAGCCTGGGGGCAATGCAGGGGGAACACACTCCCAGGCCAAGGCAGAACCACATGCACATGTCTGTTCCTGCCCCCTGCACCGGCAGAGAGCTAGGGGAGCCAGAGTCTGTCAGGCAGCTGCTGGGCTGGCCGCCTCTGTGGGAAGGGGCAGAGCCGACCTAGGGGCAAGTTGGGCCTCTTGCTCTCCCTGCTGCCCTGAGGCTGCTGGGCCAAAGAGGTCTTGGGCATCCAGCCCCTTGCTGGTCCCTTCCCTCTGACGAGGCCCTCTGAGCTCCAGCACCTTGCAGTGTGGAGACAGCCCCTGCCAGCAACCTCCTCTCCAAGAGGCCTCAACCGAGGCCTAGGCCCAGGGGAAAGGCACAAGCGGGGATGAGCCTGGGGAGACGCCCGGGCATGTCTGGACCCAGTCCCCGCAGCCTGCTCCTTGGTGCGGCAGTACCCCCGGAGGCCAGGAAGGTCTGGGCAAGGCTGGCCAGGGGCAGGCGCCCTGCTGGGTCCTGCCCCTGGCCTGTGGGGCCTCTGAGCACAACCGGCCCTCTCCCACTGGAAGACCTCCCCGGCTGCCTCCAAAGGCCGGTTTGCAACACTCCCGCCCGCTGTTCCCGCCAGGCACGCACAATGCTCCCAAGCCCGGGAGAAAAGCACTTCAGGGTGTTGCTCTCTCCGGGCCCTTGCCCCTGAGCCTTGGGGCCAGGCAGTGGGTCCATACTCCCAGACCAAGGCAGAACCACATGCACACGTCTGTTCCTGACCCCTGCACCGGCAGAGAGCTCAGGGGAGCCAGAGTCTGTCAGGCAGCTGCTGGGCTGGCCGCCTGTGTGGGAAGGTGCAGAGCCGACCTAGGGGCAAGTTGGGCCTCTTGCTCTCCCTGCTGCCCTGAGGTTGCTGGGCCAAAGAGGTCTTTGGGCATCCAGCCCCTTGCTGGTCCCTTCCCGCTGACGAGGCCCTCTGAGCTCCAGCACCTTGCAGTGTGGAGACAGCCCCTGCCAGCAACCTCCTCTCCAAAGAGGCCTCAACCGAGGCCTACTCCCAGGGGAAAGGCACCAGCGGGGATGATCCTGGGGAGGCGCACGGACATGTCTGGACCCAGTCCCCGCAGCCTGCCCCTTGGTGGGGCAGTACCCCCAGAGGCCAGGAAGGTCTGGGCAAGGCTGGCCATGGGCAGGGGCCCTGCTGGGTCCTGCCCCTGGCCTGTGGGGCCTCTGAGCACAACCGGCCCTCTCCCACTGGAAGACCTCCCCGGCTGCCTCCAAAGTCCTGTTTGCAAACACTCCCGCCCGCTGTTCACGCCAGGCTCGCACAATGCTCCCAAGCCCGGGAGAAAAGCGCTTCGGGCTGGTGCTCTCTCCGGGCCCTTGCCCCGGAGCCTGGGGGCAATGCAGGGGGAACACACTCCCAGGCCAAGGCAGAACCACATGCACACGTCTGTTCCTGCCCCCTGCACCGGCAGAGAGCTCAGGGGAGCCAGAGTCTGTCAGGCAGCTGCTGGGCTGGCCGCCTGTGTGGGAAGGGGCAGAGCCGACCTAGGGGCAAGTTGGGCCTCTTGCTCTCCCTGCTGCCCTGAGTCTGCTGGGCCAAAGAGGTCTTGGGCATCCAGCCCCTTGCTGGTCCCTTCCCTCTGACGAGGCCCCCTGAGCTCCAGCACCTTGCAGTGTGGAGACAGCCCCTGCCAGCAACCTCCTCTCCAAGGAGGCCTCAACCGAGGCCTAGGCCCAGGGGAAAGGCACCTGCGGGGATGAGACTGGGGAGGCGCCCGGGCATGTCTGGACCCAGTCCCCGCAGCCTGCCCCTTGGTGGGGCTGTAACCCCGGAGGCAGGAAGGTCTGGGCAAGGCTGGCCAGGGGCAGGGGACCTGCTGGGTCCTGCCCCTGTCCTGTGGGGCCTCTGAGCACAACCGGCCCTCTCCCACTGGAAGACCTCCCCGGCTGCCTCCAAAGGCCGGTTTGCAAGCACTCCTGCCCACTGTTCCCACCAAGCACGCAAAATGCTCCCAAGCCCGGGAGAAAAGCGCTTCGGGGTGGTGCTCTCTCCGGGCCCTTGCCCCTGAGCCTGGGGGCCAGGCAGGGGGAACACACTCCCAGGCCAAGGCAGAACGACATGCACACGTCTGTTCCTGCCCCCTACACCGGCAGAGAGCTCGGGGGAGCCAGAGACTGCCAGGCTGCTGCTGGGCTGGCTGCCTGTGTGGGACATGGCAGAGCCGACCTAGGGGCAAGTTGGGCCTCTTGCTCTCCCTGCTGCCCTGAGGCTGCTGGGCCAAAGAGGTCTTGGGCATCCAGCCCCTTGCTGGTCCCTTCCCTCTGACGAGGCCCTCTGAGCTCCAGCACCTTGCAGTGTGGAGACAGCCCCTGCCAGCAACCTCTCTCCAAGGAGGCCTCAACCGAGGCCTAGGCCCAGGGGAAAGGCACCAGCGGGGATGAGCCAGCGGAGGCGCTCGGCCATGTCTGGACCCAGTCCCCGCAGCCTGCCCCTTGGTGGGGCAGTACCCCCGGAGGCGAGGAAGATCTGGGCAAGGCTGTCCAGGGGCAGGGGCCCTGCTGGGTCCTGCCCCTGGCCTGTGGGGCCTCTGAGCACATCCGGCCCTCTCTCGCTGGAAGACCTCCCCGGCTGCCTCCAATGGCCGGTTTGCAAGCCCTCATGCCCGCTGTTCCCACCAGCCGCACACAATGCTCCCTAGCCCGGAGAAAAGCATTTTTTGGTGGTGCTCACTCCGGTCCCTTGGAAGACCTCCCTGGCTGCCTCCAAGGCCAGTTTGCAAGCACTTCTGCCTGCTGTTCCCGCCACACGCGCACAATGCTCCCAAGCCCGGGAGAAAAGCTTTTCGGGGTGGTGTTCTCTCTGGGCCCAAGAAAGACCACCCGGGCTGCCCCCAAAGGCCGGTTTGCAAGCACTCCCACTCGCTGTTCCCGCCATCCGTGCAAATGCTCGAAGCCCAGGAGAAAAGCGCTTCGGGTTGGTGCTCTCTCCCGGCCCTTGGAAGACCTCCCCGGCTGCCTCCAAAGGCTGGTTTTCAAGAACTCCCTCCCGCTGTCCCGCCAGCCGCACACAATGCTCCCAATCACGGGAGAAATGCGCTTCGGGTTGGTGATCTCTCCGGGCCATTGGAAGACCTCCCCGGCTGCCTCCAAAGGCCGGTTTGCAAGCACTCATGCCCCCTGTTCCCGCCCGCCGCGCACAATGCTCCCAAGCCCGGGAGAAAAGCGCTTCGGGGTGGTGCTCTCTCCCGGCCCTTGGAAGACCTCCCCGGCTGCCTCCAAAGGCCGGTTTGCAAGCACTCCCGCCCGCTGTTCCCGCCAGCCTCGCACAATGCTCCCAAGACCGGGAGAAAAGTGCTTCGGGGTGGTGCTCTCTCCGGGCCCTTGGAAGACCTCCCAGGCTGTCCCCAAAGGCCGGTTTGCAAGCATTCCCACTCGCTGTTCCCGCCAGCCACGCACAATGCTCCCAAGCCCGGGAGAAAAGCATTTTGGGGTGGTGCTCACTCCGGGCCCTTGGAAGACCTCCCTGGCTGCCTCCAAAGGCCAGTTTGCAAGCACTCCTGCCTGCTGTTCCCGCCAGCCGCGCACAATGCTCCCAAGCCCGGGAGAAAAGTGCTTCAGGGTGGTGCTCTCTCCGGGCACCTTCAAGACCTCCCCGGCTGCCTCCAAATGCAGGTTTGTAAGTACTCATTCCCGCTGCTTCCGCCAGCCACGCACAATGCTCCCAAGCCCGGGAGAAAAGCATTTTGGGGTAGTGATCAGTCCGGACCCTTGGAAGACCTCCCCGGCTCTCCCCAAAGGCCGGTTTGGAAGCACTCCCACTCGCTGTTCCCGCCATCCGCGCAAATGTTCCAAGCCCGGGAGAAAAGCGCTTCGGGGTGGTGCTCTCTCCTGGCCCTTGGAAGACCTCCCCGGCTGCCTCCAAAGGCCGGTTTGCAAGCACTCCCGCCCGCTGTTCCCGCCAGCCGCGCACAATGCTCCCAATCACGGGAGAAAAGCGCTTCGGGGTGGTGCTCTCTCCGGGCCCTTGGAAGACCTCCCCGTCTGCCTCCAATGGCCAGTTTGCAAGGACTCATGCCCGCTGTTCCCACCAGCCGCGCACAATGCTCCCAAGCCCGGGAGAAAAACGTTTTGGGGTGGTGCTCAAACCGGGCCCTGGAAGACCTCCCCGGCTGCTTCCAAAGGCCGGTTTTCAAGCACTCCTGCCTGCTGTTCCCGCCACCTGCTCACAATGCTCCCAAGCCCGGGAGAAAAGCGCTTCCGGGTGGTGCTCTCTCCGGGCCCTTGGAAGACCTCCCCGTCTGCCTCCAATGGCCACTTTGCAAGCACTCATGCCCGCTGTTCCCACCAGCCGCGCACAATGCTCCCAAGCCCGGGAGAAAAACGTTTTGGGGTGGTGCTCAAACCGGGCCCTGGAAGACCTCCCCGGCTGCTTCCAAAGGCCGGTTTTCAAGCACTCCTGCCTGCTGTTCCCGCCATCCGCGCACAATGCTCCCAAGCCCGGGAGAAAAGCGCTTCGGGGTGGTGCTCTCTCCTGGCCCTTGGAAGACCTCCCCGGCTGCCTCCAAAGGCCGGTTTGCAAGGACTCCTTCCTGCTGTTCCCGCCAGCCACGCACAATGCTCCCAAGCCCGGGAGAAAAGTGCTTCGGGGTGGTGCTCTCTCCGGGCCCTTGGAAGACATCCCCGGCTGCCTCCAAAGGCCGGTTTGCAAGCACTCATGCCCGTTGTTCTCACCACCCGCGCACAATGCTCCCAAGCCCAGGAGAAAAGCATTTTGGGGTGGTGCTCACTCCGGGCCCTTGGAATACCTCCCCGGGTGCCTCCAAAGGCCAGTTTGCAAGCACTCCTGCCTGCTGTTCCCGCCAGCCGCGCACAATGCTCCCAAGCCCGGGAGAAAAGCGCTTCGGGGTGGTGCTCTCTCCGGGCACTTTCAAGACCTCCCCGGCTGCCTCCAAAGGCCGGTTTTCAAGCACTCCTGCCTGCTGTTCCCGCCACCCACGCACAATGCTCCCAAGCCCGGGAGAAAAGCGCTTCGGGGTGGTGCTCTCTACAGGCCCTTGGAAGACCTCCCCGGCTGCCTCCAAAGGCCGGTTTGCAAGGACTCCTTCCTGCTGTTCCCGCCAGCCAAGCACAATGCTCCCAAGCACGGGAGAAAAGTGCTTCGGGGTGGTGCTCTCTCCGGGCCCTTGGAAGACGTCCCCGGCTGCCTCCAAAGGCCGGTTTGCAAGCACTCATGCCCGTTGTTCCCACCAGCCGCGCACAATGCTCCCAAGCCCAGGAGAAAAGCATTTTGGGGTGGTGCTCACTCCGGGCCCTTGGAAGACCTCCCCGGCTGCCTCCAAAGGCCAGTTTGCAAGCACTCCTGCCTGCTGTTCCCGCCAGCCGCGCACAATGCTCCCAAGCCCAGGAGAAAAGCGCTTCGGGGTGGTGCTCTCTCCGGGCACTTTCAAGACCTCCCCGGCTGCCTCCAAAGGCCGGTTTGTAAGCACTCATGTCCGCTGTTCCCGACAGCCGCACACAATGCTCCCAAGCCCGGGAGAAAAGCATTTTGGGGTGGTGATCAGTCCGGGCCCTTGGAAGACCTCCCTGGCTGCCTCCAAAGGACAGTTTGCAAGCACTCATGCCCGCTGTTCCCGCCAGCCGCGCACAATGCTCCCAAGACCGTGAGAAAAGCGCTTCGGGGTGGTGTTCTCTCCGGGACCATGGAGGACGTCCCCGGCTGCCCCCAAAGGCCGCTTTGCAAGCACTCCCACTCGCTGTTCCCGCCAGCCACACACAATGTTCCAAAACCCCGGAGAAAAGCGCTTCGGGGTGGTGCTCTCTCCGGGCCCTTGGAAGACTTCTCTGGCTGCCTCCAAAGGCCGGTTTGCAAGAATTCCCTCCCGCTGTTCCACCAGCCGCACACAATGCTCCAAAACCCGAGAGAAAAGCCCTTCGAGGTGGTGTTCTCTCCGGGCCCTTGGAAGACCTCCCCGGCTGCCTCCAAAGGCCGGTTTGCAAGCACTCCTGCCTGGTGTTCCCGCCACACGCGCACAATGCACCCAAGCCCGGGAGAAAAGCGCTTCGGGGTGGTGCTCTCTCCGGGCCTTTGGAAGACCTCCCCGGCTGCCTCCAAAGGCCGGTTTGCAAGGACTCCTTCCTGCTGTTCCCGCCAGGCACGCACAATGCTCCCAATCCTGGGAGAAAAGTGCCTCGGGATGGTGCTCTCTCCGGGCCCTTGGAAGACCTCCCCGGCTACCTCCAAAGGCGGGTTTGCCAGTACTCATTCCCGCTGTTCCCGTCAGCTGCGCACAATGCTCCAAGCCCGGGAGAAAAGCATTTTGGTGTGGTGCTCTCTCCGGGCCTTGGAAGACCACCCCGGCTGCCTCAAAAGGCCGGTTTGCAAGCACTCAGGCCCGCTGTTCCCGCCAGCCGCGTACAATGCTCCCTAGCCCGGGAGAAAAGCATTTTGGGGTGGTGCTCACTCCGGGCCCTTGAAAGACCTGCCCGGCTGCCTCCAAAGTCCGGTTTGCAAGAACTCATGCCCGCTGTTCCCGCCAGCCGCGCACAATGCTCCCAAGACCGGGAGAAATGCGCTTCGGGGTGGTGTTCTCTCCGTGCCCATGGAGGACCTCCCCGGCTGCCCCCAAAGGCCGGTTTGCAATCACTCCCACTCACTGTTCCGGCCAGCCACGCACATGCTCCAAAACACGGGAGAGAAGCGCTTTGGGGTGGTGCTCTCTCCCGGCCCTTGGAAGACTTCCCCGGCTGCCTCCAAAGGCCGGTTTGCAAGAACTCCCTCCCGCTGTCCCGCCAGCCGCACACAATGCTCCCAATCACGGGAGAAAAGCGCTTCGGGGTGGTGCTCTCTCAGGGCCCTTTGAAGACCTCCCCGGCTGCCTCCAATGGCCGGTATGCAAGCACTCATGCCCGCTGTTCCCACCAGCCGTGGACAATGCTCCCAAGCACGGGAGAAAAGCATTTTGGGGTGGTGCTCACTCCTTGCCCTTGGAAGACCTCGGCGCCTGCCTCCAAAGGCCGGTTTGCAAGCACTCCTGCCTGCTGTTCCCGCCACCCGTGCACACTGCTCCCAAGCCCGGGAGAAAAGCGCATCGGGGTGGTGTTCACTCCGGGCCCATGGAGGACCTCCCCGGCTGCCCCCAAAGGCCGGTTTGCAAGCATTCCCACTAGCTGTTCCCGCCAGCCATGCAAATGCTCCCAAGCCGGGGGGAAAAGCATTTTGGGGTGGTGCTCTCTCCGGGCCCTTGCCCCTGTGCCTGGGGGCCAGGCAGGGGGTCCACACTCCCAGGCCAAGGCAGAACCACATGCACACGTTTGTTCCTGCCCCCTGCACAGGCAGAGAGCTCGGGGGAGCCAGAGTCTGGCAGGCAGCTGCTGGGCTGGCTGCCTGTGTGGGAAGGGGCAGAGCCGACCTAGGGGCAAGATGTGGCCTCTTGCTCTCCCTGCTGCCCTGAGGTTGCTGGGCCAAAGAGGTCTTGAGCATCCAGCCCCTTGCTGGTCCCTTCCCTCTGACGAGGCCCTCTGAGCTCCAGCATCTCGCAGTGTGGAGACAGCCCCTGCCAGCAACCTCCTCTCCAAGGAGGCCTCAACCGCGGCCTAGGCCCAGGGGAAAGGCACCAGCGGGAATGAGCCTGGGGAGGCGCCCGGGCATGTCTGGACCCAGTCGCCGCAGCCTGCCCCTTGGTGGGGCAGTACTCCCGGAGGCCAGGAAGGTCTGGGCAAGGCTGGCCAGGGGCAGGGGCCCTGCTGGGTCCTGCCCCTGGCCTGTGGGGCCTCTGAGCACGACCGGCCCTCTCCCACTGGAAGACCTCCCCGGCTGCCTCCAAGGCTGGTTTGCAAGCCCTCCCGCCCACTGTTCCCACCAGGCGCGCACAATGCTCCCAAGCCCGGGAGAAAAGCGTTTCGGGGTGGTGCTCTCTCCGGGCCCTTGCCCCTGAGCCTGGGGGCCAGGCAGGTGGACCATACTCCCAGGCCAAGGCAGAACGACATGCACACGTCTGTTCCTGCCCCCTACACCGGCAGAGAGCTCGGGGGAGCCAGAGTCTGTCAGGCAGCTGCTGGGCTGGCCCCCTGTGTGGGAAGGGGCAGAGCCGACCTAGGGGCAAGTTGGGCCTCTTGCTTTCCCTGCTGCCCTGAGGCTGCTGGGCCAAAGAGGTCTTGGGCATCCAGCCCTTTGCTGGTCCCTTCCCTCTGACGAGGCCCTCTGAGCTCCAGCACCTTGCAGTGTGGAGACAGCCCCTGCCAGCAACCTCCTCTCCAAGGAGGCCTCAACCGAGGCCTAGGCCCAGGGGAAAGGCACCAGCGGGGATGAGACAGGGGAGGGGCCCGGGCATGTCTGGACCCAGTCCCCGCAGCCTGCCCCTTGGTGGGGCAGTACCCCCGGAGGCCAGGAAGGTCTGGGCAAAGCTGGCCAGGGACAGGGGCCCTGCTGTGTACTGTCCCTGGCCTGTGGGGCCTCTGAGCACAACCGGCCCTCTCACGCTGGAAGACTTCCCCCGATGCCTCCAAAGTCCGGTTTGCCAACTCTCCACCCACTGTTCCCACCAGGAACGCACAATGCTCCCAAGCCCGGGAGAAAAGCACTTCGGGGTGGTGCTCTCTCCGGGCCCTTGCCCCTGAGACTGGGGCCAGGCAGCTGATCCACACTCCCAGGCCAAGGAAGAACCACATGCACACGTCTGTTCCTGCCCCCTGCACCGGCAGAGGGCTCAGGGGAGCCAGAGTCTGTCAGGCAGCTGCTGGGCTGGCCGCCTGTGTGGGAAGGGGCAGAGCCGACCAAGGGGCAAGTTGGGCCTCTTCCTCTCCCTGCTGCCCTGAGGCTGCTGGGCCAAAGAGGTCTTGGGCATCCAGCCCCTTGCTGGTACCTTCCCTCTGACGAGGCCCTCTGAGCTCCAGCACCTTGCAGTGTGGAGACAGCCCCTGCCAGCAATCTCCTCTCCAAGGAGGCCTCAACCGAGGCCTAGGCCCAGGGGAAAGGCACCAGCGGGGATGAGCCTGGGGAGGCGCCCGGGCATGTCTGGACCCAGTCCCCACAGCCTGCCCCTTGGTGGGGCTGTACCCCCGGAGGCAGGAAGGTCTGGGCAAGGCTGGCCAGGGGCAGGGGCCCTGCTGGGTCCTGCCCCTGGCCTGTGGGGTCTCTGAGCACAACCGGCCCTCTCCCGCTGGAAGACCTCCCCGGCTGCCTCCAAAGGACGGTTTGCAAGCACTCCCACCCGCTGTTCCCGCCAGGCACGCACAATGCTCCCAAGCCCGGGAGAAAAGCGCTTCGGGGTGGTGCTCTCTCCGGGCCCTTGCCCCTGAGCCTGGGGGCCAGGCAGGGGGAACACACTCCCAGGCCAAGTCAGAACGACATGCACACGTCTGTTCCTGCCCCCTACACCGGCAGAGACCTCGGGGGATCCAGAGACTGCCAGGCTGCTGCTGGGCTGGCTGCCTGTGTGGGACGGGGAAAGCCGACCTAGGCGCACGTTGGGCCTCTTGCTCTCCCTGCTGCCCTGAGGCTGCTGGGTCAAAGAGGTCTTGGGCATCCAGCCCTTTGCTGGTCCCTTCCCTCTGACGAGGCCCTCTGAGCTCCAGCACCTTGCAGTGTGGAGACAGCCCCTGCCAGCCACCTCCTCTCCAAGGAGGCCTCAACCGAGGCCTAGTCCCAGAGAAAGGCACAAGTGGGGATGAACCTGGGGAGGCGCCCGGGAATGTCTGGACCCAGTCCCCGCAGCCTGCCCCTTGATGGGGCAGTACCCCCAGAGGCCAGGAAGGTCTGGGCAAGTCTGGTCAGGGGCAGGGGCCCTGCTGGGTCCTGCCCCTGGCCTCTGGGGCCTCTGAGCACAACCGGCCCTCTCCCACTGGAAGACCTCCCCGGCTGCCTCCAAAGGCCGGTTTGCAAGTACTCCCGCCCGCTCTTCCCGCCAGGCACGCACAATGCTCCCAAGACCGGGAGAAAAGCACTTCGGGGTGTTGCTTTCTCGGGGCCCTTGCCCCTGAGCCTGGGGGCCAGGCAGTGGGTCCACACTCCCAGACCAAGGCAGAACCACATGCACAATTCTGTTCCTGAACCCTGCACCGGCAGAGAGCTCGGGGGAGCCAGAGTCTGTCAGGCAGCTGCTGGGCTGGCCGCCTGTGTGGGAAGGGGCAGAGCCGACCTAGGGGCAAGTTGGGCCTCTTGCTCTCCCTGCTGCCCTGAGGCTGCTGGGCCAAAGAGGTCTTGGGCATCCAGGCCCTTGCTGGTCCCTTCGCGCTGACGAGGCCCTCTGAGCTCCAGCACCTTGCAGTGTGGAGACAGCCCCTGCCAGCAACCTCCTCTCCAAAGAGGCCTCAACCGAGGCCTACTCCCAGGGGAAAGGCACCAGCGGGGATGATCCTGGGGAGGCGCACGGACATGTCTGGACCCAGTCCCCGCAGCCTGCCCCTTGGTGGGGCAGTACCCCCGGAGGCCAGGAAGGTCTGGGCAAGGCTGGCCAGGGGCAGGGGCCCTGCTGGGTCCTGCCCCTGGCCTGTGGGGCCTCTGAGCACAACCGGCCCTCTCCCACTGGAAGACCTCCCCGGCTGCCTCCAAAGGCCGGTTTGCAAGCGCTCCCGCCCACTGTTCCCAGCAGGCGCGCACAATGCTCCCAAGCCCGGGAGAAAAGCGCATCGGGGTGGTGCTCTCACCGGGCCCTTTAACCTGAGCCTGGGGGCAGTGCAGGGGGAACACACTCCCAGGCCAAGGCAGAACCACATGCACACGTCTGTTCCTGCCCCCTGCACCGGCAGAGAGCTCAGGGGAGCCAGAGTCTGTCAGGCAGCTGCTGGGCTGGCCGCCTGTGTGGGAAGGGGCAGAGCCGACCTAGGGGCAAGTTGGGCCTCTTGCTCTCCCTGCTGCCCTGAGGCTGCTGGGCCAAAGAGGTCTTGGGCATCCAGCCCCTTGCTGGTCCCTTCCCTCTGACGAGGCCCTCTGAGCTCCAGCACCTTGCAGTGTGGAGACAGCCCCTGCCAGCACTCTCCTCTCCAAGGAGGCCTCAACCGAGGCCTAGGCCCAGGGGAAAGGCACCAGCGGGGATGAGCCTGGGGAGGCGCCCGGCCATGTCTGGACCCAGTCCTCGCAGCCTGCCCCTTGGTGGGTTGTACCCCGGAGGCAGGAAGGTCTGGGCAAGGCTGGCCAGGGGCAGGGGCCCTGCTGGGTCCTGCCCCTGGCCTGTGGGGCCTCTGAGCATGACCGGCCCTCTCCCGCTGGAGACCTCCCCGACTGCCTCCAAAGGCCGGTTTGCCAACACTCGCGCCCGCTGTTCCCGCCAGGCACGCACAATGCTCCCAAGCCCGGGAAAAAAGCGCTTCGGGGTGATGCTCTCTCCGGGCCCTTGCCCCTGAGCCTGGGGGCAATGCAGGGGGAACACACTCCCAGGCTAAGCAGAACCACATGCACACGTCTGTTCCTGCCCCCTACACCGGCAGAGAGCTCGGGGGAGCCAGAGTCTGCCAGGCAGCTGCTGGGCTGGCGGCCTGTGTGGGAAGGGGCAGAGCCGACCTAGGGGCAAGTTGGGCCTCTTGCTCTCCCTGCTGCCCTGAGGATGCTGGGCCAAAGAGGTCTTGGGCATCCAGCCCTTTGCTGGTCCCTTCCCTCTGACGAGGCCCTCTGAGCTCCAGCACCTTGCAGTGTGGAGACAGCCCCTGCCAGCAACCTCCTCTCCAGGGAGGCCTCAACCGAGGCCTAGGCCTAGGGGAAAGGCACCAGCGGGGATGAGCCTGGGGAGGCGCCCGGCCATGTCTGGACCCAGTCCCCCCAACCTGCCCTTTGGTGGCGCAGTACCCCCAGAGGCCAGGAAGGTCTGGGCAAGGCTGCCAGGGGCAGGGACACTGCTGGGTCCTGCCCCTGGCCTGTGGGGTGTCTGAGCACAACCGGCACTCTCCCGCTGGAAGACCTCCCCATCTGCCTCCAAAGGACGGTTTGCAAGCACTCCCACCCGCTGTTCCCGCCAGGCACGCACAATGCTCCCAAGCCCGGGAGAAAAGCGCTTCGGGGTGGTGCTCTCTCCGGGCCCTTGCCCCTGAGCCTGGGGGCCAGGCAGGGGGAACACACTCCCAGGCCAAGTCAGAACGACATGCACACGTCTGTTCCTGCCCCCTACACCGGCAGAGAGCTCGGGGGAGCCAGAGACTGCCAGGCTGCTGCTGGGCTGGCTGCCTCTGTGGGATGGGGCAAGCCGACCTAGGGGCAAGTTGGGCCTCTTGCTCTCCCTGCTGCCCTGAGGCTGCTGGGCCAAAGAGGTCTTGGGCATCCAGCCCCTTGCTGGTCCCTTCCCTCTGATGAGGCCCTCTGAGCTCCAGCAGCTTGCAGTGTGGAGACAGCCCCTGCCAGCAACCTCCTCTCCAAGGAGGCCTCAACCGAGGCCTAGGCCCAGGGGAAAGGCACCAGCGGGGATGAGACTGGGGAGGCGCCCGGGCATGTCTGGACCCAGTCCCCGCAGCCTGCCCCTTGGTGGGGCTGTAACCCCGGAGGCAGGAAGGTCTGGGCAAGGCTGGCCAGGGGCTGGGGCCCTGCTGGGTCCTGCCCCTGGCCTGTGGGGCCTCTGAGCACAACCGGACCTCTCCCACTGGAAGACCTCTCCGGCTGCCTCCAAAGGCCGGTTTGCAAGCACTCCCGCCCACTGTTCCCACCAAGCACGCAAAATGCTCCCAAGCCCAGGAGAAAAGCGCTTGGGGGTGGTGCTATCTCCGGGCCCTTGCCCCTGAGCCTGGGGGCAATGCAGGGGGAACACACTCCCAGGCCAAGGCAGAACCACATGCACACGTCTGTTCCTGCCCCCTGCACCGGCAGAGAGCTAGGGGAGCCAGAGTCTGTCAGGCAGCTGCTGGGCTGGCCGCCTGTGTGGGAAGGGGCAGAGCCGACCTAGGGGCAAGTTGGGCCTCTTGCTCTCCCTGCTGCCCTGAGGCTGCTGGGCCAAAGAGGTCTTGGGCATCCAGCCCCTTGCTGGTCCCTTCCCTCTGACGAGGCCCTCTGAGCTCCAGCACCTTGCAGTGTGGAGACAGGCCCTGCCAGCAACCTCCTCTCCAAGAGGCCTCAACCGAGGCCTAGGCCCAGGGGAAAGGCACCAGCGGGGATGAGCCTGGGGAGGCACCCGGGCATGTCTGGACCCAGTCCCCGCAGCCTGCCCCTTGGTGGGGCAGTACCCCCGGAGGCCAGGAAGGTCTGGGCAAGGCTGGCCAGGGGCAGGCGCCCTGCTGGGTCCTGCCTTTGGCCTCTGGGGCCTCTGAGCACAACCGGCCGTCTCCCACTGGAAGACCTCCCCGGCTGCCTCCAAAGGCCGGTTTGCAACACTCCCGCCCGCTGTTCCCGCCAGGCACGCACAATGCTCCCAAGCCCGGGATAAAAGCACTTCGGGGTGTTGCTCTCTCCGGGCCCTTGCCCCTGAGCCTGGGGGCCAGGCAGTGGGTCCACACTCCCAGACCAAGGCAGAACCACATGCACACGTCTGTTCCTGACCCCTGCACCGGCAGAGAGCTCGGGGGAGCCAGAGTCTGTCAGGCAGCTGCTGGGCTGGCCGCCTGTGTGGGAAGGGGCAGAGCCGACCTAGGGGCAAGTTGGGCCTCTTGCTCTCCCTGCTGCCCTGAGGCTGCTGGGCCAAAGAGGTCTTGGGCATCCAGCCCCTTGCTGGTCCCTTCCATCTGACGAGGCCCTCTGAGCTCCAGCACCTTGCAGTGTGGAGACAGCCCCTGCCAGCAACCTCCTCTCCAAGGAGGCCTCAACCGAGGCCTAGGCCCAGGGGAAGGCACCAGCGGGGATGAGCCTGGGGAGGGGCCCGGGCATGTCTGGACCCAGTCCCCGCAGCCCGCCCCTTGGTGGGGCTGTAACCCCGGAGGCAGGAAGGTCTGGGCAAGGCTGGCCAGGGGCAGGGGCCCTGCTGGGTCCTGCCCCTGGCCTGTGGGGCCTCTGAGCACGACCGGCCCTCTCCCACTGGAAGACCTCCCCGGCTGCCTCCAAGGCTGGTTTGCAAGCCCTCCCGCCCACTGTTCCCACCAGGCGCGCACAATGCTCCCAAGCCCGGGAGAAAAGCATTTCGGGGTGGTGCTCTCTCCGGGCCCTTGCCCATGAGCCTGGGGGCCAGGCAGGGGGACCATACTCCCAGGCCAAGGCAGAACGACATGCACACGTCTGTTCCTGCCCCCTACACCGGCAGAGAGCTCGGGGGAGCCAGAGTCTGTCAGGCAGCTGCTGGGCTGGCCCCCTGTGTGGGAAGGGGCAGAGCCGACCTAGGGGCAAGTTGGGCCTCTTGCTCTCCCTGCTGCCCTGAGGCTGCTGGGCCAAAGAGGTCTTGGGCATCCAGCCCCTTGCTGGTCCCTTCCCGCTGACGAGGTCCTCTGAGCTCCAGCACCTTGCAGTGTGGAGACAGCCCCTGCCAGCAACCTCCTCTCCAAGGAGGCCTCAACCGAGGCCTAGGCCCAGGGGAAGGCACCAGCGGGAATGAGCCTGGGGAGGCGCCCGGGCATGTCTGGACCCAGTCGCCGCAGCCTGCCCCTTGGTGGGGCAGTACACCCGGAGGCCAGGAAGGTCTGGGCAAGGCTGGCCAGGGGCAGGGGCCCTGCTGGGTCCTGCCCCTGTCCTGTGGGGCCTCTGAGCACGACCGGCCCTCTCCCACTGGAAGACCTCCCCGGCTGCCTCCAAGGCTGGTTTGCAAGCCCTCCCGCCCACTGTTCCCACCAGGCGCGCACAATGCTCCCAAGCCCGGGAGAAAAGCGTTTCGGGGTGGTGCTCTCTCCGGGCCCTTGCCCCTGAGCCTGGGGGCCAGGCAGGGGGACCATACTCCCAGGCCAAGGCAGAACGACATGCACACGTCTGTTCCTGCCCCCTACACCGGCAGAGAGCTCGGGGGAGCCAGAGTCTGTCAGGCAGCTGCTGGGCTGGCCCCCTGTGTGGGAAGGGGCAGAGCCGACCTAGGGGCAAGTTGGGCCTCTTGCTTTCCCTGCTGCCCTGAGGCTGCTGGGCCAAAGAGGTCTTGGGCATCCAGCCCTTTGCTGGTCCCTTCCCTCTGACGAGGCCCTCTGAGCTCCAGCACCTTGCAGTGTGGAGACAGCCCCTGCCAGCAACCTCCTCTCCAAGGAGGCCTCAACCGAGGCCTAGGCCCAGGGGAAAGGCACCAGCGGGGATGAGACAGGGGAGGGGCCCGGGCATGTCTGGACCCAGTCCCCGCAGCCTGCCCCTTGGTGGGGCAGTACCCCCGGAGGCCAGGAAGGTCTGGGCAAAGCTGGCCAGGGACAGGGGCCCTGCTGTGTACTGTCCCTGGCCTGTGGGGCCTCTGAGCACAACCGGCCCTCTCACGCTGGAAGACTTCCCCCGATGCCTCCAAAGTCCGGTTTGCCAACTCTCCGCCCACTGTTCCCACCAGGAACGCACAATGCTCCCAAGCCCGGGAGAAAAGCACTTCGGGGTGGTGCTCTCTCCGGGCCCTTGCCCCTGAGACTGGGGCCAGGCAGCTGATCCACACTCCCAGGCCAAGGAAGAACCACATGCACACGTCTGTTCCTGCCCCCTGCACCGGCAGAGGGCTCAGGGGAGCCAGAGTCTGTCAGGCAGCTGCTGGGCTGGCCGCCTGTGTGGGAAGGGGCAGAGCCGACCTAGGGGCAAGTTGGGCCTCTTCCTCTCCCTGCTGCCCTGAGGCTGCTGGGCCAAAGAGGTCTTGGGCATCCAGCCCCTTGCTGGTACCTTCCCTCTGACGAGGCCCTCTGAGCTCCAGCACCTTGCAGTGTGGAGACAGCCCCTGCCAGCAATCTCCTCTCCAAGGAGGCCTCAACCGAGGCCTAGGCCCAGGGGAAAGGCACCAGCGGGGATGAGCCTGGGGAGGCGCCCGGGCATGTCTGGACCCAGTCCCCACAGCCTGCCCCTTGGTGGGGCTGTACCCCCGGAGGCAGGAAGGTCTGGGCAAGGCTGGCCAGGGGCAGGGGCCCTGCTGGGTCCTGCCCCTGGCCTGTGGGGTCTCTGAGCACAACCGGCCCTCTCCCGCTGGAAGACCTCCCCGGCTGCCTCCAAAGGACGGTTTGCAAGCACTCCCACCCGCTGTTCCCGCCAGGCACGCACAATGCTCCCAAGCCCGGGAGAAAAGCGCTTCGGGGTGGTGCTCTCTCCGGGCCCTTGCCCCTGAGCCTGGGGGCCAGGCAGGGGGAACACACTCCCAGGCCAAGTCAGAACGACATGCACACGTCTGTTCCTGCCCCCTACACCGGCAGAGACCTCGGGGGATCCAGAGACTGCCAGGCTGCTGCTGGGCTGGCTGCCTGTGTGGGACGGGGAAAGCCGACCTAGGGGCAAGTTGGGCCTCTTGCTCTCCCTGCTGCCCTGAGGCTGCTGGGTCAAAGAGGTCTTGGGCATCCAGCCCTTTGCTGGTCCCTTCCCTCTGACGAGGCCCTCTGAGCTCCAGCACCTTGCAGTGTGGAGACAGCCCCTGCCAGCAACCTCCTCTCCAAGGAGGCCTCAACCGAGGCCTAGTCCCAGGGAAAGGCACAAGTGGGGATGAACCTGGGGAGGCGCCCGGGAATGTCTGGACCCAGTCCCCGCAGCCTGCCCCTTGATGGGGCAGTACCCCCGGAGGCCAGGAAGGTCTGGGCAAGTCTGGTCAGGGGCAGGGGCCCTGCTGGGTCCTGCCCCTGGCCTCTGGGGCCTCTGAGCACAACCGGCCCTCTCCCACTGGAAGACCTCCCCGGCTGCCTCCAAAGGCCGGTTTGCAAGTACTCCCGCCCGCTCTTCCCGCCAGGCACGCACAATGCTCCCAAGACCGGGAGAAAAGCACTTCGGGGTGTTGCTTTCTCCGGGCCCTTGCCCCTGAGCCTGGGTGCCAGGCAGTGGGTCCACACTCCCAGACCAAGGCAGAACCACATGCACACTTCTGTTCCTGACCCCTGCACCGGCAGAGAGCTCGGGGGAGCCAGAGTCTGTCAGGCAGCTGCTGGGCTGGCCGCCTGTGTGGGAAGGGGCAGAGCCGACCTAGGGGCAAGTTGGGCCTCTTGCTCTCCCTGCTGCCCTGAGGCTGCTGGGCCAAAGAGGTCTTGGGCATCCAGGCCCTTGCTGGTCCCTTCGCGCTGACAAGGCCCTCTGAGCTCCAGCACCTTGCAGTGTGGAGACAGCCCCTGCCAGCAACCTCCTCTCCAAAGAGGCCTCAACCGAGGCCTACTCCCAGGGGAAAGGCACCAGCGGGGATGATCCTGGGGAGGCGCACGGACATGTCTGGACCCAGTCCCCGCAGCCTGCCCCTTGGTGGGGCAGTACCCCCGGAGGCCAGGAAGGTCTGGGCAAGGCTGGCCAGGGGCAGGGGCCCTGCTGGGTCCTGCCCCTGGCCTGTGGGGCCTCTGAGCACAACCGGCCCTCTCCCACTGGAAGACCTCCCCGGCTGCCTCCAAAGGCCGGTTTGCAAGCGCTCCCGCCCACTGTTCCCAGCAGGCGCGCACAATGCTCCCAAGCCCGGGAGAAAAGCGCATCGGGGTGGTGCTCTCACCGGGCCCTTGAACCTGAGCCTGGGGGCAGTGCAGGGGGAACACACTCCCAGGCCAAGGCAGAACCACATGCACACGTCTGTTCCTGCCCCCTGCACCGGCAGAGAGCTCAGGGGAGCCAGAGTCTGTCAGGCAGCTGCTGGGCTGGCCGCCTGTGTGGGAAGGGGCAGAGCCGACCTAGGGGCAAGTTGGGCCTCTTGCTCTCCCTGCTGCCCTGAGGCTGCTGGGCCAAAGAGGTTTTGGGCATCCAGCCCCTTGCTGGTCCCTTCCCTCTGACGAGGCCCTCTGAGCTCCAGCACCTTGCAGTGTGGAGACAGCCCCTGCCAGCACTCTCCTCTCCAAGGAGGCCTCAACCGAGGCCTAGGCCCAGGGGAAAGGCACCAGCGGGGATGAGACTGGGGAGGCGCCCGGGCATGTCTGGACCCAGTCCCCGCAGCCTGCCCCTTGGTGGGGCTGTAACCCCGGAGGCAGGAAGGTCTGGGCAAGGCTGGCCAGGGGCTGGGGCCCTGCTGGGTCCTGCCCCTGGCCTGTGGGGCCTCTGAGCACAACCGGACCTCTCCCACTGGAAGACCTCTCCGGCTGCCTCCAAAGGCCGGTTTGCAAGCACTCCCGCCCACTGTTCCCACCAAGCACGCAAAATGCTCCCAAGCCCAGGAGAAAAGCGCTTGGGGGTGGTGCTATCTCCGGGCCCTTGCCCCTGAGCCTGGGGGCAATGCAGGGGGAACACACTCCCAGGCCAAGGCAGAACCACATGCACACGTCTGTTCCTGCCCCCTGCACCGGCAGAGAGCTAGGGGAGCCAGAGTCTGTCAGGCAGCTGCTGGGCTGGCCGCCTGTGTGGGAAGGGGCAGAGCCGACCTAGGGGCAAGTTGGGCCTCTTGCTCTCCCTGCTGCCCTGAGGCTGCTGGGCCAAAGAGGTCTTGGGCATCCAGCCCCTTGCTGGTCCCTTCCCTCTGACGAGGCCCTCTGAGCTCCAGCACCTTGCAGTGTGGAGACAGGCCCTGCCAGCAACCTCCTCTCCAAGAGGCCTCAACCGAGGCCTAGGCCCAGGGGAAAGGCACCAGCGGGGATGAGCCTGGGGAGGCACCCGGGCATGTCTGGACCCAGTCCCCGCAGCCTGCCCCTTGGTGGGGCAGTACCCCCGGAGGCCAGGAAGGTCTGGGCAAGGCTGGCCAGGGGCAGGCGCCCTGCTGGGTCCTGCCTTTGGCCTCTGGGGCCTCTGAGCACAACCGGCCGTCTCCCACTGGAAGACCTCCCCGGCTGCCTCCAAAGGCCGGTTTGCAACACTCCCGCCCGCTGTTCCCGCCAGGCACGCACAATGCTCCCAAGCCCGGGATAAAAGCACTTCGGGGTGTTGCTCTCTCCGGGCCCTTGCCCCTGAGCCTGGGGGCCAGGCAGTGGGTCCACACTCCCAGACCAAGGCAGAACCACATGCACACGTCTGTTCCTGACCCCTGCACCGGCAGAGAGCTCGGGGGAGCCAGAGTCTGTCAGGCAGCTGCTGGGCTGGCCGCCTGTGTGGGAAGGGGCAGAGCCGACCTAGGGGCAAGTTGGGCCTCTTGCTCTCCCTGCTGCCCTGAGGCTGCTGGGCCAAAGAGGTCTTGGGCATCCAGCCCCTTGCTGGTCCCTTCCCGCTGACGAGGCCCTCTGAGCTCCAGCACCTTGCAGTGTGGAGACAGCCCCTGCCAGCAACCTCCTCTCCAAGGAGGCCTCAACCGAGGCCTAGGCCCAGGGGAAGGCACCAGCGGGGATGAGCCTGGGGAGGGGCCCGGGCATGTCTGGACCCAGTCCCCGCAGCCCGCCCCTTGGTGGGGCTGTAACCCCGGAGGCAGGAAGGTCTGGGCAAGGCTGGCCAGGGGCAGGGGCCCTGCTGGGTCCTGCCCCTGGCCTGTGGGGCCTCTGAGCACGACCGGCTCTCTCCCACTGGAAGACCTCCCCGGCTGCCTCCAAGGCTGGTTTGCAAGCCCTCCCGCCCACTGTTCCCACCAGGCGCGCACAATGCTCCCAAGCCCGGGAGAAAAGCGTTTCGGGGTGGTGCTCTCTCCGGGCCCTTGCCCCTGAGCCTGGGGGCCAGGCAGGGGGACCATACTCCCAGGCCAAGGCAGAACGACATGCACACGTCTGTTCCTGCCCCCTACACCGGCAGAGAGCTCGGGGGAGCCAGAGTCTGTCAGGAAGCTGCTGGGCTGGCCCCCTGTGTGGGAAGGGGCAGAGCCGACCTAGGGGCAAGTTGGGCCTCTTGCTCTCCCTGCTGCCCTGAGGCTGCTGGGCCAAAGAGGTCTTGGGCATCCAGCCCCTTGCTGGTCCCTTCCCGCTGACGAGGCCCTCTGAGCTCCAGCACCTTGCAGTGTGGAGACAGCCCCTGCCAGCAACCTCCTCTCCAAGGAGGCCTCAACCGAGGCCTAGGCCCAGGGGAAGGCACCAGCGGGAATGAGCCTGGGGAGGCGCCCGGGCATGTCTGGACCCAGTCGCCGCAGCCTGCCCCTTGGTGGGGCAGTACTCCCGGAGGCCAGGAAGGTCTGGGCAAGGCTGGCCAGGGGCAGGGGCCCTGCTGGGTCCTGCCCCTGTCCTGTGGGGCCTCTGAGCACGACCGGCCCTCTCCCACTGGAAGACCTCCCCGGCTGCCTCCAAGGCTGGTTTGCAAGCCCTCCCGCCCACTGTTCCCACCAGGCGCGCACAATGCTCCCAAGCCCGGGAGAAAAGCGTTTCGGGGTGGTGCTCTCTCCGGGCCCTTGCCCCTGAGCCTGGGGGCCAGGCAGGGGGACCATACTCCCAGGCCAAGGCAGAACGACATGCACACGTCTGTTCCTGCCCCCTACACCGGCAGAGAGCTCGGGGGAGCCAGAGTCTGTCAGGCAGCTGCTGGGCTGGCCCCCTGTGTGGGAAGGGGCAGAGCCGACCTAGGGGCAAGTTGGGCCTCTTGCTTTCCCTGCTGCCCTGAGGCTGCTGGGCCAAAGAGGTCTTGGGCATCCAGCCCTTTGCTGGTCCCTTCCCTCTGACGAGGCCCTCTGAGCTCCAGCACCTTGCAGTGTGGAGACAGCCCCTGCCAGCAACCTCCTCTCCAAGGAGGCCTCAACCGAGGCCTAGGCCCAGGGGAAAGGCACCAGCGGGGATGAGACAGGGGAGGGGCCCGGGCATGTCTGGACCCAGTCCCCGCAGCCTGCCCCTTGGTGGGGCAGTACCCCCGGAGGCCAGGAAGGTCTGGGCAAAGCTGGCCAGGGACAGGGGCCCTGCTGTGTACTGTCCCTGGCCTGTGGGGCCTCTGAGCACAACCGGCCCTCTCACGCTGGAAGACTTCCCCCGATGCCTCCAAAGTCCGGTTTGCCAACTCTCCGCCCACTGTTCCCACCAGGAACGCACAATGCTCCCAAGCCCGGGAGAAAAGCACTTCGGGGTGGTGCTCTCTCCGGGCCCTTGCCCCTGAGACTGGGGCCAGGCAGCTGATCCACACTCCCAGGCCAAGGAAGAACCACATGCACACGTCTGTTCCTGCCCCCTGCACCGGCAGAGGGCTCAGGGGAGCCAGAGTCTGTCAGGCAGCTGCTGGGCTGGCCGCCTGTGTGGGAAGGGGCAGAGCCGACCTAGGGGCAAGTTGGGCCTCTTCCTCTCCCTGCTGCCCTGAGGCTGCTGGGCCAAAGAGGTCTTGGGCATCCAGCCCCTTGCTGGTACCTTCCCTCTGACGAGGCCCTCTGAGCTCCAGCACCTTGCAGTGTGGAGACAGCCCCTGCCAGCAATCTCCTCTCCAAGGAGGCCTCAACCGAGGCCTAGGCCCAGGGGAAAGGCACCAGCGGGGATGAGCCTGGGGAGGCGCCCGGGCATGTCTGGACCCAGTCCCCACAGCCTGCCCCTTGGTGGGGCTGTACCCCCGGAGGCAGGAAGGTCTGGGCAAGGCTGGCCAGGGGCAGGGGCCCTGCTGGGTCCTGCCCCTGGCCTGTGGGGTCTCTGAGCACAACCGGCCCTCTCCCGCTGGAAGACCTCCCCGGCTGCCTCCAAAGGACGGTTTGCAAGCACTCCCACCCGCTGTTCCCGCCAGGCACGCACAATGCTCCCAAGCCCGGGAGAAAAGCGCTTCGGGGTGGTGCTCTCTCCGGGCCCTTGCCCCTGAGCCTGGGGGCCAGGCAGGGGGAACACACTCCCAGGCCAAGGCAGAACCACATGCACACGTCTGTTCCTGCCCCCTACACCGGCAGAGACCTCGGGGGATCCAGAGACTGCCAGGCTGCTGCTGGGCTGGCTGCCTGTGTGGGACGGGGAAAGCCGACCTAGGGGCAAGTTGGGCCTCTTGCTCTCCCTGCTGCCCTGAGGCTGCTGGGTCAAAGAGGTCTTGGGCATCCAGCCCTTTGCTGGTCCCTTCCCTCTGACGAGGCCCTCTGAGCTCCAGCACCTTGCAGTGTGGAGACAGCCCCTGCCAGCAACCTCCTCTCCAAGGAGGCCTCAACCGAGGCCTAGTCCCAGGGAAAGGCACAAGTGGGGATGAACCTGGGGAGGCGCCCGGGAATGTCTGGACCCAGTCCCCGCAGCCTGCCCCTTGATGGGGCAGTACCCCCGGAGGCCAGGAAGGTCTGGGCAAGTCTGGTCAGGGGCAGGGGCCCTGCTGGGTCCTGCCCCTGGCCTCTGGGGCCTCTGAGCACAACCGGCCCTCTCCCACTGGAAGACCTCCCCGGCTGCCTCCAAAGGCCGGTTTGCAAGTACTCCCGCCCGCTCTTCCCGCCAGGCACGCACAATGCTCCCAAGACCGGGAGAAAAGCACTTCGGGGTGTTGCTTTCTCCGGGCCCTTGCCCCTGAGCCTGGGGGCCAGGCAGTGGGTCCACACTCCCAGACCAAGGCAGAACCACATGCACACTTCTGTTCCTGACCCCTGCACCGGCAGAGAGCTCGGGGGAGCCAGAGTCTGTCAGGCAGCTGCTGGGCTGGCCGCCTGTGTGGGAAGGGGCAGAGCCGACCTAGGGGCAAGTTGGGCCTCTTGCTCTCCCTGCTGCCCTGAGGCTGCTGGGCCAAAGAGGTCTTGGGCATCCAGGCCCTTGCTGGTCCCTTCGCGCTGACGAGGCCCTCTGAGCTCCAGCACCTTGCAGTGTGGAGACAGCCCCTGCCAGCAACCTCCTCTCCAAAGAGGCCTCAACCGAGGCCTACTCCCAGGGGAAAGGCACCAGCGGGGATGATCCTGGGGAGGCGCACGGACATGTCTGGACCCAGTCCCCGCAGGCTGCCCCTTGGTGGGGCAGTACCCCCGGAGGCCAGGAAGGTCTGGGCAAGGCTGGCCAGGGGCAGGGGCCCTGCTGGGTCCTGCCCCTGGCCTGTGGGGCCTCTGAGCACAACCGGCCCTCTCCCACTGGAAGACCTCCCCGGCTGCCTCCAAAGGCCGGTTTGCAAGCGCTCCCGCCCACTGTTCCCAGCAGGCGCGCACAATGCTCCCAAGCCCGGGAGAAAAGCGCATCGGGGTGGTGCTCTCACCGGGCCCTTGAACCTGAGCCTGGGGGCAGTGCAGGGGGAACACACTCCCAGGCCAAGGCAGAACCACATGCACACGTCTGTTCCTGCCCCCTGCACCGGCAGAGAGCTCAGGGGAGCCAGAGTCTGTCAGGCAGCTGCTGGGCTGGCCGCCTGTGTGGGAAGGGGCAGAGCCGACCTAGGGGCAAGTTGGGCCTCTTGCTCTCCCTGCTGCCCTGAGGCTGCTGGGCCAAAGAGGTCTTGGGCATCCAGCCCCTTGCTGGTCCCTTCCCTCTGACGAGGCCCTCTGAGCTCCAGCACCTTGCAGTGTGGAGACAGCCCCTGCCAGCACTCTCCTCTCCAAGGAGGCCTCAACCGAGGCCTAGGCCCAGGGGAAAGGCACCAGCGGGGATGAGCCTGGGGAGGCGCCCGGCCATGTCTGGACCCAGTCCTCGCAGCCTGCCCCTTGCTGGGTTGTACCCCGGAGGCAGGAAGGTCTGGGCAAGGCTGGCCAGGGGCAGGGGCCCTGCTGGGTCCTGCCCCTGGCCTGTGGGGCCTCTGAGCATGACCGGCCCTCTCCCGCTGGAGACCTCCCCGACTGCCTCCAAAGGCCGGTTTGCCAACACTCGCGCCCGCTGTTCCCGCCAGGCACGCACAATGCTCCCAAGCCCGGGAAAAAAGCGCTTCGGGGTGATGCTCTCTCCGGGCCCTTGCCCCTGAGCCTGGGGGCAATGCAGGGGGAACACACTCCCAGGCTAAGCAGAACCACATGCACACGTCTGTTCCTGCCCCCTACACCGGCAGAGAGCTCGGGGGAGCCAGAGTCTGCCAGGCAGCTGCTGGGCTGGCGGCCTGTGTGGGAAGGGGCAGAGCCGACCTAGGGGCAAGTTGGGCCTCTTGCTCTCCCTGCTGCCCTGAGGATGCTGGGCCAAAGAGGTCTTGGGCATCCAGCCCTTTGCTGGTCCCTTCCCTCTGACGAGGCCCTCTGAGCTCCAGCACCTTGCAGTGTGGAGACAGCCCCTGCCAGCAACCTCCTCTCCAGGGAGGCCTCAACCGAGGCCTAGGCCTAGGGGAAAGGCACCAGCGGGGATGAGCCTGGGGAGGCGCCCGGCCATGTCTGGACCCAGTCCCCCCAACCTGCCCTTTGGTGGCGCAGTACCCCCAGAGGCCAGGAAGGTCTGGGCAAGGCTGCCAGGGGCAGGGACACTGCTGGGTCCTGCCCCTGGCCTGTGGGGTGTCTGAGCACAACCGGCACTCTCCCGCTGGAAGACCTCCCCATCTGCCTCCAAAGGACGGTTTGCAAGCACTCCCACCCGCTGTTCCCGCCAGGCACGCACAATGCTCCCAAGCCCGGGAGAAAAGCACTTCGGGGTGGTGCTCTCTCCGGGCCCTTGCCCCTGAGCCTGGGGGCCAGGCAGGGGGAACACACTCCCAGGCCAAGTCAGAACGACATGCACACGTCTGTTCCTGCCCCCTACACCGGCAGAGAGCTCGGGGGAGCCAGAGACTGCCAGGCTGCTGCTGGGCTGGCTGCCTCTGTGGGACGGGGCAAGCCGACCTAGGGGCAAGTTGGGCCTCTTGCTCTCCCTGCTGCCCTGAGGCTGCTGGGCCAAAGAGGTCTTGGGCATCCAGCCCCTTGCTGGTCCCTTCCCTCTGATGAGGCCCTCTGAGCTCCAGCACCTTGCAGTGTGGAGACAGCCCCTGCCAGCAACCTCCTCTCCAAGGAGGCCTCAACCGAGGCCTAGGCCCAGGGGAAAGGCACCAGCGGGGATGAGACTGGGGAGGCGCCCGGGCATGTCTGGACCCAGTCCCCGCAGCCTGCCCCTTGGTGGGGCTGTAACCCCGGAGGCAGGAACGTCTGGGCAAGGCTGGCCAGGGGCTGGGGCCCTGCTGGGTCCTGCCCCTGGCCTGTGGGGCCTCTGAGCACAACCGGACCTCTCCCACTGGAAGACCTCTCCGGCTGCCTCCAAAGGCCGGTTTGCAAGCACTCCCGCCCACTGTTCCCACCAAGCACGCAAAATGCTCCCAAGCCCAGGAGAAAAGCGCTTGGGGGTGGTGCTATCTCCGGGCCCTTGCCCCTGAGCCTGGGGGCAATGCAGGGGGAACACACTCCCAGGCCAAGGCAGAACCACATGCACACGTCTGTTCCTGCCCCCTGCACCGGCAGAGAGCTAGGGGAGCCAGAGTCTGTCAGGCAGCTGCTGGGCTGGCCGCCTGTGTGGGAAGGGGCAGAGCCGACCTAGGGGCAAGTTGGGCCTCTTGCTCTCCCTGCTGCCCTGAGGCTGCTGGGCCAAAGAGGTCTTGGGCATCCAGCCCCTTGCTGGTCCCTTCCCTCTGACGAGGCCCTCTGAGCTCCAGCACCTTGCAGTGTGGAGACAGGCCCTGCCAGCAACCTCCTCTCCAAGAGGCCTCAACCGAGGCCTAGGCCCAGGGGAAAGGCACCAGCGGGGATGAGCCTGGGGAGGCACCCGGGCATGTCTGGACCCAGTCCCCGCAGCCTGCCCCTTGGTGGGGCAGTACCCCCGGAGGCCAGGAAGGTCTGGGCAAGGCTGGCCAGGGGCAGGCGCCCTGCTGGGTCCTGCCTTTGGCCTCTGGGGCCTCTGAGCACAACCGGCCGTCTCCCACTGGAAGACCTCCCCGGCTGCCTCCAAAGGCCGGTTTGCAACACTCCCGCCCGCTGTTCCCGCCAGGCACGCACAATGCTCCCAAGCCCGGGATAAAAGCACTTCGGGGTGTTGCTCTCTCCGGGCCCTTGCCCCTGAGCCTGGGGGCCAGGCAGTGGGTCCACACTCCCAGACCAAGGCAGAACCACATGCACACGTCTGTTCCTGACCCCTGCACCGGCAGAGAGCTCGGGGGAGCCAGAGTCTGTCAGGCAGCTGCTGGGCTGGCCGCCTGTGTGGGAAGGGGCAGAGCCGACCTAGGGGCAAGTTGGGCCTCTTGCTCTCCCTGCTGCCCTGAGGCTGCTGGGCCAAAGACGTCTTGGGCATCCAGCCCCTTGCTGGTCCCTTCCCGCTGACGAGGCCCTCTGAGCTCCAGCACCTTGCAGTGTGGAGACAGCCCCTGCCAGCAACCTCCTCTCCAAGGAGGCCTCAACCGAGGCCTAGGCCCAGGGGAAGGCACCAGCGGGGATGAGCCTGGGGAGGGGCCCGGGCATGTCTGGACCCAGTCCCCGCAGCCCGCCCCTTGGTGGGGCTGTAACCCCGGAGGCAGGAAGGTCTGGGCAAGGCTGGCCAGGGGCTGGGGCACTGCTGGGTCCTGCCCCTGGCCTGTGGGGCCTCTGAGCACAACCAGACCTCTCCGACTGGAAGACCTCCCCGGCTGCCTCCAAAGGCGGGTTTGCAAGCACTCCCGCCCACTGTTCCCGCCAGGCGCGCACAATGCTCCCAAGCCCGGGAGAAAAGCGTTTCGGGGTGGTGCTCTCTCCGGGCCCTTGCCCCTGAGCCTGAGGGCCAGGCAGGGGTCCACACTCCCAGGCCAAGGCAGAACCACATGCACACGTCTGTTCCTGTCCCCTGGTCCGGCAGAGAGCTTGGGGGAGCCAGAGTCTGTCAGGCAGCTGCTGGGTTGGCCGCCTGTGTGAGAAGGGGCAGAGCCGACCTAGGGGCAAGTTGGGCCTCTTGCTCTCCCTGCTGCCCTGAGGCTGCTGGGCCAAAGACGTCTTGGGCATCCAGCCCCTTACTGGTCCCTTCCCTCTGACGAGGCCCTCTGAGCTCCAGCACCTTGCAGTGTGGAGACAGCCCCTGCCAGCAACCTCCACTCCAAGGAGGCCTCAACCGAGGCCTAGGCCCAGGGGAAAGGCACCAGCGGGGATGAGCCTGGGGAGGCGCCCGGGCATGTCTGGACCCAGTTCCCGCAGCCTGCCCCTTGATGGGGCTGTAACCCCGGAGGCAGGAAGGTTTGGGCAAGGCTGGCCAGGGGCAGGGGCCCTGCTGGGTCCTGCCCCTGGCCTGTGGGGCCTCTGAGCACAACCGGCCCTCTCCCACTGGAAGACCTCCCCGGCTGACTCCAAAAACCGGTTTGCCAACACTCCCGCCCACTGTTCCCACCA
Organism: Dama dama; assembly: GCF_033118175.1. Lineage (NCBI taxonomy): Eukaryota > Metazoa > Chordata > Mammalia > Artiodactyla > Cervidae > Dama > Dama dama. The sequence continues at coordinate 456,275 of NW_026870909.1, read as the reverse complement.
GGCGCGCACAATGCTCCCCAGCCCGGGAGAAAAGCACTTCGGGGTGGTGCTCCCACCGGGCCATTGCCCTTGAGCCTGTTGGCAATGCAGGGGTTCCACACTCCCAGGCCAAGGCAGAACCACATGCACACGTCTGTTCCTGCCCCCTGCACCGGCAGAGAGCTCAGGGGAGCCAGAGTCTGCCAGGCAGCTTCTGGGCTGTTGGCCTGTGTGGGAAGGGGCAGAGCCGACCTAGGGGCAAGTTGGGCCTATTGCTCTCCCTGCTGCCCTGAGGCTGCTGGGCCAAAGAGGTCTTGGGCATCCAGCCCCTTGATGGTCCCTTCCCTCTGACGAGGCCCTCTGAGCTCCAGCACCTTGCAGTGTGGAGACAGCCCCTGCCAGCAACCTCCTCTCCAAGGAGGCCTCAACCGAGGCCTAGGCCCAGGGGAAAGGCACCAGCGGGGATGAGACTGGGGAGGTGCCCGGGCATGTCTGGACCCAGTCCCCGCAGCCTGCCCCTTGGTGGGGCTGTAACCCCGGAGGCAGGAAGGTCTGGGCAAGGCTGGCCAGGGGCTGGGGCCCTGCTGGGTCCTGCCCCTGGCCTGTGGGGCCTCTGAGCACAACCGGCCCTCTCCCACTGGAAGACCTCCCCGGCTGCCTCCAAAGGCCGGGTTGCAAGCACTCCCGCCCACTGTTCCCACCAAGCACGCAAAATGCTCCCAAGCCCGGGAGAAAAGCGCTTCGGGGTGGTGCTCTCTCCGGGCCCTTGCCCCTGAGCCTGGGGGCCAGGCAGGGGGAACACACTCCCAGGCCAAGGCAGAACGACATGCACACGTCTGTTCCTGCCCCCTACACCGGCAGAGAGCTCGGGGGAGCCAGAGACTGCCAGGCTGCTGCTGGGCTGGCTGCCTGTGTGGGACGGGGAAGAGCCGACCTAGGGGCAAGTTGGGCCTCTTGCTCTCCCTGCTGCACTGAGGCTGCTGGGCCAAAGAGGTCTTGGGCATCCAGCCCTTTGCTGGTCCCTTCCCTCTGACGAGGCCCTCTGAGCTCCAGCACCTTGCAGTGTGGAGACAGCCCCTGCGAGCAACCTCCTCTCCAAGGAGGCCTCAACCGAGGCCTAGGCCCAGGGGAAAGGCACCAGCGGGGATGAGCCTGGGGAGGCGCCCGGGCATGACTGGACCCAGTCCCCGCAGCCTGCCTCTTGGTGGGGCAGTACCCCCGGAGGCCAGGAAGGTCTGGGAAAGGCTGGCCAGGGGCAGGGGACCTGCTGGGTCCTGCCCATGGCCTGTGGGGCCTCTGAGCACATCCGGCCCTCTCCCGCTGGAAGACCTCCCCGTCTGCCTCCAAAGGCCAGTTTGCAAGCACTCCAGCCCGCTGTTCCCGCCAGGCCCGCACAATGCTCCCAAGCCCGGGAGAAAAGCGCTTCGGGGTGGTGCTCTCTCCGGGCCCTTGCCCCTGAGCCTGGGGGCCAGGCAGGGGGAACACACTCCCAGGCCAAGGCAGAACGACATGCACACGTCTGTTCCTGCCCCCTACACCGGCAGAGAGCTCGGGGGAGCCAGAGACTGCCAGGCTGCGGCTGGGCTGGCTGCCTGTGTGGGACGGGGCAGAGCCGACCTAGGGGCAAGTTGGGCCTCTTGCTCTCCCTGCTGCCCTGAGGCTGCTGGGTCAAAGAGTTCTTGGGCATCCAGCCCTTTGCTGGTCCCTTCCCTCTGACGAGGCCCTCTGAGCTCCAGCACCTTGCAGTGTGGAGACAGCCCCTGCCAGCAACCTCCTCTCCAAAGAGGCCTCAACCGAGGCCTACGCCCAGGGGAAAGGCACCAGCGGGGATAATCCTGGGGAGGCGCACGGACATGTCTGGACCCAGTCCCCGCAGCCTGCCCCTTGGTGGGGCAGTACCCCCCGAGGCCAGGAAGGTCTGGGCAATGCTGGCCAGGGGCACGGGCCCTGCTGCGTCCTGCCCCTGGCCTGTGGGGCCTCTGAGCACAACCGGCCCTCTCCCACTGGAAGACCTCCCCGGCTGCCTCCAAAGGCTGGTTTGCAAGTGCTCCCTCCCACTGTTTCCAGCAGGCGTGCACATTGCTCCCAAGCCCAGGAGAAAAGCGCTTCAGGGTGGTGCTCTCTCCGGGCCCTTGCCCCTGAGCCTGGGGGCAAGGCAGGGTGTCCACACTCCCAGGCCAAGGCAGAACCACATGCACACGTCTGATCTGCCCCCTGCATCGGCAGAGAGCTCAGTGAAGCCAGAGTCTGTCTTGCAGCTGCTGGGCTGGCCCCCTGTGTGGGAAGGGGCAGAGCCGACCTAGGGGCAAGTTGGGCCTCTTGCTCTCCCTGCTGCCCTGAGGCTGCTGGGCCAAAGAGGTCTTGGGCATCCAGCCCCTTTCTGGTCCCTTCCCTCTGACGAGGCCCTCTGAGCTCCAGCACCTTGCAGTGTGGAGACAGCCCCTCCCAGCAACCTCCTCTCCCAGGAGGCCTCAACCGAGGCCTAGGCCCAGGGGAAAGGCACCAGCGGGGATGAGCCAGGGGAGGCGCCCGAGCATGTCTGGACCCAGTCCCCGCAGCCTGCCCCTTGGTGGGGCAGTACCCCCGGAGGCCAGGAAGATCTGGGCAAGGCTGGCCAGGGGCAGGGGCCCTGCTGGGTCCTGCCCCTGGCCTGTGGGTCCTCTGAGCACAACCGGCCCTCTCCCACTGGAAGACCTCCCCGGCTGCGTCCAAAGGCCGGTTTGCAATCACTCCCGCCCTCTGTTCACGCCAGGCACGCACAATGCTCCCAAGCCCGGGAGAAAAGCGCTTCGGGGTGGTGCTCTCACCGGGCCCTTGCCCCTGAGCCTGGGGGCAATGCAGGGGGAACACACTCCCAGGCCAAGGCAGAACCACATGCACACGTCTGTTCCTGCCCCCTGCACCGGCAGAGAGCTCGTGGGAGCCAGAGTCTGTCAGGCAGCTGCTGGGTTGGCTGCCTGTGTGGGAAGGGGCAGAGCCGACCTAGGGGCAAGTTGGGCCTCTTGCTCTCCCTGCTGCCCTGAGGCTGCTGGGCCAAAGAGGTCTTGGGCATCCAGACCCTTGCTGGTCCCTTCCCTCTGACGAGGCCCTCTGAGCTCCAGCACCTTGCAGTGTGGAGACAGCCCCTGCCCGCAACCACCTCTCCAAGGAGGCCTCAACTGAGGCCTAGGCCCAGGGGAAAGGCACCAGCGGGGATGAGCCAGGGGAAGCGCCCGGGCATGTCTGGACCCAGTCCCCGCAGCCTGCCCCTTGGTGGGGCTGTAACCCCGGAGGCAGTACGGTCTGTGCAAGGCTGGCCAGGGGCAGGGGCCCTCCTGGGTCCTGCCCCTGGCCTGTGGGGCCTCTGAGCACAACCGGCCCTCTCCCACTGGAAGACCTCCCCGGCTGCCTCCAAAGGCCGGTTTGCAAGCGCTCCCGCCTACTGTTCCCACCAGGCGCGTACAATGCTCCCAAGTCCGGGAGAAAAGCGCTTCGGGGTGGTGCTCTCTCCCGGCCCTTGCCCCTGAGCCTGGGGGCAATGCAGGGGGAACACACTCCCAGGCCAAGGCAGAACCACATGCACACGTCAGTTCCTGCCCCCTGCACAGGCAGAAAGCTAGGGGAGCCAGAGTCTTTCAGGCAGCTGCTGGGCTGGCCACCTGTGTGGGAAGGGGCAGAGCCGCCCTAGGGGCAAGTTGGGCCTCTTGCTCTCCCTGCTGCCCTGAGGCTGCTGGGCCAAAGAGGTCTTGGGCATCCAGCCCCTTACTGGTCCCTTCCCTCTGACGAGGCCCTCTGAGCTCCAGCACCTTGCAGTGTGGAGACAGCCCCTGCCAGCAACCTCTCTCCAAGGAGGCCTCAACCGAGGCCTAGGCCCAGGGGAAAGGCATCAGCGGGGATGAGCCAGGGGAGGCGCTCGGCCATGTCTGGACCCAGTCCCCGCAGCCTGACCCTTGGTGGGGCAGTACCCCCGGTGGCGAGGAAGATCTGGGCAAGGATGGCCAGGAGCAGGGGCCCTGCTGGGTCCTGCCCCTGGCCTGTGGGGCCTCTGAGCACAACCGGCCCTCTCTCGTTGGAAGACCTCCCCGGCTGCCTCCAATGGCCGGTTTGCAAGCCCTCATGCCCGCTGTTCCAACCAGCCGCGCACAATGCTCCCTAGCCCGGGAGAAAAGCATTTTTGGGTGGTGCTTACTCCGGGCCCTTGGAAGACCTCCCTGGCTGCCTCCAAGGCCGGTTTGCAAGCACTTCTGCCTGCTTCTCCCGCCACACGCGCACAATGCTCCCAAGCCCGGGAGAAAAGCTTTTCGGGGTGGTGTTCTCTCTGGGCCCAAGAAAGACCTCCCGGGCTGTCCCCAAAGGCCGGTTTGCAAGCACTCCCACTCGCTGTTCCCGCCATCCGTGCAAATGCTCCAAGCCCAGGAGAAAAGCGCTTCGGGGTGGTGCTCTCTCCCGGCCCTTGGAAGACCTCCCCGGCTGCCTCCAAAGGCTGGTTTTCAAGAACTCACTCCCGCTGTCCCGCCAGCCGCACACAATGCTCCCAATCACGGGAGAAAAGCGCTTCGGGGTGGTGCTCTCTCCGGGCCCTTGGAAGACCTCCCCGGCTGCCTCCAAAGGCCGGTTTGCAAGCCCTCATGCCCGCTGTTCCCGCCAGCCGCGCACAATGCTCCCAAGCCCGGGAGAAAAGCGCTTCGGGGTGGTGCTCTCTCCCGGCCCTTGGAAGACCTCCCCGGCTGCCTCCAAAGGCCGGTTTGCAAGCACTCAATCCCGCTGTTCCCGCCAGCCGCGCACATAGCTTCCAAGCCCGGGAGAAAAGCGCTTCGGGGTGGTGCTCTCTCCCGGCCCTTGGAAGACCTCCCCGGATGCCTCCAAAGGCTGGTTTTCAAGAATTCCCTCCCGCTGACCCGCCAGCCGCACACAATGCTCCCAAGCCTGGGAGAAAATCATTTTGGGGTGGTGCTCTCTACGGGCCCTGGGAAGACCTCCCCGGCTGCCTAAAAAGGCCGGTTTGCAAGCACTCATGTCCGCTGTTCCCGACAGCCGCGCACAATGCTCCCAATTCCGGGAGAAAAGTGCTTCGGGATGGTGCTCTCTCCGGGCCCTTGGAAGACCTCCCCGGCTGCCTCCAAAGGCCGGTTTGCAAGCACTCCCGCCCGCTGTTCCCGCCAGCCTCGCCCAATGCTCCCAAGACCGGGAGAAAAGTGCTTCGGGGTGGTGCTCTCTCCGGGCCCTTGGAAGACCTCCCAGGCTGTCCCCAAAGGCCGGTTTGCAAGCACTCCCACTCGCTGTTCCCGCCAGCCACGCACAATCCTCCAAAACCCCGGAAAAAAGCGCTTCGGGGTGGTGCTCTCTCCTGGCCCTTGGAAGACCTCCCCGGCTGCCTCCAAAGGCCGGTTTGCAAGCACTCCCGCCCGCTGTTCCCACCAGCCACGCACAATGCTCCCAAGCCCGGGAGAAAAGCATTTTGGGGTGGTGCTCACACCGGGCCCTGGAAGACCTCCCCGGCTGCCTCCAAAGGACGGTTTTCAAGCACTCCTGCCTGCTGTTCCCGCCACACGCGCACAATGCTCCCAAGCCCGGGAGAAAAGCGCTTCGGGGTGGTGCTCTCTACAGGCCCTTGGAAGACCTCCCCGGCTGCCTCCAAAGGCCGGTTTGCAAGGACTCCTTCCTGCTGTTCCCGCCAGACACGCACAATGCTCCCAAGCCCGGGAGAAAAGCATTTTGGGGTGGTCCTCACTCCGGGCCCTTGGAAGACCTCCCCGGCTGCCTCCAAAGGCCAGTTTGCAAGCACTCCTGCCTGCTGTTCCCGCCAGCCGCGCACAATGCTCCCAAGCCCGGGAGAAAAGCGCTTCAGGGTGGTGCTCTCTCCGGGCACCTTCAAGACCTCCCCGGCTGCCTCCAAAGGCAGGTTTGTAAGTACTCATTCCCGCTGCTTCCGCCAGCCACGCACAATGCTCCCAAGCCCGGGAGAAAAGCATTTTGGGGTAGTGATCAGTCCGGGCCCTTGGAAGACCTCCCCGGCTCTCCCCAAAGGCCGGTTTGGAAGCAATCCCACTCGCTGTTCCCGCCATCCGCGCAAATGTTCCAAGCCCGGGAGAAAAGCGCTTCGGGGTGGTGCTCTCTCCTGGCCCTTGGAAGACCTCCCCGGCTGCCTCCAAAGGCCGGTTTGCAAGCACTCCCGCCCGCTGTTCCCGCCAGCCGCGCACAATGCTCCCAATCACGGGAGAAAAGCGCTTCCGGGTGGTGCTCTCTCCGGGCCCTTGGAAGACCTCCCCGTCTGCCTCCAATGGCCAGTTTGCAAGCACTCATGCCCGCTGTTCCCACCAGCCGCGCACAATGCTCCCAAGCCCGGGAGAAAAACGTTTTGGGGTGGTGCTCAAACCGGGCCCTGGAAGACCTCCCCGGCTGCCTCCAAAGGCCGGTTTTCAAGCACTCCTGCTTGCTGTTCCCGCCACCCGCGCACAATGCTCCCAAGCCCGGGAGAAAAGCGCTTCGGGGTGGTGCTCTCTCCTGGCCCTTGGAAGACCTCCCCGGCTGCCTCCAAAGGCCGGTTTGCAAGGACTCCTTCCTGCTGTTCCCGCCAGCCACGCACAATGCTCCCAAGCACGGGAGAAAAGTGCTTCGGGGTGGTGCTCTCTCCGGGCCCTTGGAAGACGCCCCCGGCTGCCTCCAAAGGCCGGTTTGCAAGCACTCATGCCCGTTGTTCCCACCAGCCGCGCACAATGCTCCCAAGCCCAGGAGAAAAGCATTTTGGGGTGGTGCTCACTCCGGGCCCTTGGAAGACCTCCCCGGCTGCCTCCAAAGGCCAGTTTGCAAGCACTCCTGCCTGCTGTTCCCGCCAGCCGCGCACAATGCTCCCAAGCCCGGGAGAAAAGCGCTTCGGGGTGGTGCTCTCTCCGGGCACTTTCAAGACCTCCCCGGCTGCCTCCAAAGGCCGGTTTGTAAGTACTCATTCCCGCTGCTTCCGCCAGCCACGCACAATGCTCCCAATCCCGGGAGAAAAGCATTTTGGGGTGGTGCTCTCTCCGGGCCCTTGGAAGACCTCCCGGGCTGCCTCCAAAGGCCGGTTTGTAAGCACTCATGTCCGCTGTTCCCGACAGCCGCACACAATGCTCCCAAGCCCGGGAGAAAAGCATTTTGGGGTGGTGATCAGTCCGGGCCCTTGGAAGACCTCCCCGGCTGCCTCCAAAGGACAGTTTGCAAGCACTCATGCCCGCTGTTCCCGCCAGCCGCGCACAATGCTCCCAAGACCGTGAGAAAAGCGCTTCGGGGTGGTGTTCTCTCCGGGACCATGGAGGACGTCCCCGGCTGCCCCCAAAGGCCGCTTTGCAAGCACTCCCACTCGCTGTTCCCGCCAGCCACACACAATGTTCCAAAACCCCGGAGAAAAGCGCTTCGGGGTGGTGCTCTCTCCGGGCCCTTGGAAGACTTCTCTGGCTGCCTCCAAAGGCCGGTTTGCAAGAATTCCCTCCCGCTGTTCCACCAGCCGCACACAATGCTCCAAAACCCGAGAGAAAAGCCCTTCGAGGTGGTGTTCTCTCCGGGCCCTTGGAAGACCTCCCCGGCTGCCTCCAAAGGCCGGTTTGCAAGCACTCCTGCCTGCTGTTCCCGCCACACGCGCACAATGCACCCAAGCCCGGGAGAAAAGCGCTTCGGGGTGGTGCTCTCTCCGGGCCTTTGGAAGACCTCCCCGGCTGCCTCCAAAGGCTGGTTACCAGAACTCCCTCCCGCTGACCCGCCAGCCGCACACAATGCTCCCAAGCCCGGGAGAAAAGCATTTTGGGGTGGAGCTCTCTCCGGGCCCTTGGAAGACCTCCCCGGCTGCCTACAAAGGCCGGTTTGCAAGCACTCATGTCCGCTGTTCCCGACAGCCGCGCACAATGCTCCCAATTCCGGGAGAAAAGTGCTTCGGGATGGTGCTCTCTCCGGGCCCTTGGAAGACCTCCCCGGCTGCCTCCAAAGGCCGGTTTGCAAGCACTCCCGCCCGCTGTTCCCGCCAGCCTCGCCCAATGCTCCCAAGACCGGGAGAAAAGTGCTTCGGGGTGGTGCTCTCTCCGGGCCCTTGGAAGACCTCCCAGGCTGTCCCCAAAGGCCGGTTTGCAAGCACTCCCACTCGCTGTTCCCGCCAGCCACGCACAATCCTCCAAAACCCCGGAGAAAAGCGCTTCGGGGTGGTGTTCTCTCCGTGCCCATGGAAAACCTCCCGGGGTGCCCCCAAAGGCCGGTTTGGAAGCACTCCCACTCGCTGTTCCCGCCATCCGCGCAAATGTTCCAAGCCCGGGAGAAAAGCTCTTCTGGGTGGTGCTCTCTCCTGGCCCTTGGAAGACCTCCCCGGCTGCCTCCAAAGGCCGGTTTGCAAGCACTCCCGCCCGCTGTTCCCACCAGCCACGCACAATGCTCCCAAGCCCGGGAGAAAAGCATTTTGGGGTGGTGCTCACACCGGGCCCTGGAAGACCTCCCCGGCTGCCTCCAAAGGACGGTTTTCAAGCACTCCTGCCTGCTGTTCCCGCCACCCGCGCACAATGCTCCCAAGCCCGGGAGAAAAGCGCTTCGGGGTGGTGCTCTCTACAGGCCCTTGGAAGACCTCCCCGGCTGCCTCCAAAGGCCGGTTTGCAAGGACTCCTTCCTGCTGTTCCCGCCAGCCACGCATAATGCTCCCAAGCCCGGGAGAAAAGCATTTTGGGGTTGTGCTCACTCCGGGCCCTTGGAAGACCTCCCCGGCTGCCTCCAAAGGCCAGTTTGCAAGCACTCCTGCCTGCTGTTCCCGCCAGCCGCGCACAATGCTCCCAAGCCCGGGAGAAAAGCGCTTCAGGGTGGTGCTCTCTCCGGGCACCTTCAAGACCTCCCCGGCTGCCTCCAAAGGCAGGTTTGTAAGTACTCATTCCCGCTGCTTCCGCCAGCCATGCACAATGCTCCCAAGCCCGGGAGAAAAGCATTTTGGGGTAGTGATCAGTCCGGGCCCTTGGAAGACCTCCCCGGCTCTCCCCAAAGGCCGGTTTGGAAGCACTCCCACTCGCTGTTCCCGCCATCCGCGCAAATGTTCCAAGCCCGGGAGAAAAGCGCTTCGGGGTGGTGCTCTCTCCTGGCCCTTGGAAGACCTCCCCGGCTGCCTCCAAAGGCCGGTTTGCAAGCACTCCCGCCCGCTGTTCCCGCCAGCCGCGCATAATGCTCCCAATCACGGGAGAAAAGCGCTTCCGGGTGGTGCTCTCTCCGGGCCCTTGGAAGACCTCCCCGTCTGCCTCCAATGGCCAGTTTGCAAGCACTCATGCCCGCTGTTCCCACCAGCCGCGCACAATGCTCCCAAGCCCGGGAGAAAAACGTTTTGGGGTGGTGCTCAAACCGGGCCCTGGAAGACCTCCCCGGCTGCCTCCAAAGGCCGGTTTTCAAGCACTCCTGCCTGCTGTTCCCGCCACCCGCGCACAATGCTCCCAAGCCCGGGAGAAAAGCGCTTCGGGGTGGTGCTCTCTCCTGGCCCTTGGAAGACCTCCCCGGCTGCCTCCAAAGGCCGGTTTGCAAGGACTCCTTCCTGCTGTTCCCGCCAGCCACGCACAATGCTCCCAAGCACGGGAGAAAAGTGCTTCGGGGTGGTGCTCTCTCCGGGCCCTTGGAAGACGCCCCCGGCTGCCTCCAAAGGCCGGTTTGCAAGCACTCATGCCCGTTGTTCCCACCAGCCGCGCACAATGCTCCCAAGCCCAGGAGAAAAGCATTTTGGGGTGGTGCTCACTCCGGGCCCTTGGAAGACCTCCCCGGCTGCCTCCAAAGGCCATTTTGCAAGCACTCCTGCCTGCTGTTCCCGCCAGCCGCGCACAATGCTCCCAAGCCCGGGAGAAAAGCGCTTCGGGGTGGTGCTCTCTCCGGGCACTTTCAAGACCTCCCCGGCTGCCTCCAAAGGCCGGTTTGTAAGTACTCATTCCCGCTGCTTCCGCCAGCCACGCACAATGCTCCCAATCCCGGGAGAAAAGCATTTTGGGGTGGTGCTCTCTCCGGGCACTTTCAAGACCTCCCCGGCTGCCTCCAAAGGCCGGTTTGTAAGCACTCATGTCCGCTGTTCCCGACAGCCGCACACAATGCTCCCAAGCCCGGGAGAAAAGCATTTTGGGGTGGTGATCAGTCCGGGCCCTTGGAAGACCTCCCCGGCTGCCTCCAAAGGACAGTTTGCAAGCACTCATGCCCGCTGTTCCCGCCAGCCGCGCACAATGCTCCCAAGACCGTGAGAAAAGCGCTTCGGGGTGGTGTTCTCTCCGGGACCATGGAGGACGTCCCCGGCTGCCCCCAAAGGCCGCTTTGCAAGCACTCCCACTCGCTGTTCCCGCCAGCCACACACAATGTTCCAAAACCCCGGAGAAAAGCGCTTCGGGGTGGTGCTCTCTCCGGGCCCTTGGAAGACTTCTCTGGCTGGCTCCAAAGGCCGGTTTGCAAGAATTCCCTCCCGCTGTTCCACCAGCCGCACACAATGCTCCAAAACCCGAGAGAAAAGCCCTTCAAGGTGGTGTTCTCTCCGGGCCCTTGGAAGACCTCCCAGGCTGCCTCCAAAGGCCGGTTTGCAACACTCCCGCCCGCTGTTCCCGCCAGGCACGCACAATGCTCCCAAGCCCGGGAGAAAAGCGCTTCGGGGTGGTGCTCTCTCCGGGCCCTTGCCCCTGAGCCTGGGGGCAATGCAGGGGTTCCACCCTCCCAGGCCAAGGCAGAACCACATGCACACGTCTGTTCCTGCCCCCTGCACCGGCAGAGAGCTCAGGGGAGCCAGAGTCTGTCAGGCAGCTGCTGAGCTGGCCGCCTGTGTGAGAAGGGTCAGAGCCGACCTAGGGGCAAGTTGGGCCTCTTCCTCTCCCTGCTTCACTGAGGCTGCTGGGCCAAAGAGGTTTGGGCATCCAGCCCCTTGCTGGTCCCTTCCCTCTGACGAGGCCCTCTGAGCTCCAGCACCTTGCAGTGTGGAGACAGCCCCTGCCAGCAACCTCTTCTCCAAGGAGGCCTCAACCGAGGCCTAGGCCCAGGGGAAAGGCACCAGCGGGGATGAGCCTGGGGAGGCGCCTGGGCATGTCTGGACGCAGTCCCCGCAGCCTGCCCCTTGGTGGGGCTGTAACCCCGGAGGCAGGAAGGTCTGGGCAAGGCTGGCCAGGGGCAGGGGCCCTGCTGGGTCCTGCCCCTGGCCTGTGGGGCCTCTGAGCACAACCGGCCCTCTCCCACTGGAAGACTTCCCCGGCTGCCTCCAAAGGCCGGTTTGCAAGCACTCCCGCCCACTGTTCCCGCCAGGCGCGCACAATGCTCCCAAGCCCGGGAGAAAAGCGCTTCGGGGTGGTGCTCTCTCCGGGCCCTTGCCCCTGAGCCTGAGGGCCAGGCAGGGGTCCACACTCCCAGGCCAAGGCAGAACCACATGCACACGTCTGTTCCTGTCCCCTGGTCCGGCAGAGAGCTTGGGGGAGCCAGAGTCTGTCAGGCAGCTGCTGGGTTGGCCGCCTGTGTGAGAAGGGGCAGAGCCGACCTAGGGGCAAGTTGGGCCTCTTGCTCTCCCTGCTGCCCTGAGGCTGCTGGGCCAAAGACGTCTTGGGCATCCAGCCCCTTACTGGTCCCTTCCCTCTTACGAGGTCCTCTGAGCTCCAGCACCTTGCAGTGTGGAGACAGCCCCTGCCAGCAACCTCCTCTCCAAGGAGGCCTCAACCGAGGCCTAGGCCCAGGGGAAAGGCACCAGCGGGGATGAGACTGGGGAGGCGCCCGGGCATGTCTGGACCCAGTCCCCGCAGCCTGCCCCTTGATGGGGCTGTAACCCCGGAGGCAGGAAGGTCTGGGCAAGGCTGGCCAGGGCCAGGGGCCCTGCTGGGTCCTGCCCCTGTCCTCTGGGGACTCTGAGCACAACCGGCACTCTCCCGCTGGAAGACCTCCCCGGCTGCCTCCAAAGGCCGGTTTGCAACACTCCCGCCCGCTGTTCCCGCCAGGCACGCACAATGCTCCCAAGCCCGGGAGAAAAGCGCTTCGGAGTGGTGCTCTCTCAGGGCCCTTTCCCCTGAGCCTGGGGGCAATGCAGGGGGAACACACTCCCAGGCCAAGGCAGAACCACATGCACACGTCTGTTCCTGCCCCCTACACCGGCAGAGAGCTCGGGGGAGCCAGAGACTGCCAGGCTGCTGCTGGCTGGCTGCCTGTGTGGGAAGGGTCAGAGCCGACCTAGGGGCAAGTTGGGCCTCTTGCTCTCCCTGCTGCCCTGAGGCTGCTGGGTCAAAGAGGTCTTGGGCATCCAGCCCTTTGCTGGTCCCTTCCCTATGACGAGGCCCTCTGAGCTCCAGCACCTTGCAGTGTGGAGACAGCCCCTGCCAGCAACCTCCTCTCCAAGGAGGCCTAAACCGAGGCCTAGGCCCAGGGGAAAGGCACCAGCGGGGATGAGCCTGGGGAGGCGCCCGGGCGTGTCTGTACCCAGTCCCCGCAGCCTGCACCTTGGTGGGGCAGTACCCCCGGAGGCCAGGAAGGTCTGGGAAAGGCTGGCCAGGGGCAGGGGACCTGCTGGGTCCTGACCCTGGCCTCTCGGGCCTCTGAGCACATCCGGCCCTCTCCCGCAGGAAGACCTCCCCGGCTGCCTCCAAAGGCCGGTTCGCCAACACTCACGCCCACTGTTCCCACCAGGCGCGCACAATGCTCCCAAGTCCGGGAGAAAAGCGCTTCGGGGTGGTGCTCTCACCGGGCCCTTGCCCCTTAGCCTGGGGGCAATGCAGGGGGAACACACTCCCAGGCCAAGGCAGAACCACATGCACACGTCTGTTCCTGCCCCCTGCACCGGCAGAGAGCTAGGGGAGCCAGAGTCTGTCAGGCAGCTGCTGGGCTGGCCGCCTGTGTGGGAAGGGGCAGAGCCGACCTAGGGGCAAGTTGGGCCTCTTGCTCTCCCTGCTTCCCTGAGGCTGCTGGGCCAAAGAGGTCTTGGGCATCCAGCCCCTTGCTGGTCCCTTCCCTCTGACGAGGCCCTCTGAGCTCCAGCACCTTGCAGTGTGGAGACAGGCCCTGCCAGCAACCTCCTCTCCAAGAGGCCTCAACCGAGGCCTAGGCCCAGGGGAAAGGCACCAGCGGGGATGAGCCTGGGGAGGCGCCCGGGCATGTCTGGACCCAGTCCCCGCAGCCTGCTCCTTGGTGGGGCAGTACCCCCGGAGGCCAGGAAGGTCTGGGCAAGGCTGGCCAGGGGCATGCGCCCTGCTGGGTCCTGCCCCTGGCCTCTGGGGCCTCGGAGCACAACCGGCCCTCTCCCACTGGAAGACCTCCACGGCTGCCTCCAAAGGCCGGTTTGCAACACTCCCGCCCGCTGTTCCCGCCAGGCACGCACAATGCTCCCAAGCCCGGGAGAAAAGCGCTTCGGGGTGGTGCTCTCTCTGGGCCCTTGCCCCTGAGCCTGGGGGCCAGGCAGTGTGTCCACACTCCAAGACCAAGGCAGAACCACATGCACACGTCTGTTCCTGCCCCCTGCATCGGCAGAGAGCTCGGGGGAGCCAGAGTCTGTCAGGCAGCTGCTGGGCTGGCTGCCTGGGTGGGAAGGGTCAGAGCCGACCTAGGGGCAAGTTGGGCCTCTTGCTCTCCCTGCTGCCCTGAAGCTGCTGGGCCAAAGAGGTCTTGGGCATCCAGCCCCTTGCTGGTCCCTTCCCGCTGACGAGGCCCTCTGAGCTCCAGCACCTTGCAGTGTGGAGACAGCCCCTGCCAGCAACCTCCTCTCCAAGGAGGCCTTAACCGAGGCCTAGGCCCAGGGGAAAGGCACCAGCGGGGATGAGACTGGGGAGGCACCCGGGCCTGTCTGGACCCAGTCCCCGCAGCCTGCCCGTTGGTGGGGCAGTACCCCCGGACGCCAGGAAGGTCTGAGCAAGGCTGGCCATTAGCAGGGGCCCTGCTGGGTCCTGCCCCTGGCCTGTGGGGCCTCTGAGCGCAACCGGCACTCTCCCGCTGGAAGACCTCCCCGGCTGCCTCCAAAGGCCGGTTTGCAAGCACTCCCACCCGCTGTTCCCGCCAGGCACGCACAATGCTCCCAAGCCCGGGAGAAAAGCGCTTCGGGGTGGTGCTCTCTCCGGGCCCTTGCCCCTGAGCCTGGGGGCAAAATGCAGGGGGAACACACTCCCAGGCCAAGGCAGAATGACATGCACACGTCTGTTCCTGCCCCCTGCACCGGCAGAGAGCTCAGGGGAGCCAGAGTCTGTCAGACAGCTGCTGGGCTGGCCGCCTGTGTGGGAAGGGGCAGAGCCGACCTAGGGGCAATTTGGGCCTCTTGCTCTCCCTGCTGCCCTGAGGCTGCTGGGCCAAAGATGTCTTGGGCATCCAGCCCCTCGCTGGTCCCTTCCCTCTGACGAGGCCCTCTGAGCTCCAGCACCTTGCAGTGTGGAGACAGCCCCTGCCAGCAACCTCCTCTCCAAGGAGGCCTCAACCGAGGCCTAGGCCCAGGGGAAAGGCACCAGCGGGGATGAGACTGGGGAGGCGCCCGGGCATGTCTGGACCCAGTCCCCGCAGCCTGCCCCTTGGTGGGGCTGTAACCCCGGAGGCAGGAAGGTCTGGGCAAGGCTGGCCAGGGGCAGGGGCCCTGCTGGGTCCTGCCCCTGGCCTGTGGGGCCTCTGAGCACAACCGGCCCTCTCCCGCTGGAAGACCTCCCCGGCTGCCTCCAAAGGCCGGTTTGCCAACACTCACGCCCACTGTTCCCACCAGGCGCGCACAATGCTCCCAAGCCCGGGAGAAAAGCGCTTCAGGGTGGTGCTTTCACCGGGCCCTTGCCCCTGAGCCTGGGGACAATGCAGGGGGAACACACTCCCAGGCCAAGGCAGAACCACATGCACACGTCTGTTCCTGCCCCCTGCACCGGCAGAGAGCTCAGGGGAGCCAGAGTCTGTCAGGCAGCTGCTGGGCTGGCCGCCTGTGTGGGAAGGGGCAGAGCCGACCTAGGGGCAAGTTGGGCCTCTTGCTCTCCCTGCTGCCCTGAGGCTGCTGGGCCAAAGAGGTCTTGGGCATCCAGCCCCTTGCTGGTCCCTTCCCTCTGACGAGGCCCTCTGAGCTCCAGCACCTTGCAGTGTGGAGACAGCCCCTGCCAGCAACCTCCTCTCCAAGGAGGCCTAAACCGAGGCCTAGGCCCAAGGGAAAGGCACCAGCGGGGATGAGCCTGGGGAGGCGCCCGGGCATGTCTGGACCCAGTCCCCGCAGCCTGCCCCTTGGTGGGGCAGTACCCGCGGAGGCCAGGAAGGACTGGGAAAGGCTGGCCAGGGGCAGGGTACATGCTGGGTCCTGCCCCTGGCCTGTGGGGCATCTGAGCACATCCGGCCCTCTCCCGCTGGAAGACATCCCCGGCTGCCTCCAAAGGCCGGTTCGCCATCACTCACGCCCACTGTTCCCACCAGGCGCGCACAATGCTCCCAAGCCCGGGAGAAAAGCGCTTCGGGGTGTTGCTCCCACCGGGCCCTTGCCCCTGAGCCTGGGGGCAATGCAGGGGTTCCACCCTCCCAGGCCAAGGCAGAACCACATGCACACGTCTGTTCCTGCCCCCTGCACCGGCAGAGAGCTCAGGGGAGCCAGAGTCTGTCAGGCAGCTGCTGGGCTGGCCGCCTGTCTGAGAAGGGTCAGAGCCGACCTAGGGGCAAGTTGGGCCTCTTCCTCTCCCTGCTGCCCTGAGGCTGCTGGGCCAAAGAGGTTTGGGCATCCAGCCCCTTGCTGGTCCCTTCCCTCTGACGAGGCCCTCTGAGCTCCAGCACCTTGCAGTGTGGAGACAGCCCCTGCCAGCAACCTCTTCTCCAAGGAGGCCTCAACCGAGGCCTAGGCCCAGGGGAAAGGCACCAGCGGGGATGAGACTGGGGAGGCGCCTGGGCATGTCTGGACGCAGTCCCCGCATCCTGCCCCTTGGTGGGGCTGTAACACCGGAGGCAGGAAGTTCTGGGCAAGGCTGGCCAGGGGCAAGGGCCCTGCTGGGTCCTGCCCCTGGCCTGTGGGGCCTCTGAGCACAACCGGCCCTCTCCCACTGGAAGACTTCCCCGGCTGCCTCCAAAGGCCGGTTTGCAAGCACTCCCGCCCACTGTTCCCGCCAGGCGCGCACAATGCTCCCAAGCCCGGGAGAAAAGCGCTTCGGGGTGGTGCTCTCTCCGGGCCCTTGCCCCTGAGCCTGAGGGCCAGGCAGGGGTCCACACTCCCAGGCCAAGGCAGAACCACATGCACACGTCTGTTCCTGTCCCCTGGTCCGGCAGAGAGCTTGGGGGAGCCAGAGTCTGTCAGGCAGCTGCTGGGTTGGCCGCCTGTGTGAGAAGGGGCAGAGCCGACCTAGGGGCAAGTTGGGCCTCTTGCTCTCCCTGCTGCCCTGAGGCTGCTGGGCCAAAGACGTCTTGGGCATCCAGCCCCTTACTGGTCCCTTCCCTCTGACGAGGTCCTCTGAGCTCCAGCACCTTGCAGTGTGGAGACAGCCCCTGCCAGCAACCTCCTCTCCAAGGAGGCCTCAACCGAGGCCTAGGCCCAGGGGAAAGGCACCAGCGGGGATGAGACTGGGGAGGCGCCCGGGCATGTCTGGACCCAGTCCCCGCAGCCTGCCCCTTGATGGGGCTGTAACCCCGGAGGCAGGAAGGTCTGGGCAAGGCTGGCCAGGGCCAGGGGCCCTGCTGGGTCCTGCCCCTGGCCTGTGGGGCCTCTGAGCACAACCGGCCCTCTCCCACTGGAAGACCTCCCCGGCTGCCTCCCAAGGCCGGTTTGCCAACACTCGTGCCCGCTGTTCCCGCCAGGCACGCACAATGCTCCCAAGCCCGGGAGAAAAGCGCTTCGGGGTGTTGCTCTCTCCGGGCCCTTGCCCCTGAGCCTGGGGGCCAGGCAGTGTGTCCACACTCCAAGACCAAGGCAGAACGACATGCACACGTCTGTTCCTGCCCCCTGCACCGGCAGAGAGCTCGGGGGAGCCAGAGTCTGTCAGGCAGCTGCTGGGCTGGCCGCCTGTGTGGGAAGGGGCAGAGCCGACATAGGGGCAAGTTGGGCCTCTTGCTCTCCCTGCTGCCCTGAGGCTGCTGGGCCATAGAGGTCTTGGGCATCCAGCCCCTCGCTGGTCCCTTCCCTCTGACGAGGCCCTCTGAGCTCCAGCACCTTGCAGTGTGGAGACAGCCCCTGCCAGCAACCTCCTCTCCAAGGAGGCCTCAACCGAGGCCTAGGCCCAGGGGAAATGCACCAGCGGGGATGAGCCTGGGGAGGCGCCCGGTCATGTCTGGACCCAGTCCCGTAGCCTGCGCCTTGGTGGGGCAGTACCCCCGGAGGCCAGGAAGGTCTGGGCAAGGCTGCCAGGGGCAGGGACACTGCTGGGTCCTGCCCCTGGCCTGTGGGGCCTCTGAGCACAACCGGCCCTCTCCCACTGGAAGACCTCCCCGGCTGCCTCCAAAGGCCGGTTTGCAAGCACTCCAGCCCGCTGTTCCCGCCAGGCGCGCACAATGCTCGCAAGTCCGGGAGAAAAGCGCTTCGGGGTGGTGCTCTCTCCGGGCCCTTGCCCCTGGGCCTGGGGGCCAGGCAGGGGGAACACACTCCCAGGCCAAGGCAGAACGACATGCACACGTCTGCTCCTGCCCCCTACACCGGCAGAGAGCTCGGGGGAGCCAGAGACTGCCAGGCTGCTGCTGGGCTGGCTGCCTGTGTGGAACGGTGCAGAGCCGACCTAGGGACAAGTTGGGCCTCTTTCTCTCCCTGCTGCCCTGAGGCTGCTGGGCCAAAGAGGTCTTGGGCATCCAGCCGCTTGCTGGTCCCTTCCCTCTGACGAGGCCCTCTGAACTCCAGCACCTTGCAGTGTGGAGACAGCCCCTGCCAGCAACCTCCTCTCCAAGGAGGCCTCAACCGAGGCCTAGGCCCAGGGGTAAGGCACCAGCGGGGATGAGACTGGGGAGGCGCCCGGGCATGTCTGGAGCCAGTCCCCGCAGCCTGCCCCTTGGTGGGGCTGTAACCCCGGAGGCAGGAAGGTCTGGGCAAGGCTGGCCAGGGGCTGGGGCCCTGCTGGGTCCTGCCCCTGTCCTGTGGGGCCTCTGAGCACAACCGGCCCTCTCCCACTGGAAGACCTCCCCGGCTGCCTCCAAAGGCCGGTTTGCCAACACTCACGCCCACTGTTCCCACCAGGCGCGCACAATGCTCGCAAGTCCGGGAGAAAAGCGCTTCGGGGTGGTGCTCTCACCGGGCCCTTGCCCCTGAGCCTGGGGGCAATGCAGGGGGAACACACTCCCAGGCCAAGGCAGAACCACATGCACACGTCTGTTCCTGCCCCCTGTACCGGCAGAGAGCTAAGGGAGCCTGAGTCTGTCAGGCAGCTGCTGGGCTGGCCACCTGTGTGGGAAGGCGCAGAGCCGACCTAGGGGCAAGTTGGGCCTCTTGCTCTCCCTGCTGCCCTGAGGCTGCTGGGCCAAAGAGGTCTTGGGCATCCAGCCCCTTACTGGGCCCTAACCTCTGACGAGGCCCTCTGAGCTCCAGCACCTTGCAGTGTGGAGACAGCCCCTGCCAGCAACCTCCTCTCCAAGGAGGCCTCAACCGAGGCCTAGGCCCAGGGGAAAGGCACCAGCGGGGATGAGCCAGGGGAGGCGCCCGAGCATCTCTGGACCCAGTCCCCGCAGCCTGCCCCTTGGTGGGGCAGTACCCCCGAGGCCAGGAAGGTCTGGGCAAGGCTGGCCAGGGGCAGGGGCCCTGCTGGGTCCTGCCCCTGGCCTGTGGGGCCTCTGAGCACAACCGGCCCTCTCCCACTGGAAGACCTCCCCGGCTGCCTCCAAAGGCCGGTTTGCAAGCGCTCCCGCCCACTGTTCCCAGCAGGCGCGCACAATGCTCCCAAGCCCGGGAAAAAAGCGCTTCGGGGTGGTGCTCTCACCGGGCCCTTGCCCCTGAGCCTGGGGGCAATGCAGGGGGAACACACTCCCAGGCCAAGGCAGAACCACATGCACACGTCTGTTCCTGCCCCCTGCACCGGCAGAGAGCTCAGGGGAGCCAGAGTCTGTCAGGCACCTGCTGGGCTGGCCGCCTGTGTGGGAAGGGGCAGAGCCGACCTAGGGGCAAGTTGGGCCTCTTGCTCTCCCTGCTGCCCTGAGGCTGCTGGGCCAAAGAGGTCTTGGGCATCCAGCCCCTTGCTGGTCCCTTCCCTCTGACGAGGCCCTCTGAGCTCCAGCACCTTGCAGTGTGGAGACAGCCCCTGCCAGCAACCTCCTCTCCAAGGAGGCCTCAACCGAGGCCTAGGCCCAGGGGAAAGGCACCAGCGGGGATGAGACTGGGGAGGCGCCTGGGCATGTCTGGACGCAGTCCCCGCATCCTGCCCCTTGGTGGGGCTGTAACACCGGAGGCAGGAAGTTCTGGGCAAGGCTGGCCAGGGGCAAGGGCCCTGCTGGGTCCTGCCCCTGGCCTGTGGGGCCTCTGAGCACAACCGGCCCTCTCCCACTGGAAGACTTCCCCGGCTGCCTCCAAAGGCCGGTTTGCAAGCACTCCCGCCCACTGTTCCCGCCAGGCGCGCACAATGCTCCCAAGCCCGGGAGAAAAGCGCTTCGGGGTGGTGCTCTCTCCGGGCCCTTGCCCCTGAGCCTGAGGGCCAGGCAGGGGTCCACACTCCCAGGCCAAGGCAGAACCACATGCACACGTCTGTTCCTGTCCCCTGGTCCGGCAGAGAGCTTGGGGGAGCCAGAGTCTGTCAGGCAGCTGCTGGGTTGGCCGCCTGTGTGAGAAGGGGCAGAGCCGACCTAGGGGCAAGTTGGGCCTCTTGCTCTCCCTGCTGCCCTGAGGCTGCTGGGCCAAAGACGTCTTGGGCATCCAGCCCCTTACTGGTCCCTTCCCTCTGACGAGGTCCTCTGAGCTCCAGCACCTTGCAGTGTGGAGACAGCCCCTGCCAGCAACCTCCTCTCCAAGGAGGCCTCAACCGAGGCCTAGGCCCAGGGGAAAGGCACCAGCGGGGATGAGACTGGGGAGGCGCCCGGGCATGTCTGGACCCAGTCCCCGCAGCCTGCCCCTTGATGGGGCTGTAACCCCGGAGGCAGGAAGGTCTGGGCAAGGCTGGCCAGGGCCAGGGGCCCTGCTGGGTCCTGCCCCTGGCCTGTGGGGCCTCTGAGCACAACCGGCCCTCTCCCACTGGAAGACCTCCCCGGCTGCCTCCCAAGGCCGGTTTGCCAACACTCGTGCCCGCTGTTCCCGCCAGGCACGCACAATGCTCCCAAGCCCGGGAGAAAAGCGCTTCGGGGTGTTGCTCTCTCCGGGCCCTTGCCCCTGAGCCTGGGGGCCAGGCAGTGTGTCCACACTCCAAGACCAAGGCAGAACGACATGCACACGTCTGTTCCTGCCCCCTGCACCGGCAGAGAGCTCGGGGGAGCCAGAGTCTGTCAGGCAGCTGCTGGGCTGGCCGCCTGTGTGGGAAGGGGCAGAGCCGACATAGGGGCAAGTTGGGCCTCTTGCTCTCCCTGCTGCCCTGAGGCTGCTGGGCCATAGAGGTCTTGGGCATCCAGCCCCTCGCTGGTCCCTTCCCTCTGACGAGGCCCTCTGAGCTCCAGCACCTTGCAGTGTGGAGACAGCCCCTGCCAGCAACCTCCTCTCCAAGGAGGCCTCAACCGAGGCCTAGGCCCAGGGGAAATGCACCAGCGGGGATGAGCCTGGGGAGGCGCCCGGTCATGTCTGGACCCAGTCCCGTAGCCTGCGCCTTGGTGGGGCAGTACCCCCGGAGGCCAGGAAGGTCTGGGCAAGGCTGCCAGGGGCAGGGACACTGCTGGGTCCTGCCCCTGGCCTGTGGGGCCTCTGAGCACAACCGGCCCTCTCCCACTGGAAGACCTCCCCGGCTGCCTCCAAAGGCCGGTTTGCAAGCACTCCAGCCCGCTGTTCCCACCAAGCACGCAAAATGCTCCCAAGCCCGGGAGAAAAGCGCTTCGGGCTGGTGCTCTCTCCGGGCCCTTGCCCCTGAGCCTGTGGGCCAGGCAGGGGGAACATACTCCCAGGCCAAGGCAGAACGACATGCACACGTCTGTTCCTGCCCCCTACACCGGCAGAGATCTCGTGGGAGCCAGAGACTGCCAGGCTGCTGCAGGGCTGGCTGCCTGTGTGGGAGGGGGCAGAGCCGACCTAGGGCAAGTTGGGCCCCTTGCTCTCCCTGCTGCCCTGAGGCTGCTGGGTCAAAGAGGTCTTGGGCATCCAGCCCTTTGCTGGTCCCTTCCCTCTGACGAGGCCCTCTGAGCTCCAGCACCTTGCAGTGTGGAGACAGCCCCTGCCAGCAACCTCCTCTCCAAGGAGGCCTAAACCGAGGCCTAGGCCCAGGGGAAAGGCACCAGCGGGGATGAGCCTGGGGAGGCGCCCGGGCATGTCTGGACCCAGTCCCGCAGCCTGCCCCTTGGTGGGGCAGTACCCCCGGAGGCCAGGAAGGTCTGGGCAAGGCTGGCCAGGGGCAGGGGCCCTGCTGGGTCCTGCCCCTGGCCTGTGGGGCCTCTGAGCACATCCGGCCCTCTCCCGCTGGAAGACCTCCCCGGCTGCCTCCAAAGGCCGGTTTGCCAACACTCACGCCCACTGTTCCCACCAGGCGCGCACAATGCTCGCAAGTCCGGGAGAAAAGCGCTTCGGGGTGGTGCTCTCACCGGGCCCTTGCCCCTGAGCCTGGGGGCAATGCAGGGGGAACACACTCCCAGGCCAAGGCAGAACCACATGCACACGTCTGTTCCTGCCCCCTGTACCGGCAGAGAGCTAGGGGAGCCAGAGTCTCTCAGGCAGGTGCTGGGCTCGCCGCCTGTGTGGGAAGGCGCAGAGCCGACCTAGGGGCAAGTTGGGCCTCTTGCTCTCCCTGCTGCCCTGAGGCTGCTGGGCCAAAGAGGTCTTGGGCATTCAGCCCCTTACTGGGCCCTTCCCTCTGACGAGGCCCTCTGAGCTCCAGCACCTTGCAGTGTGGAGACAGCCCCTGCCAGCAACCTCCTCTCCAAGGAGGCCTCAACCGAGGCCTAGGCCCATGGGTAAGGCACCAGCGGGGATGAGACTGGGGAGGCGCCCGGGCATGTCTGGACCCAGTCCCCGCAGCCTGCCCCTTGGTGGGGCTGTAACCCCGGAGGCAGGAATGTCTGGGCAAGGCTGGCCAGGGGCTGGGGCCCTGCTGGGTCCTGCCCCTGTCCTGTGGGGCCTCTGAGCACATCCGGCCCTCTCCCGCTGGAAGACCTCCCCGGCTGCCTCCAAAGGCCGGTTTGCAAGCACTCCCGCCCACTGTTCCCACCAAGCACGCACAATGCTCCCAAGCCCGGGAGAAAAGCGCTTCGGGCTGGTGCTCTCTCCGGGCCCTTGCCCCTGAGCCTGGGGGCCAGGCAGGGGGAACACACTCCCAGGCCAAGGCAGAACGACATGCACACGTCTGTTCCTGCCCCCTGTACCGGCAGAGAGCTAGGGGAGCCAGAGTCTGTCAGGCAGCTGCTGGGCTGGCCGCCTGTGTGGGAAGGCGCAGAGCCGACCTAGGGGCAAGTTGGGCCTCTTGCTCTCCCTGCTGCCCTGAGGCTGCTGGGCCAAAGAGGTCTTGGGCATCCAGCCCCTTACTGGGCCCTAACCTCTGACGAGGCCCTCTGAGCTCCAGCACCTTGCAGTGTGGAGACAGCCCCTGCCAGCAACCTCCTCTCCAAGGAGGCCTCAACCGAGGCCTAGGCCCAGGGGAAAGGCAGCAGCGGGGATGAGCCAGGGGAGGCGCCCGAGCATGTCTGGACCCAGTCCCCGCAACCTGCCCCTTGGTGGGGCAGTACCCCCGGAGGCCAGGAAGGTCTGGGCAAGGCTGGCCAGGGGCAGGGGCCCTGCTGCGTCCTGCCCCTGGCCTGTGGGGCCTCTGAGCACAACCCGCCCTCTCCCACTGGAAGACCTCCCCGGCTGCCTCCAAAGGCCGGTTTGCAAGCGCTCCATCCCACTGTTCCCAGCAGGCATGCACAATGCTCCCAAGCCCGGGAGAAAAGCGCTTCAGGGTGGTGCTCTCTCCGGGCCCTTGCCCCTGAGCCTGGGTGCAAGGCAGGGTGTCCACACTCCCAGGCCAAGGCAGAACCACATGCACACGTCTGATCTGCCCCCTGCACCGGCAGAGAGCTCAGCAGAGCCAGAGTCTGTCAGGCAGCTGCTGTGCTGGCCGCCTGTGTGGGAAGGGGCAGAGCCGAACTAGGGGCAAGTTGGGCCTCTTGCTCTCCCTGGTGCCCTGAGGCTGCTGGGCCAAAGAGGTCTTGGGCATCCAGCCCCTTGCTGGTCCCTTCCCTCTGACGAGGCCCTCTGAGCTCCAGCACCTTGCAGTGTGGAGACAGCCCCTGCCAGCAACCTCCTCTCCAAGGAGGCCTAAACCGAGGCCTAGGCCCAGGGGAAAGGCACCAGCGGGGATGAGCATGGGGAGGCGCCCGGGCATGTCTGGACCCAGTCCCTGCAGCCTGCCCCTTGGTGGGGCAGTACCCCCGGAGGCCAGGAAGGACTGGGAAAGGCTGGCCAGGGGCAGGGGACCTGCTGGGTCCTGCCCCTGGCCTGTGGGGCCTCTGAGCACATCCGGCTCTCTCCCGCTGGAAGACCTCCCCGGCTGCCTCCAAAGGCCGGTTTTCCAACACTCCCGCCCACTGTTCCCACCAGGCGCGCACAATTTTCCCAAGCCCGGGAGAAAAGCGCTTCGGGGTGGTTCTCCCACCGGGCCCTTGCCCCTGAACCTGGGGGCAATGCAGGGGTTCCACACTCCCAGGCCAAGGCAGAACCACATGCACACGTCTGTTCCTGCCCCCTGCACCGGCAGAGAGCTCAGGGGAGCCAGAGTCTGTCAGGCAGCTGCTGGGCTGGCCGCCTGTGTGGGAAGGGGCAGAGCCGACCTAGGGGCAAGTTGGGCCTCTTGCTCTCCCTGCTGCCCTGAGGCTGCTGGGCCAAAGAGGTCTTGGGCATCCATCCCCTTGCTAGTCCCTTCCCTCTGACGAGGCCCTCTGAGCTCCAGCACCTTACAGTGTGGAGACAGCCCCTGCCAGCAACCTCCTCTGCAACGAGGCCTCAACCGAGGCCTAGGCCCAGGGGAAAGGCACCAGCGGGGATGAGCCTGGGGAGGCGCTCGGGCATGTCTGGACCCAGTCCCCGCAGCCTGCCCCTTGGTGGGGCAGTACCCCCGGAGGCCAGGAAGGTCTGGGCAAAGCTGGCCAGGGACAGGGGCCCTGCTGTGTACTGTCCCTGGCCTGTGGGGCCTCTGAGCACAACCGGCCCTCTCCCGCTGGAAGACCTCCCCGGCTGCCTCCAAAGGCCGGTTTGCCAACACTCACGCCCACTGTTCCCACCAGGCGCGCACAATGCTCCCAGTCCGGGAGAAAAGCGCTTCGGGGTGGTGCTCTCACCGGGCCCTTTCCCCTGAGCCTGGGGGCCAGGCAGGGGGAACACACTCCCAGGCCAAGGCAGAACCACATGCACACGTCTGTTCCTGCCCCCTGCACCGGCAGAGAGCTAGGGGAGCCAGAGTCTGTCAGGCAGCTGCTGGGCTGGCCGCCTGTGTGGGAAGGGGCAGAGCCGACCTAGGGGCAAGTTGGGCCTCTTGCTCTCCCTGCTGCCCTGAGGCTGCTGGGCCAAAGAGGTCTTGGGCATCCATCCCCTTGCTGGTCCCTTCCCTCTGACGAGGCCCTCTGAGCTCCAGCACCTTGCAGTGTGGAGACAGCCCCTGCCAGCAACCTCCTCTCCAAGGAGGCCTCAACCGAGGCCTAGGCCCAGGGGAAAGGCACCAGCGGGGATGAGCCTGGGGAGGCGCACAGACATGTCTGGACCCAGACCCGCAGCCTGCTCCTTGGTGGAGCAGTACCCCCGCAGGCCAGGAAGGTCTGGGCAAGGCTGGCCAGGGGCAGGCGCCCTGCTGGGTCCTGCCCCTTGCCTCTGGGGCCTCTGAGCACAACCGGCCCTCTCCCACTGGAAGACCTCCCCGGCTGCCTCCAAAGGCCGGTTTGCAACACTCCCACCCGCTGTTCCCGCCAGGCACGCACAATGCTCCCAAGCCCGGGAGAAAAGCACATCGGGGTGTTACTCTCTCCGGGCACTTGCCCCTGAGCCTGGGGGCCAGGCAGTGGGTCCACACTCCCAGAGCAAGGCAGAACCACATGCACACGTCTGTTCCTGACCCCTGCACCGGCAGAGAGCTCGGGGGAGCCAGAGTCTGTCAGGCAGCTGCTGGGCTGGCCGCCTGTGTGGGAAGGGGCAGAGTCGACCTAGGGGCAAGTTGGGCCTCTTGCTCTCCCTGCTGTCCTGAGGCTGCTGGGCCAAAGAGGTCTTGGGCATCCAGCCCCTTGCTGGTCCCTTCCCGCTGACGAGGCCCTCTGAGCTCCAGCACCTTGCAGTGTGGAGACAGCCCCTGCCAGCAACCTCCTCTCCAAGGAGGCCTCAACCGAGGCCTAGGCCCAGGGGAAAGGCACCAGTGGGGATGAGCCTGGGGAGGTGCCCGGCCATGTCTGGACCCAGTCCCCGCAGCCTGCCCCTTGGTGGGGCTGTAACCCCGGAGGCCAGGAAGGTCTGGGCAAGGCTGCCAGGGGCAGGGACACTGCTGGGTCCTGCCCCTGGCCTATGGGGCCTCTGAGCACAACCGGCACTCTCCCGCTGGAAGACCTCCCCGTCTGCCTCCAAAGGCCGGTTTGCAAGCACTCCCATCCGCTGTTCCCGCCAGGCCCGCACAATGCTCCCAAGCCCGGGAGAAAAGCGCTTCGGGCTGGTGCTCTCTCCGGGCCCTTGACCCTGAGCCTGGGGGCCAGGCAGGGGGAACACACTCCCAGGCCAAGGCAGAACGACATGCACACGTCTGTTCCTGCCCCCTACACCGGCAGAGAGCTCGGGGGAGCCAGAGACTGCCAGGCTGCTGCTGGGCTGGCTGCCTGTGTGGGACGGGGCAGAGCCGACCTAGGGGCAAGTTGGGCCTCTTGCTCTCCCTGCTGCCCTGAGGCTGCTGGGCCAAAGAGGTCTTGGGCATCCAGCCCCTTGCTGGTCCCTTCCCTCTGACGAGGCCCTCTGAGCTCCAGCACCTTGCAGTGTGGAGACAGCCCCTGCCAGCAACCTCCTCTCCAAGGAGGCCTCAACCGAGGCCTAGGCCCAGGGGTAAGGCACCAGCGGGGATGAGCCTGGGGAGGCGCCCGGGCATGTCTGGACCCAGTCCCCGCAGCCTGCCCCTTGGTGGGGCTGTAACCCCGGAGGCAGGAAGGTCTGGGCAAGGCTGGCCAGGGGCTGGGGCCCTGCTGGGTCCTGCCCCTGTCCTGTGGGGCCTCTGAGCACAACCGGCCCTCTCCCACTGGAAGACCTCCCCGGCTGACTCCAAAGGCCGGTGTGCAAGCACTCCCGCACACTGTTCCCACCAAGCACGCAAAATGCTCCCAAGCCCGGAAGAAAAGCGCTTCGGGCTGGTGCTCTCTCCGGGCCCTTGCCCCTGAGCCTGGGGGCCAGGCAGGGGGAACACACTCCCAGGCCAAGGCAGAACGACATGCACACGTCTGTTCCTGCCCCCTACACCGGCAGAGAGCTCGGGGGAGCTAGAAACTGCCAGGCTGCTGCTGGGCTGGCTGCCTGTGTGGGACGGGGCAGAGCCGACCTAGGGGCAAGTTGGGCCCCTTGCTCTCCCTGCTGCCCTGAGGCTGCTGGGTCAAAGAGGTCTTGGGCATCCAGCCCTTTGCTGGTCCCTTCCCTCTGACGAGGCCCTCTGAGCTCCAGCACCTTGCAGTGTGGAGACAGCCCCTGCCAGCAACCTCCTCTCCAAGGAGGCCTCAACCGAGGCCTAGGCCCAGGGGAAAGGCACCAGCGGGGATGAGCCTGGGGAGGCGCCCGGGCATGTCTGGACCCAGTCCCGCAGCCTGCCCCTTGGTGGGGCAGTACCCCCGGAGGCCAGGAAGGTCTGGGCAAGGCTGGCCAGGGGCAGGGGCCCTGCTGGGTCCTGCCCCTGGCCTGTGGGGCCTCTGAGCACATCCGGCCCTCTCCCGCTGGAAGACCTCCCCGGCTGCCTCCAAAGGCCGGTTTGCCAACACTCACGCCCACTGTTCCCACCAGGCGCGCACAATGTTCCCAGTCCGGGAGAAAAGCGCTTCGGGGTGGTGCTCTCACCGGGCCCTTTCCCCTGAGCCTGGGGGCGAGGCAGGGGGAACACACTCCCAGGCCAAGGCAGAACCACATGCACACGTCTGTTCCTGCCCCCTGCACCGGCAGAGAGCTAGGGGAGCCAGAGTCTGTCAGGCAGCTGCTGGGCTGGCCGCCTGTGTGGGAAGGGGCAGAGCCGACCTAGGGGCAAGTTGGGCCTCTTGCTCTCCCTGCTGCCCTGAGGCTGCTGGGCCAAAGAGGTCTTGGGCATCCATCCCCTTGCTGGTCCCTTCCCTCTGACGAGGCCCTCTGAGCTCCAGCACCTTGCAGTGTGGAGACAGCCCCTGCCAGCAACCTCCTCTCCAAGAGGCCTCAACCGAGGCCTAGGCCCAGGGGAAAGGCACCAGCGGGGATGAGCCTGGGGAGGCGCACAGACATGTCTGGACCCAGTCCCCGCAGCCTGCTCCTTGGTGGAGCAGTACCCCCGCAGGCCAGGAAGGTCTGGGCAAGGCTGGCCAGGGGCAGGCGCCCTGCTGGGTCCTGCCCCTTGCCTCTGGGGCCTCTGAGCACAACCGGCCCTCTCCCACTGGAAGACCTCCCCGGCTGCCTCCAAAGGCCGGTTTGCAACACTCCCACCCGCTGTTCCCGCCAGGCACGCACAATGCTCCCAAGCCCGGGAGAAAAGCACATCGGGGTGTTACTCTCTCCGGGCACTTGCCCCTGAGCCTGGGGGCCAGGCAGTGGGTCCACACTCCCAGAGCAAGGCAGAACCACATGCACACGTCTGTTCCTGACCCCTGCACCGGCAGAGAGCTCGGGGGAGCCAGAGTCTGTCAGGCAGCTGCTGGGCTGGCCGCCTGTGTGGGAAGGGGCAGAGCCGACCTAGGGGCAAGTTGGGCCTCTTGCTCTCCCTGCTGCCCTGAGGCTGCTGGGCCAAACAGGTCTTGGGCATCCAGACCCTTGCTGGTCCCTTCCCTCTGACGAGGCCCTCTGAGCTCCAGCACCTTGCAGTGTGGAGACAGCCCCTGCCAGCAACCTCCTCTCCAAGGAGGCCTCAACCGAGGCCTAGGCCCAGGGGAAAGGCACCAGCGGGGATGAGCCTGGGGAGGCGCCCGAGCATGTCTGGACCCAGTCCCCGCAGCCTGCCCCTTGTTGGGGCTGTACCCCCGGAGGCAGGAAGGTCTGGGCAAGGCTGGCCAGGGGCAGGGGCCCTGCTGGGTCCTGCCCCTGGCCTGTGGGGCCTCTGAGCACAACCGGCCCTCTCCCACTGGAAGACCTCCCCGGCTGCCTCCAAAGGCCGGTTTGCAAGCACTCCCGCCCACTGCTCCCACCAGGCGCGCACAATGCTCCCAAGCCCGGGAGAAAAGCGCTTCGGGGTGATGCTCTCTCCAGGCCCTTGCTCCTGAGCCTGGGGGCCAGGCAGGTGATCCACACTCCCAGGCCAAGGCAGAACCAGATGCACACGTCTGTTCCTGCCCCCTGCACCGGCAGAGAGCTCGCGGGAGCCAGAGTCTGTCAGGCAGCTGCTGGGCTGGGCGCCTGTGTGGGAAGGGGCAGAGCTGACCTAGGGGCTAGTTGGGCCTCTTGCTCTCCCTGCTGCCCTGAGGCTGCTGGGCCAAAGAGGTCTTGGGCATCCAGCCCTTTGCTGGTCCCTTCCATCTGACGAGGCCCTCTGAGCTCCAGCACCTTGCAGTGTGGAGACAGCCCCTGCCAGCAACCTCCTCTCCAAGGAGGCCTCAACCGAGGCCTAGTCCCAGGGAAAGGCACAAGCGGAGATGAACCTGGGGAGGCGCGCGGGAATGTCTGGAACCAGTCCCCGCAGCCTGCCCCTTGGTGGGGCAGTATCCCCGGAGGCCAGGAAGGTCTGGGCAAGGCTGCCAGGGGCAGGGACACTGCTGGGTCCTTCCCCTGGCCTGTGGGGCGTCTGAGCACAACCGGCACTCTCCCGCTGGAAGACCTCCCCGTCTGCCTCCAAGGACGGATTGCAAGCACTCCCACCCGCTGTTCCAGCCAGGCACGCACAATGCGCCCAAGCCCGGGAGAAGAGCGCTTCGGGGTGGTGCTTTCTCCGGGCCCTTGCCCCTGAGCCTGGGGGCCATGCAGGGGGAACACACTCTCAGGCCAAGGCAGAACGACATGCACACGTCTGTTCCTGCCCCCTACACCGGCAGAGAGCTGGGGGAGCCAGAGACTGCCAGGCTGCTGCTGAGCTGGCTGCTGTGTCGGACGGGGCAGAGACGACCTAGGGGCAAGTTGGGCCTCTTGCTCTCCCTGCTGCCCTGAGGCTGCTGGGTCAAAGTGGTCTTGGGCATCCAGCCCTTTGCTGGTCCCTTCCCTCTGACGAGGCCCTCTGAGCTCCAGCACCTTGCAGTGTGGAGACAGCCCCTGCCAGCAACCTCCTCTCCAAGGATGCCTCAACCGAGGCCTAGGCCCACGGGAAAGGCACCAGCGGGGATGAGCCTGGGGAGGCGCCCGGGCATGTCTGGACCCAGTCCCCGCAGCCTGCCCCTTGGTGGGGTAGTACCCCCGGAGGCCAGGAAGGTCTGGGAAAGGCTGGCCAGGGGCAGGGGACATGCTGGGTCCTGCCCCTGGCCTGTGGGGCCTCTGAGCACATCCGGCCCTCTCCCGCTGGAAGACCTCCCCGGCTGCCTCCAAAGGCCGGTTTGCCAACACTCACGCCCACTGTTCCCACCAGGCGCGCACAATGCTCCCAAGTCCGGGAGAAAAGCGCTTCGGGGTGGTGCTCTCACCGGGCCCTTGCCCCTGAGCCTGGGGGCAATGCAGGTGGAACACACTCCCAGGCCAAGGCAGAACCACATGCACACGTCTGTTCCTGCCCCCGGCACCGGCAGAGAGCTCAGGGGAGCCAGAGTCTGTCAGGCAGCTGCTGAGCTGGCCGCCTGTGTGGGAAGGGGCAGAGCCGACCTAGGGGCAAGTTGGGCCTCTTGCTCTCCCTTCTGCCCTGAGGCTGCTGGGCCAAAGAGGTCTTGGGCATCCAGCCCCTTGCTGGTCCCTTCCCTCTGACGAGGCCCTCTGAGCTCCAGCACCTTGCTGTGTGGAGACAGACCCTGCCAGCAACCTCCTCTCCAAGGAGGCCTCAACCGAGGCCTAGTCCCAGGGAAAGGCACCAGCGGGGATGAACCTGGGGAGGCGCCCGGGAATGTCTGGACCCAGTCCCCGCAGCCTGCCCCTTGGTGGGGCAGTACCCCCGGAGGCCAGGAAGGTCTGGGCAAGGCTGGCCAGGGGCAGGGGCCCTGCTGGGTCCTGCCCCTGGCCTGTGGGGCCTCTGAGCACAACCGGCCCTCTCCCACTGGAAGACCTCCCCGGCTGCCTCCAAAGGCCGGTTTGCAAGCGCTCCCGCCCACTGTTCCCAGCAGGCGCGCACAATGCTCCCAAGCCCGGGAGAAAAGCGCTTCGGGGTGGTGCTCTCACCGGGCCCTTGCCCCTGAGCCTGGGGGCAATGCAGGGGGAACACACTCCCAGGCCAAGGCAGAACCATATGCACACGTCTGTTCCTGCCCCCTGCACCGGCAGAGAGCTCAGGGGAGCCAGAGTCTGTCAGGCAGCTGCTGGGCTGGCCGCCTGTGTGGGAAGGGGCAGAGCCGACCTAGGGGCAAGTTGGGCCTCTTGCTCTCCCTTCTGCCCTGAGGCTGCTGGGCCAAAGAGGTCTTGGGCATCCAGCCCCTTGCTGGTCCCTTCCCTCTGACGAGGCCCTCTGAGCTCCAGCACCTTGCAGTGTGGAGACAGCCCCTGCCAGCAACCTCCTCTCCAAGGAGGCCTCAACCGAGGCCTAGGCCCAGGGGAAAGGCACCAGCGGGGATGAGCCTGGGCAGGCGCCCGGGCATGTCTGGACCCAGTCCCCGCAGCCTGCCCCTTCGTGGGGCTGTAACCCCG
This sequence comes from Dama dama, assembly GCF_033118175.1. Classification (NCBI taxonomy): domain Eukaryota; kingdom Metazoa; phylum Chordata; class Mammalia; order Artiodactyla; family Cervidae; genus Dama; species Dama dama. Next base: position 425,473 of record NW_026870909.1, on the reverse strand, counting down.
GAGGCAGGAAGGTCTGGGCAAGGCTGGCCAGGGGCTGGGGCCCTGCTGGGTCCTGCCCCTGGCCTGTGGGGCCTCTGAGCACAACCGGCCCTCTCCCACTGGAAGACCTCCCCGGCTGCCTCCAAAGTCCGGTTTGAAAGCACTCCCGCCGACTGTTCCCACCAAGCACGCAAAATGCTCCCAAGCCCGGGAGAAAAGCGCTTCGGGGTGGTGCTCTCTCCGGGCCCTTGCCCCTGAGCCTGGGAGCCAGGCAGGGGGAACACACTCCCAGGCCAAGGCAGAACGACATGAACACGTCTGTTCCTGCCCCCTACACCGGCAGAGAGCTCGGGGGAGCCAGAGACTGCCAGGCTGCTGCTGGGCTGGCTGCCTGTGTGGGACGGGGCAGAACCGACCTAGGGGCAATTTGGGCCTCTTGCTCTCCCTGCTGCCCTGAGGCTGCTGGGTCAAAGAGGTCTTGGGCATCCAGCCCTTTGCTGGTCCCTTCCCTCTGACGAGGGCCTCTGAGCTCCAGCACCTTGCAGCGTGGAGACAGCCCCTGTCAGCAACCTCCTCTCCAAGGAGGGCTAAACCTAGGCCTAGGCCCAGGGGAAAGGCACCAGCGGGGATGAGCCTGGGGAGGCGCCCGGGCGTGTCTGGACCCAGTCCCCGCAGCCTGCCCCTTGGTGGGGCAGTACCCCCGGAGGCCAGGAAGGTCTGGGAAAGGCTGGCCAGGGGCAGGGGACCTGCTGGGTCCTGCCCCTGGCCTGTGGGGCCTCTGAGCACATCCGGCCCTCTCCCGCTGGAAGACCTCCCCGGCTGCCTCCAAAGGCCGGTTTGCGAACACTCACGCCCACTGTTCCCACCAGGCGCGCACAATGCTCCCAAGTCCGGGAGAAAAGCGCTTCGGGGTGGTGCTCTCACCGGGCCCTTGCCCCTGAGCCTGGGGGCAATGCAGGGGGAACACACTCCCAGGCCAAGGCAGAACCACATGCACACGTCTGTTCCTGACCCCTGCACAGGCAGAGAGCTAGCGGAGCCAGAGTCTGTCAGGCAGCTGCTGGGCTCGCCGCCTGTGTGGGAAGGGGCAGAGCCGACCTAGGGGCAAGTTGGGCCTCTTCCTCTCCCTGCTGCCCTGAGGCTGCTGGGCCAAAGAGGTCTTGGGCATCCAGCCCTTTGCTGGTCCCTTCCCTCTGACGAGGCCCTCTGAGCTCCAGCACCTTGCAATGTGGAGACAGCCCCTGCCAGCAACCTCCTCTCCAAGGAGGCCTTAACCGAGGCCTAGGCCCAGGGGAAAGGCACCAGCGGGGATGAGACTGGGGAGGCAACCGGGCCTGTCTGGACCCAGTCCCCGCAGCCTGCCCCTTGGTGGGGCAGTACCCCCGGAGGCCAGGAAGGTTTGAGCAAGGCTGGCCAGGGGCAGGGGCCCTGCTGGGTCCTGCCCCTGTCCTGTGGGGCCTCTGAGCACAACCGGCCCTCTCCCGCTGGAAGACCTCCCCGGCTGCCTCCAAAGGCCGGTTTGCAAGCACTCCCGCCCGCTGTTCCCGCCAGGCACGCACAATGCTCCCAAGCCCGGGAGAAAAGCGCTTCGGGCTGGTGCTCTCTCCGGGCCCTTTCCCCTGAGCCTGGGGGCCAGGCAGGGGGTCCACACTCCCAGGCCAAGGCAGAACGACATGCACACGTCTGTTCCTGCCCCCTACACCGGCAGAGAGCTCAGAGGAGCCAGAGACTGCCAGGCTGCTGCTGGGCTGGCTGCCTGTGTGGGAAGGGGCAGAGCCGACCTAGGGACAAGTTGGGCCTCTTGCTCTCCCTGCTGCCCTGAGGCTGCTGGGCCAAAGAGGTCTTGGGCATCCAGCCCCTTGCTGGTCCCTTCCCTCTGACGAGGCCCTCTGAGCTCCAGCACCTTGCAGTGTGGAGACAGCCCCTGCCAGCAACCTCCTCTCCAAGGAGGCCTCAACCGAGGCCTAGGCCCAGGGGAAATGCACCAGCGGGGATGAGCCTGGGGAGGCGCCCGGGCATGTCTGCACCCAGTCCCCTCAGCCTGCCCCTTGGTGGGGCAGTACCCCCGGAGGCCAGGAAGATCTGGGCAAGGCTGGCCAGGGGCAGGTGCCCTGCTGGGTCCTGCCCCTGGCCTCTGGGGCCTCTGAGCACAACCGGCCCTCTCACACTGGAAGACCTCCCGGCTGCCTCAAAAGGCCGGTTTGCAAGCACTCCCGCCCGCTGTTCCCGCCAGGCACGCACAATGCTCCCAAGACCGGGAGAAAAGCATTTCGGGGTGTTGCTCTCTCCGGGCCCTTACCCCTGAGCCTGGGGGCCAGGCAGTGGGTCCACACTCCCAGACCAAGGCAGAACCACATGCACACGTCTGTTCCTGACCCCTGCACCGGCAGAGAGCTCGGGGGAGCCAGAGTCTGTCAGGCAGCTGCTGGGCTGGCCGCCTGTGTGGGAAGGGGCAGAGCCGACCTAGGGGCAAGTTGGGCCTCTTGCTCTCCCTGCTGCCCTGAGGCTGCTGGGCCAAAGAGGTCTTGGGCATCCAGCCCCTTGCTGGTCCCTTCCCTCTGACGAGGCCCTCTGAGCTCCAGCACCTTGCAGTGTGGAGACAGCCCCTGCCAGCAACCTCCTCTCCAAGGAGGCCTCAACCGAGGCCTAGGCCCAGGGGAAAGGCACCAGCGGGGATGAGACTGGGGAGGCGCCCGGGCATGTCTGGACCCAGTCCCCGCAGCCTGCCCCTTGGTGGGGCTGTAACCCCGGAGGCAGGAATGTCTGGGCAAGGCTGGCCAGGGGCTGGGGCCCTGCTGGGTCCTGCCCCTGGCCTGTGGGGCCTCTGAGCACAACCGGCCCTCTCCCACTGGAAGACCTCCCCGGCTGCCTCCAAAGGCCGGTTTGCAAGCACTCCCGCCCACTGTTCCCACCAAGCACGCAAAATGCTCCCAAGCCCGGGAGAAAAGCGCTTCGGGGTGGTGCTCTCTCCGGGCCCTTGCCCCTGAGCCTGGGGGCCAGGCAGGGGGAACACACTCCCAGGCCAAGGCAGAACGACATGCACACGTCTGTTCCTGCCCCCTACACCGGCAGAGAGCTCGGGGGAGCCAGAGACTGCCAGGCTGCTGCTGGGCTGGCTGCCTGTGTGGGACGGGGCAGAGCCAACCTAGGGGCAAGTTGGGCCTCTTGCTCTCCCTGCTGCCCTGAGGCTGCTGGGCCAAAGAGGTCTTGGGCATCCCGCCCTTTGCTGGTCCCTTCCCTCTGACGAGGCCCTCTGAGCTCCAGCACCTTGCAGTGTGGAGACAGCCCCTGCCAGCAACCTCCTCTCCAAGGAGGCCTAAACCGAGGCCTAGGCCCAGGGGAAAGGCACCAGCGGGGATGAGCCTGGGGAGGCGCCCGGGCATGTCTGGACCCAGTCCCCGCATCCTGCCTCTTGGTGGGGCAGTACCCCCGGAGGCCAGGAAGGTCTGGGAAAGGCTGGCCAGGGGCAGGGGACCTGCTGGGTCCTGCCCATGGCCTGTGGGGCCTCTGAGCACATCCGGCCCTCTCCCGCTGGAAGACCTCCCCGGCTGCCTCCAAAGGCCTGTTTGCCAACACTCACGCCCACTGTTCCCACCAGGCGCGCACAATGCTCCCAAGTCCGGGAGAAAAGTGCTTCGGGGTGGTGCTCTCACCGGGCCCTTGCCCCTGAGCCTGGGGGCAATGCAGGGGGAACACACTCCCAGGCCAAGGCAGAACCACATGCACACGTCTGTTCCTGCCCCCTGCACCGGCAGAGAGCTCAGGGGAGCCAGAGTCTGTCAGGCAGCTGCTGGGCTGGCCGCCTGTGTGGGAAGGGGCAGAGCCGACCTAGGGGCAAGTTGGGCCTCTTGCTCTCCCTGCTGCCCTGAGGCTGCTGGGCCAAAGAGGTCTTGGGCATCCAGCCCCTTGCTGGTCCCTTCCCTCTGACGAGGCCCTCTGAGCTCCAGCACCTTGCAGTGTGCAGAAAGCCCCTGCCAGCAACCTCCTCTCCAAGGAGGCCTCAACCGAGGCCTAGGCCCAGGGGAAAGGCACCAGCGGGGATGAGCCTGGGGAGGCGCCCGGGCATATCTGGACCCAGTCCCCGCAGCCTGCCCCTTGGTGGGGCAGTACCCCCGGAGGCCAGGAAGGTCTGGGCAAGGCTGGCCTGGGGCAGGCGCCCTGCTGGGTCCTGCCCCTGGCCTCTGGGGCCTCTGAGCACAACCGGCCCTCTCCCACTGGAAGACCTCCCTGGCTGCCTCCAAAGGCCGGTTTGCAACACTCCCGCCCGCTGTTCCCGCCAGGCACGCACAATGCTCCCAAGCCCGGGAGAAAAGCACTTCGGGGTGTTGCTCTCTCCGGGCCCTTGCCCCTGAGCCTGGGGGCCAGGTAGTGGGTCCAGACTCCCAACCAAGAAAGAACCACATGCACACGTCTGTTCCTCCCCCCTGCACCGGCAGAGAGCTCGGGGGAGCCAGAGTCTGTCAGGCAGCTGCTGGGCTGGCCGCCTGTGTGGGAAGGGGCAGAGCCGACCTAGGGGCAAGTTGGGCCTCTTGCTCTCCCTGCTGCCCTGAGGCTGCTGGGCCAAAGAGGTCTTGGGCATGCAGCCCCTTGCTGGTCCCTTCCCTCTGACGAGGCCCTCTGAGCTCCAGCACCTTGCAGTGTGGAGACAGCCCCTGCCAGCAACCTCCTCTCCAAGGAGGCCTCAAACGAGGCCTAGGCCCAGGGGAAAGGCACCAGCGGGGATGAGCCTGGGGAGGCGCCCGTCCATGTCTGGACCCAGTCCCCGCAGCCTGCCCCTTGGTGGGGCTGTTCCCCCGGTGGCCAGGAAGGTCTGGGCAAGGCTGCCAGGGGCAGGGACACTGCTGGGTCCTGCCCCTGGCCTGTGGGGCCTCTGAGCACAACCGGCACTCACCCGCTGGAAGACCTCTCCGTCTGCCTCCAAAGGCCGGTTTGCAAGCACTCCAGCCCGCTGTTCCCGCCAGGCCCGCACAATGCTCCCAAGCCCGGGAGAAAAGCGCTTCGGGCTGGTGCTCTCTCCGGGCCCTTGCCCCTGAGCCTGGGAGCCAGGCAGGGGGAACACACACCCAGGCCAAGGCAGAACGACATGCACACGTCTGTTCCTGCCCCCTACACCGGCAGAGAGCTCGGGGGAGCCAGAGACTGCCAGGCTGCTGCTGGGCTGGCTGCCTGTGTGGGACGGGGCAGAGCCGACCTAGGGGCAAGTTGGGCTTCTTGCTCTCCCTGCTGCCCTGAGGCTGCTGGGTCAAAGAGGTCTTGGGCATCCAGCCCTTTGCTGGTCCCTTCCCTCTAACGAGGCCCTCTGAGCTCCAGCACCTTGCAGTGTGGAGACAGCCCCTGCCAGCAACTCCTCTCCAAAGAGGCCTCAACCGAGGCCTATGCCCAGGGGAAAGGCACCAGCGGGGATGATCCTGGGGAGGCGCACGGACATGTCTGGACCCAGTCCCCGCAGCCTGCCCCTTGGTGGGGCAGTACCCCCGGAGGCCAGGAAGGTCTGGGCAAGGCTGGCCAGGGGCAGGGGCCCTGCTGGGTCCTGACCCTGGCCTGTGGGGCCTCTGAGCACAACCGGCCCTCTCCCACTGGAAGACCTCCCCGGCTGCCTCCAAAGTCCTGTTTGCAAACACTCCCGTCCGCTGTTCACGCCAGGCTCGCACAATGCTCCCAAGCCCGGGAGAAAAGCGCTTCGGGGTGGTGCTCTCTCCGGGCCCTTGCCCCTGAGCCTGGGGGCAAGGCAGGGGGAACACACTCCCAGGCCACAGCAGAACCACATGCCCACGTCTGTTCCTGTCCCCTGCACTGCCAGAGAGTTTGGGGGAGACAGAGTCTGTCAGGCAGCTGCTGGGTTGGCCGCCTGTGTGGGAAGGGGCAGAGCCGCCCTAGGGGCAAGTTGGGCCTCTTGCTCTCCCTGCTGCCCTGAGGCTGCTGGGCCAAAGAGGTCTTGGGCATCCAGCCCCTTACTGGTCCCTTCCCTCTGACGAGGCCCTCTGAGCTCCAGCACCTTGCAGTGTGGAGACAGCCCCTGCCAGCAACCTCCTCTCCAAGGAGGCCTCAACCGAGGCCTAGGCCCAGGGGAAAGGCACCAGCGGGGATGAGCCAGGGGAGGCGCCCGAGCATGTCTGGACCCAGTCCCCGCAGCCTGCCCCTTGGTGGGGCAGTACCCCCGGAGGCCAGGAAGGTCTGGGCAAGGCTGGCCAGGGGCACGGGCCCTGCTGCGTCCTGCCCCTGGCCTGTGGGGCCTCTGAGCACAACCGGCCCTCTCCCACTGGAAGACCTCCCCGGCTGCCTCCAAAGTCCTGTTTGCAAACACTCCCGTCCGCTGTTCACGCCAGGCTCGCACAATGCTCCCAAGCCCGGGAGAAAAGCGCTTCGGGGTGGTGCTCTCTCCGGGCCCTTGCCCCTGAGCCTGGGGGCAAGGCAGGGGGAACACACTCCCAGGCCACAGCAGAACCACATGCCCACGTCTGTTCCTGTCCCCTGCACTGCCAGAGAGCTTGGGGGAGCCAGAGTCTGTCAGGCAGCTGCTGGGTTGGCCGCCTGTGTGGGAAGGGGCAGAGCCGCCCTAGGGGCAAGTTGGGCCTCTTGCTCTCCCTGCTGCCCTGAGGCTGCTGGGCCAAAGAGGTCTTGGGCATCCAGCCCCTTACTGGGCCCTTCCCTCTGACGAGGCCCTCTGAGCTCCAGCACCTTGCAGTGTGGAGACAGCCCCTGCCAGCAACCTCCTCTCCAAGGAGGCCTCAACCGAGGCCTAGGCCCAGGGGAAAGGCACCAGCGGGGATGAGCCAGGGGAGGCGCCCGAGCATGTCTGGACCCAGTCCCCGCAGCCTGCCCCTTGGTGGGGCAGTACCCCCGGAGGCCAGGAAGGTCTGGGCAAGGCTGGCCAGGGGCACGGGCCCTGCTGCGTCCTGCCCCTGGCCTGTGGGGCCTCTGAGCACAACCGGCCCTCTCCCACTGGAAGACCTCCCCGGCTGCCTCCAAAGGCCGGTTTGCAAGCGCTCCCTCCCACTGTTCCCATCAGGCGTGCACAATGCTCCCAAGCCCGGGAGATAAGCGCTTCAGGGTGGTGCTCTCTCCGGGCCCTTGCCCCTGAGCCTGGGGGCAAAGCAGGGTGTCCACACTCCCAGGCCAAGGCAGAACAACATGCACACGTCTGTTCCTGCCCCCTACACCGGCAGAGAGCTCGGAGGAGCCAGAGACTGCCAGGCTGCTGCTGGGCTGGCTGCCTGGGTTGGAAGGGGCAGAGCCGACCTAGGGGCAAGTTGGGCCTCTTGCTCTCCCTGCTGCCCTGAGTGTGCTGGGCCAAAGAGGTCTTGGGCATCCAGCCCCTTGCTGGTCCCTTCCCTCTGACGAGGCCCTCTGAGCTCCAGCACCTTGCAGTGTGGAGACAGCCCCTGCCAGTAACCTCCTCTCCAAGGAGGCCTCAACCGAGGCCTAGGCCCAGGGGAAAGGCATCAGCGGGGATGAGCCGGGGGAGGCGCCCGGGTATGTCTGGACCCAGTCCCCGCAGCCTGCCCCTTGGTGGGGCAGTACCCCCGGAGGCCAGGAAGATCTGGGCAAGGCTGGCCAGGGACAGGGGCCCTGCTGGGTCCTGCCCCTGGCCTGTGGGGCCTCTGAGCACAACCGGCCCTCTCCCACTGGAAGACCTCCCCAGGCTGCCTCCAAAGGCCGGTTTGCAAACACTCCCGCCCGCTGTTCACGCCAGGCATGCACAATGCTCCCAAGCCCGGGAGAAAAGCGCTTCTGGGTGGTGCTTTCTCCGGGCCCTTGCCCCTGAGCCTGTGGGGAAGGCATGGGGGACACACTCCCAGACCAAGGCAGAACGACATGCACACGTCTGTTCCTATCCCCTGCACCGGCAGAGAGCTCGGGGGAGCCAGCGGCTGTCAGGCAGCTGCTGGGCTGGCCGCCTGTGTGGGAAGGGGCAGAGCCGACCTAGGGGCAAGTTGGGCCTCTTGATCTCCCTGCTGCCCTGAGGCTGCTGGGCCAAAGAGGTCTTGGGCATCCAGCCCCTTACTGGTCCCTTCCCTCTCTCGAGGCCCTCTGAGCTCCAGCACCTTGCAGTGTGGAGACAGGCCCTGCCAGCAATCTCCTCTCCAAGGAGGTCTCAACCGAGGCCTAGGCCCAGGGGAAAGGCACCAGAAGGGATGAGCCAGGGGAGGCGCCCGGGCATGTCTGGACCCAGTCCCGGCAGTCTGCCCCTTGGTGGCGCAGTACCCCGGAGGCCAGGAAGGTCTGGGCAAGGCTGCCAGGGGCAGGGACACTGCTGGGTCCTGCTCCTGGCCTGTGGGTCCTCTGAGCACAACCGGCACTCTCCCGCTGGAAGACCTCCCCGGCTGCCTCCAAAGGCCGGTTTGCAAGCACTCCCACCCGCTGTTCCCGCCAGGCACGCACAATGCTCCCAAGCCCGGGAGAAAAGCGCTTCGGGGTGGTGCTCTCTCCGGGCCTTTTCCCCTGAGCCTGGGGGCCAGGCAGGGGGTCCACACTCCCAGGCCAAGGCACAACGACATGCACACGTCTGTTCCTGCCCCCTACACCGGCAGAGAGCTCAGTGGAGCCAGAGTCTGTCAGACAGCTGCTGGGCTGGCCGCCTGTGTGGGAAGGGGCAGAGCCGACCTAGGGGCAAGTTGGGCCTCTTGCTCTCCCTGCTGCCCTGAGGCTGCTGGGCCAAAGAGGTCTTGGGCATCCAGCCCCTTTCTGGTCCCTTCCCTCTGACGAGGCCCTCTGAGCTCAAGCACCTTGCAGTGTGGAGACAGCCCCTCCCAGCAACCTCCTCTCCCAGGAGGCCTCAACCGAGGCCTAGGCCCAGGGGAAAGGCACCAGCGGGGATGAGCCTGGGGAGGCGCCCGGGCATGTCTGGACCCAGTCCCCGCAGCCTGCCCCTTGGTGGGGCAGTACCCCCGGAGGCCAGGAAGATCTGGGCAAGGCTGGCCAGGGGCAGGCGCCCTGCTGGGTCCTGCCCCTGGCCTGTGGGGCCTCTGAGCACAACCGGCCCTCTCCCACTGGAAGACCTCCCCGGCTGCCTCCAAAGGCCGGTTTGCAATCACTCCCGCCCTCTGTTCACGCCAGGCACGCACAATGCTCCCAAGCCCGGGAGAAAAGCGCTTCGGGGTGGTGCTCTCTCCGGGCCCTTGCCCCTGAGCCTGGGGGCAATGCAGGGGGAACACACTCCCAGGCCAAGGCAGAACCACATGCACACGTCTGTTCCTGCCCCCTGCACAGGCAGAGAGCTAGGGGAGCCAGAGTCTTTCAGGCAGCTGCTGGGCTGGCCACCTGTGTGGGAAGGGGCAGAGCCGACCTAGGGGCAAGTTGGGCCTCTTGCTCTCCCTGCTGCCCTGAGGCTGCTGGGCCAAAGAGGTCTTGGGCATCCAGCCCCTTACTGGTCCCTTCCCTCTGACGAGGCCCTCTGAGCTCCAGCACCTTGCAGTGTGGAGACAGCCCCTGCCAGCAACCTCTCTCCAAGGAGGCCTCAACCGAGGCCTAGGCCCAGGGGAAAGGCACCAGCGGGGATGAGCCTGGGGAGGGTCCCGGGCATGTCTGGACCCAGTCCCCGCAGCCTGCCCCTTGGTGGGGCTGTAACCCCGGAGGCAGGACCGTCTGTGCAAGGCTGGCCAGGGGCAGGGGCCCTCCTGGGTCCTGCCCCTGGCCTGTGGGGCCTCTGAGCACAACCGGCCCTCTCCCACTGGAAGACCTCCCCGGCTGCCTCCAAAGGCCGGTTTGCAAGCACTTCTGCCTGCTGTTCCCGCCACACGCGCACAATGCTCCCAAGCCCGGGAGAAAAGCGTTTCGGGGTGGTGTTCTCTCTGGGCCCAAGAAAGACCTCCCGGGCTGCCCCCAAAGGCCGGTTTGCAAGCACTCCCACTCGCTGTTCCCGCCATCCGTGCAAATGCTCCAAGCCCAGGAGAAAAGCGCTTCGGGGTGGTGCTCTCTCCCGGCCCTTGGAAGACCTCCCCGGCTGCCTCCAAAGGCTGGTTTTCAAGAACTCCCTCCCGCTGTCCCGCCAGCCGCACACAATGCTCCCAATCACGGGAGAAAAGCGCTTCGGGGTGGTGATCTCTCCGGGCCCTTGGAAGACCTCCCCGGCTGCCTCCAAAGGCCGGTTTGCAAGCACTCATGCCCCCTGTTCCCGCCCGCCGCGCACAATGCTCCCAAGCCCGGGAGAAAAGCGCTTTGGGGTGGTGCTCTCTCCTGGCCCTTGGAAGACCTCCCCGGCTGCCTCCAAAGGCCGGTTTGCAAGCACTCAATCCCGCTGTTCCCGCCAGCCGCGCACAATGCTCCCAAGCCCGGGAGAAAAGCGCTTCGGGGTGGTGCTCTCTCCCGGCCCTTGGAAGACCTCCCCGGCTGCCTCCAAAGGCTGGTTTCAAGAACTCCCTCCCGCTGACCCGCCAGCCGCACACAATGCTCCCAAGCCCGGGAGAAAAGCATTTTGGGGTGGTGCTCTCTCCGGGCCCTTGGAAGACCTCCCCGGCTGCCTCCAAAGGACGGTTTTCAAGCACTCTTGCCTGCTGTTCCCGCCACCCGCGCACAATGCTCCCAAGCCCGGGAGAAAAGCGCTTCGGGGTGGTGCTCTCTAAAGGCCCTTGGAAGACCTCCCCGGCTGCCTCCAAAGGCCGGTTTGCAAGGACTCCTTCCTGCTGTTCCCGCCAGCCACGCACAATGCTCCCAAGCCCGGGAGAAAAGCATTTTGGGGTGGTGCTCACTCCGGGCCCTTGGAAGACCTCCCCGGCTGCCTCCAAAGGCCAGTTTGCAAGCACTCCTGCCTGCTGTTCCCGCCAGCCGCGCACAATGCTCCCAAGCCCGGGAGAAAAGCGCTTCAGGGTGGTGCTCTCTCCGGGCACCTTCAAGACCTCCCCGGCTGCCTCCAAAGGCAGGTTTGTAAGTACTCATTCCCGCTGCTTCCGCCAGCCACGCACAATGCTCCCAAGCCCGGGAGAAAAGCATTTTGGGGTAGTGATCAGTCTGGGCCCTTGGAAGACCTCCCCGGCTCTCCCCAAAGGCCGGTTTGGAAGCACTCCCACTCGCTGTTCCCGCCATCCGCGCAAATGTTCCAAGCCCGGGAGAAAAGCGCTTCGGGGTGGTGCTCTCTCCTGGCCCTTGGAAGACCTCCCCGGCTGCCTCCAAAGGCCGGTTTGCAAGCACTCCCGCCCGCTGTTCCCGCCAGCCGCGCACAATGCTCCCAATCACGGGAGAAAAGCGCTTCCGGGTGGTGCTCTCTCCTGGCCCTTGGAAGACCTCCCCGTCTGCCTCCAATGGCCAGTTTGCAAGCACTCATGCCCGCTGTTCCCACCAGCCGCGCACAATGCTCCCAATCCCGGGGGAAAAACGTTTTGGGGTGGTGCTCAAACCGGGCCCTGAAAGACCTCCCCGGCTGCCTCCTAAGGCCGGTTTTCAAGCACTCCTGCCTGCTGTTCCCGCCACCCGCGCACAATGCTCCCAAGCACGGGAGAAAAGTGCTTCGGGGTGGTGCTCTCTCCGGGCCCTTGGAAGACGTCCCCGGCTGCCTCCAAAGGCCGGTTTGCAAGCACTCATGACCGTTGTTCCCACCAGCCGCGCACAATGCTCCCAAGCCCAGGAGAAAAGCATTTTGGGGTGGTGCTCACTCCGAGCCCTTGGAAGACCTCCCCGGCTGCCTCCAAAGGCCAGTTTGCAAGCACTCCTGCCTGCTGTTCCCGCCAGCCGCGCACAATGCTCCCAAGCCCGGGAGAAAAGCGCTTCGGGGTGGTGCTCTCTCCGGGCACTTTCAAGACCTCCCCGGCTGCCTCCAAAGGCCGGTTTGTAAGTACTCATTCCCGCTGCTTCCGCCAGCCACGCACAATGCTCCCAATCCCGGGAGAAAAGCATTTTGGGGTGGTGCTCTCTCCGGGCCCTTGGAAGACCTCCCGGGCTGCCTCCAAAGGCCGGTTTGTAAGCACTCATGTCTGCTGTTCCCGACAGCCGCACACAATGCTCCCAAGCCCGGGAGAAAAGCATTTTGGGGTGGTGATCAGTCCGGGGCCTTGGAAGACCTCCCCGGCTGCCTCCAAAGGACAGTTTGCAAGCACTCATGCCCGCTGTTCCCGCCAGCCGCGCACAATGCTCCCAAGACCGTGAGAAATGCGCTTCGGGGTGGTGTTCTCTCCGGGACCATGGAGGACGTCCCCGGCTGCCCCCAAAGGCCGCTTTGCAAGCACTCCCACTCGCTGTTCCCGCCAGCCACACACAATGTTCCAAAACCCCGGAGAAAAGCGCTTCGGGGTGGTGCTCTCTCCGGGCCCTTGGAAGACTTCTCTGGCTGCCTCCAAAGGCCGGTTTGCAAGAATTCCCTCCCGCTGTTCCACCAGCCGCACACAATGCTCCAAAACCCGAGAGAAAAGCCCTTCGAGGTGGTGTTCTCTCCGGGCCCTTGGAAGACCTCCCCGGCTGCCTCCAAAGGCCGGTTTCCAAGCACTCCTGCCTGCTGTTCCCGCCACACGCGCACAATGCACCCAAGCCCGGGAGAAAAGCGCTTCGGGGTGGTGCTCTCTCCGGGCCTTTGGAAGACCTCCCCGGCTGCCTCCAAAGGCCGGTTTGCAAGCACTCCTGCCTGCTGTTCCCGCCAGGCACGCACAATGCTCCCAATCATGGGAGAAAAGTGCCTCGGGATGGTGCTCTCTCCGGGCCCTTGGAAGACCTCCCCGGCTACCTCCAAAGGCGGGTTTGCAAGTACTCATTCCCGCTGTTCCCGCCAGCTGCGCACAATGCTCCCAAGCCCGGGAGAAAAGCATTTTGGGGTGGTGCTCTCTCCGGGCCCTTGGAAGACCACCCCGGCTGCCTCAAAAGGCCGGTTTGCAAGCACTCAGGCCCGCTGTTCCCGCCAGCCGCGTACAATGCTCCCTAGCCCGGGAGAAAAGCATTTTGGGGTGGTGCTCACTCCGGGAACTTGAAAGACCTGCCCGGCTGCCTCCAAAGTCCGGTTTGCAAGAACTCATGCCCGCTGTTCCCGCCAGCCGCGCACAATGCTCCCAAGACCGGGAGAAATGCGCTTCGGGGTGGTGTTCTCTCCGTGCCCATGGAGGACCTCCCCAGCTGCCGCCAAAGGCCGGTTTGCAATCACTCCCACTCACTGTTCCGGCCAGCCACGCACATGCTCCAAAACACGGGAGAGAAGCGCTTTGGGGTGGTGCTCTCTCCCGGCCCTTGGAAGACTTCCCCGGCTGCCTCCAAAGGCCGGTTTGCAAGAACTCCCTCCCGCTGTCCCGCCAGCCGCACATAATGCTCCCAATCACGGGAGAAAAGCGCTTCGGGGTGGTGCTCTCTCAGGGCCCTTTGAAGACCTCCCCGGCTGCCTCCAATGGCCGGTATGCAAGCACTCATGCCCGCTGTTCCCACCAGCCGTGTACCATGCTCCCAAGCACGGGAGAAAAGCATTTTGGGGTGGTGCTCACTCCTTGCCCTTGGAAGACCTCCGCGCCTGCCTCCAAAGGCCGGTTTGCAAGCACTCCTGCCTGCTGTTCCCGCCACCCGCGCACACTGCTCCCAAGCCCGGGAGAAAAGCGCATCGGAGTGGTGTTCTCTCCGGGCCCATGGAAGACCTCCCCAGCTGCCCCCAAAGGCCGGTTTGCAAGCATTCCCACTAGCTGTTCCCGCCAGCCATGCAAATGCTCCCAAGCCGGGGGGAAAAGCATTTTGGGGTGGTGCTCTCTCCGGGCGATTGCCCCTGTGCCTGGGGGCCAGGCAGGGGGTCCACACTCCCAGGCCAAGTCAGAACCACATGCACACGTTTGTTCCTGCCCCCTGCACCGGCAGAGAGCTCGGGGGAGCCAGAGTCTGCCAGGAAGCTGCTGGGCTGGCTGCCTGTGTGGGAAGGGGCAGAGCCAACCTAGGGGCAAGTTGTGGCCTCTGGCTCTCCCTGCTGCCCTGAGGTTGCTGGGCCAAAGAGGTCTTGAGCATCCAGCCCCTTGCTGGTCCCTTCCCACTGACGAGGCCCTCTGAGCTCCAGCATCTCGCAGTGTGGAGACAGCCCCTGCCAGCAACCTCCTCTCCAAGGAGGCCTCAACCGAGGCCTAGGCCGAGGGGAAAGGCACCAGCGGGAATGAGCCTGCCGAGGCGCCCGGGCATGTCTGGACCCAGGCGCCGCAGCCTGCCCCTTGGTGGGGCAGTACCCCCGGAGGTCAGGAAGGTCTGGGAAAAGCTGGCAGGGACAGGGGCCCTGCTGTGTACTGTCCCTGGCCTGTGGGGCCTCTGAGCTCAACCGGCCCTCTCCCGCTGGAATACTTCCCCAGCTGCCTCCAAAGGCCGGTTTGCCAACACTCCGCCCACTGTTCCCACCAGGAACGCACAATGCTCCCAAGCCCGGGAGAAAAGCACTTCGGGGTGGTGCTCTCTCCGGGCCCTTGCCCCTGAGCCTGGGGCCAGGCAGCTGATCCACACTCCCAGGCCAAGGCAGAACCACATGCACACGTCTGTTCCTGCCCCCTGCACCGGCAGAGAGCTCAGGGAAGCCAGAGTCTGTCAGGCAGCTGCTGGGCTGGCCGCCTGTGTGGGAAGGGGCAGAGCTGACCTAGGGGCAAGTTGGGCCTCTTGCTCTCCCTGCTGCCCTGAGGCTGCTGGGCCAAAGAGGTCTTGGGCATCCAGCCCCTTGCTGGTCCCTTCCATCTGACGAGGCCCTCTGAGCTCCAGCACCTTGCAGTGTGGAGACAGCCTTTGCCAGCAACCTCCTCTGCAACGAGGCCTCAACCGAGGCCTAGGCCCAGGGGAAAGGCACCAGCGGGGATGAACCTGGGGAGGCGCCCGAGCATGTATGGACCCAGTCCCCGCAGCCTGCCCCTTGGTGGGGCTGTACCCCCGGAGGCCAGGAAGGTCTGGGCAAGGCTGGCCAGGGGCAGGGGCCCTGCTGGGTCCTGCCCCTGGCCTGTGGGGCCTCTGAGCACAACCGGCCCTCTCCCACTGGAAGACCTCCCCGGCTGCCTCCAAAGGCCGGTTTGCAAGCCCTCCCGCCCACTGTTCCCAGCAGGCGCGCACAGTGCTCCCAAGCCCGGGAGAAAAGCACTTCGGGGTGGTGCTCTCACCGGGCCCTTGCCCCTGAGCCTGGGGGCAATGCAGGGGGAACACACTCCCAGGCCAAGGCAGAACCATATGCACACGTCTGTTCCTGCCCCCTGCACTGGCAGAGAGCGCAGGGGAGCCAGAGTCTGTCAGGCAGCTGCTGGGTTGGCCGCCTGTGTGGGAAGGGGCAGAGCCGCCCTAGGGGCAAGTTGGGCCTCTTGCTCTCCCTGCTGCCCTGAGGCTGCTGGGCCAAAGGCGTCTTGGGCATCCAGCCCCTTACTGGTCCCTTCCCTCTGACGAGGCCCTCTGAGCTCCAGCACCTTGCAGTGTGGAGACAGCCCCTGCCAGCAACCTCCTCTCCAAGGAGGCCTCAAGCGAGGCCTAGGCCCAGGGGAAAGGCACCAGCGGGGATGAGACTGGGGAGGCGCCCGGGCATGTCTGGACCCAGTCCCCGCAGCCTGCCCCTTGGTGGGGCTGTAACCCCGGAGGCAGGAATGTCTGGGCAAGGCTGGCCAGGGGCTGGGGTCCTGATGGGTCCTGCCCCTGGCCTGTGGGGCCTCTGAGCACAACCGGCCCTCTCCCACTGGAAGACCCCCTCAGCTGCCTCCAAAGGCCGGTTTGCAAGCACTCCCGCCCACTGTTCCCACCAAGCACGCAAAATGCTCCCAAGCCCGGGAAAAAAGTGCTTCGGGGTGGTGCTCTCTCCCGGCCCTTGCCCCTGAGCCTGGGTGCCAGGCATGGGTCCACACTCCCAGGCCAAGGCAGAACCACATGCACACGTCTGTTCCTGCCCCCTGCACAGGCAGAGAGCTCGGGGAGCCAGAGTCTGTCAGGCAGCTGCTGGGTTGGCCGCCTGTGTGGGAAGGGGCAGAGCCGCCCTAGGGGCAAGTTGGGCCTCTTGCTCTCCCTGCTTCCCTGAGGCTACTGGGCCAAAGACGTCTTGGGCATCCAGCCCCTTACTGGTCCCTTCCCTCTGACGAGGCCCTCTGAGCTCCAGCACCTTGCAGTGTGGAGACAGCCCCTGCCAGCAACCTCCTCTCCAAGGAGGCCTCAACCGAGGCCTAGGCCCATGGGAAAGGCACCAGCGGGGATGAGCCAGGGGAGGCGCCCGAGCATGTCTGGACCCAGTCCCTGCAGCCTGCCCCTTGGTGGGGCTGTACCCCCGGAGGCCAGGAAGGTCTGGGCAAGGCTGGCCAGGGACAGGGGCCCTGCTGGGTCCTGCTCCTGGCCTGTGGGGCCTCTGAGCACAACCGGCCCTCTCCCACTGGAAGACCTCCCCGGCTGCCGCCAAAGGCCGGTTTGCAAGCGCTCCCGCCCACTGTTCCCAGCAGGCGCGCACAGTGCTCCCAAGCCCGGGAGAAAAGCACTTCGGGGTGGTGCTCTCACCGGGCCCTTGCCCCTGAGCCTGGGGGCAATGCAGGGGGAACACACTCCCAGGCCAAGGCAGAACCACATGAACACGTCTGATCTGCCCCCTGCACAGGCAGAGAGCTCAGGGGAGCCAGAGTCTGTCAGGCAGCTGCTGGGCTGGCCGCCTGTGTGGGAAGGGGCAGAGCCGACCTAGGGGCAAGTTGGGCCTCTTGCTCTCCCTGCTTCCCTGAGGCTGCTGGGCCAAAGAGGTCTTGGGCATCCAGCCCCTTGCTGGTCCCTTCCCTCTGACGAGGCCCTCTGAGCTCCAGCACCTTGCAGTGTGGAGACAGCCCATGCCAGGAACCTCCTCTCCAAGGAGGCCTCAACCGAGGCCTAGGCCCAGGGGAAAGGCACCAGCGGGGATGAGCCTGGGGAGGCGCCCGGGCATGTCTGGACCCAGTCCCCGCAGCCTGCCCCTTGGTGGGGCTGTACCCCCGGAGGCAGGAAGGTCTGGGCAAGGCTGGCCAGGGGCAGGGGCCCTGCTGGGTCCTGCCCCTGGCCTGTGGGGCCTCTGAGCACAACCGGCCCTCTCCCGCTGGAAGACCTCCCCGGCTGCCTCCAAAGGGCGTTTTACAAACACTCCCGCCCACTGTTCCCACCAGGCGCGCAAAATGCTCCCAAGCCCGGGAGAAAAGCGCTTCGGGGTGGTGCTCTCTCCCGGCCCTTGCCCCTGAGCCTGTGGCCAGGCAGTGGATCCACACTACCAGGCCAAGGCAGAACCACATGCACACGTCTGTTCCTGCCCCCTCCACCGGCAGAGAGCTGGGGGGAGCCAGAGTCTGTCAGGCAGCTGCTGGGCTGGCCGCCTGTGTGGGAAGGGGCAGAACCGACCTAGGGGCAAGTTGGGCCTCTTGCTCTCCCTGCTGCCCTGAGGCTGCTGGGCCAAAGAGGTCTTGGGCATCCAGCCCCTTGCTGGTCCCTTCCCTCTGACGATGCCCTCTGAGCTCCAGCACCTTGCAGTGTGGAGACAGCCCCTGCCAGCAACCTCCTCTCCAAGGAGGCCTCAACCGAGGCCTAGGCCCAGGGGAAAGGCACCAGCGGGGATGAGCCAGTGGAGGCGCCCGGGCATGTCTGGACCCAGTCCCCGCAGCCTGCCCCTTGGTGGTGCAGTACCCCCGGAGGCCAGGAAGGTCTGGGCAAGGCTGGCGAGGGGCAGGGGCCCTGCTGGGTCCTGCCCCTGGCCTGTGGGGCCTCTGAGCACAACCGGCCCTCTCCCACTGGAAGAACTCCCCGGCTGCCTACAAAGCCCGGTTTGCCAACACTCGCGCCCCGCTGTTCCCGCCAGGCACGCACAATGCTCCCAAGCCCGGGAGAAAACCGCTTCGGAGTGGTGCTCTCTCCGGGCCCTTGCCCCTGAGCCTGGGGCCAGGCAGGTGATCCACACTCCCAGGCCAAGGCAGAACCACATGCACACGTCTGTTCCTGCCCCCTGCACCGGCAGAGAGCTCGCGGGAGCCAGAGTCTCTCAGGCAGCTGCTGGGCTGGCCGCCTGAGTGGGAAGGGGCAGAGCTGACCTAGGGGCAAGTTGAGCCTCTTGCTCTCCCTGCTTCCCAGAGGCTGCTGGGCCAAAGAGGTCTTGGGCATCCAGCCCCTTGCTGGTCCCTTCCCTCTGACGAGGCCCTCTGAGCTCCAGCACCTTGCAGTGTGGAGACAGCCCCTGCCAGCAACCTCCTCTCCAAGGAGGCCTCAACCGAGGCCTAGGCCCAGGGGAAAGGCACCAGCGGGGATGAGCCAGTGGAGGCGCCCGGGCATGTCTGGACCCAGTCCCCGCAGCCTGCCCCTTGGTGGTGCAGTACCCCCGGAGGCCAGGAAGGTCTGGGCAAGGCTGGCGAGGGGCAGGGGCCCTGCTGGGTCCTGCCCCTGGCCTGTGGGGCCTCTGAGCACAACCGGCCCTCTCCCACTGGAAGACCTCCCCGGCTGCCTGCAAAGGCCGGTTTGCAAGCACTCCCGCCTACTGTTCCCACCAGGCGCGCACAATGCTCCCAAGCCCGGGAGAAAAGCGCTTCGGGTTGGTGCTCTCTCCGGGCCCTTGCCCCTGAGCCTGGGGGCCAGGCAGGGGGTCCACACTCCCAGACCAAGGCAGAACCACATGCACACGTCTGTTCCTGCCCCCTGCACAGGCAGAGAGCTCGGGGGAGCCAGAGTCTGTCAGGCAGCTGCTGGGCTGGCCGCCTGTGTGGGAAGGGGCAGAGCCGACCTAGGGGCAAGTTGGGCCTCTTGCTCTCCCTGCTGCCCTGAGGCTGCTGGGCCAAAGAGGTCTTGGGCATCCAGCCCCTTGCTGGTCCCTTCCCTCTGACGAGGCCCTCTGAGCTCCAGCACCTTGCAGTGTGGAGACAGCCCCTGCCAGTAACCTCTCTCCAAGGAGGCCTCAACCGAGGCCTAGGCCCAGGGGAAAGGCACCAGCGGGGATGAGCCAGGGGAGGCGCTCGGCCATGTCTGGACCCAGTCCCCGCAGCCTGCCCCTTGGTGGGGCAGTACCCCCGGAGGCGAGGAAGATCTGGGCAAGGCTGGCCAGGGGCAGGGGCCCTGCTGGGTCATGCCCCTGGCCTGTGGGGCCTCTGAGCACAACCGGCCCTCTCTCGTTGGAAGACCTCCCCGGCTGCCTCCAATGGCCGGTTTGCAAGCCCTCATGCCCGCTGTTCCCACCAGCCGCGCACAATGCTCCCTAGCCCGGGAGAAAAGCATTTTTGGGTGGTGCTCACTCCGGGCCCTTGGAAGACCTCCGTGGCTGCCTCCAAGGCCGGTTTGCAAGCACTTCTGCCTCCTTCTCCCGCCACACGCGCACAATGCTCCCAAGCCCGGGAGAAAAGCGTTTCGGGGTGGTGTTCTCTCTGGGCCCAAGAAAGACCTCCCGGGCTGCCCACAAAGGCCGGTTTGCAAGCACTCCCACTCGCTGTTCCCGCCATCCGTGCAAATGCTCCAAGCCCAGGAGAAAAGCGCTTCGGGGTGGTGCTCTCTCCCGGCCCTTGGAAGACCTCCCCGGCTGCCTCCAAAGGCTGGTTTTCAAGAACTCCCTCCCGCTGTCCCGCCAGCCGCACACAATGCTCCCAATCACGGGAGAAAAGCGCTTCGGGGTGGTGATCTCTCCCGGCCCTTGGAAGACCTCCCCGGCTGCCTCCAAAGGCCGGTTTGCAAGCACTCATGCCCGCTGTTCCCGCCCGCCGCGCACAATGCTCCCAAGCCCGGGAGAAAAGCGCTTCGGGGTGGTGCTCTCTCCCGGCCCTTGGAAGACCTCCGCGCCTGCCTCCAAAGGCCGGTTTGCAAGCACTCCTGCCTGCTGTTCCCGCCACCCGCGCACACTGCTCCCAAGCCCGGGAGAAAAGCGCATCGGAGTGGTGTTCTCTCCGGGCCCATGGAAGACCTCCCCAGCTGCCCCCAAAGGCCGGTTTGCAAGCATTCCCACTAGCTGTTCCCGCCAGCCATGCAAATGCTCCCAAGCCGGGGGGAAAAGCATTTTGGGGTGGTGCTCTCTCCGGGCGATTGCCCCTGTGCCTGGGGGCCAGGCAGGGGGTCCACACTCCCAGGCCAAGTCAGAACCACATGCACACGTTTGTTCCTGCCCCCTGCACCGGCAGAGAGCTCGGGGGAGCCAGAGTCTGCCAGGAAGCTGCTGGGCTGGCTGCCTGTGTGGGAAGGGGCAGAGCCAACCTAGGGGCAAGTTGTGGCCTCTGGCTCTCCCTGCTGCCCTGAGGTTGCTGGGCCAAAGAGGTCTTGAGCATCCAGCCCCTTGCTGGTCCCTTCCCACTGACGAGGCCCTCTGAGCTCCAGCATCTCGCAGTGTGGAGACAGCCCCTGCCAGCAACCTCCTCTCCAAGGAGGCCTCAACCGAGGCCTAGGCCGAGGGGAAAGGCACCAGCGGGAATGAGCCTGCCGAGGCGCCCGGGCATGTCTGGACCCAGGCGCCGCAGCCTGCCCCTTGGTGGGGCAGTACCCCCGGAGGTCAGGAAGGTCTGGGAAAAGCTGGCAGGGACAGGGGCCCTGCTGTGTACTGTCCCTGGCCTGTGGGGCCTCTGAGCTCAACCGGCCCTCTCCCGCTGGAATACTTCCCCAGCTGCCTCCAAAGGCCGGTTTGCCAACACTCCGCCCACTGTTCCCACCAGGAACGCACAATGCTCCCAAGCCCGGGAGAAAAGCACTTCGGGGTGGTGCTCTCTCCGGGCCCTTGCCCCTGAGCCTGGGGCCAGGCAGCTGATCCACACTCCCAGGCCAAGGCAGAACCACATGCACACGTCTGTTCCTGCCCCCTGCACCGGCAGAGAGCTCAGGGAAGCCAGAGTCTGTCAGGCAGCTGCTGGGCTGGCCGCCTGTGTGGGAAGGGGCAGAGCTGACCTAGGGGCAAGTTGGGCCTCTTGCTCTCCCTGCTGCCCTGAGGCTGCTGGGCCAAAGAGGTCTTGGGCATCCAGCCCCTTGCTGGTCCCTTCCATCTGACGAGGCCCTCTGAGCTCCAGCACCTTGCAGTGTGGAGACAGCCTTTGCCAGCAACCTCCTCTGCAACGAGGCCTCAACCGAGGCCTAGGCCCAGGGGAAAGGCACCAGCGGGGATGAACCTGGGGAGGCGCCGGAGCATGTATGGACCCAGTCCCCGCAGCCTGCCCCTTGGTGGGGCTGTACCCCCGGAGGCCAGGAAGGTCTGGGCAAGGCTGGCCAGGGGCAGGGGCCCTGCTGGGTCCTGCCCCTGGCCTGTGGGGCCTCTGAGCACAACCGGCCCTCTCCCACTGGAAGACCTCCCCGGCTGCCTCCAAAGGCCGGTTTGCAAGCCCTCCCGCCCACTGTTCCCAGCAGGCGCGCACAGTGCTCCCAAGCCCGGGAGAAAAGCACTTCGGGGTGGTGCTCTCACCGGGCCCTTGCCCCTGAGCCTGGGGGCAATGCAGGGGGAACACACTCCCAGGCCAAGGCAGAACCATATGCACACGTCTGTTCCTGCCCCCTGCACTGGCAGAGAGCGCAGGGGAGCCAGAGTCTGTCAGGCAGCTGCTGGGTTGGCCGCCTGTGTGGGAAGGGGCAGAGCCGCCCTAGGGGCAAGTTGGGCCTCTTGCTCTCCCTGCTGCCCTGAGGCTGCTGGGCCAAAGGCGTCTTGGGCATCCAGCCCCTTACTGGTCCCTTCCCTCTGACGAGGCCCTCTGAGCTCCAGCACCTTGCAGTGTGGAGACAGCCCCTGCCAGCAACCTCCTCTCCAAGGAGGCCTCAAGCGAGGCCTAGGCCCAGGGGAAAGGCACCAGCGGGGATGAGACTGGGGAGGCGCCCGGGCATGTCTGGACCCAGTCCCCGCAGCCTGCCCCTTGGTGGGGCTGTAACCCCGGAGGCAGGAATGTCTGGGCAAGGCTGGCCAGGGGCTGGGGTCCTGATGGGTCCTGCCCCTGGCCTGTGGGGCCTCTGAGCACAACCGGCCCTCTCCCACTGGAAGACCCCCTCAGCTGCCTCCAAAGGCCGGTTTGCAAGCACTCCCGCCCACTGTTCCCACCAAGCACGCAAAATGCTCCCAAGCCCGGGAAAAAAGTGCTTCGGGGTGGTGCTCTCTCCCGGCCCTTGCCCCTGAGCCTGGGTGCCAGGCATGGGTCCACACTCCCAGGCCAAGGCAGAACCACATGCACACGTCTGTTCCTGCCCCCTGCACAGGCAGAGAGCTCGGGGAGCCAGAGTCTGTCAGGCAGCTGCTGGGTTGGCCGCCTGTGTGGGAAGGGGCAGAGCCGCACTAGGGGCAAGTTGGGCCTCTTGCTCTCCCTGCTTCCCTGAGGCTACTGGGCCAAAGACGTCTTGGGCATCCAGCCCCTTACTGGTCCCTTCCCTCTGACGAGGCCCTCTGAGCTCCAGCACCTTGCAGTGTGGAGACAGCCCCTGCCAGCAACCTCCTCTCCAAGGAGGCCTCAACCGAGGCCTAGGCCCATGGGAAAGGCACCAGCGGGGATGAGCCAGGGGAGGCGCCCGAGCATGTCTGGACCCAGTCCCTGCAGCCTGCCCCTTGGTGGGGCTGTACCCCCGGAGGCCAGGAAGGTCTGGGCAAGGCTGGCCAGGGACAGGGGCCCTGCTGGGTCCTGCTCCTGGCCTGTGGGGCCTCTGAGCACAACCGGCCCTCTCCCACTGGAAGACCTCCCCGGCTGCCGCCAAAGGCCGGTTTGCAAGCGCTCCCGCCCACTGTTCCCAGCAGGCGCGCACAGTGCTCCCAAGCCCGGGAGAAAAGCACTTCGGGGTGGTGCTCTCACCGGGCCCTTGCCCCTGAGCCTGGGGGCAATGCAGGGGGAACACACTCCCAGGCCAAGGCAGAACCACATGAACACGTCTGATCTGCCCCCTGCACAGGCAGAGAGCTCAGGGGAGCCAGAGTCTGTCAGGCAGCTGCTGGGCTGGCCGCCTGTGTGGGAAGGGGCAGAGCCGACCTAGGGGCAAGTTGGGCCTCTTGCTCTCCCTGCTTCCCTGAGGCTGCTGGGCCAAAGAGGTCTTGGGCATCCAGCCCCTTGCTGGTCCCTTCCCTCTGACGAGGCCCTCTGAGCTCCAGCACCTTGCAGTGTGGAGACAGCCCATGCCAGGAACCTCCTCTCCAAGGAGGCCTCAACCGAGGCCTAGGCCCAGGGGAAAGGCACCAGCGGGGATGAGCCTGGGGAGGCGCCCGGGCATGTCTGGACCCAGTCCCCGCAGCCTGCCCCTTGGTGGGGCTGTACCCCCGGAGGCAGGAAGGTCTGGGCAAGGCTGGCCAGGGGCAGGGGCCCTGCTGGGTCCTGCCCCTGGCCTGTGGGGCCTCTGAGCACAACCGGCCCTCTCCCGCTGGAAGACCTCCCCGGCTGCCTCCAAAGGGCGTTTTACAAACACTCCCGCCCACTGTTCCCACCAGGCGCGCAAAATGCTCCCAAGCCCGGGAGAAAAGCGCTTCGGGGTGGTGCTCTCTCCCGGCCCTTGCCCCTGAGCCTGTGGCCAGGCAGTGGATCCACACTACCAGGCCAAGGCAGAACCACATGCACACGTCTGTTCCTGCCCCCTCCACCGGCAGAGAGCTGGGGGGAGCCAGAGTCTGTCAGGCAGCTGCTGGGCTGGCCGCCTGTGTGGGAAGGGGCAGAACCGACCTAGGGGCAAGTTGGGCCTCTTGCTCTCCCTGCTGCCCTGAGGCTGCTGGGCCAAAGAGGTCTTGGGCATCCAGCCCCTTGCTGGTCCCTTCCCTCTGACGATGCCCTCTGAGCTCCAGCACCTTGCAGTGTGGAGACAGCCCCTGCCAGCAACCTCCTCTCCAAGGAGGCCTCAACCGAGGCCTAGGCCCAGGGGAAAGGCACCAGCGGGGATGAGCCAGTGGAGGCGCCCGGGCATGTCTGGACCCAGTCCCCGCAGCCTGCCCCTTGGTGGTGCAGTACCCCCGGAGGCCAGGAAGGTCTGGGCAAGGCTGGCGAGGGGCAGGGGCCCTGCTGGGTCCTGCCCCTGGCCTGTGGGGCCTCTGAGCACAACCGGCCCTCTCCCACTGGAAGAACTCCCCGGCTGCCTACAAAGCCCGGTTTGCCAACACTCGCGCCCCGCTGTTCCCGCCAGGCACGCACAATGCTCCCAAGCCCGGGAGAAAACCGCTTCGGAGTGGTGCTCTCTCCGGGCCCTTGCCCCTGAGCCTGGGGCCAGGCAGGTGATCCACACTCCCAGGCCAAGGCAGAACCACATGCACACGTCTGTTCCTGCCCCCTGCACCGGCAGAGAGCTCGCGGGAGCCAGAGTCTCTCAGGCAGCTGCTGGGCTGGCCGCCTGAGTGGGAAGGGGCAGAGCTGACCTAGGGGCAAGTTGAGCCTCTTGCTCTCCCTGCTTCCCAGAGGCTGCTGGGCCAAAGAGGTCTTGGGCATCCAGCCCCTTGCTGGTCCCTTCCCTCTGACGAGGCCCTCTGAGCTCCAGCACCTTGCAGTGTGGAGACAGCCCCTGCCAGCAACCTCCTCTCCAAGGAGGCCTCAACCGAGGCCTAGGCCCAGGGGAAAGGCACCAGCGGGGATGAGCCAGTGGAGGCGCCCGGGCATGTCTGGACCCAGTCCCCGCAGCCTGCCCCTTGGTGGTGCAGTACCCCCGGAGGCCAGGAAGGTCTGGGCAAGGCTGGCGAGGGGCAGGGGCCCTGCTGGGTCCTGCCCCTGGCCTGTGGGGCCTCTGATCACAACCGGCCCTCTCCCACTGGAAGACCTCCCCGGCTGCCTGCAAAGGCCGGTTTGCAAGCACTCCCGCCTACTGTTCCCACCAGGCGCGCACAATGCTCCCAAGCCCGGGAGAAAAGCGCTTCGGGTTGGTGCTCTCTCCGGGCCCTTGCCCCTGAGCCTGGGGGCCAGGCAGGGGGTCCACACTCCCAGACCAAGGCAGAACCACATGCACACGTCTGTTCCTGCCCCCTGCACAGGCAGAGAGCTCGGGGGAGCCAGAGTCTGTCAGGCAGCTGCTGGGCTGGCCGCCTGTGTGGGAAGGGGCAGAGCCGACCTAGGGGCAAGTTGGGCCTCTTGCTCTCCCTGCTGCCCTGAGGCTGCTGGGCCAAAGAGGTCTTGGGCATCCAGCCCCTTGCTGGTCCCTTCCCTCTGACGAGGCCCTCTGAGCTCCAGCACCTTGCAGTGTGGAGACAGCCCCTGCCAGTAACCTCTCTCCAAGGAGGCCTCAACCGAGGCCTAGGCCCAGGGGA
Source organism: Dama dama (assembly GCF_033118175.1). Lineage (NCBI taxonomy): Eukaryota > Metazoa > Chordata > Mammalia > Artiodactyla > Cervidae > Dama > Dama dama. The sequence goes on along the minus strand of NW_026870909.1, from coordinate 400,476 downwards.
AAGGCACCAGCGGGGATGAGCCAGGGGAGGCGCTCGGCCATGTCTGGACCCAGTCCCCGCAGCCTGCCCCTTGGTGGGGCAGTACCCCCGGAGGCGAGGAAGATCTGGGCAAGGCTGGCCAGGGGCAGGGGCCCTGCTGGGTCATGCCCCTGGCCTGTGGGGCCTCTGAGCACAACCGGCCCTCTCTCGTTGGAAGACCTCCCCGGCTGCCTCCAATGGCCGGTTTGCAAGCCCTCATGCCCGCTGTTCCCACCAGCCGCGCACAATGCTCCCTAGCCCGGGAGAAAAGCATTTTTGGGTGGTGCTCACTCCGGGCCCTTGGAAGACCTCCGTGGCTGCCTCCAAGGCCGGTTTGCAAGCACTTCTGCCTCCTTCTCCCGCCACACGCGCACAATGCTCCCAAGCCCGGGAGAAAAGCGTTTCGGGGTGGTGTTCTCTCTGGGCCCAAGAAAGACCTCCCGGGCTGCCCCCAAATGCCGGTTTGCAAGCACTCCCACTCGCTGTTCCCGCCATCCGTGCAAATGCTCCAAGCCCAGGAGAAAAGCCCTTCAGGGTGGTGCTCTCTCCCGGCCCTTGGAAGACCTCCCCGGCTGCCTCCAAAGGCTGGATTTCAAGTACTCCCTCCCGCTGTCCCGCCAGCCGCACACAATGCTCCCAATCACGGGAGAAAAGCGCTTCGGGGTGGTGCTCTCTACGGGCCCTTGGAAGACCTCCCCGTTTGTCTCCAAAGGCCGGTTTGCAAGCACTCATGCCCGCTGTTCCCGCCAGCCGCGCACAATGCTCCCAAGCCTAGGAGAAAAGCGCTTCGGGGTGGTGCTCTCTCCCGGCCCTTGGAAGACCTCCCCGGCTGCCTCCAAAGGCCGGTTTGCAAGCACTCAATCCCGCTGTTCCCGCCAGCCGCGCACAATGCTCCCAAGACCGGGAGAAAAGCGCTTCGGGGTGGTGTTCTCTCCGTGCCAATGGAGGACCTCCCTGGCTGCCCCCAAAGGCCGGTTTGCAAGCACTCCCACTCGCTGTTCCCGCCAGCCACGCACAATGCTCCCAAGCCCGGGAGAAAAGCATTTTGGGGTGGTGCTCACACCGGGCCCTGGAAGACCTCCCCGGCTGCCTCCAAAGGACGGTTTTCAAGCACTCCTGCCTGCTGTTCCCGCCACCCGCGCACAATAATCCCAAGCCCGGGAGAAAAGCGCTTCGGGGTGGTGCTCTCTACAGGCCCTTGGAAGACCTCCCCGGCTGCCTCCAAAGGCCGGTTTGCAAGGACTCCTTCCTGCTGTTCCCGCCATCCGCGCACAATGCTCCCAAGCCCGGGAGAAAAGCATTTTGGGGTGGTGCTCACACCGGGCCCTGGAAGACCTCCCCGGCTGCCTCCAAAGGACGGTTTTCAAGCACTCCTGCCTGCTGTTCCCGCCACCCGCGCAAAATGCTCCCAAGCCCGGGAGAAAAGCGCTTCGGGGTGGTGCTCTCTACAGGCCCTTGGAAGACCTCCCCGGCTGCCTCCAAATGCCGGTTTGCAAGGACTCCTTCCTGCTGTTCCCGCCAGCCACGCACAATGCTCCCAAGCCCAGGAGAAAAGCATTTTGGGGTGGTGCTCACACCGGGCCCTGGAAGACCTCCCCGGCTGCCTCCAAAGGACGGTTTTCAAGCACTCCTGCCTGCTGTTCCCGCCACCCGCGCAGAATGCTCCCAAGCCCGGGAGAAAAGCATTTTGGGGTGGTGCTCACTCCGGGCCCTTGGAAGACCTCCCCGGCTGCCTCCAAAGGCCAGTTTGCAAGCAGTCCTGCCTGCTGTTCCCGCCAGCCGCGCACAATGCTCCCAAGCCCGGGAGAAAAGCGCTTCGGGGTGGTGCTCTCTCCGGGCCCTTGGAAGACGTCCCCGGCTGCCTCCAAAGGCCGGTTTGCAAGCACTCATGCCCGTTGTTCCCACCAGCCGCGCACAATGCTCCCAAGCCCGGGAGAAAAGCATTTTGGGGTGGTGCTCACTCCGGGCCCTTGGAAGACCTCCCCGGCTGCCTCCAAAGGCCAGTTTGCAAGCAGTCCTGCCTGCTGTTCCCGCCAGCCGCGCACAATGTTCCCAAGCCCGGGAGAAAAGCGCTTCGGGGTGGTGCTCTCTCCGGGCACTTTCAAGACCTCCCCGGCTGCCTCCAAAGGCCGGTTTGTAAGTACTCATTCCCGCTGCTTCCGCCAGCCACGCACAATGCTCCCAAGCCCGGGAGAAAAGCATTTTGGGGTGGTGCTCTCTCCGGGCCCTTGGAAGACCTCCCGGGTGCCTCCAAAGGCCGGTTTGCAAGCATTCATGCCCGCTGTTCCCGCCAGCCGCGCACAATGCTCCCAAGACCGTGAGAAAAGCGCTTCGGGGTGGTGTTCTCTCAGGGACCATGGAGGACCTCCCCGGCTGCCCCCAAAGGCCGGTTTGCAAGCATTCCCACTCGCTGTTCCCGCCAGGCACACACAATGTTCCAAAACCCCGGAGAAAAGCGCTTCGGGGTGGTGGTCTCTCCGGGCCCCTGCCCCTGAGCCTGGGGGCCAGGCAGGGGATCCACAGTCCCAGGCCAAGGCAGAACCACATGCACACGTCTGTTCCTGCCCCATCCACCGGCAGAGAGCTGGGGGGAGCCAGAGTCTGTCAGGCAGCTGCTGGGCTGGCCGCCTGTGTGGGAAGGGGCAGAGCCGACCTAGGGGCAAGTTGGGCCTCTTGCTCTCCCTGCTGCCCTGAGGCTGCTGGGCCAAAGAGGTCTTGGGCATCCAGCCCCTTGCTGGTCCCTTCCCTCTGACGAGGCCCTCTGAGCTCCAGCACCTTGCAGTGTGGAGACAGCCCCTGCCAGCAACCTCCTCTCCAAGGAGGCCTCAACCGAGGCCTAGGCCCAGGGGAAAGGCACCAGCGGAGATGAGCCAGTGGAGGCGCACGGGCATGTCTGGACGCAGTCCCCGCAGCCTGCCCCTTGGTGGGGCAGTACCCCCGGAGGCCAGGAAGGTCTGGGCAAGGCTGCGAGGGGCAGGGGCCCTGCTGGGTCGTGCCCATGGCCTGTGGGGCGTCTGAGAACAACCGGCACTCTCCCGCTGGAAGACCTCCCCGTCTGCCTCCAAAGGCGGGTTTGCCAACACTCCCGCCCGCTGTTCCCGCCAGGCACGCACAACGCTCCCAAGGCCAGGAGAAAAGCGCTTCGGGGTGTTGCTCTCTCCGGGCCCTTGCCCCTGAGCCTGGGGTCCAGGCAGTGGGTCCACACTCCCAGACCAAGGCAGAACCACATGCACACGTCTGTTCCTGACCCCTACACCGGCAGAGAGCTCGGGGGAGCCAGAGTCTATCAGGCAGCTGCTGGGTTGGCTGCCTGTGTGGGAAGGGGCAGAGCCGACCTAGGGGCAAGTTGGGCCTCTTGCTCTCCCTGCTGCCCTGAGGCTGCTGGGCCAAAGAGTTCTTGGGCATCCAGCCCCTTGCTGGTCCCTTCCCGCTGACGAGGCCCTCTGAGCTCCAGCACCTTGCAGTGTGGAGACAGCCCCTGCCAGCAACCTCCTCTCCAAGGAGGCATCAACCGAGGCCTATGCCCAGGGGAAAGGCACCAGCGGGGATGAGCCTGGGGAGGCGCCCAGGCATGTCTGGACCCAGTCCCCGCAGCCTGCCCCTTGGTGGGGCAGAACCCCCGGAGGCCAGGAAGGTCTGGGAAAGGCTGGCCAGGGGCAGGGAACTTGCTGGGTCCTGCCCCTGGCCTGTGAGGCCTCTGAGCACAACCGGCCCTCTCCCACTGGAAGACCTCCACGGCTGCCTCCAAAGTCCTGTTTGCAAACACTCCCGCCCGCTGTTCACGCCAGGCTCGCACACTGCTCCCAAGCCCGGGAGAAAAGCGCTTCGGGGTGGTGCTCTCTCCGGGCCCTTGCCCCTGAGCCTGGGGGCAAGGCAGGGGGAACACACTCCCAGGCCAAGGCAGAACCACATGCCCACGTCTGTTCCTGTCCCCTGCACCGGCAGAGAGCTTGGGGGAGCCAGAGTCTGTCAGGCAGCTGCTGAGTTGGCCGCCTGTGTGGGAAGGGGCAGAGCCGACCTAGGGGCAAGTTGGGCCTCTTGCTCTCCCTGCTGCCCTGAGGCTGCTGGGCCAAAGACGTCTTGGGCATCCAGCCCCTTACTGGTCCCTTCCCTCTGACGAGGCCCTCTGAGCTCCAGCACCTTGCAGTGTGGAGACAGCCCCTGCCAGCAACCTCCTCTCCAAGGAGGCCTCAACCGAGGCCTAGGCCCAGGGGAAAGGCACCAGCGGGGATGAGCCTCGGGAGGCGCCCGGGCATGTCTGGACCCAGGCCCCGCAGCCTGCCCCTTGGTGGGGCAGTACCCCCGGAGGCCAGGAAGGTCTGGGCAAGGCTGGCCAGGGGCAGGGGCCCTGCTGCGTCCTGCCCCTGGCCTGTGGGGCCTCTGAGCACAACCGGCCCTCTCCCACTGGAAGACCTCCCCGGCTGCCTCCAAAGGCCGGTTTGCAAGCGCTCCCGCCCACTGTTCCCAGCAGGCGTGCACAATGCTCCCAAGCCCGGGAGAAAAGCGCTTCAGGGTGGTGCTCTCTCCGAGCCCTTGCCCCTGAGTCTGGGGGCAAGGCAGGGTGTCCACACTCCCAGGACAAGGCAGAACCACATGCACACGTCTGATCTGCCCCCTACACCGGCAGAGAGCTCGGGGGAGCCAGAGTCTGTCAGACAGCTGCTGGGCTGGCCGCCTGTGTGGGAAGGGGCAGAGCCGACCTAGGGGCAAGTTGGGCCTCTTGCTCTCCCTGCTGCCCTGAGGCTGCTGGGCCAAAGAGGTCTTGGGCATCCAACCCCTTGCTGGTCCCTTCCCTCTGACGAGGCCCTCTGAGCTCCAGCACATTGCAGTGTGGAGACAGCCCCTGCCAGCAACCTCCTCTCCAAGGAGGCCTAAACCGAGGCCTAGGCACAGGGGAAAGGCACCAGCGGGGATGAGCCTGGGGAGGCGCCCGGGCATGTATGGACCCAGTCCCCTCAGCATGCCCCTTGGTGGGGCAGTACCCCCGGAGGCGAGGAAGGTCTGGGAAAGGCTGGCCAGGGGCAGGGGACCTGCTGGGTCCTGCCCCTGGCCTGTGGGGCCTCTGAGCACAACCGGCCCTCTCCCACTGGAAGACGTCCCCGGCTGCCTCCAAAGGCCGGTTTGCAAGCACTCCCGCCCACTGTTCCAACCAAGGGCGCACAACGCTCCCAAGCCCGGGAGAAAATCGCCTCGGGGTGGTGCTCTCTCCGGGCCCTTTCCCCTGAGCGTGGGGGCCAGGCAGGGTGTCCACACTCCCAGGCCAAGGCAGAACGACATGCACAGGTCTGTTCCTGCCCCATGCACCGGCAGAGAGCTCGGGGGAGCCAAAGTCTGTCAGGCAGCTGCTGGGCTGGCCGCCTGTGTGGGAAGGGGCAGAGCCGACCTAGGGGCAAGTTGGGCCTCTTGCTCTCCCTGCTGCCCTGAGGCTGCCTGGCCAAAGAGATCTTGGGCATCCAGCCCCTTGCTTGTCCCTTCCCTCTGACGAGGCCCTCTGAGCTCCAGCACCTTGCAGTGTGGAGACAGCCCCTGCCAGCAACCTCCTCTCCAAGGAGGCCTCAACCGAGGCCTAGGCCCAGGGGAAAGGCACCAGCGGGGATGAGCCTGGGGAGGCGCCCGGGCATGTCTGGACCCAGTCCCCGCAGCCTGCCACTTGGTGGGGCAGTACCCCCGGAAGCCAGGAAGGTCTGGGCAAGGCTGGCCAGGGGCAGGGGCCCTGCTGGGTCCTGCCCCTGGCCTGTGGGGCCTCTGAGCACAACCGGCCCTCTCCCACTGGAAGACTTCCCCGGCTGCCTCCAAAGGCCGGTTTGCCAACACTCCCGCCCGCTGTTCCCGCCAGGCACGCACAATGCTCCCAAGCCCGGGAGAAAAGCGCTTCGGGGTGGTGCTCTCTCCGGGCCCTTGCCCCTGAGCGTGGGGGCGAGGCAGTGGGTCCACACTCCCAGACCAACGCAGAACCACATGCACACGTCTGTTCCTGACCCCTGCACCGGCAGAGAGCTCGGGGGAGCCAGAGTCTGTCAGGCAGCTGCTGGGCTGGCCGCCTGTGTGGGAAGGGGCAGAGCCGACCTAGGGGCAAGTTGGGCCTCTTCCTCTCCCTGCTGCCCTGAGGCTGCTGGGCCAAAGAGGTCTTGGGCATCCAGCCCCTTGCTGGTCCCTTCCCTCTGACGAGGCCCTCTGAGCTCCAGCACCTTGCAGTGTGGAGACAGCCCCTGCCAGCAACCTCCTCTCCAAGGAGGCCTCAACTGAGGCCTAGGCCCAGGGGAAAGGCACCAGCGGGGATGAGCCTGGGGAGGCGCCCGGCCATGTCTGGACCCAGTCCCCGCAGCCTGCCCCTTGGTGGGGCAGTACCCCCGGAGGCCAGGAGGGTCTGGGCAAGGCTGCCAGGGGCAGGGACACTGCTGGGTCCTGCCCCTGGCCTGTGGGGCGTCTGAGCACAACCGGCACTCTCCCGCTGGAAGACCTCCCCGGCTGCCTCCAAAGGCCGGTTTGCAGGCACTCATGCCCTCTGTTCCCACCAGCCGCGCACAATGCTCCCAAGCCCGGGAGAAAAGCATTTTGGGGTGGTGCTCACTCCGGGCCCTTGGAAGACCTCCCCGGCTGCCTCCAAAGGCCAGTTTGCAAGCAGTCCTGCCTGCTGTTCCCGCCAGCCGCGCACAATGTTCCCAAGCCCGGGAGAAAAGCGCTTCGGGGTGGTGCTCTCTCCGGGCACTTTCAAGACCTCCCCGGCTGCCCCCAAAGGCCGGTTTGTAAGTACTCATTCCCGCTGCTTCCGCCATCCACGCACAATGCTCCCAAGCCCGGGAGAAAAGCATTTTGGGGTGGTGCTCTCTCCGGGCCCTTGGAAGACCTCCCGGGCTGCCTCCAAAGGCCGGTTTGCAAGCATTCATGTCCGTTGTTCCCGACAGCCGCGCACAATGCTCCCAAGCCCGAGAGAAAAGCATTTTGGGGTGATGATCAGTCCGGCCCTTGGAAGACCTCCCCGGCTGCCTCCAAAGGACAGTTTGCAAGCACTCATGCCCGCTGTTCCCGCCAGCCACGCACAATGCTCCCAAGACCGTGAGAAAAGCGCTTCGGGGTGGTGTTCTCTCAGGGACCATGGAGGACCTCCCCGGCTGCCCCCAAAGGCCGGTTTGCAAGCATTCCCACTCGCTGTTCCCGCCAGGCACACACAATGTTCCAAAACCCCGGAGAAAAGCGCTTCGGGGTGGTGCTCTCTCCGCGCCCTTGGAAGACTTCTCTGGTTGCCGCCAAAGGCCGGTTTGCAAGAATTCCCTCCCACTGTCCCACCAGCCGCACACAATGCTCCAAAACCCGAGAGAAAAGCGCTTCGAGGTGGTGCTCTCTCCAGGCCCTTGGAAGACCTCCCCGGCTGCCTCCAAAGGCCGGTTTGCAAGCACTCCCGCCCGCTGTTCCCGCCAGCCGCGCACAATGCTCCCAATCACGGGAGAAAAGCGCTTCCGGGTGGTGCTCTCTCCTGGCCCTTGGAAGACCTCCCCGTCTGCCTCCAATGGCCAGTTTGCAAGCACTCATGCCCGCTGTTCCCACCAGCCGCGCACAATGCTCCCAATCCCGGGGGAAAAACGTTTTGGGGTGGTGCTCAAACCGGGCCCTGAAAGACCTCCCCGGCTGCCTCCTAAGGCCGGTTTTCAAGCACTCCTGCCTGCTGTTCCCGCCACCCGCGCACAATGCTCCCAAGCACGGGAGAAAAGTGCTTCGGGGTGGTGCTCTCTCCGGGCCCTTGGAAGACGTCCCCGGCTGCCTCCAAAGGCCGGTTTGCAAGCACTCATGACCGTTGTTCCCACCAGCCGCGCACAATGCTCCCAAGCCCAGGAGAAAAGCATTTTGGGGTGGTGCTCACTCCGAGCCCTTGGAAGACCTCCCCGGCTGCCTCCAAAGGCCAGTTTGCAAGCACTCCTGCCTGCTGTTCCCGCCAGCCGCGCACAATGCTCCCAAGCCCGGGAGAAAAGCGCTTCGGGGTGGTGCTCTCTCCGGGCACTTTCAAGACCTCCCCGGCTGCCTCCAAAGGCCGGTTTGTAAGTACTCATTCCCGCTGCTTCCGCCAGCCACGCACAATGCTCCCAATCCCGGGAGAAAAGCATTTTGGGGTGGTGCTCTCTCCGGGCCCTTGGAAGACCTCCCGGGCTGCCTCCAAAGGCCGGTTTGTAAGCACTCATGTCTGCTGTTCCCGACAGCCGCACACAATGCTCCCAAGCCCGGGAGAAAAGCATTTTGGGGTGGTGATCAGTCCGGGGCCTTGGAAGACCTCCCCGGCTGCCTCCAAAGGACAGTTTGCAAGCACTCATGCCCGCTGTTCCCGCCAGCCGCGCACAATGCTCCCAAGACCGTGAGAAATGCGCTTCGGGGTGGTGTTCTCTCCGGGACCATGGAGGACGTCCCCGGCTGCCCCCAAAGGCCGCTTTGCAAGCACTCCCACTCGCTGTTCCCGCCAGCCACACACAATGTTCCAAAACCCCGGAGAAAAGCGCTTCGGGGTGGTGCTCTCTCCGGGCCCTTGGAAGACTTCTCTGGCTGCCTCCAAAGGCCGGTTTGCAAGAATTCCCTCCCGCTGTTCCACCAGCCGCACACAATGCTCCAAAACCCGAGAGAAAAGCCCTTCGAGGTGGTGTTCTCTCCGGGCCCTTGGAAGACCTCCCCGGCTGCCTCCAAAGGCCGGTTTCCAAGCACTCCTGCCTGCTGTTCCCGCCACACGCGCACAATGCACCCAAGCCCGGGAGAAAAGCGCTTCGGGGTGGTGCTCTCTCCGGGCCTTTGGAAGACCTCCCCGGCTGCCTCCAAAGGCCGGTTTGCAAGCACTCCTGCCTGCTGTTCCCGCCAGGCACGCACAATGCTCCCAATCATGGGAGAAAAGTGCCTCGGGATGGTGCTCTCTCCGGGCCCTTGGAAGACCTCCCCGGCTACCTCCAAAGGCGGGTTTGCAAGTACTCATTCCCGCTGTTCCCGCCAGCTGCGCACAATGCTCCCAAGCCCGGGAGAAAAGCATTTTGGGGTGGTGCTCTCTCCGGGCCCTTGGAAGACCACCCCGGCTGCCTCAAAAGGCCGGTTTGCAAGCACTCAGGCCCGCTGTTCCCGCCAGCCGCGTACAATGCTCCCTAGCCCGGGAGAAAAGCATTTTGGGGTGGTGCTCACTCCGGGAACTTGAAAGACCTGCCCGGCTGCCTCCAAAGTCCGGTTTGCAAGAACTCATGCCCGCTGTTCCCGCCAGCCGCGCACAATGCTCCCAAGACCGGGAGAAATGCGCTTCGGGGTGGTGTTCTCTCCGTGCCCATGGAGGACCTCCCCAGCTGCCGCCAAAGGCCGGTTTGCAATCACTCCCACTCACTGTTCCGGCCAGCCACGCACATGCTCCAAAACACGGGAGAGAAGCGCTTTGGGGTGGTGCTCTCTCCCGGCCCTTGGAAGACTTCCCCGGCTGCCTCCAAAGGCCGGTTTGCAAGAACTCCCTCCCGCTGTCCCGCCAGCCGCACATAATGCTCCCAATCACGGGAGAAAAGCGCTTCGGGGTGGTGCTCTCTCAGGGCCCTTTGAAGACCTCCCCGGCTGCCTCCAATGGCCGGTATGCAAGCACTCATGCCCGCTGTTCCCACCAGCCGTGTACCATGCTCCCAAGCACGGGAGAAAAGCATTTTGGGGTGGTGCTCACTCCTTGCCCTTGGAAGACCTCCGCGCCTGCCTCCAAAGGCCGGTTTGCAAGCACTCCTGCCTGCTGTTCCCGCCACCCGCGCACACTGCTCCCAAGCCCGGGAGAAAAGCGCATCGGAGTGGTGTTCTCTCCGGGCCCATGGAAGACCTCCCCAGCTGCCCCCAAAGGCCGGTTTGCAAGCATTCCCACTAGCTGTTCCCGCCAGCCATGCAAATGCTCCCAAGCCGGGGGGAAAAGCATTTTGGGGTGGTGCTCTCTCCGGGCGATTGCCCCTGTGCCTGGGGGCCAGGCAGGGGGTCCACACTCCCAGGCCAAGTCAGAACCACATGCACACGTTTGTTCCTGCCCCCTGCACCGGCAGAGAGCTCGGGGGAGCCAGAGTCTGCCAGGAAGCTGCTGGGCTGGCTGCCTGTGTGGGAAGGGGCAGAGCCAACCTAGGGGCAAGTTGTGGCCTCTGGCTCTCCCTGCTGCCCTGAGGTTGCTGGGCCAAAGAGGTCTTGAGCATCCAGCCCCTTGCTGGTCCCTTCCCACTGACGAGGCCCTCTGAGCTCCAGCATCTCGCAGTGTGGAGACAGCCCCTGCCAGCAACCTCCTCTCCAAGGAGGCCTCAACCGAGGCCTAGGCCGAGGGGAAAGGCACCAGCGGGAATGAGCCTGCCGAGGCGCCCGGGCATGTCTGGACCCAGGCGCCGCAGCCTGCCCCTTGGTGGGGCAGTACCCCCGGAGGTCAGGAAGGTCTGGGAAAAGCTGGCAGGGACAGGGGCCCTGCTGTGTACTGTCCCTGGCCTGTGGGGCCTCTGAGCTCAACCGGCCCTCTCCCGCTGGAATACTTCCCCAGCTGCCTCCAAAGGCCGGTTTGCCAACACTCCGCCCACTGTTCCCACCAGGAACGCACAATGCTCCCAAGCCCGGGAGAAAAGCACTTCGGGGTGGTGCTCTCTCCGGGCCCTTGCCCCTGAGCCTGGGGCCAGGCAGCTGATCCACACTCCCAGGCCAAGGCAGAACCACATGCACACGTCTGTTCCTGCCCCCTGCACCGGCAGAGAGCTCAGGGAAGCCAGAGTCTGTCAGGCAGCTGCTGGGCTGGCCGCCTGTGTGGGAAGGGGCAGAGCTGACCTAGGGGCAAGTTGGGCCTCTTGCTCTCCCTGCTGCCCTGAGGCTGCTGGGCCAAAGAGGTCTTGGGCATCCAGCCCCTTGCTGGTCCCTTCCATCTGACGAGGCCCTCTGAGCTCCAGCACCTTGCAGTGTGGAGACAGCCTTTGCCAGCAACCTCCTCTGCAACGAGGCCTCAACCGAGGCCTAGGCCCAGGGGAAAGGCACCAGCGGGGATGAACCTGGGGAGGCGCCCGAGCATGTATGGACCCAGTCCCCGCAGCCTGCCCCTTGGTGGGGCTGTACCCCCGGAGGCCAGGAAGGTCTGGGCAAGGCTGGCCAGGGGCAGGGGCCCTGCTGGGTCCTGCCCCTGGCCTGTGGGGCCTCTGAGCACAACCGGCCCTCTCCCACTGGAAGACCTCCCCGGCTGCCTCCAAAGGCCGGTTTGCAAGCCCTCCCGCCCACTGTTCCCAGCAGGCGCGCACAGTGCTCCCAAGCCCGGGAGAAAAGCACTTCGGGGTGGTGCTCTCACCGGGCCCTTGCCCCTGAGCCTGGGGGCAATGCAGGGGGAACACACTCCCAGGCCAAGGCAGAACCATATGCACACGTCTGTTCCTGCCCCCTGCACTGGCAGAGAGCGCAGGGGAGCCAGAGTCTGTCAGGCAGCTGCTGGGTTGGCCGCCTGTGTGGGAAGGGGCAGAGCCGCCCTAGGGGCAAGTTGGGCCTCTTGCTCTCCCTGCTGCCCTGAGGCTGCTGGGCCAAAGGCGTCTTGGGCATCCAGCCCCTTACTGGTCCCTTCCCTCTGACGAGGCCCTCTGAGCTCCAGCACCTTGCAGTGTGGAGACAGCCCCTGCCAGCAACCTCCTCTCCAAGGAGGCCTCAAGCGAGGCCTAGGCCCAGGGGAAAGGCACCAGCGGGGATGAGACTGGGGAGGCGCCCGGGCATGTCTGGACCCAGTCCCCGCAGCCTGCCCCTTGGTGGGGCTGTAACCCCGGAGGCAGGAATGTCTGGGCAAGGCTGGCCAGGGGCTGGGGTCCTGATGGGTCCTGCCCCTGGCCTGTGGGGCCTCTGAGCACAACCGGCCCTCTCCCACTGGAAGACCCCCTCAGCTGCCTCCAAAGGCCGGTTTGCAAGCACTCCCGCCCACTGTTCCCACCAAGCACGCAAAATGCTCCCAAGCCCGGGAAAAAAGTGCTTCGGGGTGGTGCTCTCTCCCGGCCCTTGCCCCTGAGCCTGGGTGCCAGGCATGGGTCCACACTCCCAGGCCAAGGCAGAACCACATGCACACGTCTGTTCCTGCCCCCTGCACAGGCAGAGAGCTCGGGGAGCCAGAGTCTGTCAGGCAGCTGCTGGGTTGGCCGCCTGTGTGGGAAGGGGCAGAGCCGCCCTAGGGGCAAGTTGGGCCTCTTGCTCTCCCTGCTTCCCTGAGGCTACTGGGCCAAAGACGTCTTGGGCATCCAGCCCCTTACTGGTCCCTTCCCTCTGACGAGGCCCTCTGAGCTCCAGCACCTTGCAGTGTGGAGACAGCCCCTGCCAGCAACCTCCTCTCCAAGGAGGCCTCAACCGAGGCCTAGGCCCATGGGAAAGGCACCAGCGGGGATGAGCCAGGGGAGGCGCCCGAGCATGTCTGGACCCAGTCCCTGCAGCCTGCCCCTTGGTGGGGCTGTACCCCCGGAGGCCAGGAAGGTCTGGGCAAGGCTGGCCAGGGACAGGGGCCCTGCTGGGTCCTGCTCCTGGCCTGTGGGGCCTCTGAGCACAACCGGCCCTCTCCCACTGGAAGACCTCCCCGGCTGCCGCCAAAGGCCGGTTTGCAAGCGCTCCCGCCCACTGTTCCCAGCAGGCGCGCACAGTGCTCCCAAGCCCGGGAGAAAAGCACTTCGGGGTGGTGCTCTCACCGGGCCCTTGCCCCTGAGCCTGGGGGCAATGCAGGGGGAACACACTCCCAGGCCAAGGCAGAACCACATGAACACGTCTGATCTGCCCCCTGCACAGGCAGAGAGCTCAGGGGAGCCAGAGTCTGTCAGGCAGCTGCTGGGCTGGCCGCCTGTGTGGGAAGGGGCAGAGCCGACCTAGGGGCAAGTTGGGCCTCTTGCTCTCCCTGCTTCCCTGAGGCTGCTGGGCCAAAGAGGTCTTGGGCATCCAGCCCCTTGCTGGTCCCTTCCCTCTGACGAGGCCCTCTGAGCTCCAGCACCTTGCAGTGTGGAGACAGCCCATGCCAGGAACCTCCTCTCCAAGGAGGCCTCAACCGAGGCCTAGGCCCAGGGGAAAGGCACCAGCGGGGATGAGCCTGGGGAGGCGCCCGGGCATGTCTGGACCCAGTCCCCGCAGCCTGCCCCTTGGTGGGGCTGTACCCCCGGAGGCAGGAAGGTCTGGGCAAGGCTGGCCAGGGGCAGGGGCCCTGCTGGGTCCTGCCCCTGGCCTGTGGGGCCTCTGAGCACAACCGGCCCTCTCCCGCTGGAAGACCTCCCCGGCTGCCTCCAAAGGGCGTTTTACAAACACTCCCGCCCACTGTTCCCACCAGGCGCGCAAAATGCTCCCAAGCCCGGGAGAAAAGCGCTTCGGGGTGGTGCTCTCTCCCGGCCCTTGCCCCTGAGCCTGTGGCCAGGCAGTGGATCCACACTACCAGGCCAAGGCAGAACCACATGCACACGTCTGTTCCTGCCCCCTCCACCGGCAGAGAGCTGGGGGGAGCCAGAGTCTGTCAGGCAGCTGCTGGGCTGGCCGCCTGTGTGGGAAGGGGCAGAACCGACCTAGGGGCAAGTTGGGCCTCTTGCTCTCCCTGCTGCCCTGAGGCTGCTGGGCCAAAGAGGTCTTGGGCATCCAGCCCCTTGCTGGTCCCTTCCCTCTGACGATGCCCTCTGAGCTCCAGCACCTTGCAGTGTGGAGACAGCCCCTGCCAGCAACCTCCTCTCCAAGGAGGCCTCAACCGAGGCCTAGGCCCAGGGGAAAGGCACCAGCGGGGATGAGCCAGTGGAGGCGCCCGGGCATGTCTGGACCCAGTCCCCGCAGCCTGCCCCTTGGTGGTGCAGTACCCCCGGAGGCCAGGAAGGTCTGGGCAAGGCTGGCGAGGGGCAGGGGCCCTGCTGGGTCCTGCCCCTGGCCTGTGGGGCCTCTGAGCACAACCGGCCCTCTCCCACTGGAAGAACTCCCCGGCTGCCTACAAAGCCCGGTTTGCCAACACTCGCGCCCCGCTGTTCCCGCCAGGCACGCACAATGCTCCCAAGCCCGGGAGAAAACCGCTTCGGAGTGGTGCTCTCTCCGGGCCCTTGCCCCTGAGCCTGGGGCCAGGCAGGTGATCCACACTCCCAGGCCAAGGCAGAACCACATGCACACGTCTGTTCCTGCCCCCTGCACCGGCAGAGAGCTCGCGGGAGCCAGAGTCTCTCAGGCAGCTGCTGGGCTGGCCGCCTGAGTGGGAAGGGGCAGAGCTGACCTAGGGGCAAGTTGAGCCTCTTGCTCTCCCTGCTTCCCAGAGGCTGCTGGGCCAAAGAGGTCTTGGGCATCCAGCCCCTTGCTGGTCCCTTCCCTCTGACGAGGCCCTCTGAGCTCCAGCACCTTGCAGTGTGGAGACAGCCCCTGCCAGCAACCTCCTCTCCAAGGAGGCCTCAACCGAGGCCTAGGCCCAGGGGAAAGGCACCAGCGGGGATGAGCCAGTGGAGGCGCCCGGGCATGTCTGGACCCAGTCCCCGCAGCCTGCCCCTTGGTGGTGCAGTACCCCCGGAGGCCAGGAAGGTCTGGGCAAGGCTGGCGAGGGGCAGGGGCCCTGCTGGGTCCTGCCCCTGGCCTGTGGGGCCTCTGAGCACAACCGGCCCTCTCCCACTGGAAGACCTCCCCGGCTGCCTGCAAAGGCCGGTTTGCAAGCACTCCCGCCTACTGTTCCCACCAGGCGCGCACAATGCTCCCAAGCCCGGGAGAAAAGCGCTTCGGGTTGGTGCTCTCTCCGGGCCCTTGCCCCTGAGCCTGGGGGCCAGGCAGGGGGTCCACACTCCCAGACCAAGGCAGAACCACATGCACACGTCTGTTCCTGCCCCCTGCACAGGCAGAGAGCTCGGGGGAGCCAGAGTCTGTCAGGCAGCTGCTGGGCTGGCCGCCTGTGTGGGAAGGGGCAGAGCCGACCTAGGGGCAAGTTGGGCCTCTTGCTCTCCCTGCTGCCCTGAGGCTGCTGGGCCAAAGAGGTCTTGGGCATCCAGCCCCTTGCTGGTCCCTTCCCTCTGACGAGGCCCTCTGAGCTCCAGCACCTTGCAGTGTGGAGACAGCCCCTGCCAGTAACCTCTCTCCAAGGAGGCCTCAACCGAGGCCTAGGCCCAGGGGAAAGGCACCAGCGGGGATGAGCCAGGGGAGGCGCTCGGCCATGTCTGGACCCAGTCCCCGCAGCCTGCCCCTTGGTGGGGCAGTACCCCCGGAGGCGAGGAAGATCTGGGCAAGGCTGGCCAGGGGCAGGGGCCCTGCTGGGTCATGCCCCTGGCCTGTGGGGCCTCTGAGCACAACCGGCCCTCTCTCGTTGGAAGACCTCCCCGGCTGCCTCCAATGGCCGGTTTGCAAGCCCTCATGCCCGCTGTTCCCACCAGCCGCGCACAATGCTCCCTAGCCCGGGAGAAAAGCATTTTTGGGTGGTGCTCACTCCGGGCCCTTGGAAGACCTCCGTGGCTGCCTCCAAGGCCGGTTTGCAAGCACTTCTGCCTCCTTCTCCCGCCACACGCGCACAATGCTCCCAAGCCCGGGAGAAAAGCGTTTCGGGGTGGTGTTCTCTCTGGGCCCAAGAAAGACCTCCCGGGCTGCCCACAAAGGCCGGTTTGCAAGCACTCCCACTCGCTGTTCCCGCCATCCGTGCAAATGCTCCAAGCCCAGGAGAAAAGCGCTTCGGGGTGGTGCTCTCTCCCGGCCCTTGGAAGACCTCCCCGGCTGCCTCCAAAGGCTGGTTTTCAAGAACTCCCTCCCGCTGTCCCGCCAGCCGCACACAATGCTCCCAATCACGGGAGAAAAGCGCTTCGGGGTGGTGATCTCTCCCGGCCCTTGGAAGACCTCCCCGGCTGCCTCCAAAGGCCGGTTTGCAAGCACTCATGCCCGCTGTTCCCGCCCGCCGCGCACAATGCTCCCAAGCCCGGGAGAAAAGCGCTTCGGGGTGGTGCTCTCTCCCGGCCCTTGGAAGACCTCCGCGCCTGCCTCCAAAGGCCGGTTTGCAAGCACTCCTGCCTGCTGTTCCCGCCACCCGCGCACACTGCTCCCAAGCCCGGGAGAAAAGCGCATCGGAGTGGTGTTCTCTCCGGGCCCATGGAAGACCTCCCCAGCTGCCCCCAAAGGCCGGTTTGCAAGCATTCCCACTAGCTGTTCCCGCCAGCCATGCAAATGCTCCCAAGCCGGGGGGAAAAGCATTTTGGGGTGGTGCTCTCTCCGGGCGATTGCCCCTGTGCCTGGGGGCCAGGCAGGGGGTCCACACTCCCAGGCCAAGTCAGAACCACATGCACACGTTTGTTCCTGCCCCCTGCACCGGCAGAGAGCTCGGGGGAGCCAGAGTCTGCCAGGAAGCTGCTGGGCTGGCTGCCTGTGTGGGAAGGGGCAGAGCCAACCTAGGGGCAAGTTGTGGCCTCTGGCTCTCCCTGCTGCCCTGAGGTTGCTGGGCCAAAGAGGTCTTGAGCATCCAGCCCCTTGCTGGTCCCTTCCCACTGACGAGGCCCTCTGAGCTCCAGCATCTCGCAGTGTGGAGACAGCCCCTGCCAGCAACCTCCTCTCCAAGGAGGCCTCAACCGAGGCCTAGGCCGAGGGGAAAGGCACCAGCGGGAATGAGCCTGCCGAGGCGCCCGGGCATGTCTGGACCCAGGCGCCGCAGCCTGCCCCTTGGTGGGGCAGTACCCCCGGAGGTCAGGAAGGTCTGGGAAAAGCTGGCAGGGACAGGGGCCCTGCTGTGTACTGTCCCTGGCCTGTGGGGCCTCTGAGCTCAACCGGCCCTCTCCCGCTGGAATACTTCCCCAGCTGCCTCCAAAGGCCGGTTTGCCAACACTCCGCCCACTGTTCCCACCAGGAACGCACAATGCTCCCAAGCCCGGGAGAAAAGCACTTCGGGGTGGTGCTCTCTCCGGGCCCTTGCCCCTGAGCCTGGGGCCAGGCAGCTGATCCACACTCCCAGGCCAAGGCAGAACCACATGCACACGTCTGTTCCTGCCCCCTGCACCGGCAGAGAGCTCAGGGAAGCCAGAGTCTGTCAGGCAGCTGCTGGGCTGGCCGCCTGTGTGGGAAGGGGCAGAGCTGACCTAGGGGCAAGTTGGGCCTCTTGCTCTCCCTGCTGCCCTGAGGCTGCTGGGCCAAAGAGGTCTTGGGCATCCAGCCCCTTGCTGGTCCCTTCCATCTGACGAGGCCCTCTGAGCTCCAGCACCTTGCAGTGTGGAGACAGCCTTTGCCAGCAACCTCCTCTGCAACGAGGCCTCAACCGAGGCCTAGGCCCAGGGGAAAGGCACCAGCGGGGATGAACCTGGGGAGGCGCCGGAGCATGTATGGACCCAGTCCCCGCAGCCTGCCCCTTGGTGGGGCTGTACCCCCGGAGGCCAGGAAGGTCTGGGCAAGGCTGGCCAGGGGCAGGGGCCCTGCTGGGTCCTGCCCCTGGCCTGTGGGGCCTCTGAGCACAACCGGCCCTCTCCCACTGGAAGACCTCCCCGGCTGCCTCCAAAGGCCGGTTTGCAAGCCCTCCCGCCCACTGTTCCCAGCAGGCGCGCACAGTGCTCCCAAGCCCGGGAGAAAAGCACTTCGGGGTGGTGCTCTCACCGGGCCCTTGCCCCTGAGCCTGGGGGCAATGCAGGGGGAACACACTCCCAGGCCAAGGCAGAACCATATGCACACGTCTGTTCCTGCCCCCTGCACTGGCAGAGAGCGCAGGGGAGCCAGAGTCTGTCAGGCAGCTGCTGGGTTGGCCGCCTGTGTGGGAAGGGGCAGAGCCGCCCTAGGGGCAAGTTGGGCCTCTTGCTCTCCCTGCTGCCCTGAGGCTGCTGGGCCAAAGGCGTCTTGGGCATCCAGCCCCTTACTGGTCCCTTCCCTCTGACGAGGCCCTCTGAGCTCCAGCACCTTGCAGTGTGGAGACAGCCCCTGCCAGCAACCTCCTCTCCAAGGAGGCCTCAAGCGAGGCCTAGGCCCAGGGGAAAGGCACCAGCGGGGATGAGACTGGGGAGGCGCCCGGGCATGTCTGGACCCAGTCCCCGCAGCCTGCCCCTTGGTGGGGCTGTAACCCCGGAGGCAGGAATGTCTGGGCAAGGCTGGCCAGGGGCTGGGGTCCTGATGGGTCCTGCCCCTGGCCTGTGGGGCCTCTGAGCACAACCGGCCCTCTCCCACTGGAAGACCCCCTCAGCTGCCTCCAAAGGCCGGTTTGCAAGCACTCCCGCCCACTGTTCCCACCAAGCACGCAAAATGCTCCCAAGCCCGGGAAAAAAGTGCTTCGGGGTGGTGCTCTCTCCCGGCCCTTGCCCCTGAGCCTGGGTGCCAGGCATGGGTCCACACTCCCAGGCCAAGGCAGAACCACATGCACACGTCTGTTCCTGCCCCCTGCACAGGCAGAGAGCTCGGGGAGCCAGAGTCTGTCAGGCAGCTGCTGGGTTGGCCGCCTGTGTGGGAAGGGGCAGAGCCGCACTAGGGGCAAGTTGGGCCTCTTGCTCTCCCTGCTTCCCTGAGGCTACTGGGCCAAAGACGTCTTGGGCATCCAGCCCCTTACTGGTCCCTTCCCTCTGACGAGGCCCTCTGAGCTCCAGCACCTTGCAGTGTGGAGACAGCCCCTGCCAGCAACCTCCTCTCCAAGGAGGCCTCAACCGAGGCCTAGGCCCATGGGAAAGGCACCAGCGGGGATGAGCCAGGGGAGGCGCCCGAGCATGTCTGGACCCAGTCCCTGCAGCCTGCCCCTTGGTGGGGCTGTACCCCCGGAGGCCAGGAAGGTCTGGGCAAGGCTGGCCAGGGACAGGGGCCCTGCTGGGTCCTGCTCCTGGCCTGTGGGGCCTCTGAGCACAACCGGCCCTCTCCCACTGGAAGACCTCCCCGGCTGCCGCCAAAGGCCGGTTTGCAAGCGCTCCCGCCCACTGTTCCCAGCAGGCGCGCACAGTGCTCCCAAGCCCGGGAGAAAAGCACTTCGGGGTGGTGCTCTCACCGGGCCCTTGCCCCTGAGCCTGGGGGCAATGCAGGGGGAACACACTCCCAGGCCAAGGCAGAACCACATGAACACGTCTGATCTGCCCCCTGCACAGGCAGAGAGCTCAGGGGAGCCAGAGTCTGTCAGGCAGCTGCTGGGCTGGCCGCCTGTGTGGGAAGGGGCAGAGCCGACCTAGGGGCAAGTTGGGCCTCTTGCTCTCCCTGCTTCCCTGAGGCTGCTGGGCCAAAGAGGTCTTGGGCATCCAGCCCCTTGCTGGTCCCTTCCCTCTGACGAGGCCCTCTGAGCTCCAGCACCTTGCAGTGTGGAGACAGCCCATGCCAGGAACCTCCTCTCCAAGGAGGCCTCAACCGAGGCCTAGGCCCAGGGGAAAGGCACCAGCGGGGATGAGCCTGGGGAGGCGCCCGGGCATGTCTGGACCCAGTCCCCGCAGCCTGCCCCTTGGTGGGGCTGTACCCCCGGAGGCAGGAAGGTCTGGGCAAGGCTGGCCAGGGGCAGGGGCCCTGCTGGGTCCTGCCCCTGGCCTGTGGGGCCTCTGAGCACAACCGGCCCTCTCCCGCTGGAAGACCTCCCCGGCTGCCTCCAAAGGGCGTTTTACAAACACTCCCGCCCACTGTTCCCACCAGGCGCGCAAAATGCTCCCAAGCCCGGGAGAAAAGCGCTTCGGGGTGGTGCTCTCTCCCGGCCCTTGCCCCTGAGCCTGTGGCCAGGCAGTGGATCCACACTACCAGGCCAAGGCAGAACCACATGCACACGTCTGTTCCTGCCCCCTCCACCGGCAGAGAGCTGGGGGGAGCCAGAGTCTGTCAGGCAGCTGCTGGGCTGGCCGCCTGTGTGGGAAGGGGCAGAACCGACCTAGGGGCAAGTTGGGCCTCTTGCTCTCCCTGCTGCCCTGAGGCTGCTGGGCCAAAGAGGTCTTGGGCATCCAGCCCCTTGCTGGTCCCTTCCCTCTGACGATGCCCTCTGAGCTCCAGCACCTTGCAGTGTGGAGACAGCCCCTGCCAGCAACCTCCTCTCCAAGGAGGCCTCAACCGAGGCCTAGGCCCAGGGGAAAGGCACCAGCGGGGATGAGCCAGTGGAGGCGCCCGGGCATGTCTGGACCCAGTCCCCGCAGCCTGCCCCTTGGTGGTGCAGTACCCCCGGAGGCCAGGAAGGTCTGGGCAAGGCTGGCGAGGGGCAGGGGCCCTGCTGGGTCCTGCCCCTGGCCTGTGGGGCCTCTGAGCACAACCGGCCCTCTCCCACTGGAAGAACTCCCCGGCTGCCTACAAAGCCCGGTTTGCCAACACTCGCGCCCCGCTGTTCCCGCCAGGCACGCACAATGCTCCCAAGCCCGGGAGAAAACCGCTTCGGAGTGGTGCTCTCTCCGGGCCCTTGCCCCTGAGCCTGGGGCCAGGCAGGTGATCCACACTCCCAGGCCAAGGCAGAACCACATGCACACGTCTGTTCCTGCCCCCTGCACCGGCAGAGAGCTCGCGGGAGCCAGAGTCTCTCAGGCAGCTGCTGGGCTGGCCGCCTGAGTGGGAAGGGGCAGAGCTGACCTAGGGGCAAGTTGAGCCTCTTGCTCTCCCTGCTTCCCAGAGGCTGCTGGGCCAAAGAGGTCTTGGGCATCCAGCCCCTTGCTGGTCCCTTCCCTCTGACGAGGCCCTCTGAGCTCCAGCACCTTGCAGTGTGGAGACAGCCCCTGCCAGCAACCTCCTCTCCAAGGAGGCCTCAACCGAGGCCTAGGCCCAGGGGAAAGGCACCAGCGGGGATGAGCCAGTGGAGGCGCCCGGGCATGTCTGGACCCAGTCCCCGCAGCCTGCCCCTTGGTGGTGCAGTACCCCCGGAGGCCAGGAAGGTCTGGGCAAGGCTGGCGAGGGGCAGGGGCCCTGCTGGGTCCTGCCCCTGGCCTGTGGGGCCTCTGATCACAACCGGCCCTCTCCCACTGGAAGACCTCCCCGGCTGCCTGCAAAGGCCGGTTTGCAAGCACTCCCGCCTACTGTTCCCACCAGGCGCGCACAATGCTCCCAAGCCCGGGAGAAAAGCGCTTCGGGTTGGTGCTCTCTCCGGGCCCTTGCCCCTGAGCCTGGGGGCCAGGCAGGGGGTCCACACTCCCAGACCAAGGCAGAACCACATGCACACGTCTGTTCCTGCCCCCTGCACAGGCAGAGAGCTCGGGGGAGCCAGAGTCTGTCAGGCAGCTGCTGGGCTGGCCGCCTGTGTGGGAAGGGGCAGAGCCGACCTAGGGGCAAGTTGGGCCTCTTGCTCTCCCTGCTGCCCTGAGGCTGCTGGGCCAAAGAGGTCTTGGGCATCCAGCCCCTTGCTGGTCCCTTCCCTCTGACGAGGCCCTCTGAGCTCCAGCACCTTGCAGTGTGGAGACAGCCCCTGCCAGTAACCTCTCTCCAAGGAGGCCTCAACCGAGGCCTAGGCCCAGGGGAAAGGCACCAGCGGGGATGAGCCAGGGGAGGCGCTCGGCCATGTCTGGACCCAGTCCCCGCAGCCTGCCCCTTGGTGGGGCAGTACCCCCGGAGGCGAGGAAGATCTGGGCAAGGCTGGCCAGGGGCAGGGGCCCTGCTGGGTCATGCCCCTGGCCTGTGGGGCCTCTGAGCACAACCGGCCCTCTCTCGTTGGAAGACCTCCCCGGCTGCCTCCAATGGCCGGTTTGCAAGCCCTCATGCCCGCTGTTCCCACCAGCCGCGCACAATGCTCCCTAGCCCGGGAGAAAAGCATTTTTGGGTGGTGCTCACTCCGGGCCCTTGGAAGACCTCCGTGGCTGCCTCCAAGGCCGGTTTGCAAGCACTTCTGCCTCCTTCTCCCGCCACACGCGCACAATGCTCCCAAGCCCGGGAGAAAAGCGTTTCGGGGTGGTGTTCTCTCTGGGCCCAAGAAAGACCTCCCGGGCTGCCCACAAAGGCCGGTTTGCAAGCACTCCCACTCGCTGTTCCCGCCATCCGTGCAAATGCTCCAAGCCCAGGAGAAAAGCGCTTCGGGGTGGTGCTCTCTCCCGGCCCTTGGAAGACCTCCCCGGCTGCCTCCAAAGGCTGGTTTTCAAGAACTCCCTCCCGCTGTCCCGCCAGCCGCACACAATGCTCCCAATCACGGGAGAAAAGCGCTTCGGGGTGGTGATCTCTCCCGGCCCTTGGAAGACCTCCCCGGCTGCCTCCAAAGGCCGGTTTGCAAGCACTCATGCCCGCTGTTCCCGCCCGCCGCGCACAATGCTCCCAAGCCCGGGAGAAAAGCGCTTCGGGGTGGTGCTCTCTCCCGGCCCTTGGAAGACCTCCCCGGCTGCCTCCAAAGGCCGGTTTGCAAGCACTCAATCCTGCTGTTCCGGCCAGCCGCGCACATAGCTTCCAAGCCCGGGAGAAAAGCGCTTCGGGGTGGTGCTCTCTCCCGGACATTGGAAGATCTCCCCGGCTGCCTCCAAAGGCTGGTTTTCAAGAATTCCCTCCCGCTGACCCGCCAGACGCACACAATGCTCCCAAGCCCGGGAGAAAAGCATTTTGGGGTGGTGCTCTCTCCGGGCCCTTGGAAGACCTCCCCGGCTGCCTACAAAGGCCGGTTTGCAAGCACTCATGTCCGCTGTTCCCGACAGCCGCGCACAATGCTCCCAATTCCGGGAGAAAAGTGCTTCGGGATGGTGCTCTCTCCGGGCCCTTGGAAAACCTCCCCGGCTGCCTCCAAAGGCCGGTTTGCAAGCACTCCCGCCCGCTGTTCCCGCCAGCCTCGCACAATGCTCCCAAGACCGGGAGAAAAGTACTTCGGGGTGGTGCTCTCTCCGGGCCCTTGGAAGACCTCCCAGGCTGTCCCCAAAGGCCGGTTTGCAAGCACTCCCACTCGCTGTTCCCGCCAGCCACGCACAATCCTCTAAAACCCCGGAGAAAAGCGCTTCGTGGTGGTGTTCTCTCCGTGCCCATGGAAGACCTCCCGGGGTGCCCCCAAAGGCCGGTTTGGAAGCACTCCCACTCGCTGTTCCCGCCATCCGCGCAAATGTTCCAAGCCCGGGAGAAAAGCGCTTCTGGGTGGTGCTCTCTCCTGGCCCTTGGAAGACCTCCCCGGCTGCCTCCAAAGGCCGGTTTGCAAGCACTCCCGCCCGCTGTTCCCACCAGCCATGCACAATGCTCCCAAGCCCGGGAGAAAAGCATTTTGGGGTGGTGCTCACACCGGGCCCTGGAAGACCTCCCCGGCTGCCTCCAAAGGACGGTTTTCAAGCACTCCTGCCTGCTGTTCCCGCCACCCGCGCACAATGCTCCCAAGCCCGGGAGAAAAGCGCTTCGGGGTGGTTCTCTCTACAGGCACTTGGAAGACCTCCCCGGCTGCCTCCAAAGGCCGTTTTACAAGGACTCCTTCCTGCTGTTCCCGCCAGCCACGCACAATGCTCCCAAGCCCGGGAGAAAAGCTTTTTGGGGTGGTGCTCACACCGGGCCCTGGAAGACCTCCCCGGCTGCCTCCAAAGGCCGGTTTTCAAGCACTCCTGCCTGCTGTTCCCGCCACCCGCGCACAATGCTCCCAAGCCCGGGAGAAAAGCGCTTCGGGGTGGTGCTCTCTCCTGGCCCTTGGAAGACCTCCCCGGCTGCCTCCAAAGGCCGGTTTTCAAGCACTCCTGCCTGCTGTTCCCGCCACCCGCGCACAATGCTCCCAAGCCCGGGAGAAAAGCGCTTCGGGGTGGTGCTCATTCCGGGCCCTTGGAAGACCTCCCCGGCTGCCTCCAAAGGCAGGTTTGTAAGTACTCATTCCCGCTGCTTCCGCAAGCCACGCACAATGCTCCCAAGCCCGGGAGAAAAGCATTTTGGGGTGGTGATCAGTCCGGGCCCTTGGAAGACCTCCCCGGCTGCCCCCAAAGGCCGGTTTGGAAGCACTCCCACTCGCTGTTCCCGCCATTCGCGCAAATGTTCCAAGCCCGGGAGAAAAGCGCTTCGGGGTGGTGCTCTCTCCTGGCCCTTGGAAGACCTCCCCGGCTGCCTCCAAAGGCCGGTTTGCAAGCACTCCCGCCCGCTGTTCCCGCCAGCCGCGCACAATGCTCCCAATCACGGGAGAAAAGCGCTTCGGGGTGGTGCTCTCTCCGGGCCCATGGAAGACCTCCCCGTCTGCCTCCAATGGCCAGTTTGCAAGCACTCATGCCCGCTGTTCCCACCAGACGCGCACAATGCTCCCAAGCCCGGGAGAAAAGCTTTTTGGGGTGGTGCTTACACCGGGCCCTGGAAGACCTCCCCGGCTGCCTCCAAAGGCCGGTTTTCAAGCACTCCTGCCTGCTGTTCCCGCCACCCGCGCACAATGCTCCCAAGCCCGGGAGAAAAGCGCTTCGGGGTGGTGCTCTCTACAGGCCCTTGGAAGACCTCCCCGGCTGCCTCCAAAGGCCGGTTTGCAAGGACTCCTTCCTGCTGTTCCCGCCAGCCTCGCACAATGCTCCCAAGCACGGGAAAAAAGTGCTTCGTGGTGGTGCTCTCTCCGGGCCCTTGGAAGACGTCCCCGGCTCCCTCCAAAGGCCGGTTTGCAAGCACTCATGCCCGTTGTTCCCACCAGCCGCGCACAATGCTCCCAAGCCCGGGAGAAAAGCATTTTGGGGTGGTGCTCACTCCGGGCCCTTGGAAGACCTCCCCGGCTGCCTCCAAAGGCCAGTTTGCAAGCACTCCTGCCTGCTGTTCCCGCCAGCCGCGCACAATGCTCCCAAGCCCGGGAGAAAAGCGCTTCGGGGTGGTGCTCTCTCCGGGCACTTTCAAGACCTCCCCGGCTGCCTCCAAAGGCCGGTTTGTAAGTACTCATTCCCGCTGCTTCCGCCAGCCACGAACAATGCTCCCAATCCCGGGAGAAAAGCATTTTGGGGTGGTGCTCTCTCCGGGCCCTTGGAAGACCTCCTGGGCTGCCTCCAAAGGCCGGTTTGTAAGCACTTATTTCCGCTGTTCCCGACAGCCGCACACAATGCTCCCAAGCCCGGGAGAAAAGCATTTTGGGGTGGTGATCAGTCCGGGCCCTTGGAAGACCTCCCCGGCTGCCTCCAAAGGACAGTTTGCAAGCACTCATGCCCGCTGTTCCCGCCAGCCGTGCACAATGCTCCCAAGACCGTGAGAAAAGCGCTTCGGGGTGGTGTTCTCTCCGGGACCATGGAGGACGTCCCCGGCTGCCCCCAAAGGCCGCTTTGCAAGCACTCCCACTCGCTGTTCCCGCCAGCCACACACAATGTTCCAAAACCCCGGAGAAAAGCGCTTCGGGGTGGTGCTCTCTCCGGGCCCTTGGAAGACTTCTCTGGCTGCCTCCAAAGGCCGGTTTGCAAGAATTCCCTCCCGCTGTTCCACCAGCCGCACACAATGCTCCAAAACCCGAGAGAAAAGCGCTTCGAGGTGGTGTTCTCTCCGGGCCCTTGGAAGACCTCCCCGGCTGCCTCCAAAGGCCGGTTTGCAAGCACTCCTGCCTGCTGTTCCCGCCACACGCGCACAATGCACCCAAGCCCGGGAGAAAAGCGCTTCGGGATGGTGCTCTATCCGGGCCCTTGGAAGACCTCCCCGGCTACCTCCAAAGGCGGGTTTGCAAGTACTCATTCCCGCTGTTCCCGCCAGCTGCGCACAATGCTCCCAAGCCCGGGAGAAAAGCATTTTGGGGTGGTGCTCTCTCCGGGCCCTTGGAAGACCACCCCGGCTGCCTCAAAAGGCCGGTTTGCAAGCACTCAGGCCCGCTGTTCCCGCCAGCCGCGTACAATGCTCCCTAGCCCGGGAGAAAAGCATTTTGGGGTGGTGCTCACTCCGGGAACTTGAAAGACCTGCCCGGCTGCCTCCAAAGTCCGGTTTGCAAGAACTCATGCCCGCTGTTCCCGCCAGCCGCGCACAATGCTCCCAAGACCGGGAGAAATGCGCTTCGGGGTGGTGTTCTCTCCGTGCCCATGGAGGACCTCCCCAGCTGCCCCCAAAGGCCGGTTTGCAATCACTCCCACTCACTGTTCCGGCCAGCCACGCACATGCTCCAAAACACGGGAGAGAAGCGCTTTGGGGTGGTGCTCTCTCCCGGCCCTTGGAAGACTTCCCTGGCTGCCTCCAAATGCCGGTTTGCAAGAACTCCCTCCCGCTGTCCCGCCAGCCGCACACAATGCTCCCAATCACGGGAGAAAAGCGCTTCGGGGTGGTGCTCTCTCAGGGCCCTTTGAAGACCTCCCCGGCTGCCTCCAATGGCCGGTATGCAAGCACTCATGCCCGCTGTTCCCACCAGCCGTGTACCATGCTCCCAAGCACGGGAGAAAAGCATTTTGGGGTGGTGCTCACTCCTTGCCCTTGGAAGACCTCCGCGCCTGCCTCCAAAGGCCGGTTTGCAAGCACTCCTGCCTGCTGTTCCCGCCACCCGCGCACACTGCTCCCAAGCCCGGGAGAAAAGCGCATCGGGGTGGTGTTCTCTCCGGGCCCATGGAAGACCTCCCCAGCTGCCCCCAAAGGCCGGTTTGCAAGCATTCCCACTAGCTGTTCCCGCCAGCCATGCAAATGCTCCCAAGCCGGGGGGAAAAGCATTTTGGGGTGGTGCTCTCTCCGGGCGATTGCCCCTGTGCCTGGGGGCCAGGCAGGGGGTCCACACTCCCAGGCCAAGTCAGAACCACATGCACACGTTTGTTCCTGCCCCCTGCACCGGCAGAGAGCTCGGGGGAGCCAGAGTCTGCCAGGAAGCTGCTGGGCTGGCTGCCTGTGTGGGAAGGGGCAGAGCCAACCTAGGGGCAAGTTGTGGCCTCTGGCTCTCCCTGCTGCCCTGAGGTTGCTGGGCCAAAGAGGTCTTGAGCATCCAGCCCCTTGCTGGTCCCTTCCCACTGACGAGGCCCTCTGAGCTCCAGCATCTCGCAGTGTGGAGACAGCCCCTGCCAGCAACCTCCTCTCCAAGGAGGCCTCAACCGAGGCCTAGGCCGAGGGGAAAGGCACCAGCGGGAATGAGCCTGCCGAGGCGCCCGGGCATGTCTGGACCCAGGCGCCGCAGCCTGCCCCTTGGTGGGGCAGTACCCCCGGAGGTCAGGAAGGTCTGGGAAAAGCTGGCAGGGACAGGGGCCCTGCTGTGTACTGTCCCTGGCCTGTGGGGCCTCTGAGCTCAACCGGCCCTCTCCCGCTGGAATACTTCCCCAGCTGCCTCCAAAGGCCGGTTTGCCAACACTCCGCCCACTGTTCCCACCAGGAACGCACAATGCTCCCAAGCCCGGGAGAAAAGCACTTCGGGGTGGTGCTCTCTCCGGGCCCTTGCCCCTGAGCCTGGGGCCAGGCAGCTGATCCACACTCCCAGGCCAAGGCAGAACGACATGCACACGTCTGTTCCTGCCCCCTACACAGGCAGAGAGCTCGGGGGAGCCAGAGACTGCCAGGTTGCTGCTGGGCTGGCTGCCTGTGTGGGACGTGGCAGAGCCGACCTAGGGGCAAGTTGGGCCTCTTGCTCACCCTGCTGCCCTGAGGCTGCTGGGTCAAAGAGGTCTTGGGCATCCAGCCCTTTGCTGGTCCCTTCCCTCTGACGAGGCCCTCTGAGCTCCATCACCTTGCAGTGTGGAGACAGCACCTGCCAGCAACCTCCTCTCCAAGGAGGCCTCAACCGAGGCCTAGTCCCAGGGAAAGGCACCAGCGGGGATGAACCTGGGGAGGCACCCGGGAATGTCTGGACCCAGTCCCTGCAGCCTACCCCTTGGTGGGGCAGTACCCCCGGATGCCAGGAAGGTCTGGGCAAGGCTGGCCAGGGGCAGGGGCCCTGCTGGGTCCTGCCCCTGGCCTGTGGTGCCTCTGAGCACAACCGGCCCTCTCCCACTGGAAGACCTCCCCAGCTGCCTCCAAAGGCCGGTTTGCAAGCGCTCCCGCCCACTGTTCCCAGCAGGCGCGCACAATGCTCCCAAGCCCGGGAGAAAAGCGCTTCGGGGTGGTGCTCTCACCGGGCCCTTGCCCCTGAGCCTGGGGGCAATGCAGGGGGAACACACTCCCAGGCCACGGCAGAACCACATGCCCACGTCTGTTCCTGTCCCCTGCACTGCCAGAGAGCTTGGGGGAGCCAGAGTCTGTCAGGCAGCTGCTGGGTTGGCCGCCTGTGTGGGAAGGGGCAGAGCCGACCTAGGGGCAAGTTGGGCCTCTTGCTCTCCCTGCTGCCCTGAGGCTGCTGGGCCAAAGACGTCTTGGGCATCCAGCCCCTTACTGGTCCCTTCCCTCTGACGAGGCCCTCTGAGCTCCAGCACCTTGCAGTGTGGAGACAGCCCCTGCCAGCAACCTCCTCTCCAAGGAGGCCTCAACCGAGGCCTAGGCCCAGGGGAAAGGCACCAGCGGGGATGAGCCTGGGGAGGGGCCCGGGCATGTCTGGACCCAGTCCGGCAGTCTGCCCCTTGGTGGCGCAGTACCCCCGGAGGCCAGGAAGGTCTGGGCAAGGCTGCCAGGGGCAGGGACACTTCTGGGTCCTGCCCCTGGCCTGTGGGGCCTCTGAGCACAACCGGCCCTCTCCCACTGGAAGACCTCCCCGGCTGCCTCCAAAGGCCGGTTTGCAACACTCCCGCCCGCTGTTCCCGCCAGGCACGCACAATGCTCCCAAGCCCGGGAGAAAAGCACTTCGGGGTCGTACTCTCTCCGGGCACTTGCCCCTGAGCCTGGGGGCCAGGCATTGGGTCCACACTCCCAGACCAAGGCAGAACCACATGCACACGTCTGTTCCTGACCCCTGCACCGGCAGCGAGCTCGGGGGAGCCAGAGTCTGTCAGGCAGCTGCTGGGCTGGCCGCCTGTGTGGGAAGGGGCAGAGCCGACCTAGGGGCAAGTTGGGCCTCTTGCTCTCCCTGCTGCCCTGAGGCTGCTGGGCCAAAGAGGTCTTGGGCATCCAGCCCCTTGCTGGTCCCTTCCGGCTGACGAGGCCCTCTGAGCTCCAGCACCTTGCAGTGTGGAGACAGCCCCTGCAATTAACCTCCTCTCCAAGGAGGCCTCAACCGAGGCCTAGGCCCAGGGGAAAGGCACCAGTGGGGATGAGCCTGGGGAGGTGCCCGGCCATGTCTGGACCCAGTCCCCGCAGCATGCCCCTTGGTGGGGCTGTACCCCCGGAGGCCAGGAAGGTCTGGGCAAGGCTGCCAGGGGCAGGGACACTGCTGGGTCCTGCCCCTGGCCTGTGGGGCCTCTGAGCACAACCGGCACTCTCCCGCTGGAAGACCTCCCTGTCTGCCTCCAAAGGCCGGTTTGCAAGCACTCCCGCCCGCTGTTCCCGCCAGGCCCGCACAATGCTCCCAAGCCCGGGAGAAAAGCGCTTCGGGCTGGTGCTCTCTCCGGGCCCTTGCCCCTGAGCCTGGGGGCCAGGCAGGGGGAACACACTCCCAGGCCAAGGCAGAACGACATGCACACGTCTGTTCCTGCCCCCTACACCGGCAGAGAGCTCGGGGGAGCCAGAGACTGCCAGGCTGCTGCTGGGCTGGCTGCCTGTGTGGGACGGGGCAGAGCCGACCTAGGGGCAAGTTGGGCCTCTTGCTCTCCCTGCTGCCCTGAGGCTGCTGGGCCAAAGACGTCTTGGGCTTCCAGCCCCTTACTGGTCCCTTCCCTCTGACGAGGCCCTCTGAGCTCCAGCACCTTCCAGTGTGGAGACAGCCCCTGCCAGCAACCTCCTCTCAAAGGAGGCCTCAACCGAGGCCTAGGCCCAGGGGAAAGGCACCAGCGGGGATGAGCCAGGGGAGGCGCCCGAGCATGTCTGGACCCAGTCCCCGCAGTCTGCCCCTTGGTGGGGCAGTACGCCCGGAGGCCAGGGAGGTCTGGGCAAGGCTGGCCAGGGGCAGGGGCCCTGCTGGGTCCTGCCCCTGGCCTGTGGGGCCTCTGAGCACAACCGGCCCTCTCCCACTGGAAGACCTCCCCGGCTGCCTCCAAAGGCCGGTTTGCAAGCGCTCCCGCCCACTGTTCCCCGCAGGTGCGCACAATGTTCCCAAGCCTGGAAGAAAAGCGCTTCGTGGTGGTACTCTCACGGGGCCCTTGCCCCTGAGCCTGGGGTCAAGGCAGGGGGAACACACTCCCAGGCCAAGGCAGAACCACATGCACACGTCTGTTCCTGCCCCCTGCACCGGCAGAGAGCTCGGGGGAGCCAGAGTCTGCCAGGCAGCTGCTGGGCTGGCGGCCTGTGTGGGAAGGGGCAGAGCCGACCTAGGGGCAAGTTGGGCCTCTTGCTCTCCCTGCTGCCCTGAGGCTGCTGGGCCAAAGAGGTCTTGGGCATCCAGCCCCTTGCTGGTCCCTTCCCGCTGATGAGGCCCTCTGAGCTCCAGCACCTTGCAGTGTGGAGACAGCCCCTACCAGCAACCTCTTCTCCAAGGAGGCCTCAACCGAGGCCTAGGACCAAGGGAAAGGCACCAGCGGGGAAGAGCCTGCGGAGGCGCCCGGCCATGTCTGGACCCTGTCCCCGCAGCCTGCCCCTTGGTGGGGCTGTACCTCCGGAGGCCAGGAGGTCTGGGCAACGCTGGCCAGGGGAACGGGCCCTGCTGCGTCCTGCCCCTGGCCTGTGGGGCCTCTGAGCACAACCGGCCCTCTCCCACTGGAAGACCTCCCCGGCTGCCTACAAAGGCCGGTTTGCAAGCGCTCCCGCCCACTGTTCCCACCAGGCGCGCACAATGCTCCCAAGCCCGGGAGAAAAGCGCTTCGGGGTGCTGCTCCCACCGGGCCCTTGCCCCTGAGCCTGGGGGCAATGCAGGGGTTCCACACTCCCAGGCCAAGGCAGAACCGCATGCACACGTCTCTTCCTGCCCCCTGCACCGGCAGAGAGCTCAGGAGAGCCAGAGTCTGTCAGGCAGATGCTGGGCTGGCCGCCTGTGTGGGAAGGGTCACAGCCGACCTAGGGGCAAGTTGGGCCTCTTGCTCTCCCTGCTGCCCTGAGGCTGCTGGGCCAAAGAGGTCTTGGGCATCCAGCCCCTTGCTGGTCCCTTCCCTCTGACGAGGCCCTCTGAGCTCCAGCACCTTGCAGTGTGGAGACATCCCCTGCCAGCAACCGCCTCTGCAACGAAATCTCAACCGAGACCTAGGCCCAGGGGAAAGGCACCAGCGGGGATGAGCCTGGGGAGGCGCCCGGGCATGTCTGGACCCAGTCCCCGCAGCCTGCCCCTTGGTGGGGCTGTACCCCCGGAGGCAGGAAGGTCTGGGCAAGGCTGGCCAGGGGCAGGGGCCCTGCTGGGTCCTGCCCCTGGCCTGTGGGGCCTCTGAGCACAACCGGCCCTCTCCCACTGGAAGACATCCCCGGCTGCCTCCAAAGGCCGGTTTGCAAGCACTCCCGCCCACTGTTCCCACCAGGCGCGCACAATGCTCCCAAGCCCGGGAGAAAAGCGCTTCGGGGTGGTGCTCTCTCCGGGCCCTTGCCCCTGAGCCTGGGGGCCAGGCAGGTAATCCACACTCCCAGGCCAAGGCAGAACCACATGCACACGTCTGTTCCTGCCCCCTGCACCGGCAGAGAGCTCGGGGGAGCCAGAGACTGCCAGGCTGCTGCTGGGCTGGCTGCCTGTGTGGGACGGGGCAGAGCCGACCTAGGGGCAAGTTGGGCCTCTTGCTCTCCCTGATGCCCTGAGGCTGCTGGGCCAAAGAGGTCTTGGGCATCCAGCCCCTTGCTGGTCCCTTCCCTCTGACGAGGCCCTCTGAGCTCCAGCACCTTGCAGTGTGGAGACAGCCCCTGCCAGCAACCTCCTCTCCAAGAGGCCTCAACCGAGGCCTAGGCCCAGGGGAAAGGCACCAGCGGGGATGAGCCTGGGGAGGCGCCCGGGCATGTCTGGACCCAGTCCCCGCAGCCTGCTCCTTGGTAGGGCAGTACCCCCGGAGGCCAGGAAGGTCTGGGCAAGGCTGGCCAGGGGCAGGCGCCCTGCTGGGTCCTGCCCCTGGCCTGTGGGGCCTCTGAGCACAGCCGGCCCTCTCCCACTGGAAGACCTCCCCGGCTGCCTCCAAAGGCCGGTTTGCAACACTCCCGCCCGCTGTTCCCGCCAGGCACGCACAGTGCTACCAAGCCCGGGAGAAAAGCACTTCGGGGTGTTGCTCTCTCCGTGCCCTTGCCCCTGAGCCTGGGGGCCAGGCAGTGGGTCCACACTCCCAGAAGAAGGCAGAACCACATGCACACGTCTGTTCCTGACCCCTGCACCGGCAGAGAGCTCTGGGGAGCCAGAGTCTGTCAGGCAGCTTCTGGGCTGGCCGCCTGTGTGGGAAGGGGCAGAGCCGACCTAGGGGCAAGTTGGGCCTCTTGCTCTCCCTGCTGCCCTGAGGCTGCTGGGCCAAAGAGGTCTTGGGCATCCAGCCCCTTGCTGGTCCCTTCCCGCTGATGAGGCCCTCTGAGCTCCAGCACCTTGCAGTGTGGAGACAGCCCCTGCCAGCAACCTCCTCTCCAAGGAGGCCTCAACCGAGGCCTACTCCCAGGGGAAAGGCACCAGCGGGGATGAGCCTGGGGAGGCGCACGGCCATGTCTGGACCCAGTCCCCGCAGCCTGCCCCTTGGTGGGGCTGTACCCCGGAGGCCAGGAACGTCTGGGCAAGGCTGCCAGGGGCAGGGACACTGCTGGGTCCTGCCCCTGGCCTCTGGGGCCTCTGAGCACAACCGGCACTCTCCCGCTGGAAGACCTCCCCGTCTGCCTCCAAAGGCCGCTTTGCAAGCACTCCAGCCCGCTGTTCCCGCCAGGCCCGCACAATGCTCCCAAGCCCGGGAGAAAAGCGCTTCGGGCTGGTGCTCTCTCCGGGCCCTTGCCCCTGAGCCTGGGGGCCAGGCAGGGGGAACACACTCCCAGGCCAAGGCAGAACCACATGCACACGTCTGTTCCTGCCCCCTACACCGGCAGAGAGCTCGGGGGAGCCAGAGACTGCCAGGCTGCTGCTGGGTTGGCCGCCTGTGTGGGAAGGGGCAGAGCCGCCCTAGGGGCAAGTTGGGCCTCTTGCTCTCCCTGCTGCCCTGAGGCTGCTGGGCCAAAGACATCTTGGGTATCCAGCCCCTTACTGGTCCCTTCCCTCTGACGAGGCCCTCTGAGCTCCAGCACCTTGCAGTGTGGAGACAGCCCCTGCCAGCAACCTCCTCTCCAAAGAGGCCTCAATCGAGGCCTACGCCCAGGGGAAATGCACCAGCGGGGATGAGCCAGGGGACGCGCCCGAGCATGTCTGGACCCAGTCCCCGCAGCCTGCCCCTTGGTGGGGCAGTACCCCCGGAGGCCAGGAAGGTCTGGGCAAGGCTGGCCAGGGGCAGGGGCCCTGCTGCGTCCTGCCCCTGGCCTGTGGGGCCTCTGAGCACAACCGGCCCTCTCCCACTGGAAGACCTCACCAGGCTGCCTCCAAAGGCCGGTTTGCAAACACTCCCGCCCGCTGTTCATGCCAGGCATGCACAATGATCCCAAGCCCCGGAGTAAGCGCTTCGGGCTGGTGCTCTCTCCGGGCCCTTGCCCCTGAGCCTGGGGGCCAGGCAGGGGGAACACACTCCCAAGCCAAGGCAGAACGACATGCACACGTCTGTTCCTGTCCCCTGCACCGGCAGAGAGCTGGGGTAGCCAGAGTCTGTCAGGCAGCTGCTGGGTTGGCCGCCTGTGTGGGAAGGGGCAGAGCCGCCCTAGGGGCAAGTTGGGCCTCTTGCTCTCCCTGCTGCCCTGAGGCTGCTGGGCCAAAGACGTCTTGGGCATCCAGCCCCTTGCTGGTCCCTTCCCTCTGACGAGGCCCTCTGAGCTCCAGCACCTTGCAGTGTGGAGACAGCACCTGCCAGCAATCTCCTCTCCAAGGAGGCCTCACCTGAGGCCTAGGCCCAGGGGAAAGGCACCAGCGGGGTTGAGCCAGGGGAGGCGCCCGGGCATGTCTGGACCCTGTCCCCGGAGCCTGCCCCTTGGTGGGGCAGTACCCCCGGAGGCCAGGAAGGTCTGGGCAAGGCTGGCCAGGGGCAGGGGCCCTGCTGGGTCCTGCCCCTGGCCTGTGGGGCCTCTGAGCACAACCGGCCCTCTCCCACTGGAAGACCTCCCCGGCTGCCTCCAAAGTCCTGTTTGTAAACACTCCCGCCCGCTGTTCACGCCAGCCTCGCACAATGCTCCCAAGCCCGGGAGAAAAGCGCTTTGGGGTAGTGCTCTCACCGGGCCCTTGCTCCTGAGCCTGGGGGCAAGGCAGGGGGAACACACTCCCAGGCCAAGGCAGAAACACATGCACACCTCTGATCTGCCCCCTGCACCGGCAGAGAGCTCGGGGGAGCCAGAGTCTGTCAGGCAGCTGCTGGGCTGGCCGCCTGTGTGGGAAGGGGCAGAGCCGACCTAGGGGCAAGTTGGGCCTCTTGCTCTCCCTGCTGCCCCGATGCTGCTGGGCCAAAGAGGTCTCGGGCATCCAGCCCCTAACTGGTCCCTTCCCTCTGACGAGGCCCTCTGAGCTCCAGCACCTTGCAGTGTGGAGACAGCCCCTGCCAGCAACCTCCTCTCCAAGGAGGCCTAAACCGAGGCCTAGGCCCAGGGGAAAGGCACCAGCGGGGATGAGCCTGGGGAGGCGCCAGGGCATGTCTGGACCCAGTCCCCGCAGCCTGCCCCTTGGTGGGGCAGTACCCCCTGAGGCCAGGAAGGTCTGGGAAAGGCTGGCCAGGGGCAGGGGACCTGCTGGGTCCTGCCCCTGGCCTGTGGGGCCTCTGAGCACATCCGGCCCTCTCCCGCTGGAAGACCTTCCCGGCTGCCTCCAAAGGCCGGTTTGCCAACACTCCCGCCCACTGTTCCCACCTGGCGCGCAAAATGCTCCCAAGCCCGGGAGAAAAGCGCTTCGGGGTGGTGCTCTCTCCGGGCCCTTGCCCCTGAGCCTGGGGGCCAGGGAGGGGGAACACACTCCCAGGCCAAGGCAGAATGACATGCACACGTCTGTTCCTGCCCCCTACACCGGCAGAGACCTCGGGGGAGCCAGAGACAGCCAGGCTGCTGCTGGGCTGGCTGCCTGTGTGGGACGGGGCAGAGCCGACCTAGGGGCAAGTTGGGCCTCTTGCTCTCCCTGCTCACCTGAGGCTGCTGGGTCAAAGAGGTCTTGGGCATCTAGCCCTTTGCTGGTCCCTTCCCTCTGACGAGGCCCTCTGAGCTCCAGCACCTTGCAGTGTGGAGACAGCACCTGCCAGCAACCTCCTCTCCAAGGAGGCCTCAACCGAGGCCTAGGCCCAGGGGAAAGGCACCAGCGGGGATGAGCCAGGGGAGGCGCCCGAGCATGTCTGGACCCAGTCCCCGCAGCCTGCCCCTTGGTGGGGCAGTACCCCCGGAGGCCAGGAAGGTCTGGGCAAGGCTGGCCAGGGGCAGGGGCCCTGCTGGGTCCTGCCCCTGGCCTGTGGGGCCTCTGAGCACAACCGGCCCTCTCCCACTGGAAGACCTCCCCGGCTGCCTCCAAAGGCCGGTTTGCCAACACTCCCGCCCGCTGTTCACGCCAGGCTCGCAAAATGCTCCCAAGCCCGGGAGAAAAGCACTTTGGGGTGGTGCTCTCTCCGGGCCCTTGCCCCTGAGCCTGGGGGCAAGTCAGGGGGAACACACTCCCAGGCCAAGGGAGAAACACATGCACACCTCTGATCTGCCCCCTGCACCGGCAGAGAGCTCGGGGGAGCCAGAGTCTGTCAGGCAGCTGCTGGGCTGGCCGCCTGTGTGGGAAGGGGCAGAGCCGACCTAGGGGCAAGTTGGGCCTCTTGCTCTCCCTGCTGCCCCGATGCTGCTGGGCCAAAGAGGTCTTGGGCATCCAGCCCCTTGCTGGTCCCTTCCCTCTGACAAGGCCCTCTGAGCTCCAGCACCTTGCAGTGTGGAGACAGCCCCTGCCAGCAACCTCCTCTCCAAGGAGGCCTAAACCGAGGCCTAGGCCCAGGGGAAAGGCACCAGCGGGGATGAGCCTGGGGAGGCGCCCGGGCATGTCTGGACCCAGTCCCCGCAGCCTGCCCCTTGGTGGGGCAGTACCCCCTGAGGCCAGGAAGGTCTGGGAAAGGCTGGCCAGGGGCAGGGGACCTGCTGGGTCCTGCCCCTGGCCTGTGGGGCCTCTGAGCACAACCGGCCCTCTCCCACTGGAAGACCTCCCCGGCTGCCTCCAAAGGCCGGTTTGCAAGCACTCCCGCCCGCTGTTCCCGCCAGCCTCGCACAATGCTCCCAAGCCCGGGAGAAAAGCGCTTCGGGGTGGTGTTCTCTCCGTGCCAATGGAGGACCTCCCTGGCTGCCCCCAAAGGCCGGTTTGCAAGCACTCCCACTCGCTGTTCCCGCCAGCCACGCACAATCCTCCAAAACCCCGGAGAAAAGCGCTTCTAGGTGGTGCTCTCTCCTGGCCCTTGGAAGACCTCCCCGGCTGCCTCCAAAGGCCGGTTTGCAAGCACTCCCGCCCGCTGTTCCCACCAGCCACGCACAATGCTCCCAACCCCGGGAGAAAAGCATTTTGGGGTGGTGCTCACACCGGGCCCTGGAAGACCTCCCCGGCTGCCTCCAAAGGACGGTTTTCAAGCACTCCTGCCTGCTGTTCCCGCCACCCGTGCACAATGCTCCCAAGCCCGGGAGAAAAGCGTTTCGGGGTGGTGCTCACACCGGGCCCTGGAAGACCTCCCCGGCTGCCTCCAAAGGCCGGTTTGCAATGACTCCTTCCTGCTGTTCCCGCCAGCCACGCACAATGCTCCCAAGCCCGGGACAAAAGCATTTTGGGGTGGTGCTCACTCCGGGCCCTTGGAAGACCTCCCCGGCTGCCTCCAATGGCCAGTTTGCAAGCACTCATGCCCACTGTTCCCACCAGCCGCGCACAATGCTCCCAAGCCCGGGAGAAAAGCTTTTTGGGGTGGTGCTCACACCGGGCCCTGGAAGACCTCCCCGGCTGCCTCCAAAGGCCGGTTTTCAAGCACTCCTGCCTGCTGTTCCCGCCACCTGCTCACAATGCTCCCAAGCCCGGGAGAAAAGTGCTTCGGGGTGGTGCTCTCTCCGGGCCCTTGGAAGACGTCCCCGGCTGCCTCCAAAGGCCGGTTTGCAAGCACTCATGCCCGTTGTTCCCACCAGCCGCGCACAATGCTCCCAAGCCCGGGAGAAAAGCATTTTGGGGTGGTGCTCACTCCGGGCCCTTGGAAGACCTCCCCGGCTGCCTCCAAAGGCCAGTTTGCAAGCACTCCTGCCTGCTGTTCCCGCCATCCGCGCACAATGCTCCCAAGCCCGGGAGAAAAGCGCTTCGGGGTGGTGCTCTCTCCGGGCACTTTCAAGACCTCCCCGGCTGCCTCCAAAGGCCGGTTTGTAAGTACTCATTCCCGCTGCTTCCGCCAGCCACGCACAATGCTCCCAAGCCCGGGAGAAAAGCATTTTGGGGTGGTGATCTCTCCGGGCCCTTGGAAGACCTCCCGGGCTGCCTCCAAAGGCCGGTTTGCAAGCACTCATGTCCGCTGTTCCCGACAGCCACGCACAATGCTCCCAAGCCCGGGAGAAAAGCATTTTGGGGTGGTGATCAGTCCGGTGCCCTTGGAAGACCTCCCCGGCTGCCTCCAAAGGACAGTTTGCAAGCACTCATGCCTGCTGTTCCCGCCACACGCGCACAATGCTCCCAAGACCGTGAGTAAAGCGCTTCAAGGTGGTGTTCTACTAGGGACCATGGAGGACC
Organism: Dama dama; assembly: GCF_033118175.1. Classification (NCBI taxonomy): domain Eukaryota; kingdom Metazoa; phylum Chordata; class Mammalia; order Artiodactyla; family Cervidae; genus Dama; species Dama dama. The sequence continues at coordinate 363,122 of NW_026870909.1, read as the reverse complement.
TCCCCGGCTGCCCCCAAAGGCCGGTTTGCAAGCACTCCCACTCGCTGTTCCCGCCAGCCACACACAATGTTCCAAAACCCCGGAGAAAAGCGCTTCAAGGTGGTGCTCTCTCCGGGCCCTTGGAAGACCTCCCCGGCTGCCTCCAAAGGCCGGTTTGCAAGCACTCCTGCCTGCTGTTCCCGCCACACGCGCACAATGCTCCCAAGCCCGGAAGAAAAGCATTTTGGGGTGGTGCTCTCTCCGGGCCCTTGGAAGACCTCCCGGGCTGCCTCCAAAGGCCGGTTTGCAAGCACTCATGTCCGCTGTTCCCGACAGCCGCGCACAATGCTCCCAAGCCCGGGAGAAAAGCATTTTGGGGTGGTGATCAGTCCGGGCCCTTGGAAGACCTCCCCGGCTGCCTCCAAAGGACAGTTTGCAAGAACTCATGCCCGCTGTTCCCGCCAGCCGCGCACAATGCTCCCAAGACCGGGAGAAATGCGCTTCGGGGTGGTGTTCTCTCCGTGCCCATGGAGGACCAGCCCAGCTGCCCCCAAAGGCCGGTTTGCAATCACTCCCACTCACTGTTCCCGCCAGCCACGCACATGCTCCAAAACACGGGAGAGAAGCGCTTTGGCGTGGTGCTCTCTCCCGGCCCTTGGAAGACTTCCCTGGCTGCCTCCAAAGGCCGGTTTGCAAGAACTCCCTCCCGCTGTCCCGCCAGCCGCACACAATGCTCCCAATCACGGGAGAAAAGCGCTTCGGGGTGGTGCTCTCTCAGGGCCCTTTGAAGACTTCCCCGGCTGCCTCCAATGGGCGGTATGCAAGCACTCATGCCCGCTGTTCCCACCAGCCATGCACAATGCTCCCAAGCACGGGAGAAAAGCATTTTGGGGTGGTGCTCACTCCTTGCCCTTGGAAGACCTCCGCGCCTGCCTCCAAAGGCCGGTTTGCAAGCACTCATGCCCGCTGTTCCGCCAGCCTCGCACAATGCTCCCAAGACCGGGAGAAAAGCGCTTCGGGGTGGTGTTCTCTCCGTGCCAATGGAGGACCTCCCTGGCTGCCCCCAAAGGCCGGTTTGCAAGCACTCCCACTCGCTGTTCCCGCCAGCCACGCACAATCCTCCAAAACCCCGGAGAAAAGCGCTTCGGGGTGGTGTTCTCACCGTGCCCATGGAAGACCTCCAGGGGTGCCCCCAAAGGCCGGTTTGGAAGCACTCCCACTCGCTGTTCCCGCCATCCACGCAAATGTTCCAAGCCCGGGAGAAAAGCGCTTCTGGGTGGTGCTCTCTCCTGGCCCTTGGAAGACCTCCCCGGCTGCCTCCAAAGGCCGGTTTGCAAGCACTCCCGCCCGCTGTTCCCACCAGCCACGCACAATGCTCCCAAGCCCGGGAGAAAAGCATTTTGGGGTGGTGCTCACACCGGGCCCTGGAAGACCTCCCCGGCTGCCTCCAAAGGACGGTTTTCAAGCACTCCTGCCTGCTGTTCCCGCCACCCGCGCACAATGCTCCCAAGCCCGGGAGAAAAGCGCTTCGGGGTGGTGCTCTCTACAGGCCCTTGGAAGACCTCCCCGGCTGCCTCCAAAGGCTGGTTTGCAAGGACTCCTTCCTGCTGTTCCCGCTAGCCACGCACAATGCTCCCAAGCCCGGGAGAAAAGCATTTTGGGGTGGTGCTCACTCCGGGCCCTTGGAAGACCTCCCCGGCTGCCTCCAATGGCCAGTTTGAAAGCACTCATGCCCGCTGTTCCCACCAGCCGCGCACAATGCTCCCAAGCCCGGGAGAAAAGCTTTTTGGGGTGGTGCTCACACCGGGCCCTTGGAAGACCTCCCCGGCTGCCTCCAAAGGCCGATTTTCAAGCACTCCTGCCTGCTGTTCCCGCCACCTGCGCACAATGCTCCCAAGCCCGGGAGAAAAGCGCTTCGGGGTGGTGCTCTCTCCTGGCCCTTGGAAGACCTACCCGGCTGCCTCCAAGGGCCGGTTTGCAAGGACTCCTTCCTGCTGTTCCCGCCAGCCACGCACAATGCTCCCAAGCCCGGGAGAAAAGCATTTTGGGGTGGTGCTCTCTACAGGCCCTTGGAAGACTTCTCTGGCTGCCTCCAAAGGCCGGTTTGCAAGCACTCCCACTCGCTGTTCCCGCCAGCCACACACAATGTTCCAAAACCCCGGAGAAAAGCGCTTCGGGGTGGTGCTCTCTCCGGGCCCTTGGAAGACTTCTCTGGCTGCCTCCAAAGGCCGGTTTGGAAGCACTCCTGCCTGCTGTTCCCGCCACACGCGCACAATGCACCCAAGCCCGGGAGAAAAGCGCTTCGGGGTGGTGCTCTCCCCAGACCTTTGGAAGACGTCCCCGGCTGCCTCCAAAGGCCGGTTTGCAAGGACTCAGGCCCGCTGTTCCCGCCAGCTGCGCACAATGCTCCCAAGCACGGGAGAAAAGCATTTTGGGGTGGTGCTCTCTCCGGGCCCTTTGAAGACCACCCCGGCTGCCTCAAAAGGCCGGTTTGCAAGCACTCAGGCCCGCTGTTCCCGCCAGCCGCGTACAATGCTCCCAAGACCGGGAGAAAAGCATTTTGGGGTGGTGCTCACTCCGGGCCCTTGAAAGACCTCCCCGGCTGCCTCCAAACTCCGGTTTGCAAGAACTCATGCCCGCTGTTCCCGCCAGCCGCGCACAATGCTCCCAAGACTGGGAGAAATGCGCTTCGGGGTGGTGTTCTCTCCGTGCCCATGGAGGACCTCCCCGGCTGCCCCCAAAGGCCGGTTTGCATTCACTCCCACTCACTGTTCCCGCCAGCCACGCACATGCTCCAAAACACGGGAGAGAAGCGCTTTGGGGTGGTGCTCTCTCCCGGCCCTTGGAAGACCTCCCCGGCTGCCTCCAAAGGCCGGTTTGCAAGAACTCCCTCCCGCTGTCCCGCCAGCCGCACACAATGCTCCCAATCACGGGAGAAAAGCGCTTCGGGGTGGTGCTCTCTCAGGGCCCTTTGAAGACTTCCCCGGCTGCCTCCAATGGCCGGTATGCAAGCACTCATGCCCGCTGTTCCCACCAGCCATGCACAATGCTCCCAAGCACGGGAGAAAAGCATTTTGGGGTGGTGCTCAATCCTTGCCCTTGGAAGACCTCCACGCCTGCCTCCAAAGGCCGGTTTGCAAGCACTCCTGCCTGCTGTTCCCGCCACACGCTCACACTGCTCCCGAGCCCGGGAGAAAAGCGCATCGGGGTGGTGTTCTCTCCGGGCCCATGGAGGACCTCCCCGGCTGCCCCCAAAGGCCGGTTTGCATTCACTCCCACTCACTGTTCCCGCCAGCCACGAACATGCTTCAAAACACGGGAGAGAAGCGCTTTGGGGTGGTGCTCTCTCCGGGCCCTTGCCCCTGAGCCTGTGGTCAAGGCAGGGGGAACACACTCCCAGACCAAGGCAGAACCACATGCACACGTCTGTTCCTGTCCCCTGCACCGGCAGAGAGCTCGGGGGAGCCAGAGTCTCTCAGGCAGGTGCTGGGCTGGCCGCCTGTGTGGGAAGGGGCAGAGCCGACCTAGGGGCAAGTTGGGCCTCTTGCTCTCCCTGCTGCCCTGAGGCTGCTGGGCCAAAGACGTCTTGGGCATCCAGCCCCTAACTGTTCCCTTCCCTCTGACGAGGCCCTCTGAGCTCCAGCACCTTGCAGTGTGGAGACAGCACCTGCCAGCAATCTCCTCTCCAAGGAGGCCTCAACCGAGGCCTAGGCCCAGGGAAAAGGCACCAGCGGGGTTGAGCCAGGGGAGGCGCCCGGGCTTGTCTGGACCCTGTCCCCGCAGCCTGCCCCTTGGTGGGGCAGTACCCCCGGAGGCCAGGAAGGTCTGGGCAAGGCTGGCCAGGGGCAGGGGCCCTGCTGGGTCCTGCCCCTGGCCTGTGGGGCGTCTGAGCACAACCGGCACTCTCCCGCTGGAAGACCTCCCCGTCTGCCTCCAAAGGCCGGTTTGCAAGCACTCCTGCCCGCTGTTCCCGCCAGGCACGCACAATGCTCCCAAGCCCGGGAGAAAAGCGCTTCGGGGTGGTGGTCTCTCCGGGCCTCTGCCCCTGAGCCTGGGGGCCAGGCAGGGGATCCACAGTCCCAGGCCAAGGCAGAACCACATGCACGCGTCTGTTCCTGCCCCCTCCACCGGCAGAGAGCTGGGGGGAGCCATAGTCTGTCAGGCAGCTGCTGGGCTGGCCGCCTGTGTGGGAAGGGGCAGAGCCGACCTAGGGGCAAGTTGGGCCTCTTGCTCTCCCTGCTGCCCTGAGGCTGCTGGGCCAAAGAGGTCTTGGGCATCCAGCCCCTTGCTGGTCCCTTCCCTCTGGCGAGGCCCTCTGAGCTCCAGCACCTTGCAGTGTGGAGACAGCCCCTGCCAGCAACCTCCTCTCCTAAGAGGCCTAAACCGAGGCCTAGGCCCAGGGGAAAGGCATCAGCGGGGATGAGCCAGTGGAGGCACACGGGCATGTTGGACCCAGTCCCCGCAGCCTGCCCCTTGGTGGGGCAGTAACCCCGGAGGCCAGGAAGGTCTGGGCAAGGCTGGCCAGGGGCAGGGGCCCTGCTGGGTCCTGCCCCTGGCCTGTGGGGCCTCTGAGCACAACCGGCCCTCTCCCACTGGAAGACCTCCCCGGCTGCCTCCAAAGGCCGGTTTGCCAACACTCCCGCCCGCTGTTCCCGCCAGGCACGCACAATGCTCCCAAGCCCGGGAGAAAAGCGCTTCGGGGTGTTTCTCTCTCCGGGCCCTTGCCCCTGAGCCTGGGGTCCAGGCAGTGGGTCCACACTCCCAGACCAAGGCAGAACCACATGCACACGTCTGTTCCTGGCCCCTGCACCGGCAGAGAGCTCGGGGGAGCCAGAGTATGCCAGGCAGCTGCTGGGCTGGCGGCCTGTGTCGAAAGGGGCAGAGCCGACCTAGGGGCAAGTTGGGCCTCTTGCTCTCCCTGCTGCCCTGAGGCTGCTGGGCCAAAGAGGTCTTGGGCATCCAGCCCCTTGCTGGTCCCTTCCCTCTGATGAGGCCCTCTGAGCTCCAGCACCTTGCAGTGTGGAGACAGCCCCTGCCAGCAACCTCCTCTCCAAGGAGGCCTCAACCGAGGCCTAGGCCTAGGGGAAAGGCACCAGCGGGGATGAGACTGGGGAGGCGCCCGGCCATGTCTGGACCCAGTCCCCGCAGCCTGCCCCTTGGTGGGGCAGTTCCCCCGGAGGCCAGGAAGGTCTGGGCAAGGCTGCCAGGGGCAGGGACACTGCTGGGTCCTGCCCCTGGCCTGTGGGGCGTCTGAGCACAACCGGCACTCTCCCGCTGGAAGACCTCCCCGTCTGCCTCCAAAGGACGGTTAGCAAGCACTCCCACCCGCTGTTCCCGCCAGGCACGCACAATGCTCCCAAGCCCGGGAGAAAAGCGCTTCGGGGTGGTGCTCTCTCTGGGCCCTTGCCCCTGAGCCTGGGGGCCAGGCAGGTGGAACACACTCCCAGGCCAAGGGAGAACGACATGCACACGTCTGTTCCTGCCCCCTACACCGGCAGAGAGCTCGGGGGAGCCAGAGACTGCCAGGCTGCTGCTGGGCTGGCTGCCTGTGTGGTACGGAGCAGAGCCGACCTAGGGGCAAGTTGGGCCTCTTGGTCTCCCTGCTGCCCTGAGGCTGCTGGGTCAAAGAGGTCTTGGGCATCCAGCCCTTTGCTGGTGCCTTCCCTCTGACGAGGCCCTCTGAGCTCCAGCACCTTGCAGTGTGGAGACAGCCCCTGTCAGCAACCTCCTCTCCAAAGAGGCCTCAACCGAGGCCTACGCCCAGGGGAAAGTCACCAGCGGGGATGATCCTGGGGAGGCGCACGGACATGTCTGGACCCAGTCTCCGCAGCCTGCCCCTTGGTGGGGCAGTACCCCCGGAGGCCAGGAAGGTCTGGGCAAGTCTGGCCAGGGGCAGGGGCCCTGCTGGGTCCTGACCCTGGCCTGTGGGGCCTCTGTGCACAACCGGCCCTCTCCCACTGGAAGACCTCCCCGGCTGCTTCCAAAGTCCTGTTTGCAAACACTCCCGCCCGCTGTTCACGTCAGGAATGCACAAAGCTCCCAAGCCGGGGAAAAAAGCGCTTCGGTGTGGTGCTCTCTCAGGGCCCTTGCCCCTGAGCCTGGGGGCAAGGCAGGGGGAACACACTCCCAGGCCAAGGCAGAACCACATGCCCACGTCTATTCCTGTCCCCTGCACGGGCAGAGAGCTTGGGGGAGCCAGAGTATGTCAGGCAGCTGCTGGGCTGGCCGCCTGTGTGGGAAGGGGCAGAGCCGACCTAGGGGCAAGTTGGGCCTCTTGCTCTCCCTGCTGCCCTGAGGCTGCTGGGCCAAAGAGGTCTTGGGCATCCAGCCCCTTACTGGTCCCTTCCCTCTGACGAGGCCCTCTGAGCTCCAGCACCTTGCAGTGTGGAGACAGCCCCGGCCAACAACCTCCTCTCCAAGGAGGCCTCAGCCGAGGCCTAGGCCCAGGGGTAGGCACCAGCGGGGATGAGCCAGTGGAGGCGCACGGGCATGTCTGGACCCAGTCCCCGCAGCCTGCCCCTTGGTGGGGCAGTACCCCCGGAGGCCAGGAAGGTCTGGGCAAGGCTGGCCAGGGGCAGGGGCCCTGCTGGGTCCTGCCCCTGGCCTGTGGGGCCTCTGAGCACAACCGGCCCTCTCCCACTGGAAGACCTCCCCGGCTGCCTCCAAAGGCCGGTTTGCCAACACTTCCGCCCGCTGTTCCCGCCAGGCACGCACAATGCTCCCAAGCCCGGGAGAAAAGCGCTTCTGGGTGTTGCCCTCTCCGGGCACTTGCCCCTGAGCCTGGGGTCCAGGCAGTGGGTCCACACTCCCAGACCAAGGCAGAACCACATGCACACGTCTGTTCCTGACCCCTGCACCGGCAGAGAGCTCGGGGGAGCCAGAGTCTGTCAGGTAGCTGCTGGGTTGGCTGCCTGTGTGGGAAGGGGCAGAGCCGACCTAGGGGCAAGTTGGGCCTCTTCCTCTCCCTGCTGCCCTGAGGCTGCTGGGCCAAAGAGGTCTTGGGCATCCAGCCCCTTGCTGGTCCCTTCCCGCTGACGAGGCCCTCTGAGCTCCAGCACCTTGCAGTGTGGAGACAGCCCCTGCCAGCAACCTCCTCTCGAAGGAGGCCTCAACCGAGGCCTAGGCCCAGGGGAAAGGCACCAGCGGGGATGAGCCTGGGGAGGCGCCCGGGCATGTCTGGACCCAGTCCCCGCAGCCTGCCCCTTGGTGGGGCAGTACCCCGAGGCCAGGAAGGTCTGGGCAAGGCTGCCAGGGGCAGGGACACTGTTGGGTCCTGCCCCTGGCCTGTGGGGCGTCTGAGCACAACCGGCACTCTCCCGCTTGAAGACCTCCCCGTCTGCCTCCAAAGGCCGGTTTGCAAGCACTCCTGCCCGCTGTTCCCGCCAGGCACGCACAATGCTCCCAAGCCCGGGAGAAAAGCACTTCGGGGTGGTGGTCTCTCCGGGCCCCTGCCCCTGAGCCTGGGGGCCAGGGAGGGGATCCACAGTCCCAGGCCAAGGCAGAACCACATGCACGCGTCTGTTACTGCCCCCTCCACCGGCAGAGAGCTCGGGGGAGCCAGAGTCTGTCAGGCAGCTGCTGGGCTGGCCGCCTGTGTCGAAAGGGGCAGAGCCGACCTAGGGGCAAGTTGGGCCTCTTGCTCTCCCTGCTGCCCTGAGGCTGCTGGGCCAAAGAGGTCTTGGGCATCCAGCCCCTTGCTGGTCCCTTCCCTCTGATGAGGCCCTCTGAGCTCCAGCACCTTGCAGTGTGGAGACAGCCCCTGCCAGCAACCTCCTCTCCAAGGAGGCCTCAACCGAGGCCTAGGCCTAGGGGAAAGGCACCAGCGGGGATGAGCCTGGGGAGGCGCCCGGCCATGGCTGGACCCAGTCCCCGCAGCCTGCCCCTTGGTGGGGCAGTACCCCCGGAGGCCAGGAAGGTCTGGGCAAGGCTGCCAGGGGCAGGGACACTGCTGGGTCCTGCCCCTGGCCTGTGGGGCGTCTGAGCACAACCGGCACTCTCCCGCTGGAAGACCTCCCCGTCTGCCTCCAAAGGACGGTTAGCAAGCACTCCCACCCGCTGTTCCCGCCAGGCACGCACAATGCTCCCAAGCCCGGGAGAAAAGCGCTTCGGGGTGGTGCTCTCTCTGGGCCCTTGCCCCTGAGCCTGGGGGCCAGGCAGGTGGAACACACTCCCAGGCCAAGGGAGAACGAGATGCACACGTCTGTTCCTGCCCCCTACACCGGCAGAGAGCTCGGGGGAGCCAGACACTGCCAGGCTGCTGCTGGGCTGGCTGCATTTGTGGTACGGAGCAGAGCCGACCTAGGGGCAAGTTGGGACTCTTGCTCTCCCTGCTGCCCTGAGGCTGCTGGGTCAAAGAGGTCTTGGGCATCCAGCCCTTTGCTGGTGCCTTCCCTCTGACGAGGCCCTCTGAGCTCCAGCACCTTGCAGTGTGGAGACAGCCCCTGTCAGCAACCTCTTCTCCAAAGAGGCCTCAACCGAGGCCTACACCCAGGGGAAAGCACCAGCGGGGATGATCCTGGGGAGGCGCACGGACATGTCTGGACCCAGTCTCCGCAGCCTGCCCCTTGGTGGGGCAGTACCCCCGGAGGCCAGGAAGGTCTGGGCAAGTCTGGCCAGGGGCAGGGGCCCTGCTGGGTCCTGACCCTGGCCTGTGGGGCCTCTGAGCACAACCGGCCCTCTCCCACTGGAAGACCTCCCCGGCTGCTTCCAAAGTCCTGTTTGCAAACACTCCCGCCCGCTGTTCACGTCAGGAATGCACAAAGCTCCCAAGCCGGGGAGAAAAGCGCTTCGGTGTGGTGCTCTCTCCGGGCCCTTGCCCCTGAGCCTGGGGGCAAGGCAGGGGGAACACACTCCCAGGCCAAGGCAGAACCACATGCCCACGTCTATTCCTGTCCCCTGCACCGGCAGAGAGCTTGGGGGAGCCAGAGTCTGTCAGGCAGCTGCTGGGTTGGCCGCCTGTGTGGGAAGGGGCAGAGCCGACCTAGGGGCAAGTTGGGCCTATTGCTCTCCCTGCTGCCCTGAGGCTGCTGGGCCAAAGAGGTCTTGGGCATCCAGCCCCTTACTGGTCCCTTCCCTCTGACGAGGCCCTCTGAGCTCCAGCACCTTGCAGTGTGGAGACAGCCCCTGCCAGCAACCTCCTCTCCAAGGAGGCCTCAACCGAGGACTAGGCCCAGGGGAAAGGCACCAGCGGTGATGAGCCAGGGGAGGCGCCCGAGCATGTCTGGACCCAGTCCCCGCAGCCTGCCCCTTGGTGGGGCAGTACCCCCGGAGGCCAGGAAGGTCTGGGCAAGGCTGCCAGGGGCAGGGACACTGCTGGGTCCTGCCCCTGGCCTGTGGGGCGTCTGAGCACAACCGGCACTCTCCCGCTGGAAGACCTCCCCGTCTGCCTCCAAAGGACGGTTTGCAAGCACTCCCATCCGCTGTTCCCGCCAGGCACGCACAATGCTCCCAAGCCCGGGAGAAAAGCGCTTCGGGGTGGTGCTCTCTCTGGGCCCTTGCCCCTGAGCCTGGGGGCCAGGCAGGTGGAACACACACCCAGGCCAAGGGAGAACGACATGCACACGTCTGTTCCTGCCCCCTACACCGGCAGAGAGCTCGGGGGAGCCAGAGACTGCCAGGCTGCTGCTGGGCTGGCTGCCTGTGTGGTACGGAGCAGAGCCGACCTAGGGGCAAGTTGGGCCTCTTGGTCTCCCTGCTGCCCTGAGGCTGCTGGGTCAAAGAGGTCTTGGGCATCCAGCCCTTTGCTGGTGCCTTCCCTCTGACGAGGCCCTCTGAGCTCCAGCACCTTGCAGTGTGGAGACAGCCCCTGTCAGCAACCTCCTCTCCAAAGAGGCCTCAACCGAGGCCTACACCCAGGGGAAAGGCACCAGCGGGGATGATCCTGGGGAGGCGAACGGACATGTCTGGACCCAGTCCCCGCAGCCTGCCCCTTGGTGGGGCAGTACCCCCGGAGGCCAGGAAGGTCTGGGCAAGTCTGGCCAGGGGCAGGGGCCCTGCTGGGTCCTGACCCTGGCCTGTGGGGCCTCTGAGCACAACCGGCCCTCTCCCACTGGAAGACCTCCCCGGCTGCTTCCAAAGTCCTGTTTGCAAACACTCCCGCCCGCTGTTCACGTCAGGAATGCACAAAGCTCCCAAGCCGGGGAGAAAAGCGCTTCGGTGTGGTGCTCTCTCAGGGCCCTTGCCCCTGAGCCTGGGGGCAAGGCAGGGGGAACACACTCCCAGGCCAAGGCAGAACCACATGCCCACGTCTATTCCTGTCCCCTGCACCGGCAGAGAGCTTGGGGGAGCCATAGTATGTCAGGCAGCTGCTGGGCTGGCCGCCTGTGTGGGAAGGGGCAGAGCCGACCTAGGGGCAAGTTGGGCCTCTTGCTCTCCCTGCTGCCCTGAGGCTGCTGGGCCAAAGAGGTCTTGGGCATCCAGCCCCTTACTGGTCCCTTCCCTCTGACGAGGCCCTCTGAGCTCCAGCACCTTGCAGTGTGGAGACAGCCCCGGCCAGCAACCTCCTCTCCAAGGAGGCCTCAACCGAGGCCTAGGCCCAGGGGAAAGGCACCAGCGGGGATGAGCCAGGGGAGGCGCCCGAGCATGTCTGGACCCAGTCCCCGCAGCCTGCCCCTTGGTGGGGCAGTACCCCCGGAGGCCAGGAAGGTCTGGGCAAGGCTGGCCAGGGGCAGGGGCCCTGCTGGGTCCTGCCCCTGGCCTGTGGGGCCTCTGAGCACAACCGGCCCTCTCCCACTGGAAGACCTCCCCGGCTGCCTCCAAAGGCCGGTTTGCAAGCGCTCCCGCCCACTGTTCCCAGCAGGCGCGCACAATGCTCCCAAGCCCGGGAGAAAAGCGCTTCGGGGTGGTGCTCTCACCGGGCCCTTGCCCCTGAGCCTGGGGGCAATGCAGGGGGAACACACTCCCAGGCCACGGCAGAACCACATGCCCACGTCTGTTCCTGTCCCCTGCACTGCCAGAGAGCTTGGGGGAGCCAGAGTCTGTCAGGCAGCTGCTGGGTTGGCCGCCTGTGTGGGAAGGGGCAGAGCCGACCTAGGGGCAAGTTGGGCCTCTTGCTCTCCCTGCTGCCCTGAGGCTGCTGGGCCAAAGACGTCTTGGGCATCCAGCCCCTTACTGGTCCCTTCCCTCTGACGAGGCCCTCTGAGCTCCAGCACCTTGCAGTGTGGAGACAGCCCCTGCCAGCAACCTCCTCTCCAAGGAGGCCTCAACCGAGGCCTAGGCCCAGGGGAAAGGCACCAGCGGGGATGAGCCTGGGGAGGGGCCCGGGCATGTCTGGACCCAGTCCGGCAGTCTGCCCCTTGGTGGCGCAGTACCCCCGGAGGCCAGGAAGGTCTGGGCAAGGCTGCCAGGGGCAGGGACACTTCTGGGTCCTGCCCCTGGCCTGTGGGGCCTCTGAGCACAACCGGCCCTCTCCCACTGGAAGACCTCCCCGGCTGCCTCCAAAGGCCGGTTTGCAACACTCCCGCCCGCTGTTCCCGCCAGGCACGCACAATGCTCCCAAGCCCGGGAGAAAAGCACTTCGGGGTCGTACTCTCTCCGGGCACTTGCCCCTGAGCCTGGGGGCCAGGCATTGGGTCCACACTCCCAGACCAAGGCAGAACCACATGCACACGTCTGTTCCTGACCCCTGCACCGGCAGCGAGCTCGGGGGAGCCAGAGTCTGTCAGGCAGCTGCTGGGCTGGCCGCCTGTGTGGGAAGGGGCAGAGCCGACCTAGGGGCAAGTTGGGCCTCTTGCTCTCCCTGCTGCCCTGAGGCTGCTGGGCCAAAGAGGTCTTGGGCATCCAGCCCCTTTCTGGTCCCTTCCCGCTGACGAGGCCCTCTGAGCTCCAGCACCTTGCAGTGTGGAGACAGCCCCTGCCAGCAACCTCCTCTCCAAGGAGGCCTCAACCGAGGCCTAGGCCCAGGGGAAAGGCACCAGCGGGGATGAGCCTGGGGAGGCGCCCGGGCATGACTGGACCCAGTCCCCGCAGCCTGTCCCTTGGTCGGGCTGTAACCCCGGAGGCAGGAAGGTCTGGGCAAGGCTGGCCAGGGGCAGGGGCCCTGCTGGGTCCTGCCCCTGGCCTGTGGGGCCTCTGAGCACAACCGGCCCTCTCCCACTGGAAGACCTCCCCGGCTGCCTCCAAAGGCCGGTTTGCAAGCACTCCCGCCCACTGTTCCCACCAAGCGCGCACAATGCTCCCAAGCCCGGGAGAAAAGCGCTTCGGGTTGGTGCTCTCTCCGGGCCCTTGCCCCTGAGCCTGGGGGCCAGGCACGGTGTCCACAATCCCAGGCCAAGTCAGAACCACATGCACACCTCTGATCTGCCCCTTGCACCAGCAGAGAGCTCGGGGGAGCCAGCGTCTGTCAGGCAGCTGCTGGGTTGGCCGCCTGTGTGGAAAGGGGCAGAGCCGACCTAGGGGCAAGTTGGGCCTCTTGCTCTCCCTGCTGCCCTGAGGCTGCTGGGCCAAAGAGGTCTTGGGCATCCAGCCCCTTGCTGGTCCCTTCCCTCTGACGAGGGCCTCTGAGCTCCAGCACCTTGCAGTGTGGAGACAGCCCCTGCCAGCAACCTCCTCTCCAAGGAGGCCTCAACCGAGGCCTAGGCCCAGGGGAAAGGCACCAGCGGGGATGAGCCTGGGGAGGCGCCCGGGCATGTCTGGACCCAGTCCCCGCAGCCTGCCCCTTGGTGGGGTAGTACCCCCGGAGGCCAGGAAGGTCTGGGCAAGGCTGCCAGGGGCAGGGACACTGTTGGGTCCTGCCCCTGGCCTGTGGGGCGTCTGAGCACAACCGGCACTCTCCCGCTGGAAGACCTCCCCGTCTGCCTCCAAAGGCCGGTTTGCAAGCACTCCCGCCCACTGTTCCCGCCAGGCACGCACAATGCTCCCAAGCCCGGGAGGAAAGCGCTTCGGGGTGGTGGTCTCTCCGGGCCCCTGCCCCTGAGCCTGGGGGCCAGGCAGGGGATCCACAGTCCCAGGCCAAGGCAGAACCACATGCACGCGTCTGTTCCTGCCCCCTCCACCGGCAGATAGCTGGGGGGAGCCAGAGTCTGTCAGGCAGCTGCTGGGCTGGCCGCCTGTGTGGGAAGGGGCAGAGCCGACCTAGGGGCAAGTTGGGCCTTTGCTCTCCCTTCTGCCCTGAGGCTGCTGGGCCAAAGAGGTCTTGTGCATCCAGCCCCTTGCTGGTCCCTTCCCTCTGACGAGGCCCTCTGAGCTCCAGCACCTTGCAGTGTGGAGACAGCCCCTGCCAGCAACCTCCCCTCCAAGGAGGCCTAAACCGAGGCCTAGGCCCAGGGGAAAGGCACCAGCGGGTATGAGCCAGTGGAGGCGCACGGGCATGTCTGGACCCAGTCCCCGCAGCCTGCCCCTTGGTGGGACAGTACCCCCGGAGGCCAGGAAGGTCTGGGCAAGGCTGGCCAGGGGCAGGGGCCCTGCTGGGTCCTGCCCCTGGCCTGTGGGTCCTCTGAGCACAACCGGCCCTCTCCCGCTGGAAGACCTCCCCGGCTGCCTCCAAAGGCCGGTTTGCCAACACTCCCGCCCGCTGTTCCCGCCAGGCACGCACAATGCTCCCAAGCCCGGGAGAAAAGCGCTTCAGGGTGTTGCCCTCTCCGGGCCCTTGCCCCTGAGCCTGGTGTCCAGGCAGTGGGTCCACACTCCCAGACCAAGGCAGAACCACATGCACACGTCTGTTCCTGACCCCTGCACCGGCAGAGTGCTCGGGGGAGCCAGAGTCTGTCAGGCAGCTGCTGGGTTGGCTGCCTGTGTGGGAAGGGGCAGAGCCGACCTAGGGGCAAGTTGGGCCTCTTCCTCTCCCTGCTGCTCTGAGGCTGCTGGGCCAAAGAGGTCTTGGGCATCCAGCTCCTTGCTGGTCCCTTCCCGCTGACGAGGCCCTCTGAGCTCCAGCACCTTGCAGTGTGGAGACAGCCCCTGCCAGCAACCTCCTCTCCAAGGAGGCCTCAACCAAGGCCTAGGCCCAGGGGAAAGGCACCAGCGGGGATGAGCCTGGGGAGGCGCCCGGGCATGTCTGGACCCAGTCCCCGCAGCCTGCCCCTTGGTGGGGTAGTACCCCCGGAGGCCAGGAAGGTCTGGGAAAGGCTAGCAGGGGCAGGGACACTGTTGGGTCCTGCCCCTGGCCTGTGGGGCGTCTGAGCACAACCGGCACTCTCCCGCTGGAAGACCTCCCCGACTGCCTCCAAAGGCCGGTTTGCAAGCACTCCCGCCCGCTGTTCCCGCCAGGCACGCACAATGCTCCCAAGCCCGGGAGAAAAGCGCTTCTGGGTGGTGCTCTCTCCGGGCCCTTGCCCCTGAGCCTGGGGGCCAGGCAGGGGGAATACACTCCCAGGCCAAGGGAGAACGACATGCACACGTCTGTTCCTGCCCCCTACACCGGCAGAGAGCTCGGGGGAGCCAGAGACTGCCAGGCTGCTGCTGGGCTGGCTGCCTGTGTGGGACGGGGCAGAGCCGACCTAGGGGCAAGTTGGGCCTCTTGCTCTCCCTGCTGCCCTGAGGCTGCTGGGTCAAAGAGGTCTTGGGCATCCAGCCCTTTGCTGGTGCCTTCCCTCTGACGAGGCCCTCTGAGCTCCAGCACCTTGCAGTGTGGAGACAGCCCCTGTCAGCAACCTCCTCTCCAAAGAGGCCTCAACCGAGGCCTACACCCAGGGGAAAGGCACCAGCGGGGATGATCCTGGGGAGGCGCACGGACATGTCTGGACCCAGTCTCCGCAGCCTGCCCCTTGGTGGGGCAGTACCCCCGGAGGCCAGGAAGTTCTGGGCAAGTCTGGCCAGGGGCAGGGGCCCTGCTGGGTCCTGACCCTGGCCTGTGGGGCCTCTGAGCACAACCGGCCCTCTCCCACTGGAAGACCTCCCCGGCTGCTTCCAAAGTCCTGTTTGCAAACACTCCCGCCCGCTGTTCACGTCAGGAATGCACAAAGCTCCCAAGCCGGGGAGAAAAGCGCTTCGGTGTGGTGCTCTCTCCGGGCCCTTGCCCCTGAGCCTGCGGGCAAGGCAGGGGGAACACACTCCCAGGCCAAGGCAGAACCACATGCACGCGTCTGTTCCTGCCCCCTCCACCGGCAGAGAGCTGGGGGGAGCCATAGTCTGTCAGGCAGCTGCTGGGCTGGCCGCCTGTGTGGGAAGGGGCAGAGCCGACCTAGGGGCAAGTTGGGCCTCTTGCTCTCCCTGCTGCCCTGAGGCTGCTGGGCCAAAGAGGTCTTGGGCATCCAGCCCCTTGCTGGTCCCTTCCCTCTGGCGAGGCCCTCTGAGCTCCAGCACCTTGCAGTGTGGAGACAGCCCCTGCCAGCAACCTCCTCTCCTAAGAGGCCTAAACCGAGGCCTAGGCCCAGGGGAAAGGCATCAGCGGGGATGAGCCAGTGGAGGCACACGGGCATGTCTGGACCCAGTCCCCGCAGCCTGCCCCTTGGTGGGGCAGTAACCCCGGAGGCCAGGAAGGTCTGGGCAAGGCTGGCCAGGGGCAGGGGCCCTGCTGGGTCCTGCCCCTGGCCTGTGGGGCCTCTGAGCACAACCGGCCCTCTCCCACTGGAAGACCTCCCCGGCTGCCTCCAAAGGCCGGTTTGCCAACACTCCCGCCCGCTGTTCCCGCCAGGCACGCACAATGCTCCCAAGCCCGGGAGAAAAGCGCTTCGGGGTGTTTCTCTCTCCGGGCCCTTGCCCCTTAGCCTGGGGTCCAGGCAGTGGGTCCACACTCCCAGACCAAGGCAGAACCACATGCACACGTCTGTTCCTGGCCCCTGCACCGGCAGAGAGCTCGGGGGAGCCAGAGTATGCCAGGCAGCTGCTGGGCTGGCGGCCTGTGTCGAAAGGGGCAGAGCCGACCTAGGGGCAAGTTGGGCCTCTTGCTCTCCCTGCTGCCCTGAGGCTGCTGGGCCAAAGAGGTCTTGGGCATCCAGCCCCTTGCTGGTCCCTTCCCTCTGATGAGGCCCTCTGAGCTCCAGCACCTTGCAGTGTGGAGACAGCCCCTGCCAGCAACCTCCTCTCCAAGGAGGCCTCAACCGAGGCCTAGGCCTAGGGGAAAGGCACCAGCGGGGATGAGACTGGGGAGGCGCCCGGCCATGTCTGGACCCAGTCCCCGCAGCCTGCCCCTTGGTGGGGCAGTTCCCCCGGAGGCCAGGAAGGTCTGGGCAAGGCTGCCAGGGGCAGGGACACTGCTGGGTCCTGCCCCTGGCCTGTGGGGCGTCTGAGCACAACCGGCACTCTCCCGCTGGAAGACCTCCCCGTCTGCCTCCAAAGGACGGTTAGCAAGCACTCCCACCCGCTGTTCCCGCCAGGCACGCACAATGCTCCCAAGCCCGGGAGAAAAGCGCTTCGGGGTGGTGCTCTCTCTGGGCCCTTGCCCCTGAGCCTGGGGGCCAGGCAGGTGGAACACACTCCCAGGCCAAGGGAGAACGACATGCACACGTCTGTTCCTGCCCCCTACACCGGCAGAGAGCTCGGGGGAGCCAGAGACTGCCAGGCTGCTGCTGGGCTGGCTGCCTGTGTGGTACGGAGCAGAGCCGACCTAGGGGCAAGTTGGGCCTCTTGGTCTCCCTGCTGCCCTGAGGCTGCTGGGTCAAAGAGGTCTTGGGCATCCAGCCCTTTGCTGGTGCCTTCCCTCTGACGAGGCCCTCTGAGCTCCAGCACCTTGCAGTGTGGAGACAGCCCCTGTCAGCAACCTCCTCTCCAAAGAGGCCTCAACCGAGGCCTACACCCAGGGGAAAGGCACCAGCGGGGATGATCCTGGGGAGGCGCACGGACATGTCTGGACCCAGTCTCCGCAGCCTGCCCCTTGGTGGGGCAGTACCCCCGGAGGCCAGGAAGGTCTGGGCAAGTCTGGCCAGGGGCAGGGGCCCTGCTGGGTCCTGACCCTGGCCTGTGGGGCCTCTGTGCACAACCGGCCCTCTCCCACTGGAAGACCTCCCCGGCTGCTTCCAAAGTCCTGTTTGCAAACACTCCCGCCCGCTGTTCACGTCAGGAATGCACAAAGCTCCCAAGCCGGGGAAAAAAGCGCTTCGGTGTGGTGCTCTCTCAGGGCCCTTGCCCCTGAGCCTGGGGGCAAGGCAGGGGGAACACACTCCCAGGCCAAGGCAGAACCACATGCCCACGTCTATTCCTGTCCCCTGCACGGGCAGAGAGCTTGGGGGAGCCAGAGTATGTCAGGCAGCTGCTGGGCTGGCCGCCTGTGTGGGAAGGGGCAGAGCCGACCTAGGGGCAAGTTGGGCCTCTTGCTCTCCCTGCTGCCCTGAGGCTGCTGGGCCAAAGAGGTCTTGGGCATCCAGCCCCTTACTGGTCCCTTCCCTCTGACGAGGCCCTCTGAGCTCCAGCACCTTGCAGTGTGGAGACAGCCCCGGCCAACAACCTCCTCTCCAAGGAGGCCTCAGCCGAGGCCTAGGCCCAGGGGTAGGCACCAGCGGGGATGAGCCAGTGGAGGCGCACGGGCATGTCTGGACCCAGTCCCCGCAGCCTGCCCCTTGGTGGGGCAGTACCCCCGGAGGCCAGGAAGGTCTGGGCAAGGCTGGCCAGGGGCAGGGGCCCTGCTGGGTCCTGCCCCTGGCCTGTGGGGCCTCTGAGCACAACCGGCCCTCTCCCACTGGAAGACCTCCCCGGCTGCCTCCAAAGGCCGGTTTGCCAACACTTCCGCCCGCTGTTCCCGCCAGGCACGCACAATGCTCCCAAGCCCGGGAGAAAAGCGCTTCTGGGTGTTGCCCTCTCCGGGCACTTGCCCCTGAGCCTGGGGTCCAGGCAGTGGGTCCACACTCCCAGACCAAGGCAGAACCACATGCACACGTCTGTTCCTGACCCCTGCACCGGCAGAGAGCTCGGGGGAGCCAGAGTCTGTCAGGTAGCTGCTGGGTTGGCTGCCTGTGTGGGAAGGGGCAGAGCCGACCTAGGGGCAAGTTGGGCCTCTTCCTCTCCCTGCTGCCCTGAGGCTGCTGGGCCAAAGAGATCTTGGGCATCCAGCCCCTTGCTGGTCCCTTCCCGCTGACGAGGCCCTCTGAGCTCCAGCACCTTGCAGTGTGGAGACAGCCCCTGCCAGCAACCTCCTCTCGAAGGAGGCCTCAACCGAGGCCTAGGCCCAGGGGAAAGGCACCAGCGGGGATGAGCCTGGGGAGGCGCCCGGGCATGTCTGGACCCAGTCCCCGCAGCCTGCCCCTTGGTGGGGCAGTACCCCGAGGCCAGGAAGGTCTGGGCAAGGCTGCCAGGGGCAGGGACACTGTTGGGTCCTGCCCCTGGCCTGTGGGGCGTCTGAGCACAACCGGCACTCTCCCGCTTGAAGACCTCCCCGTCTGCCTCCAAAGGCCGGTTTGCAAGCACTCCTGCCCGCTGTTCCCGCCAGGCACGCACAATGCTCCCAAGCCCGGGAGAAAAGCACTTCGGGGTGGTGGTCTCTCCGGGCCCCTGCCCCTGAGCCTGGGGGCCAGGGAGGGGATCCACAGTCCCAGGCCAAGGCAGAACCACATGCACGCGTCTGTTACTGCCCCCTCCACCGGCAGAGAGCTCGGGGGAGCCAGAGTCTGTCAGGCAGCTGCTGGGCTGGCCGCCTGTGTCGAAAGGGGCAGAGCCGACCTAGGGGCAAGTTGGGCCTCTTGCCCCTCCTGCTGCCCTGAGGCTGCTGGGCCAAAGAGGTCTTGGGCATCCAGCCCCTTGCTGGTCCCTTCCCTCTGATGAGGCCCTCTGAGCTCCAGCACCTTGCAGTGTGGAGACAGCCCCTGCCAGCAACCTCCTCTCCAAGGAGGCCTCAACCGAGG
This sequence comes from Dama dama, assembly GCF_033118175.1. Classification (NCBI taxonomy): domain Eukaryota; kingdom Metazoa; phylum Chordata; class Mammalia; order Artiodactyla; family Cervidae; genus Dama; species Dama dama. The sequence continues at coordinate 344,433 of NW_026870909.1, read as the reverse complement.
CCTAGGCCTAGGGGAAAGGCACCAGCGGGGATGAGCCTGGGGAGGCGCCCGGCCATGGCTGGACCCAGTCCCCGCAGCCTGCCCCTTGGTGGGGCAGTACCCCCGGAGGCCAGGAAGGTCTGGGCAAGGCTGCCAGGGGCAGGGACACTGCTGGGTCCTGCCCCTGGCCTGTGGGGCGTCTGAGCACAACCGGCACTCTCCCGCTGGAAGACCTCCCCGTCTGCCTCCAAAGGACGGTTAGCAAGCACTCCCACCCGCTGTTCCCGCCAGGCACGCACAATGCTCCCAAGCCCGGGAGAAAAGCGCTTCGGGGTGGTGCTCTCTCTGGGCCCTTGCCCCTGAGCCTGGGGGCCAGGCAGGTGGAACACACTCCCAGGCCAAGGGAGAACGAGATGCACACGTCTGTTCCTGCCCCCTACACCGGCAGAGAGCTCGGGGGAGCCAGACACTGCCAGGCTGCTGCTGGGCTGGCTGCATTTGTGGTACGGAGCAGAGCCGACCTAGGGGCAAGTTGGGACTCTTGCTCTCCCTGCTGCCCTGAGGCTGCTGGGTCAAAGAGGTCTTGGGCATCCAGCCCTTTGCTGGTGCCTTCCCTCTGACGAGGCCCTCTGAGCTCCAGCACCTTGCAGTGTGGAGACAGCCCCTGTCAGCAACCTCTTCTCCAAAGAGGCCTCAACCGAGGCCTACACCCAGGGGAAAGGCACCAGCGGGGATGATCCTGGGGAGGCGCACGGACATGTCTGGACCCAGTCTCCGCAGCCTGCCCCTTGGTGGGGCAGTACCCCCGGAGGCCAGGAAGGTCTGGGCAAGTCTGGCCAGGGGCAGGGGCCCTGCTGGGTCCTGACCCTGGCCTGTGGGGCCTCTGAGCACAACCGGCCCTCTCCCACTGGAAGACCTCCCCGGCTGCTTCCAAAGTCCTGTTTGCAAACACTCCCGCCCGCTGTTCACGTCAGGAATGCACAAAGCTCCCAAGCCGGGGAGAAAAGCGCTTCGGTGTGGTGCTCTCTCCGGGCCCTTGCCCCTGAGCCTGGGGGCAAGGCAGGGGGAACACACTCCCAGGCCAAGGCAGAACCACATGCCCACGTCTATTCCTGTCCCCTGCACCGGCAGAGAGCTTGGGGGAGCCAGAGTCTGTCAGGCAGCTGCTGGGTTGGCCGCCTGTGTGGGAAGGGGCAGAGCCGACCTAGGGGCAAGTTGGTCCTATTGCTCTCCCTGCTGCCCTGAGGCTGCTGGGCCAAAGAGGTCTTGGGCATCCAGCCCCTTACTGGTCCCTTCCCTCTGACGAGGCCCTCTGAGCTCCAGCACCTTGCAGTGTGGAGACAGCCCCTGCCAGCAACCTCCTCTCCAAGGAGGCCTCAACCGAGGACTAGGCCCAGGGGAAAGGCACCAGCGGTGATGAGCCAGGGGAGGCGCCCGAGCATGTCTGGACCCAGTCCCCGCAGCCTGCCCCTTGGTGGGGCAGTACCCCCGGAGGCCAGGAAGGTCTGGGCAAGGCTGCCAGGGGCAGGGACACTGCTGGGTCCTGCCCCTGGCCTGTGGGGCGTCTGAGCACAACCGGCACTCTCCCGCTGGAAGACCTCCCTGTCTGCCTCCAAAGGACGGTTTGCAAGCACTCCCATCCGCTGTTCCCGCCAGGCACGCACAATGCTCCCAAGCCCGGGAGAAAAGCGCTTCGGGGTGGTGCTCTCTCTGGGCCCTTGCCCCTGAGCCTGGGGGCCAGGCAGGTGGAACACACACCCAGGCCAAGGGAGAACGACATGCACACGTCTGTTCCTGCCCCGTACACCGGCAGAGAGCTCGGGGGAGCCAGAGACTGCCAGGCTGCTGCTGGGCTGGCTGCCTGTGTGGTACGGAGCAGAGCCGACCTAGGGGCAAGTTGGGCCTCTTGGTCTCCCTGCTGCCCTGAGGCTGCTGGGTCAAAGAGGTCTTGGGCATCCAGCCCTTTGCTGGTGCCTTCCCTCTGACGAGGCCCTCTGAGCTCCAGCACCTTGCAGTGTGGAGACAGCCCCTGTCAGCAACCTCCTCTCCAAAGAGGCCTCAACCGAGGCCTACACCCAGGGGAAAGGCACCAGCGGGGATGATCCTGGGGAGGCGAACGGACATGTCTGGACCCAGTCCCCGCAGCCTGCCCCTTGGTGGGGCAGTACCCCCGGAGGCCAGGAAGGTCTGGGCAAGTCTGGCCAGGGGCAGGGGCCCTGCTGGGTCCTGACCCTGGCCTGTGGGGCCTCTGAGCACAACCGGCCCTCTCCCACTGGAAGACCTCCCCGGCTGCTTCCAAAGTCCTGTTTGCAAACACTCCCGCCCGCTGTTCACGTCAGGAATGCACAAAGCTCCCAAGCCGGGGAGAAAAGCGCTTCGGTGTGGTGCTCTCTCAGGGCCCTTGCCCCTGAGCCTGGGGGCAAGGCAGGGGGAACACACTCCCAGGCCAAGGCAGAACCACATGCCCACGTCTATTCCTGTCCCCTGCACCGGCAGAGAGCTTGGGGGAGCCATAGTATGTCAGGCAGCTGCTGGGCTGGCCGCCTGTGTGGGAAGGGGCAGAGCCGACCTAGGGGCAAGTTGGGCCTCTTGCTCTCCCTGCTGCCCTGAGGCTGCTGGGCCAAAGAGGTCTTGGGCATCCAGCCCCTTACTGGTCCCTTCCCTCTGACGAGGCCCTCTGAGCTCCAGCACCTTGCAGTGTGGAGACAGCCCCGGCCAGCAACCTCCTCTCCAAGGAGGCCTCAACCGAGGCCTAGGCCCAGGGGAAAGGCACCAGCGGGGATGAGCCAGGGGAGGCGCCCGAGCATGTCTGGACCCAGTCCCCGCAGCCTGCCCCTTGGTGGGGCAGTACCCCCGGAGGCCAGGAAGGTCTGGGCAAGGCTGGCCAGGGGCAGGGGCCCTGCTGGGTCCTGCCCCTGGCCTGTGGGGCCTCTGAGCACAACCGGCCCTCTCCCACTGGAAGACCTCCCCGGCTGCCTCCAAAGGCCGGTTTGCAAGCGCTCCCGCCCACTGTTCCCAGCAGGCGTGCACAATGCTCCTAAGCCCGGGAGAAAAGCGCTTCAGGGTGGTGCTCTCTCTGGGCTCTTGCCCATGAGCCTGGGGGCAAGGCAGGGTGTCCACACTCCCAGGCCAAGGCAGAACCACATGCACACGTCTGATCTGCCCCCTGCACCGGCAGAGAGCTCGGGGGAGCCAGAGTCTGTCAGGCAGCTGCTGGGCTGGCCGCCTGAGTGGGAAGTGGCAGAGCCGACCTAGGGGCAAGTTGGGCCTCTTCTCTCCCTGCTGCCCTGAGGCTGCTGGGCCAAAGAGGTCTTGGGCATCCAGCCCCTTGCTGGTCCCTTCCCTCTGACGAGGCCCTCTGAGCTCCAGCACCTTGCAGTGTGGAGACAGCCCCTGCCAGCAACCTCCTCTCCAAGGAGGCCTCAACCGAGGCCTAGGCCCAGGGGAAAGGCACCAGCGGGGATGAGCCTGGGGAGGCGCCCGGGCATGACAGGACCCAGTCCCCGCAGCCTGCCCCTTGGTGGGGCAGTACCCCAGGAGGCCAGGAAGGTCTGGGCAAGGCTGGCCAGGGGCAGGGGCCCTGCTGGGCCCTGCCCCTGGCCTGTGGGGCCTCTGAGCACAACCGGCCCTCTCCCACTGGAAGACCTCCCCGGCTGCCTCCAAAGGCCGGTTTGCCAACACTCCCGCCCGCTGTTCCCGCCAGGCACGCACAATTCTCCCAAGCCCGGGAGAAAAGCGCTTCGGGGTGTTGCTCTCTCCGGGCCCTTGCCCCTGAGCGTGGGGGCCAGGCAGTGGGTCCACACTCCCAGACCAAGGCAGAACCACATGCACACGTCTGTTCCTGACCCATGCACTGGCAGAGAGCTCGGGTGAGCCAGAGTCTGTCAGGCAGCTGCTGGGCTGGCCGCCTGTGTGGGAAGGGGCAGAGCCGACCTAGGGGCAAGTTGGGCCTCTTGCTCTCCCTGCTGCCCTGAGGCTGCTGGGCCAAAGAGGTCTTGGGCATCCAGCCCCTTGCTGGTCCCTTCCCTCTGACGAGGCCCTCTGAGCTCCAGCACCTTGCAGTGTGGAGACAGCCCCTGCCAGCAACCTCCTCTCCAAGGAGGCCTCAACCGAGGCCTAGGCCCAGGGGAAAGGCACCAGCGGGGATGAGCCTGGGGAGGCGCCCGGGCATGACTGGACCCAGTCCCCGCAGCCTGTCCCTTGGTCGGGCTGTAACCCCGGAGGCAGGAAGGTCTGGGCAAGGCTGGCCAGGGGCAGGGGCCCTGCTGGGTCCTGCCCCTGTCCTGTGGGGCCTCTGAGCACAACCGGCCCTCTCCCACTGGAAGACCTCCCCGGCTGCCTCCAAAGGCCGGTTTGCAAGCACTCCCGCCCACTGTTCCCACCAAGCGCGCACAATGCTCCCAAGCCCGGGAGAAAAGCGCTTCGGGTTGGTGCTCTCTCCGGGCCCTTGCCCCTGAGCCTGGGGGCCAGGCACGGTGTCCACAATCCCAGGCCAAGTCAGAACCACATGCACACCTCTGATCTGCGCCTTGCACCAGCAGAGAGCTCGGGGGAGCCAGCGTCTGTCAGGCAGCTGCTGGGTTGGCCGCCTGTGTGGAAAGGGGCAGAGCCGACCTAGGGGCAAGTTGGGCCTCTTGCTCTCCCTGCTGCCCTGAGGCTGCTGGGCCAAAGAGGTCTTGGGCATCCAGCCCCTTGCTGGTCCCTTCCCTCTGACGAGGGCCTCTGAGCTCCAGCACCTTGCAGTGTGGAGACAGCCCCTGCCAGCAACCTCCTCTCCAAGGAGGCCTCAACCGAGGCCTAGGCCCAGGGGAAAGGCACCAGCGGGGATGAGCCTGGGGAGGCGCCCGGGCATGTCTGGACCCAGTCCCCGCAGCCTGCCCCTTGGTGGGGTAGTACCCCCGGAGGCCAGGAAGGTCTGGGCAAGGCTGCCAGGGGCAGGGACACTGTTGGGTCCTGCCCCTGGCCTGTGGGGCGTCTGAGCACAACCGGCACTCTCCCGCTGGAAGACCTCCCCGTCTGCCTCCAAAGGCCGGTTTGCAAGCACTCCCGCCCACTGTTCCCGCCAGGCACGCACAATGCTCCCAAGCCCGGGAGGAAAGCGCTTCGGGGTGGTGGTCTCTCCGGGCCCCTGCCCCTGAGCCTGGGGGCCAGGCAGGGGATCCACAGTCCCAGGCCAAGGCAGAACCACATGCACGCGTCTGTTCCTGCCCCCTCCACCGGCAGAGAGCTGGGGGGAGCCAGAGTCTGTCAGGCAGCTGCTGGGCTGGCCGCCTGTGTGGGAAGGGGCAGAGCCGACCTAGGGGCAAGTTGGGCCTTTGCTCTCCCTTCTGCCCTGAGGCTGCTGGGCCAAAGAGGTCTTGTGCATCCAGCCCCTTGCTGGTCCCTTCCCTCTGACGAGGCCCTCTGAGATCCAGCACCTTGCAGTGTGGAGACAGCCCCTGCCAGCAACCTCCCCTCCAAGGAGGCCTAAACCGAGGCCTAGGCCCAGGGGAAAGGCACCAGCGGGTATGAGCCAGTGGAGGCGCACGGGCATGTCTGGACCCAGTCCCCGCAGCCTGCCCCTTGGTGGGACAGTACCCCCGGAGGCCAGGAAGGTCTGGGCAAGGCTGGCCAGGGGCAGGGGCCCTGCTGGGTCCTGCCCCTGGCCTGTGGGTCCTCTGAGCACAACCGGCCCTCTCCCGCTGGAAGACCTCCCCGGCTGCCTCCAAAGGCCGGTTTGCCAACACTCCCGCCCGCTGTTCCCGCCAGGCACGCACAATGCTCCCAAGCCCGGGAGAAAAGCGCTTCAGGGTGTTGCCCTCTCCGGGCCCTTGCCCCTGAGCCTGGTGTCCAGGCAGTGGGTCCACACTCCCAGACCAAGGCAGAACCACATGCACACGTCTGTTCCTGACCCCTGCACCGGCAGAGTGCTCGGGGGAGCCAGAGTCTGTCAGGCAGCTGCTGGGTTGGCTGCCTGTGTGGGAAGGGGCAGAGCCGACCTAGGGGCAAGTTGGGCCTCTTCCTCTCCCTGCTGCTCTGAGGCTGCTGGGCCAAAGAGGTCTTGGGCATCCAGCTCCTTGCTGGTCCCTTCCCGCTGACGAGGCCCTCTGAGCTCCAGCACCTTGCAGTGTGGAGACAGCCCCTGCCAGCAACCTCCTCTCCAAGGAGGCCTCAACCAAGGCCTAGGCCCAGGGGAAAGGCACCAGCGGGGATGAGCCTGGGGAGGCGCCCGGGCATGTCTGGACCCAGTCCCCGCAGCCTGCCCCTTGGTGGGGTAGTACCCCCGGAGGCCAGGAAGGTCTGGGAAAGGCTAGCAGGGGCAGGGACACTGTTGGGTCCTGCCCCTGGCCTGTGGGGCGTCTGAGCACAACCGGCACTCTCCCGCTGGAAGACCTCCCCGACTGCCTCCAAAGGCCGGTTTGCAAGCACTCCCGCCCGCTGTTCCCGCCAGGCACGCACAATGCTCCCAAGCCTGGGAGAAAAGCGCTTCTGGGTGGTGCTCTCTCCGGGCCCTTGCCCCTGAGCCTGGGGGCCAGGCAGGGGGAATACACTCCCAGGCCAAGGGAGAACGACATGCACACGTCTGTTCCTGCCCCCTACACCGGCAGAGAGCTCGGGGGAGCCAGAGACTGCCAGGCTGCTGCTGGGCTGGCTGCCTGTGTGGGACGGGGCAGAGCCGACCTAGGGGCAAGTTGGGCCTCTTGCTCTCCCTGCTGCCCTGAGGCTGCTGGGTCAAAGAGGTCTTGGGCATCCAGCCCTTTGCTGGTGCCTTCCCTCTGACGAGGCCCTCTGAGCTCCAGCACCTTGCAGTGTGGAGACAGCCCCTGTCAGCAACCTCCTCTCCAAAGAGGCCTCAACCGAGGCCTACACCCAGGGGAAAGGCACCAGCGGGGATGATCCTGGGGAGGCGCACGGACATGTCTGGACCCAGTCTCCGCAGCCTGCCCCTTGGTGGGGCAGTACCCCCGGAGGCCAGGAAGTTCTGGGCAAGTCTGGCCAGGGGCAGGGGCCCTGCTGGGTCCTGACCCTGGCCTGTGGGGCCTCTGAGCACAACCGGCCCTCTCCCACTGGAAGACCTCCCCGGCTGCTTCCAAAGTCCTGTTTGCAAACACTCCCGCCCGCTGTTCACGTCAGGAATGCACAAAGCTCCCAAGCCGGGGAGAAAAGCGCTTCGGTGTGGTGCTCTCTCCGGGCCCTTGCCCCTGAGCCTGCGGGCAAGGCAGGGGGAACACACTCCCAGGCCAAGGCAGAACCACATGCCCACGTCTGTTCCTGTCCCCTGCACCGGGAGAGACCTTGGGGGAGCCAGTGTCTGTCAGGCAGCTGCTGGGTTGGCCGCCTGTGTGGGAAGGGGCAGAGCCGCCCTAGGGGCAAGTTGGGCCTCTTGCTCTCCCTGCTGCCCTGAGGCTGCTGGGCCAAAGATGTCTTGGGCATCCAGGCCCTTACTGGTCCCTTCCCTCTGATGAGGCCCTCTGAGCTCCAGCACCTTGCAGTGTGGAGACAGCCCCTGCCAGCAACCTCCTCTCCAAGGAGGCCTCAACCGAGGCCTAGGCCCAGGGGAAAGGCACCAGCGGGGATGAGCCAGGGGAGGCGCCCGAGCATGTCTGGACCCAGTCCCCGCAGCCTGCCCCTTGGTGGGGCAGTACCCCCGGAGGCCAGGAAGGTCTGGGCAAGGCTGGCCAGGGGCAGGGGCCCTGCTGGGTCCTGCCCCTGGCCTGTGGGGCCTCTGAGCACAACCGGCCCTCTCCCACTGGAAGACCTCCCCGTCTGCCTCCAAAGGCCGGTTTGCAAGCGCTCCCGCCCACTGTTCCCAGCAGGCGTGCACAATGCTCCCAAGCCAGGGAGAAAAGCGCTTCAGGGTGGTGCTCTCTCTGGGCCCTTGCCCCTGAGCCTGGGGGCAAGGCAGGGTGTCCACACTCCCAGGCCAAGGCAGAACCACATGCACACGTCTGATCTGCCCCCTGCACCGGCAGAGAGCTCGGGGGAGCCAGAGTCTGTCAGGCAGCTGCTGGGCTGGCCGCCTGTGTGGGAAGTGGCAGAGCCGACCTAGGGGCAAGTTGGGCCTCTTGCTCTCCCTGCTGCCCTGAGGCTGCTGGGCCAAAGAGGTCTTGGGCATCCAGCCCCTTGCTGGTCCCTTCCCTCTGACGAGGGCCTCTGAGCTCCAGCACCTTGCAGTGTGGAGACAGCCCCTGCCAGCAACCTCCTCTCCAAGGAGGCCTCAACCGAGGCCTAGGCCCAGGGGAAAGGCACCAGCGGGGATGAGCCTGGGGAGGCGCCCGGGCATGTCTGGACCCAGTCCCCGCAGCCTGCCCCTTGGTGGGGCAGTACCCCCGGAGGCCAGGAAGGTCTGGGCAAGGCTGGCCAGGGGCAGGGGACCTGCTGGGTCCTGCCCCTGGCCTGTGGGGCCTCTGAGCACAACCGGCCCTCTCCCACTGGAAGACCTCCCCGGCTGCCTCCAAAGGCCGGTTTGCAAGCACTCCGGCCCACTGTTCCCACCAAGCGCGCACAATGCTCCCAAGCCCGGGAGAAAAGCGCTTCGGGGTGGTGCTCTCTGCGGGCCCTTTCCCCTGAGCCTGGGGGCCAGGCAGGGGGTCCACACTCCCAGGCCAAGGCAGAACCACATGCACACGTCTGTTCCTGACCCCTGCACCGGCAGAGAGCTCGGGGGAGCCAGAGTCTGTCAGGCAGCTGCTGGGCTGGCCGCCTGTGTGGGAAGGGGCAGAGCCGACCTAGGGGTAAGTTGGGCCTCTTCCTCTCCCTGCTGCCCTGAGGCTGCTGGGCGAAAGAGGTCTTGGGCATCCAGCCCCTTGCTGGTCCCTTCCCTCTGATGAGGCCCTCTGAGCTCCAGCACCTTGCAGTGTGGAGACAGCCCCTGCCAGCAACCTCCTCTCCAAGGAGGCCTAAACCGAGGCCTAGGCCCAGGGGAAAGGCACCAGCGGGGATGAGCCTGGGGAGGCGCCCGGGCATGTCTGGACCCAGTCCCCGCAGCCTGCCCCTTGGTGGGGCAGTACCCCCGGAGGCCAGGAAGGTCTGGGAAAGGCTGGCCAGGGGCAGGGGACCTGCTGGGTCCTGCCCCTGGCCTGTGGGGCCTCTGAGCACAACCGGCACTCTCCCGCTGGAAAACCTCCCCGTCTGCCTCCAAAGGCCGGTTTGCAAGCACTCCCGCCCGCTGTTCCCGCCAGGCACGCACAATGCTCCCAAGCCCGGGAGAAAAGCTCTTCGGGGTGGTGCTCTCACCGGGCCCTTGCCCCTGAGCCTGGGGGCCAGGCAGGGGGAACACACTCCCAGGCCAAGGCAGAACGACATGCACATGTCTGTTCCTGCCCCCTACACCGGCAGAGAGCTCAGGGGAGCCAGAGACTGCCAGGCTGCTGCTGGGCTGGCTGCCTGTGTGGGACGGGGCAGAGCCCACCTAGGGGCAAGTTGGGCCTCTTGCTCTCCCTGCTGCCCTGAGGCTGCTGGGTCAAAGAGGTCTTGGGCATCCAGCCCTTTGCTGGTCCCTTCCCTCTGACGAGGCCCTCTGAGCTCCAGCACCTTGCAGTGTGGAGACAGCCCCTGCCAGCAACCTCCTCTCCAAGGAGGCCTCAACCGAGGCCTAGGCCCAGGGGAAAGGCACCAGCGGGGATGAGCCTGGGGAGGCGCCCGGGCATGTCTGGACCCAGTCCCCGCAGCCTGCCCCTTGGTGGGGCAGTACCCCCGGAGACCAGGAAGGTCTGGGCAAGGCTGGCCAGGGGCAGGGGCCCTGCTGCGTCCTGCCCCTGGCCTGTGGGGCCTCTGAGCACAACCGGCCCTCTCCCACTGGAAGACCTCTCCGGCTGCCTCCAAAGGCCGGTTTGCAAGCGCTCCCGCCCACTGTTCCCAGCAGGCGGGCACAATGCTCCTAAGCCCGGGAGAAAAGCGCTTCAGGGTGGTGCTCTCTCCGGGCCCTTGCCCCTGAGCCTGGGGGCAAGGCAGGGTGTCCACACTCCCAGGCCAAGGCAGAACCACATGCACACGTCTGATTAGCCCCCTGCACCGGCAGAGAGCTCGGGGGAGCCAGAGTCTGTCAGGCAGCTGCTGGGCTGGCCGCCTGTGTGGGAAGGGGCAGAGCCGACCTAGGGGCAAGTTGGGCCTCTTGCTCTCCCTGCTGCCCTGAGGCTGCTGGGTCAAAGAGGTCTTGGGCATCCAGCCCCTTGCTGGTCCCTTCCCTCTGACGAGGCCCTCTGAGCTCCAGCACCTTGCAGTGTGGAGACAGCCCCTGCCAGCAACCTCCTCTCCAAGGAGGCCTAAACCGAGGCCTAGGCCCAGGGGAAAGGCACCAGCGGGGATGAGCCTGGGGAGGCGCCCGGGCATGTCTGGACCCAGTCCCCGCAGCCTGCCCCTTGATGGGGCAGTACCCCCGGAGGCCAGGAAGGTCTGGGCAAGGCTGGCCAGGGGCAGGGGACCTGCTGGGTCCTGCCCCTGGCCTGTGGGGCCTCTGAGCACAACCGGCCCTCTCCCACTGGAAGACCTCCCCGGCTGCCTCCAAAGGCCGGATTGCAAGCACTCCCGCCCACTGTTCCCGCCAAGCGCGTACAATGCTCCCAAGCCCGGGAGAAAAGCGCTTCGGGGTGGTGCTCTCTCCGGGCCCTTGCCCCTGAGCCTGGGGGCCAGGCAGGGGGTCCACACTCCCAGGCCAAGGCAGAGCCACATGCACACGTCTGTTCCTTACCCCTGCACCGGCAGAGAGCTCGGGGGAGCCAGAGTCTGTCAGGCAGCTGCTGGGCTGGCCGCCTGTGTGGGAAGGGGCAGAGCCGACCTAGGGGCAATTTGGGCCTCTTGCTCTCCCTGCTGCCCTGAGGCTGCTGGGCGAAAGAGGTCTTGGGCATCCAGCCCCTTGCTGGTCCCTTCCCTCTGATGAGGCCCTCTGAGCTCCAGCACCTTGCAGTGTGGAGACAGCCCCTGCCAGCAACCTCCTCTCCAAGGAGGCCTAAACCGAGGCCTAGGCCCAGGGGAAAGGCACCAGCGGGGATGAGCCTGGGGAGGCGCCCGGGCATGTCTGGACCCAGTCCCCGCAGCCTGCCCCTTGGTGGGGCAGTACCCCCGGAGGCCAGGAAGGTCTGGGAAAGGCTGGCCAGGGGCAGGGGACCTGCTGGGTCCTGCCCCTGGCCTGTGGGGCCTCTGAGCACAACCGGCACTCTCCCGCTGGAAAACCTCCCCGTCTGCCTCCAAAGGCCGGTTTGCAAGCACTCCCGCCCGCTGTTCCCGCCAGGCACGCACAATGCTCCCAAGCCCGGGAGAAAAGCTCTTCGGGGTGGTGCTCTCACCGGGCCCTTGCCCCTGAGCCTGGGGGCCAGGCAGGGGGAACACACTCCCAGGCCAAGGCAGAACGACATGCACATGTCTGTTCCTGCCCCCTACACCGGCAGAGAGCTCAGGGGAGCCAGAGACTGCCAGGCTGCTGCTGGGCTGGCTGCCTGTGTGGGACGGGGCAGAGCCCACCTAGGGGCAAGTTGGGCCTCTTGCTCTCCCTGCTGCCCTGAGGCTGCTGGGTCAAAGAGGTCTTGGGCATCCAGCCCTTTGCTGGTCCCTTCCCTCTGACGAGGCCCTCTGAGCTCCAGCACCTTGCAGTGTGGAGACAGCCCCTGCCAGCAACCTCCTCTCCAAGGAGGCCTCAACCGAGGCCTAGGCCCAGGGGAAAGGCACCAGCGGGGATGAGCCTGGGGAGGCGCCCGGGCATGTCTGGACCCAGTCCCCGCAGCCTGCCCCTTGGTGGGGCAGTACCCCCGGAGACCAGGAAGGTCTGGGCAAGGCTGGCCAGGGGCAGGGGCCCTGCTGCGTCCTGCCCCTGGCCTGTGGGGCCTCTGAGCACAACCGGCCCTCTCCCACTGGAAGACCTCTCCGGCTGCCTCCAAAGGCCGGTTTGCAAGCGCTCCCGCCCACTGTTCCCAGCAGGCGGGCACAATGCGCCTAAGCCCGGGAGAAAAGCGCTTCAGGGTGGTGCTCTCTCCGGGCCCTTGCCCCTGAGCCTGGGGGCAAGGCAGGGTGTCCACACTCCCAGGCCAAGGCAGAACCACATGCACACGTCTGATCTGCCCCCTGCACCGGCAGAGAGCTCGGGGGAGCCAGAGTCTGTCAGGCAGCTGCTGGGCTGGCCGCCTGTGTGGGAAGGGGCAGAGCCGACCTAGGGGCAAGTTGGGCCTCTTGCTCTCCCTGCTGCCCTGAGGCTGCTGGGTCAAAGAGGTCTTGGGCATCCAGCCCCTTGCTGGTCCCTTCCCTCTGACGAGGCCCTCTGAGCTCCAGCACCTTGCAGTGTGGAGACAGCCCCTGCCAGCAACCTCCTCTCCAAGGAGGCCTCAACCGAGGCCTAGGCCCAGGGGAAAGGCACCAGCGGGGATGAGCCTGGGGAGGCGCCCGGGCATGTCTGGACCCAGTCCCCGCAGCCTGCCCCTTGATGGGGCAGTACCCCCGGAGGCCAGGAAGGTCTGGGCAAGGCTGGCCAGGGGCAGGGGACCTGCTGGGTCCTGCCCCTGGCCTGTGGGGCCTCTGAGCACAACCGGCCCTCTCCCACTGGAAGACCTCCCCGGCTGCCTCCAAAGGCCGGATTGCAAGCACTCCCGCCCACTGTTCCCGCCAAGCGCGTACAATGCTCCCAAGCCCGGGAGAAAAGCGCTTCGGGGTGGTGCTCTCTCCGGGCCCTTGCCCCTGAGCCTGGGGGCCAGGCAGTTGGTCCACAATCCCAGAAGAAGGCAGAACCACATGCACACGTCTGTTCCTGACCCCTGCACCGGCAGAGAGCTCGGGGGAGCCAGAGTCTGTCACGCAGCTGCTAGGCTGACCGCCTGTGTGGGAAGGGGCAGAGCCGATCTAGGGGCAAGTTGGGCCTCTTCCTCTCCCTGCTGCCCTGAGGCTGCTAGGCCAAAGAGGTTTTGGGTATCCAGCCCCTTGCTGGTCCCTTCCCTCTGACGAGGCCCTCTGAGCTCCAGCACCTTGCAGGGTGGAGACAGCCCCTGCCAGCAACCTCCTCTCCAAGGAGGCCTCAACCGAGGCCTAGGCCCAGGGGAAAGGCACCAGCGGGGATGAGCCTGGGGAGGCGCCCGAGCATGTCTGGACCCAGTCCCCGCAGCCTGCCCCTTGGTGGGGCAGTACCCCCGGAGGCCAGGAAGGTCTGGGCAAGGCTGCCAGGGGCAGGGACACTGCTGGGTCCTGCCCCTGGCCTGTGGGGCCTCTGAGCACAACCGGCCCTCTCCTACTGGAAGACCTCCCCGGCTGCCTCCAAAGTCCTGTTTGCAAACACTCCCGCCCGCTGTTCACGCCAGGCTCGCACAATGCTCCCAAGCCCGGGAGAAAAGCACTTCGGGGTGGTGCTCTCTCCGGGCCCTTGCCCCTGAGCCTGGGGGCAAGGCAGGGGGAACACACTCCCAGGCCAAGGCAGAACCACATGCCCACGTCTGTTCCTGTTCCCTGCACCGGCAGAGAGCTCGGGGGAGCCAGAGTCTCTCAGGCAGGTGCTGGGTTGGCTGCCTGTGTGGGAAGGGGCAGAGCCGACCTAGGGGCAAGTTGGGCCTCTTGCTCTCCCTGCTGCCCTGAGGCTGCTGGGCCAAAGAGGTCTTGGGCATCCAGCCCCTTGCTTGTCCCTTCCCTCTGACGAGGCCCTCTGAGCTCCAGCAGCTTGCAGTGTGGAGACAGCCCCTGCCAGCAACCTCCTCTCCAAGGAGGCCTAAACCGAGGCCTAGGACCAGGGGAAAGGCACCAGCGGGGATGAGCCTGGGGAGGCGCCCGGGCATGTCTGGACCCAGTCCCCGCAGCCTGCCCCTTGGTGGGGCAGTACCCCCGGAGGCCAGGAAGGTCTGGGCAAGGCTGGCCAGGGGCAGGGGACCTGCTGGGTCCTGCCCCTGGCCTGTGGGGCCTCTGAGCACAACCGGCCCTCTCCCACTGGAAGACCTCCCCGGCTGCCTCCAAAGCCCGGTTTGCCAACACTCCCGCCCGCTGTTCCCACCAGTCACGCACAATGCTCCCAAGAAAGGGAGAAAAGCGCTTCGGGGTGTTGCTCTCTCCGAGCCCTTGCCCCTGAGCCTGGGGGCCAGGCAGTGGGTCCACACTCCCAGACCAAGGCAGAACCACATGCACACGTCTGTTCCTGACCCATGCACCGGCAGAGAGGTCGGGGGAGCCTGAGACTGCCAGGCAGCTGCTGGGCTGGCCGCCTGTGTGGGAAGGGGCAGAGCCGACCTAGGGGCAAGTTGGGCCTCTTGCTCTCCCTGCTGCCCTGAGGCTGCTGGGCCAAAGAGGTCTTGGGCATCCAGCCCCTTGCTTGTCCCTTCCCTCTGACGAGGCCCTCTGAGCTCCAGCACCTTGCAGTGTGGAGAGAGCCCCTGCCAGCAACCTCCTGTCCAATGAGGCCTCAATCGAGGCCTAGGCCCAGGGGAAAGGCACCAGCGGGGATGAGCCTGGGGAGGCGCCCGGGCATGTCTGGACCCAGTCCCCGCAGCCTGCCCCTTGGTGGGGCAGTACCCCCGGAGGCCAGGAAGGTCTGTGCAAGGCTGCCAGGGGCAGGGACAGCGCTGGGTCCTGCCCCTGGCCTGTGGGGCCTCTGAGCACAACTGGCCCTCTCCCACTGGAAGACCTCCCCGGCTGCCTCCAAAGGCCAGTTTGCCAACACTCCTGCCCGCTATTCCCGCCAGGCACGCACAAAGCTCCCAAGCCCGGGAGAACAGCGCTTCGGGGTGGTGCTCTCTCCGGGCCCTTGCCCCTGAGCCTGTGGGCAAGGCAGGGTGAACACACTCCCAGACCAAGGCAGAACCACATGCACACATCTGTTCCTGTCCCATGCACCGGCAGAGAGCTCGGGGGAGCCAGAGTCTCTCAGGCAGGTGCTGGGCTGGCCGCCTGTGTGGGGGAATGGGCAGAGCCGACCTAGGGGCAAGTTGGGCCTCTTGCTCTGCCTGCAGCCCTGAAGCTGCTGGGCCAAAGACGTCTTGGGCATCCAGCCCCTTACTGGTCCCTTCCCTCTGACGAGGCCCTCTGAGATCCAGCACCTTGCAGTGTGGAGACAGCACCTGCCAGCAATCTCCTCTCCAAGGAGGCCTCAACCGAGGCCTAGGCCCAGGAGAAAGGCACCAGCGGGGTTGAGCCAGGGGAGGCGCCCGGGCATGTCTGGACCCTGTCCCTGCAGCCTGCCCCTTGGTGGGGCAGTACCCCCGGAGGCCAGGAAGGTCTGGGCAAGGCTGGCCAGGGGCAGGGGCCCTGCTGGGTCCTGCCCCTGGCTTGTGGGGCCTCTGAGCACAACCGGCCCTCTCCCACTGGAAGACCTCCCCGGCTGCCTCCAAAGGCCGGTTTGCAAGCACTCCCGCCCACTGTTCCCGCCAGGCGCGCACAATGCTCCCAAGCCCGGGAGAAAAGCGCTTCAGGGTGGTGCTCTCTCTGGGACCTTGCCCCTGAGCCTGTGGGCAAGGCAGGGTGTCCACACTCCCAGGCCAAGGCAGAACCACATGCACACGTCTGATCTGCCCCCTGAACCGGCAGAGAGCTCGGGGGAGCCAGAGTCTGTCAGGCAGCTGCTGGGCTGGCCGCCTGTGTGGGAAGAGGCAGAGCCGACCTCGGGGCAAGTTGGGCCTCTTGCTCTCCCTGCTGCCCTGACGCTGCTGGGCCAAAGAGGTCTTGGGCATCCAGCCCCTTGCTGGTCCCTTCCCTCTGACGAGGCCCTCTGAGCTCCAGCACCTTGCAGTGTGGAGACAGCTCCTGCCAGCAACCTCCTCTCCAAGGAGGCCTAAACCGAGGCCTAGGCCCAGGGGAAAGGCACCAGCGGGGATGAGCCTGGGGAGGCGCCCGGGCACGTCTGGACCCAGTCCCCGCAGCCTGCCCCTTGGTGGGGCAGTACCCCCGGAGGCCAGGAAGGTCTGGGCAAGGCTGGCCAGGGGCAGGGGGCCTGCTGGGTCCTGCCCCTGCCCTGTGGGGCCTCTGAGCACAACCGGCCCTCTCCCACTGGAAGACCTCCCCGGCTGCCTCCAAAGGCCGGTTTGCAAGCGCTCCCGCCCACTGTTCCCAGCAGGCGTGCACAATGCTCCCAAGCCCGGGAGAAAAGCGCTTCGGGGTGGTGCCCTCCCTGGGCCCTTGCCCCTGAGCCTGGGGGCAAGGCAGGGTGTCCACACTCCCAGGCCAAGGCAGAACCACATGCACACGTCTGATCTGCCCCCTGCACCGGCAGAGAGCTCGGGGGAGCCAGAGTCTGTCAGGCAGCTGCTGGGCTGGCCGCCTGTGTGGGAAGGGGCAGAGCCGACCTCGGGGCAAGTTGGGCCTCTTGCTCTCCCTGCTGCCCTGAGGCTGCTGGGCCAAAGAGGTCTTGGGCATCCAGCCCCTTGCTGGTCCCTTCCCTCTGACGAGGCCCTCTGAGCTCCAGCACCTTGCAGTGTGGAGACAGCCCCTGCCAGCAACCTCCTCTCCAAGAAGGCCTAAACCGAGGCCTAGGCCCAGGGGACAGGCACCAGCGGGGATGAGCCTGGGGAGGCGCCCGGGCATGTCTGGAACCAGTCCCCGCAGCCTGCCCCTTGGTGGGGCAGTACCCCCGGAGGCCAGGAAGGTCTGGGAAAGGCTGGCCAGGGGCAGGGGACATGCTGGGTCCTGCCCCTGGCCTGTGGGGCCTCTGAGCACAACCGGCCCTCTCCCACTGGAAGACCACCCCGGCTGCCTCCAAAGGCCGGTTTGCAAGCACTCCCGCCCACTGTTTCCAGCAGGCGGGCACAATGCTCCTAAGCCCGGGAGAAAAGCGCTTCAGGGTGGTGCTCTCTCTGGGCCCTTGCCCCTGAGCCTGGGGGCAAGGCAGGGTGTCCACACTCCCAGGCCAAGGCAGAACCACATGCACATGTCTGATCTGCCCCCTGCACCGGCAGAGAGCTCGGGGGAGCCAGAGTCTGTCAGGCAGCTGCTGGGCTGGCCGCCTGTGTGGGAAGTGGCAGAGCCGACCTCGGGGCAAGTTGGGCCTCTTGCTCTCCCTGCTGCCCTGAGGCTGCTGGGCCAAAGAGGTCTTGGGCATCCAGCCCCTTGCTTGTCCCTTCCCTCTGACGAGGCCCTCTGAGCTCCAGCACCTTGTAGTGTGCAGACAGCCCCTGCCAGCAACCTCCTGTCCAATGAGGCCTCAACCGAGGCCTAGGCCCAGGGGAAAGGCACCAGCGGGGATGAGCCTGGGGAGGCGCCCGGGCATGTCTGGACCCAGTCCCCGCAGCCTGCCCCTTGGTGGGGCAGTACCCCCGGAGGCCAGGAAGGTCTGTGCAAGGCTGCCAGGGGCAGGGACAGCGCTGGGTCCTGCCCCTGGCCTGTGGGGCCTCTGAGCACAACTGGCCCTCTCCCACTAGAAGACCTCCCCGGCTGCCTCCAAAGGCCAGTTTGCCAACACTCCTGCCCGCTGTTCCCGCCAGGCACGCACAATGCTCCCAAGCCCGGGAGAAAAGCGCTTCGGGGTGGTGCTCTCTCCGGGCCCTTCCCCCTGAGCCTGAGGGCAAGGCAGGGTGAACACACTCCCAGACCAAGGCAGAACCACATGCACACGTCTGTTCCTGTCCCCTGCACCGGCAGAGAGCTCGGGGGAGCCAGAGTCTCTCAGGCAGGTGCTGGGCTGGCCGCCTGTGTGGGAATGGGCAGAGCCGACCTAGGGGCAAGTTGGGCCTCTTGCTCTGCCTGCAGCCCTGAAGCTGCTGGGCCAAAGACGTCTTGGGCATCCAGCCCCTTACTGGTCCCTTCCCTCTGACGAGGCCCTCTGAGCTCCAGCACCTTGCAGTGTGGAGACAGCCCCTGCCAGCAACCTCCTCTGCAAGGAGGCCTCAACCGAGGCCTAGTCCCAGGGGAAAGGCACCAGCGGGGATAAGCCCGGGGAGGCGCCCGGGCATATCTGGACCCAGTCCCCGCAGCCTGCCCCTTGGTGGGGCAGTACCCCCGGAGGCCAGGAAGGTCTGGGCAAGGCTGGCCAGGGGCAGGGGCCCTGCTGGGTCCTGCCCCTGGCCTGTAGGGCCTCTGAGCACAACCAGCCCTCTCCCGCTGGAAGACCTCCCCAGCTGCCTCCAAAGGCCAGTTTGCCAACACTCCTGCCCGCTGTTCCCGCCAGGCACGCACAATGCTCCCAAGCCCGGGAGAAAAGCGCTTCGAGGTGGTGCTCTCTCCGGGCCCTTGCCCCTGAGCCTGGGGGCAAGGCAGGGTGTCCACACTCCCAGGCCACGGCAGACCACATGCACACGTCTGATCTGCCCCCTGCACCGGCAGAGAGCTCGGGGGAGCCAGAGTCTGTCAGGCAGCTGCTGGGCTGGCCGCCTGTGGGTAAGTGGCAGAGCCGACCTCGGGGCAAGTTGGGCCTCTTGCTCTCCCTGCTGCCCTGAGGCTGATGGGCCAAAGACGTCTTGGGCATCCAGCCCCTTACTGGTCCCTTCCCTCTGACGAGGCCCTCTGAGCTCCAGCACCTTGCAGTGTGGAGACACACCTGCCAGCAATCTCCTCTCCAAGGAGGCCTCAACCGAGGCCTAGGCCCAGGGGAAAGGCACCAGCGGGGTTGAGCCAGGGGAGGCACCCGGGCATGTCTGGACCCAGTCCCCGCAGCCTGCCCCTTGGTGGGGCAGTACCCCCGGAGGCCAGGAAGGTCTGGGCAAGGCTGGCCAGGGGCAGGGGCCCTGCTGGGTCCTGCCCCTGGCCTGTGGGGCCTCTGAGCACAACCGGCCCTCTCCCACTGGAAGACCTCCCCGGCTGCCTCCAAAGGCCGGTTTGCAAGCACTCCCGCCCACTGTTCCCGCCAGGCGCGCAAAATGCTCCCAAGCCCGGGAGAAAAGAGCGTCGGGGTGGTGGTCTCTCCGGGCCCTTGCCCCTGAGCCTGGGAGCCAGGCAGGGGATCCACAGTCCCAGGCGAAGGCAGAACCACATGCACACGTCTGTTCCTGCCCCCTTCACCGGCAGAGAGCTGGGGGGAGCCAGAGTCTGTCAGGCAGCTGCTGGGCTGGCCGCCTGTGTGGGAAGGGGAAGAGCGGACCTAGGGGCAAGTTGGGCCTCTTGCTCTCCCTGCTGCCCTGAGGCTGCTGGGTCAAAGAGGTCTTGGGCATCCAGCCCTGTGCTGGTCCCTTCCCTCTGACGAGGCCCTCTGAGCTCCAGCACCTTGCAGTGTGGAGACAGCCCCTGCCAGCAACCTCCTCTCCAAAGAGGCCTCAACCGAGGCCTACGCCCAGGGGAAAGGCACCAGCGGGGATGATCCTGGGGAGGCGCACGGACATGTCTGGACCCAGTCCCCGCAGCCTGCCCCTTGGTGGGGCAGTACCCCCAGAGGCCAGGAAGGTCTGGGCAAGTCTGGCCAGGGGTAGGGGCCCTGCTGGGTCCCGCCCCTGGCCTGTGAGGCCTCTGAGAACAACCGGCCCTCTCCCACTGGAAGACCTCCCCGGCTGCCTCCAAAGTCGTGTTTGCAAACACTCCCGCCCGCTGTTCACGCTAGGCTCGCACAATGCTCCCAAGCCCGGGAGAAAAGCGCTTCGGGGTGGTGCTCTCCCTGGGCCCTTGCCCCTGAGCCTGGGGGCAAGGCAGGGGGAACACACTCCCAGGCCAAGGCAGAACCACATGCCCACGTCTGTTCCTGTCCCCTGCACCGGCAGAGAGCTTGGGGGAGCCAGAGTCTGTCAGGCAGCTGCTGGGCTGGCCGCCTGTGTGGGAAGAGGCAGAGCCGCCCTAGGGGCAAGTTGGGCCTCTTGCTCTCCCTGCTGCCCTGAGGCTGCTGGGCCAAAGAGGTCTTGGGCATCCAGCCCCTTGCTGGTCCCTTCCCTCTGACGAGGCCCTCTGAGCTCCAGCACCTTGCAGTGTGGAGACAGCCCCTGCCAGCAACCTCCTCTCCAAGGAGGCCTAAACCGAGGCCTAGGCCCAGGGGAAAGGCACCAGCGGGGATGAGCCTGGGGAGGCGCCCGGGCATGTCTGGACCCAGTCCCCACAGCCTGCCCCTTGGTGGGGCAGTACCCCCGGAGGCCAGGAAGGTCTGGGAAAGGCTGGCCAGGGGCAGGGGACCTGCTGGGTCCTGCCCCTGGCCTGTGGGGCCTCTGAGCACAACCGGCACTCTCCCACTGGAAGACCTCCCCGGCTGCCTCCAAAGGCCGGTGTGCAAGCACTCCCGCCCACTGTTCCCACCAAGCGCTCACAATGCTCCCAAGCCCGGGAGAAAAGCGCTTCGTGGTGGTGCTCTCTCCGGGCCTTGCCCCTGAGCCTGGGGGCCAGGCAGGGGGTCCACACTCCCAGGCCAAGGCAGAACCACATGCACACGTCTGTTCCTGCCCCCTGCACCGGCAGAGAGCTCGGGGGAGCCAGAGTCTGTCAGGCAGCTGCTGGGCTGGCCGCCTGTGTGGGAAGGGGCAGAGCCGACCTAGGGGCAAGTTGGGCCTCTTGCTCTCCCTGCTGCCCTGAGGCTGCTGGGACAAAGAGGTCTTGAGCATCCAGCCCCTTGCTGGTCCCTTCCCGCTGACGAGGCCCTCTGAGCTCCAGCACCTTGCAGTGTGGAGACAGCCCCTGCCAGCAACCTCCTCTCCAAGGAGGCCTCAACCGAGGCCTAGGACCAGGGGAAAGGCACCAGCGGGGATGAGCCTGGGGAGGCGCCCGGGCATGTCTGGACCAGTCCCCGCAGCCTGCCCATTGGTGGGGTAGTACCCCCGGAGGCCAGGAAGGTCTTGGCAAGGCTGCCAGGGGCAGGGACACTGCTGGATCCTGCCCCTGGCCTGTGGGGCGTCTGAGCACAACTGGCACTCTCCCGCTGGAAGACCTCCCTGGCTGCCTCCAAAGGCCGGTTTGCAAGCACTCAATCCCGCTGTTCCCGACAGCGGCGCACAATGCTCCCAAGCCCAGGAGAAAAGCGCTTCGGGGTGGTGCTCTCTCCAGGCCCTGGAAGACCTCCCCGGCTGCCTCCAAAGGCTGGTTTTCAAGAACTCCCTCCCGCTGACCCGCCAGCCGCACACAATGCTCCCAAGCCCGGGAGAAAAGCATTTTGGGGTGGTTTTCTCTCAGGGCCCTTGGAAGACCTCCCCGGCTGCCTCGAAAGGCCGGTTTGCAAGCACTCACGTCCGCTGTTCCCGACAGTCGCGCACAATGCTCCCAATTCCGGGAGAAAAGTGCTTCGGGATGGTGCTCTCTCCGGGCTCTTGGAAGACCTCCCAAGCTGCCTCCAAAGGCCGGTTTGCAAGCACTCCCGCCCGCTGTTCCCGCCAGCCACGCACAATGCTCCCAAGCCCGGGAGAAAAGCATTTTGGAGTGGTGCTCACTCCGGGCCCTTGGAAGACCTCCCCGGCTGCCTCCAAAGGCTAGTTTGCAAGCACTCCTGCCTGCTGTTCCCGCCACACGCGCACAATGCACCCAAGCCCGGGAGAAAAGCGCTTCGGGGTGGTGCTCTCTCCCAGCCTTTGGAAGACGTCCCCGGCTGCCTCCAAAGGCCAGTTTGCAAGCCCTCCTGCCTGCTGTTCCCGCCAGCCGCGCACAATGCTCCCAAGCCCGGGAGAAAAGCGCTTCGGGGTGGTGCTCTCTCCGGGCACTTTCAAGACCTCCCCGGCTGCCTCCAAAGGCCGGTTTGTAAGTACTCATTCCCGCTGCTTCCGCCAGCCACGCACAATGCTCCCAAGCCCGGGAGAAAAGCATTTTGCGGTGGTGCTCTCTCCGGGCCCTTGGAAGACCTCCCGGGCTGCCTCCAAAGGCCGGTTTGCAAGCACTCATGTTCGCTGTTCCCGACAGCCGCGCACAATGCTCCCAAGCCCGGGAGAAAAGCATTTTGGGGTGGTGATCACTCCGGGCCCTTGGAAGACCTCCCCGGCTGCCTCCAAAGAACAGTTTGCAAGCACTCATGCCCGCTGTTCCCGCCAGGCGCACAATGCTCCCAAGACCGTGAGAAAAGTGCTTCGGGGTGGTGTTTTCTCCGGGACCATGGAGGACCTCCCCGGCTGCCCCCAAAGGCCGGTTTGCAAGGACTCCCACTCGCTGTTCCCGCCAGCCACACACAATGTTCCAAAACCCCGGAGAAAAGCGCTTCGGGGTGGTGCTCTCTCCGGGCCCTTGGAAGACTTCTCTGGCTGCCTCCAAAGGCCGGTTTGCAAGAATTCCCTCCCGCTGTCCCACCAGCCGCACACAATGCTCCAAAACCCGAGAGAAAAGCGCTTCGAGGTGGTGTTCTCTCCGGGCCCTTGGAAGACCTCCCCAGCTGCCTCCAAAGGCCGGTTTGCAAGCACTCCTGCCTGCTGTTCCCGCCACACGCGCACAATGCACCCAAGCCCGGGAGAAAAGCGCTTCGGGGTGGTGCTCTCTCCCAGCCTTTGGAAGACGTCCCCTGCTGCCTCCAAAGGCCGGTTTGCAAGGACTCCTTCCTACTGTTCCCGCCAGCCACGCACAATGCTCCCAATCCCGGGAGAAAAGTGCTTCGGGATGGTGCTCTCTCCGGGCTCTTGGAAGACCTCCCCGGCTACCTCCAAAGGTGGGTTTGCAAGTACTCATTCCCGCTGTTCCCGCCAGCTGCGCACAATGCTCCCAAGCCCGGGAGAAAAGCATTTTGCGGTGGTGCTCTCTCCGGGCCCTTGGAAGACCACCCCGGCTGCCTCAAAAGGCCGGTTTGCAAGCACTCAGGCCCGCTGTTCCCGCCAGCCGCGTACAATGCTCCCAAGCCCGGGAGAAAAGCATTTTGGGGTGGTGCTCACTCCGGGCCCTTGAAAGACCTCCCCGGCTGCCTCCAAAGTCCAGTTTGCAAGAACTCATGCCCGCTGTTCCCACCAGCCACGCACAATGCTCCCAAGACCGGGAGAAATGCGCTTCGGGGTGGTGTTCTCTCTGTGCCCATGGAGGACCACCGCAGCTGCCCCCAAAGGCCGGTTTGCAATCACTCCCACTCACTGTTCCCGCCAGCCACGCACATGCTCCAAAACACGGGAGAGAAGCGCTTTGGGGTGGTGCTCTCCCCCGGCCCTTGGAAGACTTTCCCGGCTGCCTCCAAAGGTCGGTTTGCAAGAACTCCCTCCCGCTGTCCCGCCAGCCGCACACAATGCTCCCAATCACGGGAGAAAAGCGCTTCGGGGTGGTGCTCTCTCAGGGCCCTTTGAAGACTTCCCCGGCTGCCTCCAATGGGCGGTATGCAAGCACTCATGCCCGCTGTTCCCACCAGCCATGCACAATGCTCCCAAGCACGGGAGAAAAGCATTTTGGGGTGGTGCTCATTCCTTGCCCTTGGAAGACCTCCGCGCCTGCCTCCAAAGGCCGGTTTGCAAGCACTCCTGCCTGCTGTTCCCGCCACACGCGCACACTGCTCCCAAGCCCGGGAGAAAAGCGCATCGGGGTGGTGTTCTCTCCGGTCCCTTGCCCCTGTGCCTCGGGGCCAGGCAGGGGGTCCACATTCCCAGGTAAAGTCAGAAACACATGCACACGTCTGTTCCTGCCCCCTGCACCGGCAGAGAGCTCGGGGGAGCCAGAGTCTGTCAGGCAGCTGCTGGGCTGGCGGCCTGTGTGGGAAGTGGCAGAGCCGACCTAGGGGCAAGTTGGGCCTCTTGCTCTCCCTGCTGCCCTGAGGCTGCTGGGTCAAAGAGGTCTTGGACATCCAGCCCTTTGCTGGTCCCTTCCATCTGACGAGGCCCTCTGAGCTCCAGCACCTTGCAGTGTGGAGACAGACCCTGCCAGCAACCTCCTCTCCAAGGAGGACTCAACCGAGGCCTAGTCCCAGTGAAAGGCACCAGCGGGGATGAGCCTGGGGAGGCGCCCGGGAATGTCTGGACCCAGTCCCCGCAGCCTGCCCCTTGGTGGGGCAGTACCCCCGGAGGCCAGGAAGGTCTGGGCAAAACTGGCCAGGGGCAGGGGCCCTGCAGGGTCCTGCCCCTGGCCTGTGGGGCCTCTGAGCACAACCGGCCCTTTCCCAATGGAAGACCTCCCCGGCTGCCTCCAAAGGCCGGTTTGCCAACACTCCCGCCCGCTGTTCCCGCCAGGCACGGACAATGCTCCCAAGCCCGGGAGAAAAGCGCTTCGGGGTGTTGCTCTCTCCGGGCCCTTGCCCCTGATCCTGGGGTCCAGGCAGTGGGTCCACACTCCCAGACCAAGGTAGAACCACATGCACACGTCTGTTCCTGACCCCTGCACCGGCAGAGAGCTCGGGGGAGCCAGAGTCTGTCAGGCAGCTGCTGGGTTGGCTGCCTGTGTGGGAAGGGGAAGAGCCGACCTAGGGGCAAGTTGGGCCTCTTCCTCTCCCTGCTGCCCTGAGGCTGCTGGGCCAAAGACGTCTTGGGCATCCAGCCCCTTGCTGGTCCCTTCCCGCGGACGAGGCCCTCTGAGCTCCAGCACCTTGCAGTGTAGAGACAGCCCCTGCCAGCAACGTCCTCTCCAAGGAGGCCTCAACCGAGGCCTAGGCCCAGGGGAAAGGCACCAGCGGGGATGAGCCTGGGGAGGCGCCCGGGCATGTCTGGACCCAGTCCCCGCAACCTGCCCCTTGGTGGGGTACTACCCCCGGAGGCCAGGAAGGTCTGGGCAAGGCTGCCAGGGGCAGGGACACTGCTGGGTCCTGCCCCTGGCCTGTGGGGCGTCTGAGCACAACCGGCACTCTCCCGCTGGAAAACCTCCCCGTCTGTCTCCAAAGGCCGGTTTGCAAGCACTCCCGCCCGATGTTCCCGCCAGGCACGCACAATGCTCCCAAGCCCGGGAGAAAAGCGGTTCGGGGTGGTGCTCTCTCTGGGCCCTTGCCCCTGAGCCTGGGGGCCAGGCAGGGGGAACACACTCCCAGGCCAAGGCAGAACGACATGCACACGTCTGTTGCTGCCCCCTGCACCGGCAGAGAGCTCGGGGGAGCCAGAGACTGCCAGGCTGCTGCTGGGCTGGCTGCCTGTGTGGGACGGGGCAGAGCCGACCTAGGGGCAAGTTGGGACTCTTGCTCTCCCTGCTGCCCTGAGGCTGCTGGGTCAAAGAGGTCTTGGGCATCCAGCCCTTTGCTGGTCCCTTCCCTCTGATGAGGCCCTGTGAGCTCCAGAACCTTGCAGTGTGGAGAGAACCCCTGCCAGCAACCTCCTCTCCAAGGAGGCCTCAACCGAGGCCTAGGCCTAGGGGAAAGGCACCAGCGGGGATGAGCCCTGGGAGGCGCCTGGGCATGTCTGGACCCAGTCCCCGCAGCCTGTCCCTTGGTTGGGCAGTACCCCCGGAGGCCAGGAAGGTCTGGGCCAGGCTGCCAGGGGCAGGGACACTGCTGGTTCCTGCCCCTGGCCTGTGGGGCGTCTGAGCACAACCGGCACTCTCCCGCTGGAAGACCTCCCCGTCTGCCTGCAACGGAAGGTTTGCAAGCACTCCCACCCGCTGTTCCCGCTAGGCACGCACAATGCTCCCAAGCCCGGGAGAAAAGCGCTTCGGGGTGGTGCTCTCTCTGGGCCCTTGACCCTGAGCCTGGGGGCCAGGCAGGTGGAACACACTCCCAGGCCAAGGGAGAACGACATGCACACGTCTGTTCCTGCCCCCTACACCGGCAGAGAGCTCGGGGGAGCCAGAGACTGCCAGGCTGCTGCTGGTCTGGCTGCCTGTGTGGTACGGGGCAGAGCCGACCTAGGGGCAAGTTGGGCCTCTTGCTCTCCCTGCTGCCCTGAGGCTGCTGGGTCAAAGAGGTCTTGGGCATCCAGCCCTTTGCTGGTGCCTTCGCTCTGACGAGGCCCTCTGAGCTCCAGCACCTTGCACTGTGGAGATATCCCGTGTCAGCAACCTCCTCTCCAAAGAGGCCTCAACCGAAGCCTACACCCAGGGGAAAGGAACCAGCGGGGATGATCCTGGGGAGGCGCACGGACATGTCTGGACCCAGTCCCCGCAGCCTGCCCCTTGGTGGGGCAGTACCCCCGGAGGCCAGGAAGGTCTGGGCAAGGCTGGCCAGGGGCAGGGGACCTGCTGGGTCCTGCCCCTGGCCTGTGGGGCCTCTGAGCACAACCGGCCCTCTCCCACAGGAAGACCTCCCCGGCTGCCTCCAAAGTCGTGTTTGCAAACACTCCCGCCCGCTGTTCACGCCAGGCTCGCACAATGCTCCCAAGCCCGGGAGAAAAGCGCATTGGGGTGGTGCTCTCTCCGGGCCCTTGCCCCTGAGCCTGGGGGCAAGGCAGGGGGAACACACTCCCTGGCCAATGCAGAACCACATGCCCACGTCTGTTCCTGTCCCCTGCACTGGCAGAGAGCTTGGGGGAGCCAGAGTCTGTCAGTCAGCTGCTGGCTTGGCCGCCTGTGTGGGAAGGGGCAGAGCCGCCCTAGGGGCAAGTTGGGCCTCTTGCTCTCCCTGCTGCCCTGAGGCTGCTGGGCCAAAGACGTCTTGGGCATCCAGCCCCTTAATGGTCCCTTTCCTCTGACGAGGACCTCTGAGCTCCAGCACCTTGCAGTGTGGAGACAGCCCCTGCCAGCAACCTCCTCTCCAAAGAGGCCTCAACCGAGGCCTATGCCCAGGGGAAAGGCACCAGCGGGGATGAGCCAGGGGAAGCGCCCGAGCATGTCTGGACCCAGTCCCCGCAGCCTGCCCCTTGGTGGGGCAGTACCCCCGGAGGCCAGGAAGGTCTGGGCAAGGCTGGCCAGGGGCAGGGGACCTGCTGGGTCCTGCCCCTGGCCTGTGGGGCCTCTGAGCACAACCGGCCCTCTCCCACTGGAAGACCTCCCCCGCTGCCTCCAAAGGCCGGTTTGCAAGCGCTCCCGGCCACTGTTACCAGCAGGCGGGCACAATGCTCCTAAGCCCGGAAGAAAAGCGCTTCAGGGTAGTGCTCTCTCTGGGCCCTTGTCCCTGAGCCTGGGCGCAAGGCAGGGTGTCCACACTCCCAGGCCAAGGCAGAACCACATGCACACGTCTGATCTGCCCCCTGCACCGGCAGAGAGCTCGGGGGAGCCAGAGTCTGTCAGGCAGCTGCTGGGCTGGCCGCCTGTATGGGAAGTGGCAGAGCCGACCTAGGGGCAAGTTGGGCCTCTTGCTCTCCCTGCTGCCCTGAGGCTGCTGGGCCAAAGAGGTCTTGGGCATCCAGCCCCTTGCTGGTCCCTTCCCTCTGACGAGGTCCTCTGAGCTCCAGCACCTTGCAGTGTGGAGACAGCCCCTGCCAGCAACCTCCTCTCCAAAGAGGCCTCAACCGAGGCCTAGGCCCAGGGGAAAGGCACCAGCGCGGATGAGCCTGGGGAGGCGCCCGGGCATGTCTGGACCCAGTCCCCGCAGCCTGCCCCTTGGTGGGGCAGTACCCCCGGAGGCCAGGAAGGTCTGGGAAAGGCTGGCCAGGGGCAGGGGACCTGCTGGGTACTGCCCCTGGCCTGTGGGGCCTCTGAGCACAACCGGCCCTCTCCCACTGGAAGACCTCCCCGGCTGCCTCCAAAGGCCGGTTTGCAAGCACTACCGCCCACTGTTCCCACCAAGCGCACACAATGCTCCCAAGCCCGGGAGAAAAGCTCTTCAGGGTGGTGCTCTCTCCGGGCCCTTGCCCCTGAGCCTGGGGGCAAGGCAGGGTGTCCACACTCCCAGGCCAAGGCAGAACCACATACACATGTCTGATCTGCCCCCTGCACCGGCAGAGAGCTCGGGGGAGCCAGAGTCTGTCAGGCAGCTGCTGGGCTGGCCGCCTGTGTGGGAAGGGGCATTACCGACCTAGGGGCAAGTTGGGCCTCTTGCTCTCCCTGCTGCCCTGAGGCTGCTGGGCCAAAGAGGTCTTGGGCATCCAGCCCCTTGCTGGTCCCTTCCCTCTGACGAGGCCCTCTGAGCTCCAGCACCTTGCAGTGTGGAGACAGCCCCTGCCAGCAACCTCCTCTCCAAGGAGGCCTAAACCGAGGCCTAGGCCCAGGGGAAAGGCACCAGCGGGGATGAGCCTGGGGAGGCGCCCGGGCATGTCTGGACCCAGTCCCCGCAGCCTGCCCCTTGGTGGGGCAGTACCCCCGGAGGCCAGGAAGGTCTGGGAAAGGCTGGCCAGGGGCAGGGGACCTGCGGGGTCCTGCCCCTGGCCTGTGGGGCCTCTGAGCACAACCGGCCCTCTCCCACTGGAAAACCTCCCCGGCTGCCTCCAAAGGCCGGTTTGCCAACACTCCCGCCCGCTGTTCACGCCAGGCACGCACAATGCTCCCAAGCCCGGGAGAAAAGCGCTTCGGGGTGTTGCTCTCTCCGGGCCCTTGCCCCTGAGCCTGGGGGCCAGGCAGTTGGTCCACACTCCCAGACCAAGGCAAAACCACATGCACACGTCTGTTCCTGACCCCTGCACCGGCAGAGAGCTCGGGGGAGCCAGAGTCTGTCAGGCAGCTGCTGGGCTGGCCGCCTGTGTGGGAAGGGGCAGAGCCGACCTAGGGGCAAGTTGGGCCTCTTCCTCTCCCTGCTGCCCTGAGGCTGCTGGGCCAAAGAGGTCTTGGGCATCCAGCCCCTTGCTGGTCCCTTCCCTCTGACGAGGCCCTCTGAGCTCTAGCACCTTGTAGTGTGGAGACAGCCCCTGCCAGCAACCTCCTCTCCAAGGAGGCCTCAACCGAGGCCTAGGCCCAGGGGAAAGGCACCAGCGGGGATGAGCCTGGGGAGGCGCCCGGGCATGTGTGGACCCAGTCCCCGCAGCCTGCCCCTTGGTGGGCCAGTACCCCCGGAGACCAGGAAGGTCTGGGCAAGGCTGGCCAGGGGCAGGGGCCCTGCTGCGTCCTGCCCCTGGCCTGTGGGGCCTCTGAGCACAACCGGCCCTCTCCCACTGGAAGACCTCCCCGGCTGCCTCCAAAGGCCGATTTGCAAGCGCTCCCGCCCACTGTTCCCAGCAGGCGTGCACAATGCTCCCAAGTCCGGGAGAAAAGCGCTTCAGAGTGTTGCTCTCTCCAGGCCCTTGCCCCTGAGCCTCGGGCAAGGCAGGGTGTCCAGACTCCCAGGCCAAGGCAGAACCACATGCACACGTCTGATCTGCCTCCTGCACCGGCAGAGAGCTGGGGGGAGCCAGAGTCTGTCAGGCAGCTGCTGGGCTGGTCGCCTGTGTGGGAAGGGGCAGAGCCGACCTAGGGGCAAGTTGGGCCTCTTCCTCTCCCTGCTGCCCTGAGGCTGCTGGGCCAAAGAGGTCTTGGGCATCCAGCCCCTTGCTGGTCCCTTCCCTCTGACGAGGCCCTCTGAGCTCCAGCACCTTGCAGTGTGGAGACAGCCCCTGCCAGCAACCTCCTCTCCAAGGAGGCCTCAACCGAGGCCTAGGCCCAGGGGAAAGGCACCAGCGGGGATGAGCCTGGGGAGGCGCCCGGGCATGTCTGGACCCAGTCCCCGCAGCCTGCCCCTTGGTGGGGCAGTACCCCCGGAGGCCAGGAAGTTCTGGGCAAGTCTGCCAGGGGCAGGGACACTGCTGGGTCCTGCCCCTGGCCTTTGGGGCGTCTGAGCACAACCGGCACTCTCCCGCTGGAAGACCTCCCCGTCTGCCTCCAAAGGCCGGTTTGCAAGCACTCCCGCCCGCTGTTCCCGCCAGGCACGCACAATGCTCCCAAGCCCGGGAGAAAAGCGCTTCGGGGTGTTGCTCTCTCCGGGCCCTTGCCCCTGAGCCTGGGGGCAAGGCAGGGGGAACACATTCCCAGGCCAAGGCAGAACGACATGCACACGTCTGTTCCTGCCCCCTACACCGGCAGAGAGCTCGGGGGAGCCAGAGACTGCCAGGCTGCTGCTGGGCTGGCTGCCTGTGTGGGACGGGGCAGAGCCGACCTAGGGGCAAGTTGGGCCTCTTGCTCTCCCTGCTGCCCTGAGGCTGCTGGGTCAAAGAGGTCTTGGGCATCCAGCCCTTTGCTGGTCCCTTCCCTCTGACGAGGCCCTCTGAGCTCCAGCACCTTGCAGTGTGGAGACAGCCCCTGCCAGCAACCTCCTCTCCAAAGAGGCCTCAACCGAGGCCTAGGCCCAGGGGAAAGGCACCAGCGGGGATGATCCTGGGGAGGCGCACGGACATGTCTGGACCCAGTCCCCGCAGCCTGCCCCTTGGTGGGGCAGTACCCCCGGAGGCCAGGAAGGTCTGGGCAAGGCTGGCCAGGGGCAGGGGCCCTGCTGGGTCCTGCCCCTGGCCTGTGGGGCCTCTGAGCACAACCGGCCCTCTCCCACTGGAAGACCTCCCCGGCTGCCTCCAAAGTCCTGTTTGCAAACACTCCCGCCCGCTGTTCACGCCAGGCTCGCACAATGCTCCCAAGCCCGGGAGAAAAGCGCTTCGGGGTGGTGCTCTCTCCGGGCCCTTGCCCCTGAGCCTGGGGGCAAGGCAGGGGGAACACACTCCCTGGCCAAGGCAGAACCACATGCCCACGTCTGTTCCTGTCCCCTGCACCGGCAGAGAGCTTGGGGGAGCCAGAGTCTGTCAGGCAGCTGCTGGGTTGGCCGCCTGTGTGGGAAGGGGCAGAGCCGCCCTAGGGGCAAGTTGGGCCTCTTGCTCTCCCTGCTGCCCTGAGGCTGCTGGGCCAAAGACTTCTTGGGCATCCAGCCCCTTACTGGTCCCTTCCCTCTGACGAGGCCCTCTGAGCTCCAGCACCTTGCAGTGTGGAGACAGCACCTGCCAGCAATCTCCTCTCCAAGGAGGCCTCAACCGAGGCCTAGGCCCAGGGGAAAGGCACCAGCGGGGTTGAGCCAGGGGAAGCGCCCGGGAATGTCTGGACCCTGTCCCCGGAGCCTGCACCTTGGTGGGGCAGTACCCCCGGAGGCCAGGAAGGTCTGGGCAAGGCTGGCCAGGGGCAGGGGCCCTGCTGTGTCCTGCCCCTGGCCTGTGGGGCCTCTGAGCACAACCGGGCCTCTCCCACTGGAAGACCTCCCCGGCTGCCTCCAAAGGCCGGTTTGCAAGCACTCCCGCCCACTGTTCCCACCAGGCGCGCACAATGCTCCCATGCCCAGGAGAAAAGCGCTTCGGGGTGGTGGTCTCTCCGGGCTCTTGCCCCTGAGCCTGGGGGCCAGGCAGGGGATCCACAGTCCCAGGCCAAGGCAGAACCACATGCACACGTCTGTTCCTGCCCCCTCCACCGGCAGAGAGCTGGCGGGAGCCAGAGTCTGTCAGGCAGCTGCTGGGCTGGCCGCCTGTGTGGGAAGGGGCAGAGCCGACCTAGGGGCAAGTTGGGCCTCTTGCTCTCCCTGCTGCCCTGAGGCTGCTGGGCCAAAGAGGTCTTGGGCATCCAGCCCCTTGCTGGTCCCTTCCCTCTGACGAGGCCCTCTGAGCTCCAGCACCTTGCAGTGTGGAGACAGCCCCTGCCAGCAACCTCCTCTCCAAGGAGGCCTCAACCGAGGCCTAGGCCTAGGGGAAAGGCACTAGCGGGGATGAGCCTGGGGAGGCGCCAGGCCATGTCTGGACCCAGTCCCGGCAGCCTGCCCCTTGGTGGGGCAGTACCCCCGGAGGCCAGGAAGGTCTGGGAAAGGCTGCCAGGGGCAGGGACACTGCTGGGTCCTGCCCCTGGCCTGTGGGGCGTCTGAGCACAACCGGCACTCTCCCGCTGGAAGACCTCCCCGTCTGCCTCCAAAAGACGGTTTGCAAGCACTCCCACCCGCTGTTCCCGCCAGGCACGCACAATGCTCCCAAGCCCGGGAGAAAAGCGCTTCGGGGTGGTGCTCTCTCCGGGCCCTTGCCCCTGAGCCTGGGGCCAGGCAGGGGGAACACACTCCCAGGCCAAGGGAGAACGACATGCACACGTCTGTTCCTGCCCCCTAAACCGGCAGAGAGCTCGGGGGAGCCAGAGACTGCCAGGCTGCTGCTGGGCTGGCTGCCTGTGTGGGCCGGGGTAGAGCCTACCTAGGGGCAAGTTGGGCCTCTTGCTCTCCCTGCTGACCTGAGACTGCTGGGTCAAAGAGGTCTTGGGCATCCAGCCCTTTGCTGGTCCCTTCCCTCTGACGAGGCCCTCTGAGCTCCAGCACCTTGCAGTGTGGAGACAGCCCCTGCCAGCAACCTCCTCTCCAAGGAGGCCTCAACCGAGGCCTATGCCCAGGGGAAAGGCACCAGCGGGGATGAGCCAGGAGAGGCGCCCGTGCATGTCTGGACCCAGCTCCGCAGCCTGCCCCTTGGTGGGGCAGTACCCCCGGAGGCCAGGAAGGTCTGGGCAAGGCTGGCCAGGGGCAGGGGCCCTGCTGCGTCCTGCCCCTGGCCTGTGGGGCCTCTGAGCACAACCGGCCCTCTCCCACTGGAAGACCTCCCCGGCTGCCTCCAAAGGCCGGTTTGCAAGCGCTCCCGCCCACTGTTCCCAGCAGGCGTGCACAATGCTCCCAAGTCCGGGAGAAAAGCGCTTCAGAGTGTTGCTCTCTCCGGGCCCTTGCCCCTGAGCCTGGGGGCAAGGCAGGGTGTCCAGACTCCCAGGCCAAGGCAGAACCACATGCACACGTCTGATCTGCCTCCTGCACCGGCAGAGAGCTGGGGGGTGCCAGAGTCTGTCAGGCAGCTGCTGGGCTGGTCGCCTGTGTGGGAAGGGGCAGAGCCGACCTAGGGGCAAGTTGGGCCTCTTCCTCTCCCTGCTGCCCTGAGGCTGCTGGGCCAAAGAGGTCTTGGGCATCCAGCCCTTTGCTGGTCCCTTCCCTCTGACGAGGCCCTCTGAGCTCCAGCACCTTGCAGTGTGGAGACAGCCCCTGCCAGCAACCTCCTCTCCAAGGAGGCCTCAACCGAGGCCTAGGCCCAGGGGAAAGTGACCAGCGGGGATGATCCTGGGGAGGCGCACGGACATGTCTGGACCCAGTCCCCGCAGCCTGCCCCTTGGTGGGGCAGTACCCCCGGAGGCCAGGAAGGTCTGGGAAAGGCTGGCCAGGGGCAGGGGACCTGCTGGGTCCTGCCCATGGCCTGTGGGGCCTCTGAGCACAACCGGCCCTCTCCCACTGGAAGACCTCCCCGGCTGCCTCCAAAGACCTGTTTGCAAACAGTCCCGCCCGCTGTTCACGCCAGGCTCGCACAATGCTCCCAAGCCCGGGAGAAAAGCGCTTTGGGGTGGTGCTCTCTCCGGGCCCTTGCCCCTAAGCCTGGGGGCAAGGCAGGGGGAACACACTCCCAGGCCAAGGCAGAAACACATGCATACCTCTGATCTGTCGCCTGCACCGGCAGAGAGCTCGGGGGAGCCAGAGTATGTCAGGCAGCTGCTGGGCTGGCCGCCTGTGTGGGAAGGGGCAGAGCCGACCTAGGGGCAAGTTGGGCCTCTTGCTCTCCCTGCTGCCCTGAGGCTGCTGGGCCAAAGAGGTCTTGGGCATCCAGCCCCTTGCTGGTGCCTTCCCTCTGACGAGGCCCTCTGAGCTCCAGCACCTTGCAGTGTTGAGACAGCCCCTGCCAGCAACCTCCTCTCCAAGGAGGCCTCAACCGAGGCCTAGGCCCAGGGGAAAGGCACCAGCGGGGATGAGCCTGGGGAGGCGCCCGGGCATGTCTGGACCCAGTCCCCGCAGCCTGCCCCTTGGTGGGGCAGTACACCCTGAGGCCAGGAAGGTCTGGGAAAGGCTGGCTAGGGGCAGGGGACCTGCTGGGTCCTGCCCCTGGCCTGTGGGGCGTCTGAGCACATCCGGCCCTCTCCCACTGGAAGACCTCCCCGGCTGCCTCCAAAGTCCGGTTTGCCAGCACTCCCGCCCGCTGTTCCCGCCAGGCACGCACAATGCTCCCAAGCCCGGGAGAAAAGCGCTTCGGGGTGGTGCTCTCTCTGGGCCCTTGCCCCTGAACCTGGGGGCCAGGCAGGGGGAACACACTCCCAGGCCAAGGCAGAACCACATGCACACGTCTGTTCGTGCCCCCTACACCGGAAGAGAGCTCGGGGGAGCCAGAGACTGACAGGCTACTGCTGGGCTGGCTGCCTGTGTGGGACGGGGCAGAGCCGACCTAGGGGCAAGTTGGGCCTCTTGCTCTCCCTGCTGCCCTGAGGCTGCTGGGCCAAAGACGTCTTGGGCATCCAGCCCCTTACTGGTCCCTTCCCTCTGACGAGGCCCTCTGAGCTCCAGCACCTTGCAGTGTGGAGACAGCCCCTGCCAGCAACCTCCTCTCCAAGGAGGCCTCAACCGAGGCCTAGGCCCAGGGGAAAGGCACCAGCGGGGATGAGCCAGGGGAGGCGCCCGAGCATGTCTGGACCCTGTCCCCGCAGCCTGCCCCTTGGTGGGGCAGTACCCCCGGAGGCCAGGAAGGTCTGGGCAAGGCTGGCCATGGGCAGGGGACCTGCTGGGTCTTGCCGCTGGCCTGTGCTGCCTCTGAGCACATCCTGCCCTCTCCCGCTGGAAGACCTCCCCGGCTGCCTCCAAAGGCCGGTTTGCCAACACTCCCGCCCACTGTTCCCACCAGGCGCGCACAATGCTCCCAAGCCCGGGAAAAAGCGCTTCAGGGTGGTGCCCTCTCCGGGCCCTTGCCCCTGAGCCTGGGGGCCAGGCAGGGGGAACACACTCCCAGGCCAAGGGAGAACGACATGCACACGTCTGTTCCTGCCCCCTGCACCGGCAGAGAGCTCGGGGGAGCCAGAGACTGCCAGGCTGCTGCTGGGCTGGCTGCCTGTGTGGGACGGGTCAGAGCCGACCTAGGGGCAAGTTGGGCCTCTTGCTCTCCCTGCTGCCCTGAGGCTGCTGGGCCAAAGAGGTCTTGGGCATCCAGCCCTTTGCTGGTCCCTTCCTTCTGACGAGGCCCTCTGAGCTCCAGCACCTTGCAGTATGGAGACAGCCCCTGCCAGCAACCTCCTCTCCAAAGAGGCCTCAACCGAGGCCTACGCCCAGGGGAAAGGCACCAGCGGGGATGATCCTGGGGAGGCGCACGGACATGTCTGGACCCAGTCCCCGCAGCCTGCCCCTTGGTGGGGCAGTACCCCCGGAGGCCACGAAGGTCTGGGCAAGGCTGGCCAGGGGCAGGGGCCCTGCTGGGTCTTTCCCTTGGCCTGTGAGGCCTCTGAGCACAACCGGCCCTCTCCCACTGGAAGACCTCCCCGGCTGCCTCCAAAGGCCGGTTTGCAAGCACTCCCGCCCACTGTTCCCACCAAGCGCGCACAATGCTCCCAAGCCCGGGAGAAAAGCGCTTCGGGGTGGTGCTCTCTCCGGGCCCTTGCCCCTGAGCCTGAGGGCCAGGCAGTGGGTCCACACTCCCAGACCAAGGCAGAACCACATGCACACGTCTCTTCCTGACCCCTGCACCGGCAGAGAGTTCGGGGGAGCCAGTGTCTGTCACGCAGCTGCTGGGTTGGCTGCCTGTGTGGGAAGGGGCAGAGCCGACCGAGGGGCAAGTTGGGCCTCTTGCTCTCCCTGCTGCCCTGAGGCTGCTGGGCCAAAGAGGTCTTGGGCATCCAGCCCCTTGCTGGTCCCTTCCCACTGACGAGGCCCTCTGAGCTCCAGCACCTTGCAGTGAGGAGACAGCCCCTGCCGGCAACCTCCTCTCCAAGGAGGCCGCAACCGAGGCCTAGGCCCAGGGGAAAGGCACCAGCGGGGATGAGCCTGGGGAGGTGCCCGGGCATGTCTGGACCCAGTCCCCGCAGCCTGACCTTTGGTGGGGTAGTACCCCCGGAGGCCAGGAAGGTCTGGGCAAGGCTGCCAGGGGCAGGGACACTGCTGGGTCCTGCCCCTGGCCTGTGGGGCGTCTGAGCACAACCGGCACTCTCCCGCTGGAAGACCTCCCCGGCTGCCTCCAAAGGCTGGTTTGCAAGCACTCAATCCCGCTGTTCCCGCCAGCGCGCACAATGCTCCCAAGCCCGGGAGAAAAGCATTTTTGGGTGGTGCTCACTCCGGGCCCTTGGAAGACCTCCCCGGCTGCCTCCAAGGCCGGTTTGCAAGCACTTCTGCCTGCTGTTCCCGCCACCCGCGCACAATGATCCCAAGCCCGGGAGAAAAGCGTTTCGGGGTGGTGTTCTCTCTGGGCCCAAGAAAGACCTCCCGGGCTGCCCCCAAACGCCGGTTTGCAAGCACTCCCACTCGCTGTTCCCGCCATCCGTGCAAATGCTCCAAGCCCAGGAGAAAAGCGCTTCGGGGTGGTGCTCTCTCCCGGCCCTTGGAAGACCTCCCCGGCTGCCTCCAAAGGCTGGTTTTCAAGAACTCCCTCCCGCTGTCCCGCCAGCCGCACACAATGCTCCCAATCACGGGAGAAAAGCGCTTCGGGGTGGTGATCTCTCCCGGCCCTTGGAAGACCTCCCCGGCTGCCTCCAAAGGCCGGTTTGCAAGCACTCATGCCCGCTGTTCCCGCCCGCCGCGCACAATGCTCCCAAGCCCGGGAGAAAAGCGCTTCGGGGTGGTGCTCTCTCCCGGCCCTTGGAAGACCTCCCCGGCTGCCTCCAAAGGCCGGTTTGCAAGCACTCAATCCTGCTGTTCCGGCCAGCCGGGCACATAGCTTCCAAGCCCGGGAGAAAAGCGCTTCGGGGTGGTGCTCTCTCCCGGACATTGGAAGATCTCCCCGGCTGCCTCCAAAGGCTGGTTTTCAAGAATTCCCTCCCGCTGACCCGCCAGACGCACACAATGCTCCCAAGCCCGGGAGAAAAGCATTTTGGGGTGGTGCTCTCTCCGGGCCCTTGGAAGACCTCCCCGGCTGCCTACAAAGGCCGGTTTGCAAGCACTCATGTCCGCTGTTCCCGACAGCCGCGCACAATGCTCCCAATTCCGGGAGAAAAGTGCTTCGGGATGGTGCTCTCTCCGGGCCCTTGGAAAACCTCCCCGGCTGCCTCCAAAGGCCGGTTTGCAAGCACTCCCGCCCGCTGTTCCCGCCAGCCTCGCACAATGCTCCCAAGACCGGGAGAAAAGTACTTCGGGGTGGTGCTCTCTCCGGGCCCTTGGAAGACCTCCCAGGCTGTCCCCAAAGGCCGGTTTGCAAGCACTCCCACTCGCTGTTCCCGCCAGCCACGCACAATCCTCTAAAACCCCGGAGAAAAGCGCTTCGTGGTGGTGTTCTCTCCGTGCCCATGGAAGACCTCCCGGGGTGCCCCCAAAGGCCGGTTTGGAAGCACTCCCACTCGCTGTTCCCGCCATCCGCGCAAATGTTCCAAGCCCGGGAGAAAAGCGCTTCTGGGTGGTGCTCTCTCCTGGCCCTTGGAAGACCTCCCCGGCTGCCTCCAAAGGCCGGTTTGCAAGCACTCCCGCCCGCTGTTCCCACCAGCCATGCACAATGCTCCCAAGCCCGGGAGAAAAGCATTTTGGGGTGGTGCTCACACCGGGCCCTGGAAGACCTCCCCGGCTGCCTCCAAAGGACGGTTTTCAAGCACTCCTGCCTGCTGTTCCCGCCACCCGCGCACAATGCTCCCAAGCCCGGGAGAAAAGCGCTTCGGGGTGGTGCTCTCTACAGGCACTTGGAAGACCTCCCCGGCTGCCTCCAAAGGCCGTTTTACAAGGACTCCTTCCTGCTGTTCCCGCCAGCCACGCACAATGCTCCCAAGCCCGGGAGAAAAGCATTTTGGGGTGGTGCTCATTCCGGGCCCTTGGAAGACCTCCCCGGCTGCCTCCAAAGGCAGGTTTGTAAGTACTCATTCCCGCTGCTTCCGCAAGCCACGCACAATGCTCCCAGGCCCGGGAGAAAAGCATTTTGGGGTGGTGATCAGTCCGGGCCCTTGGAAGACCTCCCCGGCTGCCCCCAAAGGCCGGTTTGGAAGCACTCCCACTCGCTGTTCCCGCCATTCGCGCAAATGTTCCAAGCCCGGGAGAAAAGCGCTTCGGGGTGGTGCTCTCTCCTGGCCCTTGGAAGACCTCCCCGGCTGCCTCCAAAGGCCGGTTTGCAAGCACTCCCGCCCGCTGTTCCCGCCAGCCGCGCACAATGCTCCCAATCACGGGAGAAAAGCGCTTCGGGGTGGTGCTCTCTCCGGGCCCATGGAAGACCTCCCCGTCTGCCTCCAATGGCCAGTTTGCAAGCACTCATGCCCGCTGTTCCCACCAGCCGCGCACAATGCTCCCAAGCCCGGGAGAAAAGCTTTTTGGGGTGGTGCTCACACCGGGCCCTGGAAGACCTCCCCGGCTGCCTCCAAAGGCCGGTTTTCAAGCACTCCTGCCTGCTGTTCCCGCCACCCGCGCACAATGCTCCCAAGCCCGGGAGAAAAGCGCTTCGGGGTGGTGCTCTCTACAGGCCCTTGGAAGACCTCCCCGGCTGCCTCCAAAGGCCGGTTTGCAAGGACTCCTTCCTGCTGTTCCCGCCAGCCTCGCACAATGCTCCCAAGCACGGGAAAAAAGTGCTTCGTGGTGGTGCTCTCTCCGGGCCCTTGGAAGACGTCCCCGGCTCCCTCCAAAGGCCGGTTTGCAAGCACTCATGCCCGTTGTTCCCACCAGCCGCGCACAATGCTCCCAAGCCCGGGAGAAAAGCATTTTGGGGTGGTGCTCACTCCGGGCCCTTGGAAGACCTCCCCGGCTGCCTCCAAAGGCCAGTTTGCAAGCACTCCTGCCTGCTGTTCCCGCCAGCCGCGCACAATGCTCCCAAGCCCGGGAGAAAAGCGCTTCGGGGTGGTGCTCTCTCCGGGCACTTTCAAGACCTCCCCGGCTGCCTCCAAAGGCCGGTTTGTAAGTACTCATTCCCGCTGCTTCCGCCAGCCACGAACAATGCTCCCAATCCCGGGAGAAAAGCATTTTGGGGTGGTGCTCTCTCCGGGCCCTTGGAAGACCTCCTGGGCTGCCTCCAAAGGCCGGTTTGTAAGCACTTATGTCCGCTGTTCCCGACAGCCGCACACAATGCTCCCAAGCCCGGGAGAAAAGCATTTTGGGGTGGTGATCAGTCCGGGCCCTTGGAAGACCTCCCCGGCTGCCTCCAAAGGACAGTTTGCAAGCACTCATGCCCGCTGTTCCCGCCAGCCGTGCACAATGCTCCCAAGACCGTGAGAAAAGCGCTTCGGGGTGGTGTTCTCTCCGGGACCATGGAGGACGTCCCCGGCTGCCCCCAAAGGCCGCTTTGCAAGCACTCCCACTCGCTGTTCCCGCCAGCCACACACAATGTTCCAAAACCCCGGAGAAAAGCGCTTCGGGGTGGTGCTCTCTCCGGGCCCTTGGAAGACTTCTCTGGCTGCCTCCAAAGGCCGGTTTGCAAGAATTCCCTCCCGCTGTTCCACCAGCCGCACACAATGCTCCAAAACCCGAGAGAAAAGCGCTTCGAGGTGGTGTTCTCTCCGGGCCCTTGGAAGACCTCCCCGGCTGCCTCCAAAGGCCGGTTTGCAAGCACTCCTGCCTGCTGTTCCCGCCACACGCGCACAATGCACCCAAGCCCGGGAGAAAAGCGCTTCGGGATGGTGCTCTATCCGGGCCCTTGGAAGACCTCCCCGGCTACCTCCAAAGGCGGGTTTGCAAGTACTCATTCCCGCTGTTCCCGCCAGCTGCGCACAATGCTCCCAAGCCCGGGAGAAAAGCATTTTGGGGTGGTGCTCTCTCCGGGCCCTTGGAAGACCACCCCGGCTGCCTCAAAAGGCCGGTTTGCAAGCACTCAGGCCCGCTGTTCCCGCCAGCCGCGTACAATGCTCCCTAGCCCGGGAGAAAAGCATTTTGGGGTGGTGCTCACTCCGGGAACTTGAAAGACCTGCCCGGCTGCCTCCAAAGTCCGGTTTGCAAGAACTCATGCCCGCTGTTCCCGCCAGCCGCGCACAATGCTCCCAAGACCGGGAGAAATGCGCTTCGGGGTGGTGTTCTCTCCGTGCCCATGGAGGACCTCCCCAGCTGCCCCCAAAGGCCGGTTTGCAATCACTCCCACTCACTGTTCCGGCCAGCCACGCACATGCTCCAAAACACGGGAGAGAAGCGCTTTGGGGTGGTGCTCTCTCCCGGCCCTTGGAAGACTTCCCCGGCTGCCTCCAAAGGCCGGTTTGCAAGAACTCCCTCCCGCTGTCCCGCCAGCCGCACACAATGCTCCCAATCACGGGAGAAAAGCGCTTCGGGGTGGTGCTCTCTCAGGGCCCTTTGAAGACCTCCCCGGCTGCCTCCAATGGCCGGTATGCAAGCACTCATGCCCGCTGTTCCCACCAGCCGTGTACCATGCTCCCAAGCACGGGAGAAAAGCATTTTGGGGTGGTGCTCACTCCTTGCCCTTGGAAGACCTCCGCGCCTGCCTCCAAAGGCCGGTTTGCAAGCACTCCTGCCTGCTGTTCCCGCCACCCGCGCACACTGCTCCCAAGCCCAGGAGAAAAGCGCATCGGAGTGGTGTTCTCTCCGGGCCCATGGAAGACCTCCCCAGCTGCCCCCAAAGGCCGGTTTGCAAGCATTCCCACTAGCTGTTCCCGCCAGCCATGCAAATGCTCCCAAGCCGGGGGGAAAAGCATTTTGGGGTGGTGCTCTCTCCGGGCGATTGCCCCTGTGCCTGGGGGCCAGGCAGGGGGTCCACACTCCCAGGCCAAGTCAGAACCACATGCACACGTTTGTTCCTGCCCCCTGCACCGGCAGAGAGCTCGGGGGAGCCAGAGTCTGCCAGGAAGCTGCTGGGCTGGCTGCCTGTGTGGGAAGGGGCAGAGCCAACCTAGGGGCAAGTTGTGGCCTCTGGCTCTCCCTGCTGCCCTGAGGTTGCTGGGCCAAAGAGGTCTTGAGCATCCAGCCCCTTGCTGGTCCCTTCCCACTGACGAGGCCCTCTGAGCTCCAGCATCTCGCAGTGTGGAGACAGCCCCTGCCAGCAACCTCCTCTCCAAGGAGGCCTCAACCGAGGCCTAGGCCGAGGGGAAAGGCACCAGCGGGAAGGAGCCTGCCGAGGCGCCCGGGCATGTCTGGACCCAGGCGCCGCAGCCTGCCCCTTGGTGGGGCAGTACCCCCGGAGGTCAGGAAGGTCTGGGAAAAGCTGGCAGGGACAGGGGCCCTGCTGTGTACTGTCCCTGGCCTGTGGGGCCTCTGAGCTCAACCGGCCCTCTCCCGCTGGAATACTTCCCCAGCTGCCTCCAAAGGCCGGTTTGCCAACACTCCGCCCACTGTTCCCACCAGGAACGCACAATGCTCCCAAGCCCGGGAGAAAAGCACTTCGGGGTGGTGCTCTCTCCGGGCCCTTGCCCCTGAGCCTGGGGCCAGGCAGCTGATCCACACTCCCAGGCCAAGGCAGAACGACATGCACACGTCTGTTCCTGCCCCCTACACAGGCAGAGAGCTCGGGGGAGCCAGAGACTGCCAGGTTGCTGCTGGGCTGGCTGCCTGTGTGGGACGTGGCAGAGCCGACCTAGGGGCAAGTTGGGCCTCTTGCTCACCCTGCTGCCCTGAGGCTGCTGGGTCAAAGAGGTCTTGGGCATCCAGCCCTTTGCTGGTCCCTTCCCTCTGACGAGGCCCTCTGAGCTCCAGCACCTTGCAGTGTGGAGACAGCACCTGCCAGCAACCTCCTCTCCAAGGAGGCCTCAACCGAGGCCTAGTCCCAGGGAAAGGCACCAGCGGGGATGAACCTGGGGAGGCACCCGGGAATGTCTGGACCCAGTCCCTGCAGCCTACCCCTTGGTGGGGCAGTACCCCCGGATGCCAGGAAGGTCTGGGCAAGGCTGGCCAGGGGCAGGGGCCCTGCTGGGTCCTGCCCCTGGCCTGTGGTGCCTCTGAGCACAACCGGCCCTCTCCCACTGGAAGACCTCCCCAGCTGCCTCCAAAGGCCGGTTTGCAAGCGCTCCCGCCCACTGTTCCCAGCAGGCGCGCACAATGCTCCCAAGCCCGGGAGAAAAGCGCTTCGGAGTGGTGCTCTCACCGGGCCCTTGCCCCTGAGCCTGGGGGCAATGCAGGGGGAACACACTCCCAGGCCACGGCAGAACCACATGCCCACGTCTGTTCCTGTCCCCTGCACTGCCAGAGAGCTTGGGGGAGCCAGAGTCTGTCAGGCAGCTGCTGGGTTGGCCGCCTGTGTGGGAAGGGGCAGAGCCGACCTAGGGGCAAGTTGGGCCTCTTGCTCTCCCTGCTGCCCTGAGGCTGCTGGGCCAAAGACGTCTTGGGCATCCAGCCCCTTACTGGTCCCTTCCCTCTGACGAGGCCCTCTGAGCTCCAGCACCTTGCAGTGTGGAGACAGCCCCTGCCAGATACCTCCTCTCCAAGAAGGCCTAAACCGAGGCCTAGGCCCAGAGGAAAGGCCCCAGCGGGGATGAGCCAGGAGAGGCGCCCGGGCATGTCTGGACCCAGTCCCCGCAGACTGCCCCTTGGTGGGGCAGTACCCCCGGAGGCCAGGAAGGTCTGGGCAAGGCTGGCCAGGGGCAGGGGACCTGCTGGGTCCTGGCCCTGGCCTGTGGGGCCTCTGAGCACATCCGGCCCTCTCCCGCTGGAAGACCTCCCCGGCTGCCTCCAAATGCCGGTTTGCCAACACTCACGCCCACTGTTCCCACCAGGCGCGCACAATGCTCCCAAGCCCGGGAGAAAAGCGCTTCGGGGTGGTGCTCTCACCGGGCCCTTGCCCCTGAGCCTGGGGGCAATGCAGGGGGAACACACTCCCAGGCCAAGGCAGAACGACATGCACACGTCTGTTCCTGCTCCCTACACCGGCAGAGAGCTCGGGGGAGACAGAGACTGCCAGGCTGCTGCTGGGCTGGCTGGCTGTGTGGGAAGGGGCAGAGCCGACCTAGGGGCAAGTTGGGCCTCTTGCTCTCCTTGCTGCCCTGAGGCTGCTGGGTTAAAGAGGTCTTGGGCATCCAGCCCTTTGCTGGTCCCTTCCCTCTGACGAGGCCCTCTGAGCTCCAGCACCTTGCAGTGTGGAGACAGCCCCTGCCAGCAACCTCCTCTCCAAAGAGGCCTCAATCGAGGCCTACGCCCAGGGGAAAGGCACCAGCGGGGATGATCCTGGGGAGGCGCACGGACATGTCTGGACCCAGTCCCTGCAGCCTGCCCCTTGGTGGGGCAGTACCCCCGGAGGCCAGGAAGGTCTGGGCAAGGCTGGCCAGGGGCAGGGACCCTGCTGGGTCCTGCCCCTGGCCTGTGGGGCCTCTGAGCACAACCGGCCCTCTCCCACTGGAAGACCTCCCCGGCTGCCTCCAAAGTCCTGTTTGCAAACACTCCCGCCCGCTGTTCACGCCAGGCTCGCACAATGCTCCCAAGCCCGGGAGAAAAGCGCTTTGGAGTGATGCTATCACCGGGCCCTTGCCCCTGAGCCTGGGGCCAAGGCAGGGGGAACACACACCCAGGCCAAGCCAGAACCACATGCACACGTCTGTTCCTGTCCACTGCACCGGCAGAGAGCTTGGGGGAGCCAGAGTCTGTCAGGCAGCTGCTGGGTTGGCCGCCTGTGTGGGAAGGGGCAGAGCCGCCCTAGGGGCAAGTTGGGCCTCTTGCTCTCCCTGCTGCCCTGAGGCTGCTGGGCCAAAGAGGTCTTGGGCATCCAGCCCCTTACTGGTCCCTTCCCTCTGACGAGGCCCTCTGAGCTCCAGCACCTTGCAGTGTGGAGACAGCCCCTGCCAGCAACCTCCTCTCCAAGGAGGCCTCAACCGAGGCCTAGGCCCAGGGGAAAGGCACCAGCGGGGATGAGAGAGGGGAGGCGCCCGGGCATGTCTGGACCCAGGCCCCGCAGCCTGCCCCTTGGTGGGGCAGTACCCCCGGAGGCCAGGAAGGTCTGGGCAAAGCTGGCCAGGGACAGGGGCCCTGCTGTGTACTGTCCCTGGCCTGTGGGGCCTCTGAGCACAACCGGCCCTCTCCCGCTGGAAGACTTCCCCGGCTGCCTCCAAAGGCCGGTTTGCCAACACTCCGCCCACTGTTCCCACCAGGAACGCACAATGCTCCCAAGCCCGGGAAAAAAGCACTTCGGGGTGGTGCTCTCTCCGGGCCCTTGCCCCTGAGCCTGGGGCCAGGCAGCTGATCCACACTCCCAGGCCAAGGCAGAACGACATGCACACGTCTGTTCCTGCCCCCTACACAGGCAGAGAG
Source organism: Dama dama (assembly GCF_033118175.1). NCBI lineage: Eukaryota > Metazoa > Chordata > Mammalia > Artiodactyla > Cervidae > Dama > Dama dama. The sequence continues at coordinate 300,902 of NW_026870909.1, read as the reverse complement.
CTCGGGGGAGCCAGAGACTGCCAGGTTGCTGCTGGGCTGGCTGCCTGTGTGGGACGGGGCAGAGCCGACCTAGGGGCAAGTTGGGCCTCTTGCTCACCCTGCTGCCCTGAGGCTGCTGGGCAAAAGAGGTCTTGGGCATCCAGCCCCTTACTGGTCCCTTCCCTCTGACGAGGCCCTCTGAGCTCCAGCACCTTGCAGTGTGGAGACAGCCCCTGCCAGCAACCTCCTCTCCAAGGAGGCCTCAACCGAGGCCTAGGCCCAGGGGAAAGGCACCAGCGGGGATGAGCCAGGGGAGGCGCCCGAGCATGTCTGGACCCAGTCCCCGCAGCCTGCCCCTTGGTGGGGCAGTACACCGGAGGCCAGGAAGGTCTGGGCAAGGCTGGCCAGGGACAGGGGCCCTGCTGGGTCCTGCCCCTGGCCTGTGGGGCCTCTGAGCACAACCGGCCCTCTCCCACTGGAAGACCTCCCCGGCTGACTCCAAAGGCAGGTTTGCAAGCGCTCCCGCCCACTGTTCCCAGCAGGCGCGCACAATGCTCCCAAGCCCGGGAGAAAAGCGCTTCGGGGTGGTGCTCTCACCGGGCCCTTGCCAATGAGCCTGGGGGCAATGCAGGGGGAACACACTCCCAGGCCAAGGCAGAACCACATGCACACGTCTGTTCCTGCCCCCTGCACCGGCAGAGAGCTCAGGGGAGCCAGAGTCTGTCAGGCAGCTGCTGGGCTGGCCGCCTGTGTGGAAACGGGCAGAGCCGACCTAGGGGCAAGTTGGGCCTCTTGCTCTCCCTGCTGCCCTGAGGATGCTGGGCCAAAGAGGTCTTGGGCATCCAGCCCTTTGCTGGTCCCTTCCCTCTGACGAGGCCCTCTGAGCTCCAGCACCTTGCAGTGTGGAGACAGCCCCTGCCAGCAACCTCCTCTCCAAGGAGGCTTAACCGAGGCCTAGGCCCAGGGGAAAGGCACCAGCGGGGTTGAGACTGGGGAGGCACCCGGGCCTGTCTGGACCCAGTCCCCGCAGCCTGCCCCTTGGTGGGGCAGTACGCCCGGAGGCCAGGAAGGACTGAGCAAGGCTGGCCAGGAGCAGTGGCCCTGCTGGGTCCTGCCCCTGTCCTGTGGGTCCTCTGAGCACAACCGGCCCTCTCCCACTGGAAGACCTCCCCGGCTGCCTCCAAAGGCCGGTTTGCAAGCACTCCCGCCCGCTGTTCCCGCCAGGCACGCACAATGCTCCCAAGCCCGGGAGAAAACCGCTTCGGGGTGGTGCTCTCACCGGGCCCTTGCCCCTGAGCCTGGGGGCCAGGCAGGGTTTCCACACTCCCAGGTCAAGTCAGAACCACATGCACACGTCTGTTCCTGCCCCCTGCACCGGCAGAGAGCTCGGGGGAGCCAGAGACTGCCAGGCAGCTGCTGGGCTGTCTGCCTGTGTGGGAAGGGGCAGAGCCGACCTATGGGCAAGTTGGGCCTCTTGCTCTCCCTGCTGCCCTGAGGCTGCTGGGCCAAAGAGGTCTTGGGCATCCAGCCCTTTGCTGGTCCCTTCCCTCTGACGAGGCCCTCTGAGTTCCAGCACCTCGCAGTGTGGAGACAGCCCCTGCCAGCAACCTCCTCTCCAAGGAGGCCTCAACCGAGGCCTAGGCCCAGGGGAAAGGCACCAGCGGGGATGAGCCTGGGGAGGGGCCCGGGCATGTCTGGACCCAGTCCGGCAGTCTGCCCCTTGGTGGCGCAGTACCCCCGGAGGCCAGGAAGGTCTGGGCAAGGCTGCCAGGGGCAGGGACACTTCTGGGTCCTGCCCCTGGCCTGTGGGGCCTCTGAGCACAACCGGCCCTCTCCCACTGGAAGACCTCCCCGGCTGCCTCCAAAGGCCGGTTTGCAACACTCCCGCCCGCTGTTCCCGCCAGGCACGCACAATGCTCCCAAGCCCGGGAGAAAAGCACTTCGGGGTCGTACTCTCTCCGGGCACTTGCCCCTGAGCCTGGGGGCCAGGCATTGGGTCCACACTCCCAGACCAAGGCAGAACCACATGCACACGTCTGTTCCTGACCCCTGCACCGGCAGCGAGCTCGGGGGAGCCAGAGTCTGTCAGGCAGCTGCTGGGCTGGCCGCCTGTGTGGGAAGGGGCAGAGCCGACCTAGGGGCAAGTTGGGCCTCTTGCTCTCCCTGCTGCCCTGAGGCTGCTGGGCCAAAGAGGTCTTGGGCATCCAGCCCCTTGCTGGTCCCTTCCGGCTGACGAGGCCCTCTGAGCTCCAGCACCTTGCAGTGTGGAGACAGCCCCTGCAATTAACCTCCTCTCCAAGGAGGCCTCAACCGAGGCCTAGGCCCAGGGGAAAGGCACCAGTGGGGATGAGCCTGGGGAGGTGCCCGGCCATGTCTGGACCCAGTCCCCGCAGCATGCCCCTTGGTGGGGCTGTACCCCCGGAGGCCAGGAAGGTCTGGGCAAGGCTGCCAGGGGCAGGGACACTGCTGGGTCCTGCCCCTGGCCTGTGGGGCCTCTGAGCACAACCGGCACTCTCCCGCTGGAAGACCTCCCTGTCTGCCTCCAAAGGCCGGTTTGCAAGCACTCCCGCCCGCTGTTCCCGCCAGGCCCGCACAATGCTCCCAAGCCCGGGAGAAAAGCGCTTCGGGCTGGTGCTCTCTCCGGGCCCTTGCCCCTGAGCCTGGGGGCCAGGCAGGGGGAACACACTCCCAGGCCAAGGCAGAACGACATGCACACGTCTGTTCCTGCCCCCTACACCGGCAGAGAGCTCGGGGGAGCCAGAGACTGCCAGGCTGCTGCTGGGCTGGCTGCCTGTGTGGGACGGGGCAGAGCCGACCTAGGGGCAAGTTGGGCCTCTTGCTCTCCCTGCTGCCCTGAGGCTGCTGGGCCAAAGACGTCTTGGGCTTCCAGCCCCTTACTGGTCCCTTCCCTCTGACGAGGCCCTCTGAGCTCCAGCACCTTCCAGTGTGGAGACAGCCCCTGCCAGCAACCTCCTCTCAAAGGAGGCCTCAACCGAGGCCTAGGCCCAGGGGAAAGGCACCAGCGGGGATGAGCCAGGGGAGGCGCCCGAGCATGTCTGGACCCAGTCCCAGCAGTCTGCCCCTTGGTGGGGCAGTACGCCCGGAGGCCAGGGAGGTCTGGGCAAGGCTGGCCAGGGGCAGGGGCCCTGCTGGGTCCTGCCCCTGGCCTGTGGGGCCTCTGAGCACAACCGGCCCTCTCCCACTGGAAGACCTCCCCGGCTGCCTCCAAAGGCCGGTTTGCAAGCGCTCCCGCCCACTGTTCCCCGCAGGTGCGCACAATGTTCCCAAGCCTGGAAGAAAAGCGCTTCGTGGTGGTACTCTCACGGGGCCCTTGCCCCTGAGCCTGGGGTCAAGGCAGGGGGAACACACTCCCAGGCCAAGGCAGAACCACATGCACACGTCTGTTCCTGCCCCCTGCACCGGCAGAGAGCTCGGGGGAGCCAGAGTCTGCCAGGCAGCTGCTGGGCTGGCGGCCTGTGTGGGAAGGGGCAGAGCCGACCTAGGGGCAAGTTGGGCCTCTTGCTCTCCCTGCTGCCCTGAGGCTGCTGGGCCAAAGAGGTCTTGGGCATCCAGCCCCTTGCTTGTCCCTTCCCGCTGATGAGGCCCTCTGAGCTCCAGCACCTTGCAGTGTGGAGACAGCCCCTACCAGCAACCTCTTCTCCAAGGAGGCCTCAACCGAGGCCTAGGACCAAGGGAAAGGCACCAGAGGGGATGAGCCTGGGGAGGCGCCCGGCCATGTCTGGACCCTGTCCCCGCAACCTGCCCCTTGGTGGGGCTGTACCTCCGGAGGCCAGGAGGTCTGGGCAACGCTGGCCAGGGGAACGGGCCCTGCTGCGTCCTGCCCCTGGCCTGTGGGGCCTCTGAGCACAACCGGCCCTCTCCCACTGGAAGACCTCCCCGGCTGCCTACAAAGGCCGGTTTGCAAGCGCTCCCGCCCACTGTTCCCACCAGGCGCGCACAATGCTCCCAAGCCCGGGAGAAAAGCGCTTCGGGGTGCTGCTCCCACCGGGCCCTTGCCCCTGAGCCTGGGGGCAATGCAGGGGTTCCACACTCCCAGGCCAAGGCAGAACCGCATGCACACGTCTCTTCCTGCCCCCTGCACCGGCAGAGAGCTCAGGAGAGCCAGAGTCTGTCAGGCAGATGCTGGGCTGGCCGCCTGTGTGGGAAGGGTCACAGCCGACCTAGGGGCAAGTTGGGCCTCTTGCTCTCCCTGCTGCCCTGAGGCTGCTGGGCCAAAGAGGTCTTGGGCATCCAGCCCCTTGCTGGTCCCTTCCCTCTGTCGAGGCCCTCTGAGCTCCAGCACCTTGCAGTGTGGAGACATCCCCTGCCAGCAACCGCCTCTGCAACGAAATCTCAACCGAGACCTAGGCCCAGGGGAAAGGCACCAGCGGGGATGAGCCTGGGGAGGCGCCCGGGCATGTCTGGACCCAGTCCCCGCAGCCTGCCCCTTGGTGGGGCTGTACCCCCGGAGGCAGGAAGGTCTGGGCAAGGCTGGCCAGGGGCAGGGGCCCTGCTGGGTCCTGCCCCTGGCCTGTGGGGCCTCTGAGCACAACCGGCCCTCTCCCACTGGAAGACATCCCCGGCTGCCTCCAAAGGCCGGTTTGCAAGCACTCCCGCCCACTGTTCCCACCAGGCGCGCACAATGCTCCCAAGCCCGGGAGAAAAGCGCTTCGGGGTGGTGCTCTCTCCGGGCCCTTGCCCCTGAGCCTGGGGGCCAGGCAGGTAATCCACACTCCCAGGCCAAGGCAGAACCACATGCACACGTCTGTTCCTGCCCCCTGCACCGGCAGAGAGCTCGGGGGAGCCAGAGACTGCCAGGCTGCTGCTGGGCTGGCTGCCTGTGTGGGACGGGGCAGAGCCGACCTAGGGGCAAGTTGGGCCTCTTGCTCTCCCTGATGCCCTGAGGCTGCTGGGCCAAAAAGGTCTTGGGCATCCAGCCCCTTGCTGGTCCCTTCCCTCTGACGAGGCCCTCTGAGCTCCAGCACCTTGCAGTGTGGAGACAGCCCCTGCCAGCAACCTCCTCTCCAAGAGGCCTCAACCGAGGCCTAGGCCCAGGGGAAAGGCACCAGCGGGGATGAGCCTGGGGAGGCGCCCGGGCATGTCTGGACCCAGTCCCCGCAGCCTGCTCCTTGGTAGGGCAGTACCCCCGGAGGCCAGGAAGGTCTGGGCAAGGCTGGCCAGGGGCAGGCGCCCTGCTGGGTCCTGCCCCTGGCCTGTGGGGCCTCTGAGCACAGCCGGCCCTCTCCCACTGGAAGACCTCCCCGGCTGCCTCCAAAGGCCGGTTTGCAACACTCCCGCCCGCTGTTCCCGCCAGGCACGCACAGTGCTCCCAAGCCCGGGAGAAAAGCACTTCGGGGTGTTGCTCTCTCCGTGCCCTTGCCCCTGAGCCTGGGGGCCAGGCAGTGGGTCCACACTCCCAGAAGAAGGCAGAACCACATGCACACGTCTGTTCCTGACCCCTGCACCGGCAGAGAGCTCTGGGGAGCCAGAGTCTGTCAGGCAGCTTCTGGGCTGGCCGCCTGTGTGGGAAGGGGCAGAGCCGACCTAGGGGCAAGTTGGGCCTCTTGCTCTCCCTGCTGCCCTGAGGCTGCTGGGCCAAAGAGGTCTTGGGCATCCAGCCCCTTGCTGGTCCCTTCCCGCTGATGAGGCCCTCTGAGCTCCAGCACCTTGCAGTGTGGAGACAGCCCCTGCCAGCAACCTCCTCTCCAAGGAGGCCTCAACCGAGGCCTACTCCCAGGGGAAAGGCACCAGCGGGGATGAGCCTGGGGAGGCGCCCGGCCATGTCTGGACCCAGTCCCCGCAGCCTGCCCCTTGGTGGGGCTGTACCCCGGAGGCCAGGAACGTCTGGGCAAGGCTGCCAGGGGCAGGGACACTGCTGGGTCCTGCCCCTGGCCTCTGGGGCCTCTGAGCACAACCGGCACTCTCCCGCTGGAAGACCTCCCCGTCTGCCTCCAAAGGCCGCTTTGCAAGCACTCCAGCCCGCTGTTCCCGCCAGGCCCGCACAATGCTCCCAAGCCCGGGAGAAAAGCGCTTCGGGCTGGTGCTCTCTCCGGGCCCTTGCCCCTGAGCCTGGGGGCCAGGCAGGGGGAACACACTCCCAGGCCAAGGCAGAACCACATGCACACGTCTGTTCCTGCCCCCTACACCGGCAGAGAGCTCGGGGGAGCCAGAGACTGCCAGGCTGCTGCTGGGTTGGCCGCCTGTGTGGGAAGGGGCAGAGCCGCCCTAGGGGCAAGTTGGGCCTCTTGCTCTCCCTGCTGCCCTGAGGCTGCTGGGCCAAAGACATCTTGGGCATCCAGCCCCTTACTGGTCCCTTCCCTCTGACGAGGCCCTCTGAGCTCCAGCACCTTGCAGTGTGGAGACAGCCCCTGCCAGCAACCTCCTCTCCAAAGAGGCCTCAACCGAGGCCTACGCCCAGGGGAAATGCACCAGCGGGGATGAGCCAGGGGACGCGCCCGAGCATGTCTGGACCCAGTCCCCGCAGCCTGCCCCTTGGTGGGGCAGTACCCCCGGAGGCCAGGAAGGTCTGGGCAAGGCTGGCCAGGGGCAGGGGCCCTGCTGCGTCCTGCCCCTGGCCTGTGGGGCCTCTGAGCACAACCGGCCCTCTCCCACTGGAAGACCTCACCAGGCTGCCTCCAAAGGCCGGTTTGCAAACACTCCCGCCCGCTGTTCATGCCAGGCATGCACAATGATCCCAAGCCCCGGAGTAAGCGCTTCGGGCTGGTGCTCTCTCCGGGCCCTTGCCCCTGAGCCTGGGGGCCAGGCAGGGGGAACACACTCCCAAGCCAAGGCAGAACGACATGCACACGTCTGTTCCTGCCCCCTACACCGGCAGAGAGCTCGAGGGAGATAGAGACTGCCAGGCTGCTGCTGGGCTGGCTGCCTGTGTGGGACGGGGCAGAGCCGACCTAGGGGCAAGTTGGGCCTCTTGCTCTCCCTGCTGCCCTGAGGCTGCTGGGTCAAAGAGGTCTTGGGCATCCAGCCCTTTGCTGGTCCCTTCCCTCTGACGAGGCCCTCTGAGCTCCAGCACCTTGCAGTGTGGAGACAGCCCCTGCCAGCAAAGTCCTCTCCAAAGAGGCCTAAACCGAGGCCTACGCCCAGGGGAAAGGCACCAGCGGGGATGATCCTGGGGAGGCGCACGGACATGTCTGGACACAGTCCCCGCAGCCTGCCACTTGGTGGGGCTGTAACCCCGGAGGCAGGAAGGTCTGGGCAAGGCTGGCCAGGGGCAGGGGCCCTGCTGGGTCCTGCCCCTGGCCTGTGGGGCCTCTGAGCACAACCGGCCCTCTCCCACTGGAAGACCTCCCCGGCTGCCTCCAAAGGCCGGTTTGCAACACTCCCGCCCGCTGTTCCCGCCAGGCACGCACAATGCTCCCAAGCCCGGGAGAAAAGCACTTCGGGGTCGTACTCTCTCCGGGCACTTGCCCCTGAGCCTGGGGGCCAGGCATTGGGTCCACACTCCCAGACCAAGGCAGAACCACATGCACACGTCTGTTCCTGACCCCTGCACCGGCAGCGAGCTCGGGGGAGCCAGAGTCTGTCAGGCAGCTGCTGGGCTGGCCGCCTGGGTGGGAAGGGGCAGAGCCGACCTAGGGGCAAGTTGGGCCTCTTGCTCTCCCTGCTGCCCTGAGGCTGCTGGGCCAAAGAGGTCTTGGGCATCCAGCCCCTTGCTGGTCCCTTCCGGCTGACGAGGCCCTCTGAGCTCCAGCACCTTGCAGTGTGGAGACAGCCCCTGCCAGCAACCTCCTCTCCAAGGAGGCCTCAACCGAGGCCTAGGCCTAGGGGAAAGGCACCAGCGGGGATGAGCCTGGGGAGGCGCCCGGCCATGGCTGGACCCAGTCCCCGCAGCCTGCCCCTTGGTGGGGCAGTACCCCCGGAGGCCAGGAAGGTCTGGGCAAGGCTGCCAGGGGCAGGGACACTGCTGGGTCCTGCCCCTGGCCTGTGGGGCGTCTGAGCACAACCGGCACTCTCCCGCTGGAAGACCTCCCCGTCTGCCTCCAAAGGACGGTTAGCAAGCACTCCCACCCGCTGTTCCCGCCAGGCACGCACAATGCTCCCAAGCCCGGGAGAAAAGCGCTTCGGGGTGGTGCTCTCTCTGGGCCCTTGCCCCTGAGCCTGGGGGCCAGGCAGGTGGAACACACTCCCAGGCCAAGGGAGAACGAGATGCACACGTCTGTTCCTGCCCCCTACACCGGCAGAGAGCTCGGGGGAGCCAGACACTGCCAGGCTGCTGCTGGGCTGGCTGCATTTGTGGTACGGAGCAGAGCCGACCTAGGGGCAAGTTGGGACTCTTGCTCTCCCTGCTGCCCTGAGGCTGCTGGGTCAAAGAGGTCTTGGGCATCCAGCCCTTTGCTGGTGCCTTCCCTCTGACGAGGCCCTCTGAGCTCCAGCACCTTGCAGTGTGGAGACAGCCCCTGTCAGCAACCTCTTCTCCAAAGAGGCCTCAACCGAGGCCTACACCCAGGGGAAAGCACCAGCGGGGATGATCCTGGGGAGGCGCACGGACATGTCTGGACCCAGTCTCCGCAGCCTGCCCCTTGGTGGGGCAGTACCCCCGGAGGCCAGGAAGGTCTGGGCAAGTCTGGCCAGGGGCAGGGGCCCTGCTGGGTCCTGACCCTGGCCTGTGGGGCCTCTGAGCACAACCGGCCCTCTCCCACTGGAAGACCTCCCCGGCTGCTTCCAAAGTCCTGTTTGCAAACACTCCCGCCCGCTGTTCACGTCAGGAATGCACAAAGCTCCGAAGCCGGGGAGAAAAGCGCTTCGGTGTGGTGCTCTCTCCGGGCCCTTGCCCCTGAGCCTGGGGGCAAGGCAGGGGGAACACACTCCCAGGCCAAGGCAGAACCACATGCCCACGTCTATTCCTGTCCCCTGCACCGGCAGAGAGCTTGGGGGAGCCAGAGTCTGTCAGGCAGCTGCTGGGTTGGCCGCCTGTGTGGGAAGGGGCAGAGCCGACCTAGGGGCAAGTTGGGCCTATTGCTCTCCCTGCTGCCCTGAGGCTGCTGGGCCAAAGAGGTCTTGGGCATCCAGCCCCTTACTGGTCCCTTCCCTCTGACGAGGCCCTCTGAGCTCCAGCACCTTGCAGTGTGGAGACAGCCCCTGCCAGCAACCTCCTCTCCAAGGAGGCCTCAACCGAGGACTAGGCCCAGGGGAAAGGCACCAGCGGTGATGAGCCAGGGGAGGCGCCCGAGCATGTCTGGACCCAGTCCCCGCAGCCTGCCCCTTGGTGGGGCAGTACCCCCGGAGGCCAGGAAGGTCTGGGCAAGGCTGCCAGGGGCAGGGACACTGCTGGGTCCTGCCCCTGGCCTGTGGGGCGTCTGAGCACAACCGGCACTCTCCCGCTGGAAGACCTCCCCGTCTGCCTCCAAAGGACGGTTTGCAAGCACTCCCATCCGCTGTTCCCGCCAGGCACGCACAATGCTCCCAAGCCCGGGAGAAAAGCGCTTCGGGGTGGTGCTCTCTCTGGGCCCTTGCCCCTGAGCCTGGGGGCCAGGCAGGTGGAACACACACCCAGGCCAAGGGAGAACGACATGCACACGTCTGTTCCTGCCCCCTACACCGGCAGAGAGCTCGGGGGAGCCAGAGACTGCCAGGCTGCTGCTGGGCTGGCTGCCTGTGTGGTACGGAGCAGAGCCGACCTAGGGGCAAGTTGGGCCTCTTGGTCTCCCTGCTGCCCTGAGGCTGCTGGGTCAAAGAGGTCTTGGGCATCCAGCCCTTTGCTGGTGCCTTCCCTCTGACGAGGCCCTCTGAGCTCCAGCACCTTGCAGTGTGGAGACAGCCCCTGTCAGCAACCTCCTCTCCAAAGAGGCCTCAACCGAGGCCTACACCCAGGGGAAAGGCACCAGCGGGGATGATCCTGGGGAGGCGAACGGACATGTCTGGACCCAGTCCCCGCAGCCTGCCCCTTGGTGGGGCAGTACCCCCGGAGGCCAGGAAGGTCTGGGCAAGTCTGGCCAGGGGCAGGGGCCCTGCTGGGTCCTGACCCTGGCCTGTGGGGCCTCTGAGCACAACCGGCCCTCTCCCACTGGAAGACCTCCCCGGCTGCTTCCAAAGTCCTGTTTGCAAACACTCCCGCCCGCTGTTCACGTCAGGAATGCACAAAGCTCCCAAGCCGGGGAGAAAAGCGCTTCGGTGTGGTGCTCTCTCAGGGCCCTTGCCCCTGAGCCTGGGGGCAAGGCAGGGGGAACACACTCCCAGGCCAAGGCAGAACCACATGCCCACGTCTATTCCTGTCCCCTGCACCGGCAGAGAGCTTGGGGGAGCCATAGTATGTCAGGCAGCTGCTGGGCTGGCCGCCTGTGTGGGAAGGGGCAGAGCCGACCTAGGGGCAAGTTGGGCCTCTTGCTCTCCCTGCTGCCCTGAGGCTGCTGGGCCAAAGAGGTCTTGGGCATCCAGCCCCTTACTGGTCCCTTCCCTCTGACGAGGCCCTCTGAGCTCCAGCACCTTGCAGTGTGGAGACAGCCCCGGCCAGCAACCTCCTCTCCAAGGAGGCCTCAACCGAGGCCTAGGCCCAGGGGAAAGGCACCAGCGGGGATGAGCCAGGGGAGGCGCCCGAGCATGTCTGGACCCAGTCCCCGCAGCCTGCCCCTTGGTGGGGCAGTACCCCCGGAGGCCAGGAAGGTCTGGGCAAGGCTGGCCAGGGGCAGGGGCCCTGCTGGGTCCTGCCCCTGGCCTGTGGGGCCTCTGAGCACAACCGGCCCTCTCCCACTGGAAGACCTCCCCGGCTGCCTCCAAAGGCCGGTTTGCAAGCGCTCCCGCCCACTGTTCCCAGCAGGCGTGCACAATGCTCCTAAGCCCGGGAGAAAAGCGCTTCAGGGTGGTGCTCTCTCTGGGCTCTTGCCCATGAGCCTGGGGGCAAGGCAGGGTGTCCACACTCCCAGGCCAAGGCAGAACCACATGCACACGTCTGATCTGCCCCCTGCACCGGCAGAGAGCTCGGGGGAGCCAGAGTCTGTCAGGCAGCTGCTGGGCTGGCCGCCTGAGTGGGAAGTGGCAGAGCCGACCTAGGGGCAAGTTGGGCCTCTTCTCTCCCTGCTGCCCTGAGGCTGCTGGGCCAAAGAGGTCTTGGGCATCCAGCCCCTTGCTGGTCCCTTCCCTCTGACGAGGCCCTCTGAGCTCCAGCACCTTGCAGTGTGGAGACAGCCCCTGCCAGCAACCTCCTCTCCAAGGAGGCCTCAACCGAGGCCTAGGCCCAGGGGAAAGGCACCAGCGGGGATGAGCCTGGGGAGGCGCCCGGGCATGACAGGACCCAGTCCCCGCAGCCTGCCCCTTGGTGGGGCAGTACCCCAGGAGGCCAGGAAGGTCTGGGCAAGGCTGGCCAGGGGCAGGGGCCCTGCTGGGCCCTGCCCCTGGCCTGTGGGGCCTCTGAGCACAACCGGCCCTCTCCCACTGGAAGACCTCCCCGGCTGCCTCCAAAGGCCGGTTTGCCAACACTCCCGCCCGCTGTTCCCGCCAGGCACGCACAATTCTCCCAAGCCCGGGAGAAAAGCGCTTCGGGGTGTTGCTCTCTCCGGGCCCTTGCCCCTGAGCGTGGGGGCCAGGCAGTGGGTCCACACTCCCAGACCAAGGCAGAACCACATGCACACGTCTGTTCCTGACCCATGCACTGGCAGAGAGCTCGGGTGAGCCAGAGTCTGTCAGGCAGCTGCTGGGCTGGCCGCCTGTGTGGGAAGGGGCAGAGCCGACCTAGGGGCAAGTTGGGCCTCTTGCTCTCCCTGCTGCCCTGAGGCTGCTGGGCCAAAGAGGTCTTGGGCATCCAGCCCCTTGCTGGTCCCTTCCCTCTGACGAGGCCCTCTGAGCTCCAGCACCTTGCAGTGTGGAGACAGCCCCTGCCAGCAACCTCCTCTCCAAGGAGGCCTCAACCGAGGCCTAGGCCCAGGGGAAAGGCACCAGCGGGGATGAGCCTGGGGAGGCGCCCGGGCATGACTGGACCCAGTCCCCGCAGCCTGTCCCTTGGTCGGGCTGTAACCCCGGAGGCAGGAAGGTCTGGGCAAGGCTGGCCAGGGGCAGGGGCCCTGCTGGGTCCTGCCCCTGGCCTGTGGGGCCTCTGAGCACAACCGGCCCTCTCCCACTGGAAGACCTCCCCGGCTGCCTCCAAAGGCCGGTTTGCAAGCACTCCCGCCCACTGTTCCCACCAAGCGCGCACAATGCTCCCAAGCCCGGGAGAAAAGCGCTTCGGGTTGGTGCTCTCTCCGGGCCCTTGCCCCTGAGCCTGGGGGCCAGGCACGGTGTCCACAATCCCAGGCCAAGTCAGAACCACATGCACACCTCTGATCTGCCCCTTGCACCAGCAGAGAGCTCGGGGGAGCCAGCGTCTGTCAGGCAGCTGCTGGGTTGGCCGCCTGTGTGGAAAGGGGCAGAGCCGACCTAGGGGCAAGTTGGGCCTCTTGCTCTCCCTGCTGCCCTGAGGCTGCTGGGCCAAAGAGGTCTTGGGCATCCAGCCCCTTGCTGGTCCCTTCCCTCTGACGAGGGCCTCTGAGCTCCAGCACCTTGCAGTGTGGAGACAGCCCCTGCCAGCAACCTCCTCTCCAAGGAGGCCTCAACCGAGGCCTAGGCCCAGGGGAAAGGCACCAGCGGGGATGAGCCTGGGGAGGCGCCCGGGCATGTCTGGACCCAGTCCCCGCAGCCTGCCCCTTGGTGGGGTAGTACCCCCGGAGGCCAGGAAGGTCTGGGCAAGGCTGCCAGGGGCAGGGACACTGTTGGGTCCTGCCCCTGGCCTGTGGGGCGTCTGAGCACAACCGGCACTCTCCCGCTGGAAGACCTCCCCGTCTGCCTCCAAAGGCCGGTTTGCAAGCACTCCCGCCCACTGTTCCCGCCAGGCACGCACAATGCTCCCAAGCCCGGGAGGAAAGCGCTTCGGGGTGGTGGTCTCTCCGGGCCCCTGCCCCTGAGCCTGGGGGCCAGGCAGGGGATCCACAGTCCCAGGCCAAGGCAGAACCACATGCACGCGTCTGTTCCTGCCCCCTCCACCGGCAGATAGCTGGGGGGAGCCAGAGTCTGTCAGGCAGCTGCTGGGCTGGCCGCCTGTGTGGGAAGGGGCAGAGCCGACCTAGGGGCAAGTTGGGCCTTTGCTCTCCCTTCTGCCCTGAGGCTGCTGGGCCAAAGAGGTCTTGTGCATCCAGCCCCTTGCTGGTCCCTTCCCTCTGACGAGGCCCTCTGAGCTCCAGCACCTTGCAGTGTGGAGACAGCCCCTGCCAGCAACCTCCCCTCCAAGGAGGCCTAAACCGAGGCCTAGGCCCAGGGGAAAGGCACCAGCGGGTATGAGCCAGTGGAGGCGCACGGGCATGTCTGGACCCAGTCCCCGCAGCCTGCCCCTTGGTGGGACAGTACCCCCGGAGGCCAGGAAGGTCTGGGCAAGGCTGGCCAGGGGCAGGGGCCCTGCTGGGTCCTGCCCCTGGCCTGTGGGTCCTCTGAGCACAACCGGCCCTCTCCCGCTGGAAGACCTCCCCGGCTGCCTCCAAAGGCCGGTTTGCCAACACTCCCGCCCGCTGTTCCCGCCAGGCACGCACAATGCTCCCAAGCCCGGGAGAAAAGCGCTTCAGGGTGTTGCCCTCTCCGGGCCCTTGCCCCTGAGCCTGGTGTCCAGGCAGTGGGTCCACACTCCCAGACCAAGGCAGAACCACATGCACACGTCTGTTCCTGACCCCTGCACCGGCAGAGTGCTCGGGGGAGCCAGAGTCTGTCAGGCAGCTGCTGGGTTGGCTGCCTGTGTGGGAAGGGGCAGAGCCGACCTAGGGGCAAGTTGGGCCTCTTCCTCTCCCTGCTGCTCTGAGGCTGCTGGGCCAAAGAGGTCTTGGGCATCCAGCTCCTTGCTGGTCCCTTCCCGCTGACGAGGCCCTCTGAGCTCCAGCACCTTGCAGTGTGGAGACAGCCCCTGCCAGCAACCTCCTCTCCAAGGAGGCCTCAACCAAGGCCTAGGCCCAGGGGAAAGGCACCAGCGGGGATGAGCCTGGGGAGGCGCCCGGGCATGTCTGGACCCAGTCCCCGCAGCCTGCCCCTTGGTGGGGTAGTACCCCCGGAGGCCAGGAAGGTCTGGGAAAGGCTAGCAGGGGCAGGGACACTGTTGGGTCCTGCCCCTGGCCTGTGGGGCGTCTGAGCACAACCGGCACTCTCCCGCTGGAAGACCTCCCCGACTGCCTCCAAAGGCCGGTTTGCAAGCACTCCCGCCCGCTGTTCCCGCCAGGCACGCACAATGCTCCCAAGCCCGGGAGAAAAGCGCTTCTGGGTGGTGCTCTCTCCGGGCCCTTGCCCCTGAGCCTGGGGGCCAGGCAGGGGGAATACACTCCCAGGCCAAGGGAGAACGACATGCACACGTCTGTTCCTGCCCCCTACACCGGCAGAGAGCTCGGGGGAGCCAGAGACTGCCAGGCTGCTGCTGGGCTGGCTGCCTGTGTGGGACGGGGCAGAGCCGACCTAGGGGCAAGTTGGGCCTCTTGCTCTCCCTGCTGCCCTGAGGCTGCTGGGTCAAAGAGGTCTTGGGCATCCAGCCCTTTGCTGGTGCCTTCCCTCTGACGAGGCCCTCTGAGCTCCAGCACCTTGCAGTGTGGAGACAGCCCCTGTCAGCAACCTCCTCTCCAAAGAGGCCTCAACCGAGGCCTACACCCAGGGGAAAGGCACCAGCGGGGATGATCCTGGGGAGGCGCACGGACATGTCTGGACCCAGTCTCCGCAGCCTGCCCCTTGGTGGGGCAGTACCCCCGGAGGCCAGGAAGTTCTGGGCAAGTCTGGCCAGGGGCAGGGGCCCTGCTGGGTCCTGACCCTGGCCTGTGGGGCCTCTGAGCACAACCGGCCCTCTCCCACTGGAAGACCTCCCCGGCTGCTTCCAAAGTCCTGTTTGCAAACACTCCCGCCCGCTGTTCACGTCAGGAATGCACAAAGCTCCCAAGCCGGGGAGAAAAGCGCTTCGGTGTGGTGCTCTCTCCGGGCCCTTGCCCCTGAGCCTGCGGGCAAGGCAGGGGGAACACACTCCCAGGCCAAGGCAGAACCACATGCACGCGTCTGTTCCTGCCCCCTCCACCGGCAGAGAGCTGGGGGGAGCCATAGTCTGTCAGGCAGCTGCTGGGCTGGCCGCCTGTGTGGGAAGGGGCAGAGCCGACCTAGGGGCAAGTTGGGCCTCTTGCTCTCCCTGCTGCCCTGAGGCTGCTGGGCCAAAGAGGTCTTGGGCATCCAGCCCCTTGCTGGTCCCTTCCCTCTGGCGAGGCCCTCTGAGCTCCAGCACCTTGCAGTGTGGAGACAGCCCCTGCCAGCAACCTCCTCTCCTAAGAGGCCTAAACCGAGGCCTAGGCCCAGGGGAAAGGCATCAGCGGGGATGAGCCAGTGGAGGCACACGGGCATGTCTGGACCCAGTCCCCGCAGCCTGCCCCTTGGTGGGGCAGTAACCCCGGAGGCCAGGAAGGTCTGGGCAAGGCTGGCCAGGGGCAGGGGCCCTGCTGGGTCCTGCCCCTGGCCTGTGGGGCCTCTGAGCACAACCGGCCCTCTCCCACTGGAAGACCTCCCCGGCTGCCTCCAAAGGCCGGTTTGCCAACACTCCCGCCCGCTGTTCCCGCCAGGCACGCACAATGCTCCCAAGCCCGGGAGAAAAGCGCTTCGGGGTGTTTCTCTCTCCGGGCCCTTGCCCCTTAGCCTGGGGTCCAGGCAGTGGGTCCACACTCCCAGACCAAGGCAGAACCACATGCACACGTCTGTTCCTGGCCCCTGCACCGGCAGAGAGCTCGGGGGAGCCAGAGTATGCCAGGCAGCTGCTGGGCTGGCGGCCTGTGTCGAAAGGGGCAGAGCCGACCTAGGGGCAAGTTGGGCCTCTTGCTCTCCCTGCTGCCCTGAGGCTGCTGGGCCAAAGAGGTCTTGGGCATCCAGCCCCTTGCTGGTCCCTTCCCTCTGATGAGGCCCTCTGAGCTCCAGCACCTTGCAGTGTGGAGACAGCCCCTGCCAGCAACTTCCTCTCCAAGGAGGCCTCAACCGAGGCCTAGGCCTAGGGGAAAGGCACCAGCGGGGATGAGACTGGGGAGGCGCCCGGCCATGTCTGGACCCAGTCCCCGCAGCCTGCCCCTTGGTGGGGCAGTTCCCCCGGAGGCCAGGAAGGTCTGGGCAAGGCTGCCAGGGGCAGGGACACTGCTGGGTCCTGCCCCTGGCCTGTGGGGCGTCTGAGCACAACCGGCACTCTCCCGCTGGAAGACCTCCCCGTCTGCCTCCAAAGGACGGTTAGCAAGCACTCCCACCCGCTGTTCCCGCCAGGCACGCACAATGCTCCCAAGCCCGGGAGAAAAGCGCTTCGGGGTGGTGCTCTCTCTGGGCCCTTGCCCCTGAGCCTGGGGGCCAGGCAGGTGGAACACACTCCCAGGCCAAGGGAGAACGACATGCACACGTCTGTTCCTGCCCCCTACACCGGCAGAGAGCTCGGGGGAGCCAGAGACTGCCAGGCTGCTGCTGGGCTGGCTGCCTGTGTGGTACGGAGCAGAGCCGACCTAGGGGCAAGTTGGGCCTCTTGGTCTCCCTGCTGCCCTGAGGCTGCTGGGTCAAAGAGGTCTTGGGCATCCAGCCCTTTGCTGGTGCCTTCCCTCTGACGAGGCCCTCTGAGCTCCAGCACCTTGCAGTGTGGAGACAGCCCCTGTCAGCAACCTCCTCTCCAAAGAGGCCTCAACCGAGGCCTACACCCAGGGGAAAGGCACCAGCGGGGATGATCCTGGGGAGGCGCACGGACATGTCTGGACCCAGTCTCCGCAGCCTGCCCCTTGGTGGGGCAGTACCCCCGGAGGCCAGGAAGGTCTGGGCAAGTCTGGCCAGGGGCAGGGGCCCTGCTGGGTCCTGACCCTGGCCTGTGGGGCCTCTGTGCACAACCGGCCCTCTCCCACTGGAAGACCTCCCCGGCTGCTTCCAAAGTCCTGTTTGCAAACACTCCCGCCCGCTGTTCACGTCAGGAATGCACAAAGCTCCCAAGCCGGGGAAAAAAGCGCTTCGGTGTGGTGCTCTCTCAGGGCCCTTGCCCCTGAGCCTGGGGGCAAGGCAGGGGGAACACACTCCCAGGCCAAGGCAGAACCACATGCCCACGTCTATTCCTGTCCCCTGCACGGGCAGAGAGCTTGGGGGAGCCAGAGTATGTCAGGCAGCTGCTGGGCTGGCCGCCTGTGTGGGAAGGGGCAGAGCCGACCTAGGGGCAAGTTGGGCCTCTTGCTCTCCCTGCTGCCCTGAGGCTGCTGGGCCAAAGAGGTCTTGGGCATCCAGCCCCTTACTGGTCCCTTCCCTCTGACGAGGCCCTCTGAGCTCCAGCACCTTGCAGTGTGGAGACAGCCCCGGCCAACAACCTCCTCTCCAAGGAGGCCTCAGCCGAGGCCTAGGCCCAGGGGTAGGCACCAGCGGGGATGAGCCAGTGGAGGCGCACGGGCATGTCTGGACCCAGTCCCCGCAGCCTGCCCCTTGGTGGGGCAGTACCCCCGGAGGCCAGGAAGGTCTGGGCAAGGCTGGCCAGGGGCAGGGGCCCTGCTGGGTCCTGCCCCTGGCCTGTGGGGCCTCTGAGCACAACCGGCCCTCTCCCACTGGAAGACCTCCCCGGCTGCCTCCAAAGGCCGGTTTGCCAACACTTCCGCCCGCTGTTCCCGCCAGGCACGCACAATGCTCCCAAGCCCGGGAGAAAAGCGCTTCTGGGTGTTGCCCTCTCCGGGCACTTGCCCCTGAGCCTGGGGTCCAGGCAGTGGGTCCACACTCCCAGACCAAGGCAGAACCACATGCACACGTCTGTTCCTGACCCCTGCACCGGCAGAGAGCTCGGGGGAGCCAGAGTCTGTCAGGTAGCTGCTGGGTTGGCTGCCTGTGTGGGAAGGGGCAGAGCCGACCTAGGGGCAAGTTGGGCCTCTTCCTCTCCCTGCTGCCCTGAGGCTGCTGGGCCAAAGAGATCTTGGGCATCCAGCCCCTTGCTGGTCCCTTCCCGCTGACGAGGCCCTCTGAGCTCCAGCACCTTGCAGTGTGGAGACAGCCCCTGCCAGCAACCTCCTCTCGAAGGAGGCCTCAACCGAGGCCTAGGCCCAGGGGAAAGGCACCAGCGGGGATGAGCCTGGGGAGGCGCCCGGGCATGTCTGGACCCAGTCCCCGCAGCCTGCCCCTTGGTGGGGCAGTACCCCGAGGCCAGGAAGGTCTGGGCAAGGCTGCCAGGGGCAGGGACACTGTTGGGTCCTGCCCCTGGCCTGTGGGGCGTCTGAGCACAACCGGCACTCTCCCGCTTGAAGACCTCCCCGTCTGCCTCCAAAGGCCGGTTTGCAAGCACTCCTGCCCGCTGTTCCCGCCAGGCACGCACAATGCTCCCAAGCCCGGGAGAAAAGCACTTCGGGGTGGTGGTCTCTCCGGGCCCCTGCCCCTGAGCCTGGGGGCCAGGGAGGGGATCCACAGTCCCAGGCCAAGGCAGAACCACATGCACGCGTCTGTTACTGCCCCCTCCACCGGCAGAGAGCTCGGGGGAGCCAGAGTCTGTCAGGCAGCTGCTGGGCTGGCCGCCTGTGTCGAAAGGGGCAGAGCCGACCTAGGGGCAAGTTGGGCCTCTTGCCCCTCCTGCTGCCCTGAGGCTGCTGGGCCAAAGAGGTCTTGGGCATCCAGCCCCTTGCTGGTCCCTTCCCTCTGATGAGGCCCTCTGAGCTCCAGCACCTTGCAGTGTGGAGACAGCCCCTGCCAGCAACCTCCTCTCCAAGGAGGCCTCAACCGAGGCCTAGGCCTAGGGGAAAGGCACCAGCGGGGATGAGCCTGGGGAGGCGCCCGGCCATGGCTGGACCCAGTCCCCGCAGCCTGCCCCTTGGTGGGGCAGTACCCCCGGAGGCCAGGAAGGTCTGGGCAAGGCTGCCAGGGGCAGGGACACTGCTGGGTCCTGCCCCTGGCCTGTGGGGCGTCTGAGCACAACCGGCACTCTCCCGCTGGAAGACCTCCCCGTCTGCCTCCAAAGGACGGTTAGCAAGCACTCCCACCCGCTGTTCCCGCCAGGCACGCACAATGCTCCCAAGCCCGGGAGAAAAGCGCTTCGGGGTGGTGCTCTCTCTGGGCCCTTGCCCCTGAGCCTGGGGGCCAGGCAGGTGGAACACACTCCCAGGCCAAGGGAGAACGAGATGCACACGTCTGTTCCTGCCCCCTACACCGGCAGAGAGCTCGGGGGAGCCAGACACTGCCAGGCTGCTGCTGGGCTGGCTGCATTTGTGGTACGGAGCAGAGCCGACCTAGGGGCAAGTTGGGACTCTTGCTCTCCCTGCTGCCCTGAGGCTGCTGGGTCAAAGAGGTCTTGGGCATCCAGCCCTTTGCTGGTGCCTTCCCTCTGACGAGGCCCTCTGAGCTCCAGCACCTTGCAGTGTGGAGACAGCCCCTGTCAGCAACCTCTTCTCCAAAGAGGCCTCAACCGAGGCCTACACCCAGGGGAAAGGCACCAGCGGGGATGATCCTGGGGAGGCGCACGGACATGTCTGGACCCAGTCTCCGCAGCCTGCCCCTTGGTGGGGCAGTACCCCCGGAGGCCAGGAAGGTCTGGGCAAGTCTGGCCAGGGGCAGGGGCCCTGCTGGGTCCTGACCCTGGCCTGTGGGGCCTCTGAGCACAACCGGCCCTCTCCCACTGGAAGACCTCCCCGGCTGCTTCCAAAGTCCTGTTTGCAAACACTCCCGCCCGCTGTTCACGTCAGGAATGCACAAAGCTCCCAAGCCGGGGAGAAAAGCGCTTCGGTGTGGTGCTCTCTCCGGGCCCTTGCCCCTGAGCCTGGGGGCAAGGCAGGGGGAACACACTCCCAGGCCAAGGCAGAACCACATGCCCACGTCTATTCCTGTCCCCTGCACCGGCAGAGAGCTTGGGGGAGCCAGAGTCTGTCAGGCAGCTGCTGGGTTGGCCGCCTGTGTGGGAAGGGGCAGAGCCGACCTAGGGGCAAGTTGGTCCTATTGCTCTCCCTGCTGCCCTGAGGCTGCTGGGCCAAAGAGGTCTTGGGCATCCAGCCCCTTACTGGTCCCTTCCCTCTGACGAGGCCCTCTGAGCTCCAGCACCTTGCAGTGTGGAGACAGCCCCTGCCAGCAACCTCCTCTCCAAGGAGGCCTCAACCGAGGACTAGGCCCAGGGGAAAGGCACCAGCGGTGATGAGCCAGGGGAGGCGCCCGAGCATGTCTGGACCCAGTCCCCGCAGCCTGCCCCTTGGTGGGGCAGTACCCCCGGAGGCCAGGAAGGTCTGGGCAAGGCTGCCAGGGGCAGGGACACTGCTGGGTCCTGCCCCTGGCCTGTGGGGCGTCTGAGCACAACCGGCACTCTCCCGCTGGAAGACCTCCCCGTCTGCCTCCAAAGGACGGTTTGCAAGCACTCCCATCCGCTGTTCCCGCCAGGCACGCACAATGCTCCCAAGCCCGGGAGAAAAGCGCTTCGGGGTGGTGCTCTCTCTGGGCCCTTGCCCCTGAGCCTGGGGGCCAGGCAGGTGGAACACACACCCAGGCCAAGGGAGAACGACATGCACACGTCTGTTCCTGCCCCGTACACCGGCAGAGAGCTCGGGGGAGCCAGAGACTGCCAGGCTGCTGCTGGGCTGGCTGCCTGTGTGGTACGGAGCAGAGCCGACCTAGGGGCAAGTTGGGCCTCTTGGTCTCCCTGCTGCCCTGAGGCTGCTGGGTCAAAGAGGTCTTGGGCATCCAGCCCTTTGCTGGTGCCTTCCCTCTGACGAGGCCCTCTGAGCTCCAGCACCTTGCAGTGTGGAGACAGCCCCTGTCAGCAACCTCCTCTCCAAAGAGGCCTCAACCGAGGCCTACACCCAGGGGAAAGGCACCAGCGGGGATGATCCTGGGGAGGCGAACGGACATGTCTGGACCCAGTCCCCGCAGCCTGCCCCTTGGTGGGGCAGTACCCCCGGAGGCCAGGAAGGTCTGGGCAAGTCTGGCCAGGGGCAGGGGCCCTGCTGGGTCCTGACCCTGGCCTGTGGGGCCTCTGAGCACAACCGGCCCTCTCCCACTGGAAGACCTCCCCGGCTGCTTCCAAAGTCCTGTTTGCAAACACTCCCGCCCGCTGTTCACGTCAGGAATGCACAAAGCTCCCAAGCCGGGGAGAAAAGCGCTTCGGTGTGGTGCTCTCTCAGGGCCCTTGCCCCTGAGCCTGGGGGCAAGGCAGGGGGAACACACTCCCAGGCCAAGGCAGAACCACATGCCCACGTCTATTCCTGTCCCCTGCACCGGCAGAGAGCTTGGGGGAGCCATAGTATGTCAGGCAGCTGCTGGGCTGGCCGCCTGTGTGGGAAGGGGCAGAGCCGACCTAGGGGCAAGTTGGGCCTCTTGCTCTCCCTGCTGCCCTGAGGCTGCTGGGCCAAAGAGGTCTTGGGCATCCAGCCCCTTACTGGTCCCTTCCCTCTGACGAGGCCCTCTGAGCTCCAGCACCTTGCAGTGTGGAGACAGCCCCGGCCAGCAACCTCCTCTCCAAGGAGGCCTCAACCGAGGCCTAGGCCCAGGGGAAAGGCACCAGCGGGGATGAGCCAGGGGAGGCGCCCGAGCATGTCTGGACCCAGTCCCCGCAGCCTGCCCCTTGGTGGGGCAGTACCCCCGGAGGCCAGGAAGGTCTGGGCAAGGCTGGCCAGGGGCAGGGGCCCTGCTGGGTCCTGCCCCTGGCCTGTGGGGCCTCTGAGCACAACCGGCCCTCTCCCACTGGAAGACCTCCCCGGCTGCCTCCAAAGGCCGGTTTGCAAGCGCTCCCGCCCACTGTTCCCAGCAGGCGTGCACAATGCTCCTAAGCCCGGGAGAAAAGCGCTTCAGGGTGGTGCTCTCTCTGGGCTCTTGCCCATGAGCCTGGGGGCAAGGCAGGGTGTCCACACTCCCAGGCCAAGGCAGAACCACATGCACACGTCTGATCTGCCCCCTGCACCGGCAGAGAGCTCGGGGGAGCCAGAGTCTGTCAGGCAGCTGCTGGGCTGGCCGCCTGAGTGGGAAGTGGCAGAGCCGACCTAGGGGCAAGTTGGGCCTCTTCTCTCCCTGCTGCCCTGAGGCTGCTGGGCCAAAGAGGTCTTGGGCATCCAGCCCCTTGCTGGTCCCTTCCCTCTGACGAGGCCCTCTGAGCTCCAGCACCTTGCAGTGTGGAGACAGCCCCTGCCAGCAACCTCCTCTCCAAGGAGGCCTCAACCGAGGCCTAGGCCCAGGGGAAAGGCACCAGCGGGGATGAGCCTGGGGAGGCGCCCGGGCATGACAGGACCCAGTCCCCGCAGCCTGCCCCTTGGTGGGGCAGTACCCCAGGAGGCCAGGAAGGTCTGGGCAAGGCTGGCCAGGGGCAGGGGCCCTGCTGGGCCCTGCCCCTGGCCTGTGGGGCCTCTGAGCACAACCGGCCCTCTCCCACTGGAAGACCTCCCCGGCTGCCTCCAAAGGCCGGTTTGCCAACACTCCCGCCCGCTGTTCCCGCCAGGCACGCACAATTCTCCCAAGCCCGGGAGAAAAGCGCTTCGGGGTGTTGCTCTCTCCGGGCCCTTGCCCCTGAGCGTGGGGGCCAGGCAGTGGGTCCACACTCCCAGACCAAGGCAGAACCACATGCACACGTCTGTTCCTGACCCATGCACTGGCAGAGAGCTCGGGTGAGCCAGAGTCTGTCAGGCAGCTGCTGGGCTGGCCGCCTGTGTGGGAAGGGGCAGAGCCGACCTAGGGGCAAGTTGGGCCTCTTGCTCTCCCTGCTGCCCTGAGGCTGCTGGGCCAAAGAGGTCTTGGGCATCCAGCCCCTTGCTGGTCCCTTCCCTCTGACGAGGCCCTCTGAGCTCCAGCACCTTGCAGTGTGGAGACAGCCCCTGCCAGCAACCTCCTCTCCAAGGAGGCCTCAACCGAGGCCTAGGCCCAGGGGAAAGGCACCAGCGGGGATGAGCCTGGGGAGGCGCCCGGGCATGACTGGACCCAGTCCCCGCAGCCTGTCCCTTGGTCGGGCTGTAACCCCGGAGGCAGGAAGGTCTGGGCAAGGCTGGCCAGGGGCAGGGGCCCTGCTGGGTCCTGCCCCTGTCCTGTGGGGCCTCTGAGCACAACCGGCCCTCTCCCACTGGAAGACCTCCCCGGCTGCCTCCAAAGGCCGGTTTGCAAGCACTCCCGCCCACTGTTCCCACCAAGCGCGCACAATGCTCCCAAGCCCGGGAGAAAAGCGCTTCGGGTTGGTGCTCTCTCCGGGCCCTTGCCCCTGAGCCTGGGGGCCAGGCACGGTGTCCACAATCCCAGGCCAAGTCAGAACCACATGCACACCTCTGATCTGCGCCTTGCACCAGCAGAGAGCTCGGGGGAGCCAGCGTCTGTCAGGCAGCTGCTGGGTTGGCCGCCTGTGTGGAAAGGGGCAGAGCCGACCTAGGGGCAAGTTGGGCCTCTTGCTCTCCCTGCTGCCCTGAGGCTGCTGGGCCAAAGAGGTCTTGGGCATCCAGCCCCTTGCTGGTCCCTTCCCTCTGACGAGGGCCTCTGAGCTCCAGCACCTTGCAGTGTGGAGACAGCCCCTGCCAGCAACCTCCTCTCCAAGGAGGCCTCAACCGAGGCCTAGGCCCAGGGGAAAGGCACCAGCGGGGATGAGCCTGGGGAGGCGCCCGGGCATGTCTGGACCCAGTCCCCGCAGCCTGCCCCTTGGTGGGGTAGTACCCCCGGAGGCCAGGAAGGTCTGGGCAAGGCTGCCAGGGGCAGGGACACTGTTGGGTCCTGCCCCTGGCCTGTGGGGCGTCTGAGCACAACCGGCACTCTCCCGCTGGAAGACCTCCCCGTCTGCCTCCAAAGGCCGGTTTGCAAGCACTCCCGCCCACTGTTCCCGCCAGGCACGCACAATGCTCCCAAGCCCGGGAGGAAAGCGCTTCGGGGTGGTGGTCTCTCCGGGCCCCTGCCCCTGAGCCTGGGGGCCAGGCAGGGGATCCACAGTCCCAGGCCAAGGCAGAACCACATGCACGCGTCTGTTCCTGCCCCCTCCACCGGCAGAGAGCTGGGGGGAGCCAGAGTCTGTCAGGCAGCTGCTGGGCTGGCCGCCTGTGTGGGAAGGGGCAGAGCCGACCTAGGGGCAAGTTGGGCCTTTGCTCTCCCTTCTGCCCTGAGGCTGCTGGGCCAAAGAGGTCTTGTGCATCCAGCCCCTTGCTGGTCCCTTCCCTCTGACGAGGCCCTCTGAGATCCAGCACCTTGCAGTGTGGAGACAGCCCCTGCCAGCAACCTCCCCTCCAAGGAGGCCTAAACCGAGGCCTAGGCCCAGGGGAAAGGCACCAGCGGGTATGAGCCAGTGGAGGCGCACGGGCATGTCTGGACCCAGTCCCCGCAGCCTGCCCCTTGGTGGGACAGTACCCCCGGAGGCCAGGAAGGTCTGGGCAAGGCTGGCCAGGGGCAGGGGCCCTGCTGGGTCCTGCCCCTGGCCTGTGGGTCCTCTGAGCACAACCGGCCCTCTCCCGCTGGAAGACCTCCCCGGCTGCCTCCAAAGGCCGGTTTGCCAACACTCCCGCCCGCTGTTCCCGCCAGGCACGCACAATGCTCCCAAGCCCGGGAGAAAAGCGCTTCAGGGTGTTGCCCTCTCCGGGCCCTTGCCCCTGAGCCTGGTGTCCAGGCAGTGGGTCCACACTCCCAGACCAAGGCAGAACCACATGCACACGTCTGTTCCTGACCCCTGCACCGGCAGAGTGCTCGGGGGAGCCAGAGTCTGTCAGGCAGCTGCTGGGTTGGCTGCCTGTGTGGGAAGGGGCAGAGCCGACCTAGGGGCAAGTTGGGCCTCTTCCTCTCCCTGCTGCTCTGAGGCTGCTGGGCCAAAGAGGTCTTGGGCATCCAGCTCCTTGCTGGTCCCTTCCCGCTGACGAGGCCCTCTGAGCTCCAGCACCTTGCAGTGTGGAGACAGCCCCTGCCAGCAACCTCCTCTCCAAGGAGGCCTCAACCAAGGCCTAGGCCCAGGGGAAAGGCACCAGCGGGGATGAGCCTGGGGAGGCGCCCGGGCATGTCTGGACCCAGTCCCCGCAGCCTGCCCCTTGGTGGGGTAGTACCCCCGGAGGCCAGGAAGGTCTGGGAAAGGCTAGCAGGGGCAGGGACACTGTTGGGTCCTGCCCCTGGCCTGTGGGGCGTCTGAGCACAACCGGCACTCTCCCGCTGGAAGACCTCCCCGACTGCCTCCAAAGGCCGGTTTGCAAGCACTCCCGCCCGCTGTTCCCGCCAGGCACGCACAATGCTCCCAAGCCTGGGAGAAAAGCGCTTCTGGGTGGTGCTCTCTCCGGGCCCTTGCCCCTGAGCCTGGGGGCCAGGCAGGGGGAATACACTCCCAGGCCAAGGGAGAACGACATGCACACGTCTGTTCCTGCCCCCTACACCGGCAGAGAGCTCGGGGGAGCCAGAGACTGCCAGGCTGCTGCTGGGCTGGCTGCCTGTGTGGGACGGGGCAGAGCCGACCTAGGGGCAAGTTGGGCCTCTTGCTCTCCCTGCTGCCCTGAGGCTGCTGGGTCAAAGAGGTCTTGGGCATCCAGCCCTTTGCTGGTGCCTTCCCTCTGACGAGGCCCTCTGAGCTCCAGCACCTTGCAGTGTGGAGACAGCCCCTGTCAGCAACCTCCTCTCCAAAGAGGCCTCAACCGAGGCCTACACCCAGGGGAAAGGCACCAGCGGGGATGATCCTGGGGAGGCGCACGGACATGTCTGGACCCAGTCTCCGCAGCCTGCCCCTTGGTGGGGCAGTACCCCCGGAGGCCAGGAAGTTCTGGGCAAGTCTGGCCAGGGGCAGGGGCCCTGCTGGGTCCTGACCCTGGCCTGTGGGGCCTCTGAGCACAACCGGCCCTCTCCCACTGGAAGACCTCCCCGGCTGCTTCCAAAGTCCTGTTTGCAAACACTCCCGCCCGCTGTTCACGTCAGGAATGCACAAAGCTCCCAAGCCGGGGAGAAAAGCGCTTCGGTGTGGTGCTCTCTCCGGGCCCTTGCCCCTGAGCCTGCGGGCAAGGCAGGGGGAACACACTCCCAGGCCAAGGCAGAACCACATGCCCACGTCTGTTCCTGTCCCCTGCACCGGGAGAGACCTTGGGGGAGCCAGTGTCTGTCAGGCAGCTGCTGGGTTGGCCGCCTGTGTGGGAAGGGGCAGAGCCGCCCTAGGGGCAAGTTGGGCCTCTTGCTCTCCCTGCTGCCCTGAGGCTGCTGGGCCAAAGATGTCTTGGGCATCCAGGCCCTTACTGGTCCCTTCCCTCTGACGAGGCCCTCTGAGCTCCAGCACCTTGCAGTGTGGAGACAGCCCCTGCCAGCAACCTCCTCTCCAAGGAGGCCTCAACCGAGGCCTAGGCCCAGGGGAAAGGCACCAGCGGGGATGAGCCAGGGGAGGCGCCCGAGCATGTCTGGACCCAGTCCCCGCAGCCTGCCCCTTGGTGGGGCAGTACCCCCGGAGGCCAGGAAGGTCTGGGCAAGGCTGGCCAGGGGCAGGGGCCCTGCTGGGTCCTGCCCCTGGCCTGTGGGGCCTCTGAGCACAACCGGCCCTCTCCCACTGGAAGACCTCCCCGTCTGCCTCCAAAGGCCGGTTTGCAAGCGCTCCCGCCCACTGTTCCCAGCAGGCGTGCACAATGCTCCCAAGCCAGGGAGAAAAGCGCTTCAGGGTGGTGCTCTCTCTGGGCCCTTGCCCCTGAGCCTGGGGGCAAGGCAGGGTGTCCACACTCCCAGGCCAAGGCAGAACCACATGCACACGTCTGATCTGCCCCCTGCACCGGCAGAGAGCTCGGGGGAGCCAGAGTCTGTCAGGCAGCTGCTGGGCTGGCCGCCTGTGTGGGAAGTGGCAGAGCCGACCTAGGGGCAAGTTGGGCCTCTTGCTCTCCCTGCTGCCCTGAGGCTGCTGGGCCAAAGAGGTCTTGGGCATCCAGCCCCTTGCTGGTCCCTTCCCTCTGACGAGGGCCTCTGAGCTCCAGCACCTTGCAGTGTGGAGACAGCCCCTGCCAGCAACCTCCTCTCCAAGGAGGCCTCAACCGAGGCCTAGGCCCAGGGGAAAGGCACCAGCGGGGATGAGCCTGGGGAGGCGCCCGGGCATGTCTGGACCCAGTCCCCGCAGCCTGCCCCTTGGTGGGGCAGTACCCCCGGAGGCCAGGAAGGTCTGGGCAAGGCTGGCCAGGGGCAGGGGACCTGCTGGGTCCTGCCCCTGGCCTGTGGGGCCTCTGAGCACAACCGGCCCTCTCCCACTGGAAGACCTCCCCGGCTGCCTCCAAAGGCCGGTTTGCAAGCACTCCGGCCCACTGTTCCCACCAAGCGCGCACAATGCTCCCAAGCCCGGGAGAAAAGCGCTTCGGGTTGGTGCTCTCTGCGGGCCCTTTCCCCTGAGCCTGGGGGCCAGGCAGGGGGTCCACACTCCCAGGCCAAGGCAGAACCACATGCACACGTCTGTTCCTGACCCCTGCACCGGCAGAGAGCTCGGGGGAGCCAGAGTCTGTCAGGCAGCTGCTGGGCTGGCCGCCTGTGTGGGAAGGGGCAGAGCCGACCTAGGGGTAAGTTGGGCCTCTTCCTCTCCCTGCTGCCCTGAGGCTGCTGGGCGAAAGAGGTCTTGGGCATCCAGCCCCTTGCTGGTCCCTTCCCTCTGATGAGGCCCTCTGAGCTCCAGCACCTTGCAGTGTGGAGACAGCCCCTGCCAGCAACCTCCTCTCCAAGGAGGCCTAAACCGAGGCCTAGGCCCAGGGGAAAGGCACCAGCGGGGATGAGCCTGGGGAGGCGCCCGGGCATGTCTGGACCCAGTCCCCGCAGCCTGCCCCTTGGTGGGGCAGTACCCCCGGAGGCCAGGAAGGTCTGGGAAAGGCTGGCCAGGGGCAGGGGACCTGCTGGGTCCTGCCCCTGGCCTGTGGGGCCTCTGAGCACAACCGGCACTCTCCCGCTGGAAAACCTCCCCGTCTGCCTCCAAAGGCCGGTTTGCAAGCACTCCCGCCCGCTGTTCCCGCCAGGCACGCACAATGCTCCCAAGCCCGGGAGAAAAGCTCTTCGGGGTGGTGCTCTCACCGGGCCCTTGCCCCTGAGCCTGGGGGCCAGGCAGGGGGAACACACTCCCAGGCCAAGGCAGAACGACATGCACATGTCTGTTCCTGCCCCCTACACCGGCAGAGAGCTCAGGGGAGCCAGAGACTGCCAGGCTGCTGCTGGGCTGGCTGCCTGTGTGGGACGGGGCAGAGCCCACCTAGGGGCAAGTTGGGCCTCTTGCTCTCCCTGCTGCCCTGAGGCTGCTGGGTCAAAGAGGTCTTGGGCATCCAGCCCTTTGCTGGTCCCTTCCCTCTGACGAGGCCCTCTGAGCTCCAGCACCTTGCAGTGTGGAGACAGCCCCTGCCAGCAACCTCCTCTCCAAGGAGGCCTCAACCGAGGCCTAGGCCCAGGGGAAAGGCACCAGCGGGGATGAGCCTGGGGAGGCGCCCGGGCATGTCTGGACCCAGTCCCCGCAGCCTGCCCCTTGGTGGGGCAGTACCCCCGGAGACCAGGAAGGTCTGGGCAAGGCTGGCCAGGGGCAGGGGCCCTGCTGCGTCCTGCCCCTGGCCTGTGGGGCCTCTGAGCACAACCGGCCCTCTCCCACTGGAAGACCTCTCCGGCTGCCTCCAAAGGCCGGTTTGCAAGCGCTCCCGCCCACTGTTCCCAGCAGGCGGGCACAATGCTCCTAAGCCCGGGAGAAAAGCGCTTCAGGGTGGTGCTCTCTCCGGGCCCTTGCCCCTGAGCCTGGGGGCAAGGCAGGGTGTCCACACTCCCAGGCCAAGGCAGAACCACATGCACACGTCTGATTAGCCCCCTGCACCGGCAGAGAGCTCGGGGGAGCCAGAGTCTGTCAGGCAGCTGCTGGGCTGGCCGCCTGTGTGGGAAGGGGCAGAGCCGACCTAGGGGCAAGTTGGGCCTCTTGCTCTCCCTGCTGCCCTGAGGCTGCTGGGTCAAAGAGGTCTTGGGCATCCAGCCCCTTGCTGGTCCCTTCCCTCTGACGAGGCCCTCTGAGCTCCAGCACCTTGCAGTGTGGAGACAGCCCCTGCCAGCAACCTCCTCTCCAAGGAGGCCTAAACCGAGGCCTAGGCCCAGGGGAAAGGCACCAGCGGGGATGAGCCTGGGGAGGCGCCCGGGCATGTCTGGACCCAGTCCCCGCAGCCTGCCCCTTGATGGGGCAGTACCCCCGGAGGCCAGGAAGGTCTGGGCAAGGCTGGCCAGGGGAAGGGGACCTGCTGGGTCCTGCCCCTGGCCTGTGGGGCCTCTGAGCACAACCGGCCCTCTCCCACTGGAAGACCTCCCCGGCTGCCTCCAAAGGCCGGATTGCAAGCACTCCCGCCCACTGTTCCCGCCAAGCGCGTACAATGCTCCCAAGCCCGGGAGAAAAGCGCTTCGGGGTGGTGCTCTCTCCGGGCCCTTGCCCCTGAGCCTGGGGGCCAGGCAGGGGGTCCACACTCCCAGGCCAAGGCAGAGCCACATGCACACGTCTGTTCCTTACCCCTGCACCGGCAGAGAGCTCGGGGGAGCCAGAGTCTGTCAGGCAGCTGCTGGGCTGGCCGCCTGTGTGGGAAGGGGCAGAGCCGACCTAGGGGCAATTTGGGCCTCTTGCTCTCCCTGCTGCCCTGAGGCTGCTGGGCGAAAGAGGTCTTGGGCATCCAGCCCCTTGCTGGTCCCTTCCCTCTGATGAGGCCCTCTGAGCTCCAGCACCTTGCAGTGTGGAGACAGCCCCTGCCAGCAACCTCCTCTCCAAGGAGGCCTAAACCGAGGCCTAGGCCCAGGGGAAAGGCACCAGCGGGGATGAGCCTGGGGAGGCGCCCGGGCATGTCTGGACCCAGTCCCCGCAGCCTGCCCCTTGGTGGGGCAGTACCCCCGGAGGCCAGGAAGGTCTGGGAAAGGCTGGCCAGGGGCAGGGGACCTGCTGGGTCCTGCCCCTGGCCTGTGGGGCCTCTGAGCACAACCGGCACTCTCCCGCTGGAAAACCTCCCCGTCTGCCTCCAAAGGCCGGTTTGCAAGCACTCCCGCCCGCTGTTCCCGCCAGGCACGCACAATGCTCCCAAGCCCGGGAGAAAAGCTCTTCGGGGTGGTGCTCTCACGGGGCCCTTGCCCCTGAGCCTGGGGGCCAGGCAGGGGGAACACACTCCCAGGCCAAGGCAGAACGACATGCACATGTCTGTTCCTGCCCCCTACACCGGCAGAGAGCTCAGGGGAGCCAGAGACTGCCAGGCTGCTGCTGGGCTGGCTGCCTGTGTGGGACGGGGCAGAGCCCACCTAGGGGCAAGTTGGGCCTCTTGCTCTCCCTGCTGCCCTGAGGCTGCTGGGTCAAAGAGGTCTTGGGCATCCAGCCCTTTGCTGGTCCCTTCCCTCTGACGAGGCCCTCTGAGCTCCAGCACCTTGCAGTGTGGAGACAGCCCCTGCCAGCAACCTCCTCTCCAAGGAGGCCTCAACCGAGGCCTAGGCCCAGGGGAAAGGCACCAGCGGGGATGAGCCTGGGGAGGCGCCCGGGCATGTCTGGACCCAGTCCCCGCAGCCTGCCCCTTGGTGGGGCAGTACCCCCGGAGACCAGGAAGGTCTGGGCAAGGCTGGCCAGGGGCAGGGGCCCTGCTGCGTCCTGCCCCTGGCCTGTGGGGCCTCTGAGCACAACCGGCCCTCTCCCACTGGAAGACCTCTCCGGCTGCCTCCAAAGGCCGGTTTGCAAGCGCTCCCGCCCACTGTTCCCAGCAGGCGGGCACAATGCGCCTAAGCCCGGGAGAAAAGCGCTTCAGGGTGGTGCTCTCTCCGGGCCCTTGCCCCTGAGCCTGGGGGCAAGGCAGGGTGTCCACACTCCCAGGCCAAGGCAGAACCACATGCACACGTCTGATCTGCCCCCTGCACCGGCAGAGAGCTCGGGGGAGCCAGAGTCTGTCAGGCAGCTGCTGGGCTGGCCGCCTGTGTGGGAAGGGGCAGAGCCTACCTAGGGGCAAGTTGGGCCTCTTGCTCTCCCTGCTGCCCTGAGGCTGCTGGGTCAAAGAGGTCTTGGGCATCCAGCCCCTTGCTGGTCCCTTCCCTCTGACGAGGCCCTCTGAGCTCCAGCACCTTGCAGTGTGGAGACAGCCCCTGCCAGCAACCTCCTCTCCAAGGAGGCCTAAACCGAGGCCTAGGCCCAGGGGAAAGGCACCAGCGGGGATGAGCCTGGGGAGGCGCCCGGGCATGTCTGGACCCAGTCCCCGCAGCCTGCCCCTTGATGGGGCAGTACCCCCGGAGGCCAGGAAGGTCTGGGCAAGGCTGGCCAGGGGCAGGGGACCTGCTGGGTCCTGCCCCTGGCCTGTGGGGCCTCTGAGCACAACCGGCCCTCTCCCACTGGAAGACCTCCCCGGCTGCCTCCAAAGGCCGGATTGCAAGCACTCCCGCCCACTGTTCCCGCCAAGCGCGTACAATGCTCCCAAGCCCGGGAGAAAAGCGCTTCGGGGTGGTGCTCTCTCCGGGCCCTTGCCCCTGAGCCTGGGGGCCAGGCAGTTGGTCCACAATCCCAGAAGAAGGCAGAACCACATGCACACGTCTGTTCCTGACCCCTGCACCGGCAGAGAGCTCGGGGGAGCCAGAGTCTGTCACGCAGCTGCTAGGCTGACCGCCTGTGTGGGAAGGGGCAGAGCCGATCTAGGGGCAAGTTGGGCCTCTTCCTCTCCCTGCTGCCCTGAGGCTGCTAGGCCAAAGAGGTTTTGGGTATCCAGCCACTTGCTGGTCCCTTCCCTCTGACGAGGCCCTCTGAGCTCCAGCACCTTGCAGGGTGGAGACAGCCCCTGCCAGCAACCTCCTCTCCAAGGAGGCCTCAACCGAGGCCTAGGCCCAGGGGAAAGGCACCAGCGGGGATGAGCCTGGGGAGGCGCCCGAGCATGTCTGGACCCAGTCCCCGCAGCCTGCCCCTTGGTGGGGCAGTACCCCCGGAGGCCAGGAAGGTCTGGGCAAGGCTGCCAGGGGCAGGGACACTGCTGGGTCCTGCCCCTGGCCTGTGGGGCCTCTGAGCACAACCGGCCCTCTCCTACTGGAAGACCTCCCCGGCTGCCTCCAAAGTCCTGTTTGCAAACACTCCCGCCCGCTGTTCACGCCAGGCTCGCACAATGCTCCCAAGCCCGGGAGAAAAGCACTTCGGGGTGGTGCTCTCTCCGGGCCCTTGCCCCTGAGCCTGGGGGCAAGGCAGGGGGAACACACTCCCAGGCCAAGGCAGAACCACATGCCCACGTCTGTTCCTGTTCCCTGCACCGGCAGAGAGCTCGGGGGAGCCAGAGTCTCTCAGGCAGGTGCTGGGTTGGCTGCCTGTGTGGGAAGGGGCAGAGCCGACCTAGGGGCAAGTTGGGCCTCTTGCTCTCCCTGCTGCCCTGAGGCTGCTGGGCCAAAGAGGTCTTGGGCATCCAGCCCCTTGCTTGTCCCTTCCCTCTGACGAGGCCCTCTGAGCTCCAGCAGCTTGCAGTGTGGAGACAGCCCCTGCCAGCAACCTCCTCTCCAAGGAGGCCTAAACCGAGGCCTAGGACCAGGGGAAAGGCACCAGCGGGGATGAGCCTGGGGAGGCGCCCGGGCATGTCTGGACCCAGTCCCCGCAGCCTGCCCCTTGGTGGGGCAGTACCCCCGGAGGCCAGGAAGGTCTGGGCAAGGCTGGCCA
This sequence comes from Dama dama, assembly GCF_033118175.1. NCBI lineage: Eukaryota > Metazoa > Chordata > Mammalia > Artiodactyla > Cervidae > Dama > Dama dama. Next base: position 268,456 of record NW_026870909.1, on the reverse strand, counting down.
GGGGCAGGGGACCTGCTGGGTCCTGCCCCTGGCCTGTGGGGCCTCTGAGCACAACCGGCCCTCTCCCACTGGAAGACCTCCCCGGCTGCCTCCAAAGCCCGGTTTGCCAACACTCCCGCCCGCTGTTCCCACCAGTCACGCACAATGCTCCCAAGAAAGGGAGAAAAGCGCTTCGGGGTGTTGCTCTCTCCGAGCCCTTGCCCCTGAGCCTGGGGGCCAGGCAGTGGGTCCACACTCCCAGACCAAGGCAGAACCACATGCACACGTCTGTTCCTGACCCATGCACCGGCAGAGAGGTCGGGGGAGCCTGAGACTGCCAGGCAGCTGCTGGGCTGGCCGCCTGTGTGGGAAGGGGCAGAGCCGACCTAGGGGCAAGTTGGGCCTCTTGCTCTCCCTGCTGCCCTGAGGCTGCTGGGCCAAAGAGGTCTTGGGCATCCAGCCCCTTGCTTGTCCCTTCCCTCTGACGAGGCCCTCTGAGCTCCAGCACCTTGCAGTGTGGAGAGAGCCCCTGCCAGCAACCTCCTGTCCAATGAGGCCTCAATCGAGGCCTAGGCCCAGGGGAAAGGCACCAGCGGGGATGAGCCTGGGGAGGCGCCCGGGCATGTCTGGACCCAGTCCCCGCAGCCTGCCCCTTGGTGGGGCAGTACCCCCGGAGGCCAGGAAGGTCTGTGCAAGGCTGCCAGGGGCAGGGACAGCGCTGGGTCCTGCCCCTGGCCTGTGGGGCCTCTGAGCACAACTGGCCCTCTCCCACTGGAAGACCTCCCCGGCTGCCTCCAAAGGCCAGTTTGCCAACACTCCTGCCCGCTATTCCCGCCAGGCACGCACAAAGCTCCCAAGCCCGGGAGAACAGCGCTTCGGGGTGGTGCTCTCTCCGGGCCCTTGCCCCTGAGCCTGTGGGCAAGGCAGGGTGAACACACTCCCAGACCAAGGCAGAACCACATGCACACATCTGTTCCTGTCCCATGCACCGGCAGAGAGCTCGGGGGAGCCAGAGTCTCTCAGGCAGGTGCTGGGCTGGCCGCCTGTGTGGGGGAATGGGCAGAGCCGACCTAGGGGCAAGTTGGGCCTCTTGCTCTGCCTGCAGCCCTGAAGCTGCTGGGCCAAAGACGTCTTGGGCATCCAGCCCCTTACTGGTCCCTTCCCTCTGACGAGGCCCTCTGAGATCCAGCACCTTGCAGTGTGGAGACAGCACCTGCCAGCAATCTCCTCTCCAAGGAGGCCTCAACCGAGGCCTAGGCCCAGGAGAAAGGCACCAGCGGGGTTGAGCCAGGGGAGGCGCCCGGGCATGTCTGGACCCTGTCCCTGCAGCCTGCCCCTTGGTGGGGCAGTACCCCCGGAGGCCAGGAAGGTCTGGGCAAGGCTGGCCAGGGGCAGGGGCCCTGCTGGGTCCTGCCCCTGGCTTGTGGGGCCTCTGAGCACAACCGGCCCTCTCCCACTGGAAGACCTCCCCGGCTGCCTCCAAAGGCCGGTTTGCAAGCACTCCCGCCCACTGTTCCCGCCAGGCGCGCACAATGCTCCCAAGCCCGGGAGAAAAGCGCTTCAGGGTGGTGCTCTCTCTGGGACCTTGCCCCTGAGCCTGGGGGCAAGGCAGGGTGTCCACACTCCCAGGCCAAGGCAGAACCACATGCACACGTCTGATCTGCCCCCTGAACCGGCAGAGAGCTCGGGGGAGCCAGAGTCTGTCAGGCAGCTGCTGGGCTGGCCGCCTGTGTGGGAAGAGGCAGAGCCGACCTCGGGGCAAGTTGGGCCTCTTGCTCTCCCTGCTGCCCTGACGCTGCTGGGCCAAAGAGGTCTTGGGCATCCAGCCCCTTGCTGGTCCCTTCCCTCTGACGAGGCCCTCTGAGCTCCAGCACCTTGCAGTGTGGAGACAGCTCCTGCCAGCAACCTCCTCTCCAAGGAGGCCTAAACCGAGGCCTAGGCCCAGGGGAAAGGCACCAGCGGGGATGAGCCTGGGGAGGCGCCCGGGCACGTCTGGACCCAGTCCCCGCAGCCTGCCCCTTGGTGGGGCAGTACCCCCGGAGGCCAGGAAGGTCTGGGCAAGGCTGGCCAGGGGCAGGGGGCCTGCTGGGTCCTGCCCCTGCCCTGTGGGGCCTCTGAGCACAACCGGCCCTCTCCCACTGGAAGACCTCCCCGGCTGCCTCCAAAGGCCGGTTTGCAAGCGCTCCCGCCCACTGTTCCCAGCAGGCGTGCACAATGCTCCCAAGCCCGGGAGAAAAGCGCTTCGGGGTGGTGCCCTCCCTGGGCCCTTGCCCCTGAGCCTGGGGGCAAGGCAGGGTGTCCACACTCCCAGGCCAAGGCAGAACCACATGCACACGTCTGATCTGCCCCCTGCACCGGCAGAGAGCTCGGGGGAGCCAGAGTCTGTCAGGCAGCTGCTGGGCTGGCCGCCTGTGTGGGAAGGGGCAGAGCCGACCTCGGGGCAAGTTGGGCCTCTTGCTCTCCCTGCTGCCCTGAGGCTGCTGGGCCAAAGAGGTCTTGGGCATCCAGCCCCTTGCTGGTCCCTTCCCTCTGACGAGGCCCTCTGAGCTCCAGCACCTTGCAGTGTGGAGACAGCCCCTGCCAGCAACCTCCTCTCCAAGAAGGCCTAAACCGAGGCCTAGGCCCAGGGGACAGGCACCAGCGGGGATGAGCCTGGGGAGGCGCCCGGGCATGTCTGGAACCAGTCCCCGCAGCCTGCCCCTTGGTGGGGCAGTACCCCCGGAGGCCAGGAAGGTCTGGGAAAGGCTGGCCAGGGGCAGGGGACATGCTGGGTCCTGCCCCTGGCCTGTGGGGCCTCTGAGCACAACCGGCCCTCTCCCACTGGAAGACCACCCCGGCTGCCTCCAAAGGCCGGTTTGCAAGCACTCCCGCCCACTGTTTCCAGCAGGCGGGCACAATGCTCCTAAGCCCGGGAGAAAAGCGCTTCAGGGTGGTGCTCTCTCTGGGCCCTTGCCCCTGAGCCTGGGGGCAAGGCAGGGTGTCCACACTCCCAGGCCAAGGCAGAACCACATGCACATGTCTGATCTGCCCCCTGCACCGGCAGAGAGCTCGGGGGAGCCAGAGTCTGTCAGGCAGCTGCTGGGCTGGCCGCCTGTGTGGGAAGTGGCAGAGCCGACCTCGGGGCAAGTTGGGCCTCTTGCTCTCCCTGCTGCCCTGAGGCTGCTGGGCCAAAGAGGTCTTGGGCATCCAGCCCCTTGCTTGTCCCTTCCCTCTGACGAGGCCCTCTGAGCTCCAGCACCTTGTAGTGTGCAGACAGCCCCTGCCAGCAACCTCCTGTCCAATGAGGCCTCAACCGAGGCCTAGGCCCAGGGGAAAGGCACCAGCGGGGATGAGCCTGGGGAGGCGCCCGGGCATGTCTGGACCCAGTCCCCGCAGCCTGCCCCTTGGTGGGGCAGTACCCCCGGAGGCCAGGAAGGTCTGTGCAAGGCTGCCAGGGGCAGGGACAGCGCTGGGTCCTGCCCCTGGCCTGTGGGGCCTCTGAGCACAACTGGCCCTCTCCCACTAGAAGACCTCCCCGGCTGCCTCCAAAGGCCAGTTTGCCAACACTCCTGCCCGCTGTTCCCGCCAGGCACGCACAATGCTCCCAAGCCCGGGAGAAAAGCGCTTCGGGGTGGTGCTCTCTCCGGGCCCTTCCCCCTGAGCCTGAGGGCAAGGCAGGGTGAACACACTCCCAGACCAAGGCAGAACCACATGCACACGTCTGTTCCTGTCCCCTGCACCGGCAGAGAGCTCGGGGGAGCCAGAGTCTCTCAGGCAGGTGCTGGGCTGGCCGCCTGTGTGGGAATGGGCAGAGCCGACCTAGGGGCAAGTTGGGCCTCTTGCTCTGCCTGCAGCCCTGAAGCTGCTGGGCCAAAGACGTCTTGGGCATCCAGCCCCTTACTGGTCCCTTCCCTCTGACGAGGCCCTCTGAGCTCCAGCACCTTGCAGTGTGGAGACAGCCCCTGCCAGCAACCTCCTCTGCAAGGAGGCCTCAACCGAGGCCTAGTCCCAGGGGAAAGGCACCAGCGGGGATAAGCCCGGGGAGGCGCCCGGGCATATCTGGACCCAGTCCCCGCAGCCTGCCCCTTGGTGGGGCAGTACCCCCGGAGGCCAGGAAGGTCTGGGCAAGGCTGGCCAGGGGCAGGGGCCCTGCTGGGTCCTGCCCCTGGCCTGTAGGGCCTCTGAGCACAACCAGCCCTCTCCCGCTGGAAGACCTCCCCAGCTGCCTCCAAAGGCCAGTTTGCCAACACTCCTGCCCGCTGTTCCCGCCAGGCACGCACAATGCTCCCAAGCCCGGGAGAAAAGCGCTTCGAGGTGGTGCTCTCTCCGGGCCCTTGCCCCTGAGCCTGGGGGCAAGGCAGGGTGTCCACACTCCCAGGCCACGGCAGACCACATGCACACGTCTGATCTGCCCCCTGCACCGGCAGAGAGCTCGGGGGAGCCAGAGTCTGTCAGGCAGCTGCTGGGCTGGCCGCCTGTGGGTAAGTGGCAGAGCCGACCTCGGGGCAAGTTGGGCCTCTTGCTCTCCCTGCTGCCCTGAGGCTGATGGGCCAAAGACGTCTTGGGCATCCAGCCCCTTACTGGTCCCTTCCCTCTGACGAGGCCCTCTGAGCTCCAGCACCTTGCAGTGTGGAGACACACCTGCCAGCAATCTCCTCTCCAAGGAGGCCTCAACCGAGGCCTAGGCCCAGGGGAAAGGCACCAGCGGGGTTGAGCCAGGGGAGGCACCCGGGCATGTCTGGACCCAGTCCCCGCAGCCTGCCCCTTGGTGGGGCAGTACCCCCGGAGGCCAGGAAGGTCTGGGCAAGGCTGGCCAGGGGCAGGGGCCCTGCTGGGTCCTGCCCCTGGCCTGTGGGGCCTCTGAGCACAACCGGCCCTCTCCCACTGGAAGACCTCCCCGGCTGCCTCCAAAGGCCGGTTTGCAAGCACTCCCGCCCACTGTTCCCGCCAGGCGCGCAAAATGCTCCCAAGCCCGGGAGAAAAGAGCGTCGGGGTGGTGGTCTCTCCGGGCCCTTGCCCCTGAGCCTGGGAGCCAGGCAGGGGATCCACAGTCCCAGGCGAAGGCAGAACCACATGCACACGTCTGTTCCTGCCCCCTTCACCGGCAGAGAGCTGGGGGGAGCCAGAGTCTGTCAGGCAGCTGCTGGGCTGGCCGCCTGTGTGGGAAGGGGAAGAGCGGACCTAGGGGCAAGTTGGGCCTCTTGCTCTCCCTGCTGCCCTGAGGCTGCTGGGTCAAAGAGGTCTTGGGCATCCAGCCCTGTGCTGGTCCCTTCCCTCTGACGAGGCCCTCTGAGCTCCAGCACCTTGCAGTGTGGAGACAGCCCCTGCCAGCAACCTCCTCTCCAAAGAGGCCTCAACCGAGGCCTACGCCCAGGGGAAAGGCACCAGCGGGGATGATCCTGGGGAGGCGCACGGACATGTCTGGACCCAGTCCCCGCAGCCTGCCCCTTGGTGGGGCAGTACCCCCAGAGGCCAGGAAGGTCTGGGCAAGTCTGGCCAGGGGTAGGGGCCCTGCTGGGTCCCGCCCCTGGCCTGTGAGGCCTCTGAGAACAACCGGCCCTCTCCCACTGGAAGACCTCCCCGGCTGCCTCCAAAGTCGTGTTTGCAAACACTCCCGCCCGCTGTTCACGCTAGGCTCGCACAATGCTCCCAAGCCCGGGAGAAAAGCGCTTCGGGGTGGTGCTCTCCCTGGGCCCTTGCCCCTGAGCCTGGGGGCAAGGCAGGGGGAACACACTCCCAGGCCAAGGCAGAACCACATGCCCACGTCTGTTCCTGTCCCCTGCACCGGCAGAGAGCTTGGGGGAGCCAGAGTCTGTCAGGCAGCTGCTGGGCTGGCCGCCTGTGTGGGAAGAGGCAGAGCCGCCCTAGGGGCAAGTTGGGCCTCTTGCTCTCCCTGCTGCCCTGAGGCTGCTGGGCCAAAGAGGTCTTGGGCATCCAGCCCCTTGCTGGTCCCTTCCCTCTGACGAGGCCCTCTGAGCTCCAGCACCTTGCAGTGTGGAGACAGCCCCTGCCAGCAACCTCCTCTCCAAGGAGGCCTAAACCGAGGCCTAGGCCCAGGGGAAAGGCACCAGCGGGGATGAGCCTGGGGAGGCGCCCGGGCATGTCTGGACCCAGTCCCCACAGCCTGCCCCTTGGTGGGGCAGTACCCCCGGAGGCCAGGAAGGTCTGGGAAAGGCTGGCCAGGGGCAGGGGACCTGCTGGGTCCTGCCCCTGGCCTGTGGGGCCTCTGAGCACAACCGGCACTCTCCCACTGGAAGACCTCCCCGGCTGCCTCCAAAGGCCGGTGTGCAAGCACTCCCGCCCACTGTTCCCACCAAGCGCTCACAATGCTCCCAAGCCCGGGAGAAAAGCGCTTCGTGGTGGTGCTCTCTCCGGGCCTTGCCCCTGAGCCTGGGGGCCAGGCAGGGGGTCCACACTCCCAGGCCAAGGCAGAACCACATGCACACGTCTGTTCCTGCCCCCTGCACCGGCAGAGAGCTCGGGGGAGCCAGAGTCTGTCAGGCAGCTGCTGGGCTGGCCGCCTGTGTGGGAAGGGGCAGAGCCGACCTAGGGGCAAGTTGGGCCTCTTGCTCTCCCTGCTGCCCTGAGGCTGCTGGGACAAAGAGGTCTTGAGCATCCAGCCCCTTGCTGGTCCCTTCCCGCTGACGAGGCCCTCTGAGCTCCAGCACCTTGCAGTGTGGAGACAGCCCCTGCCAGCAACCTCCTCTCCAAGGAGGCCTCAACCGAGGCCTAGGACCAGGGGAAAGGCACCAGCGGGGATGAGCCTGGGGAGGCGCCCGGGCATGTCTGGACCAGTCCCCGCAGCCTGCCCATTGGTGGGGTAGTACCCCCGGAGGCCAGGAAGGTCTTGGCAAGGCTGCCAGGGGCAGGGACACTGCTGGATCCTGCCCCTGGCCTGTGGGGCGTCTGAGCACAACTGGCACTCTCCCGCTGGAAGACCTCCCTGGCTGCCTCCAAAGGCCGGTTTGCAAGCACTCAATCCCGCTGTTCCCGCCAGCGGCGCACAATGCTCCCAAGCCCAGGAGAAAAGCGCTTCGGGGTGGTGCTCTCTCCAGGCCCTGGAAGACCTCCCCGGCTGCCTCCAAAGGCTGGTTTTCAAGAACTCCCTCCCGCTGACCCGCCAGCCGCACACAATGCTCCCAAGCCCGGGAGAAAAGCATTTTGGGGTGGTTTTCTCTCAGGGCCCTTGGAAGACCTCCCCGGCTGCCTCGAAAGGCCGGTTTGCAAGCACTCACGTCCGCTGTTCCCGACAGTCGCGCACAATGCTCCCAATTCCGGGAGAAAAGTGCTTCGGGATGGTGCTCTCTCCGGGCTCTTGGAAGACCTCCCAAGCTGCCTCCAAAGGCCGGTTTGCAAGCACTCCCGCCCGCTGTTCCCGCCAGCCACGCACAATGCTCCCAAGCCCGGGAGAAAAGCATTTTGGAGTGGTGCTCACTCCGGGCCCTTGGAAGACCTCCCCGGCTGCCTCCAAAGGCTAGTTTGCAAGCACTCCTGCCTGCTGTTCCCGCCACACGCGCACAATGCACCCAAGCCCGGGAGAAAAGCGCTTCGGGGTGGTGCTCTCTCCCAGCCTTTGGAAGACGTCCCCGGCTGCCTCCAAAGGCCAGTTTGCAAGCCCTCCTGCCTGCTGTTCCCGCCAGCCGCGCACAATGCTCCCAAGCCCGGGAGAAAAGCGCTTCGGGGTGGTGCTCTCTCCGGGCACTTTCAAGACCTCCCCGGCTGCCTCCAAAGGCCGGTTTGTAAGTACTCATTCCCGCTGCTTCCGCCAGCCACGCACAATGCTCCCAAGCCCGGGAGAAAAGCATTTTGCGGTGGTGCTCTCTCCGGGCCCTTGGAAGACCTCCCGGGCTGCCTCCAAAGGCCGGTTTGCAAGCACTCATGTTCGCTGTTCCCGACAGCCGCGCACAATGCTCCCAAGCCCGGGAGAAAAGCATTTTGGGGTGGTGATCACTCCGGGCCCTTGGAAGACCTCCCCGGCTGCCTCCAAAGAACAGTTTGCAAGCACTCATGCCCGCTGTTCCCGCCAGGCGCACAATGCTCCCAAGACCGTGAGAAAAGTGCTTCGGGGTGGTGTTTTCTCCGGGACCATGGAGGACCTCCCCGGCTGCCCCCAAAGGCCGGTTTGCAAGGACTCCCACTCGCTGTTCCCGCCAGCCACACACAATGTTCCAAAACCCCGGAGAAAAGCGCTTCGGGGTGGTGCTCTCTCCGGGCCCTTGGAAGACTTCTCTGGCTGCCTCCAAAGGCCGGTTTGCAAGAATTCCCTCCCGCTGTCCCACCAGCCGCACACAATGCTCCAAAACCCGAGAGAAAAGCGCTTCGAGGTGGTGTTCTCTCCGGGCCCTTGGAAGACCTCCCCAGCTGCCTCCAAAGGCCGGTTTGCAAGCACTCCTGCCTGCTGTTCCCGCCACACGCGCACAATGCACCCAAGCCCGGGAGAAAAGCGCTTCGGGGTGGTGCTCTCTCCCAGCCTTTGGAAGACGTCCCCTGCTGCCTCCAAAGGCCGGTTTGCAAGGACTCCTTCCTACTGTTCCCGCCAGCCACGCACAATGCTCCCAATCCCGGGAGAAAAGTGCTTCGGGATGGTGCTCTCTCCGGGCTCTTGGAAGACCTCCCCGGCTACCTCCAAAGGTGGGTTTGCAAGTACTCATTCCCGCTGTTCCCGCCAGCTGCGCACAATGCTCCCAAGCCCGGGAGAAAAGCATTTTGCGGTGGTGCTCTCTCCGGGCCCTTGGAAGACCACCCCGGCTGCCTCAAAAGGCCGGTTTGCAAGCACTCAGGCCCGCTGTTCCCGCCAGCCGCGTACAATGCTCCCAAGCCCGGGAGAAAAGCATTTTGGGGTGGTGCTCACTCCGGGCCCTTGAAAGACCTCCCCGGCTGCCTCCAAAGTCCAGTTTGCAAGAACTCATGCCCGCTGTTCCCACCAGCCACGCACAATGCTCCCAAGACCGGGAGAAATGCGCTTCGGGGTGGTGTTCTCTCTGTGCCCATGGAGGACCACCGCAGCTGCCCCCAAAGGCCGGTTTGCAATCACTCCCACTCACTGTTCCCGCCAGCCACGCACATGCTCCAAAACACGGGAGAGAAGCGCTTTGGGGTGGTGCTCTCCCCCGGCCCTTGGAAGACTTTCCCGGCTGCCTCCAAAGGTCGGTTTGCAAGAACTCCCTCCCGCTGTCCCGCCAGCCGCACACAATGCTCCCAATCACGGGAGAAAAGCGCTTCGGGGTGGTGCTCTCTCAGGGCCCTTTGAAGACTTCCCCGGCTGCCTCCAATGGGCGGTATGCAAGCACTCATGCCCGCTGTTCCCACCAGCCATGCACAATGCTCCCAAGCACGGGAGAAAAGCATTTTGGGGTGGTGCTCATTCCTTGCCCTTGGAAGACCTCCGCGCCTGCCTCCAAAGGCCGGTTTGCAAGCACTCCTGCCTGCTGTTCCCGCCACACGCGCACACTGCTCCCAAGCCCGGGAGAAAAGCGCATCGGGGTGGTGTTCTCTCCGGTCCCTTGCCCCTGTGCCTCGGGGCCAGGCAGGGGGTCCACATTCCCAGGTAAAGTCAGAAACACATGCACACGTCTGTTCCTGCCCCCTGCACCGGCAGAGAGCTCGGGGGAGCCAGAGTCTGTCAGGCAGCTGCTGGGCTGGCGGCCTGTGTGGGAAGTGGCAGAGCCGACCTAGGGGCAAGTTGGGCCTCTTGCTCTCCCTGCTGCCCTGAGGCTGCTGGGTCAAAGAGGTCTTGGACATCCAGCCCTTTGCTGGTCCCTTCCATCTGACGAGGCCCTCTGAGCTCCAGCACCTTGCAGTGTGGAGACAGACCCTGCCAGCAACCTCCTCTCCAAGGAGGACTCAACCGAGGCCTAGTCCCAGTGAAAGGCACCAGCGGGGATGAGCCTGGGGAGGCGCCCGGGAATGTCTGGACCCAGTCCCCGCAGCCTGCCCCTTGGTGGGGCAGTACCCCCGGAGGCCAGGAAGGTCTGGGCAAAACTGGCCAGGGGCAGGGGCCCTGCAGGGTCCTGCCCCTGGCCTGTGGGGCCTCTGAGCACAACCGGCCCTTTCCCAATGGAAGACCTCCCCGGCTGCCTCCAAAGGCCGGTTTGCCAACACTCCCGCCCGCTGTTCCCGCCAGGCACGGACAATGCTCCCAAGCCCGGGAGAAAAGCGCTTCGGGGTGTTGCTCTCTCCGGGCCCTTGCCCCTGATCCTGGGGTCCAGGCAGTGGGTCCACACTCCCAGACCAAGGTAGAACCACATGCACACGTCTGTTCCTGACCCCTGCACCGGCAGAGAGCTCGGGGGAGCCAGAGTCTGTCAGGCAGCTGCTGGGTTGGCTGCCTGTGTGGGAAGGGGAAGAGCCGACCTAGGTGCAAGTTGGGCCTCTTCCTCTCCCTGCTGCCCTGAGGCTGCTGGGCCAAAGACGTCTTGGGCATCCAGCCCCTTGCTGGTCCCTTCCCGCGGACGAGGCCCTCTGAGCTCCAGCACCTTGCAGTGTAGAGACAGCCCCTGCCAGCAACGTCCTCTCCAAGGAGGCCTCAACCGAGGCCTAGGCCCAGGGGAAAGGCACCAGCGGGGATGAGCCTGGGGAGGCGCCCGGGCATGTCTGGACCCAGTCCCCGCAACCTGCCCCTTGGTGGGGTACTACCCCCGGAGGCCAGGAAGGTCTGGGCAAGGCTGCCAGGGGCAGGGACACTGCTGGGTCCTGCCCCTGGCCTGTGGGGCGTCTGAGCACAACCGGCACTCTCCCGCTGGAAAACCTCCCCGTCTGTCTCCAAAGGCCGGTTTGCAAGCACTCCCGCCCGATGTTCCCGCCAGGCACGCACAATGCTCCCAAGCCCGGGAGAAAAGCGGTTCGGGGTGGTGCTCTCTCTGGGCCCTTGCCCCTGAGCCTGGGGGCCAGGCAGGGGGAACACACTCCCAGGCCAAGGCAGAACGACATGCACACGTCTGTTCCTGCCCCCTACACCGGCAGAGAGCTCGGGGGAGCCAGAGACTGCCAGGCTGCTGCTGGGCTGGCTGCCTGTGTGGGACGGGGCAGAGCCGACCTAGGGGCAAGTTGGGACTCTTGCTCTCCCTGCTGCCCTGAGGCTGCTGGGTCAAAGAGGTCTTGGGCATCCAGCCCTTTGCTGGTCCCTTCCCTCTGATGAGGCCCTGTGAGCTCCAGAACCTTGCAGTGTGGAGAGAACCCCTGCCAGCAACCTCCTCTCCAAGGAGGCCTCAACCGAGGCCTAGGCCTAGGGGAAAGGCACCAGCGGGGATGAGCCCTGGGAGGCGCCTGGGCATGTCTGGACCCAGTCCCCGCAGCCTGTCCCTTGGTTGGGCAGTACCCCCGGAGGCCAGGAAGGTCTGGGCCAGGCTGCCAGGGGCAGGGACACTGCTGGTTCCTGCCCCTGGCCTGTGGGGCGTCTGAGCACAACCGGCACTCTCCCGCTGGAAGACCTCCCCGTCTGCCTGCAACGGAAGGTTTGCAAGCACTCCCACCCGCTGTTCCCGCTAGGCACGCACAATGCTCCCAAGCCCGGGAGAAAAGCGCTTCGGGGTGGTGCTCTCTCTGGGCCCTTGACCCTGAGCCTGGGGGCCAGGCAGGTGGAACACACTCCCAGGCCAAGGGAGAACGACATGCACACGTCTGTTCCTGCCCCCTACACCGGCAGAGAGCTCGGGGGAGCCAGAGACTGCCAGGCTGCTGCTGGTCTGGCTGCCTGTGTGGTACGGGGCAGAGCCGACCTAGGGGCAAGTTGGGCCTCTTGCTCTCCCTGCTGCCCTGAGGCTGCTGGGTCAAAGAGGTCTTGGGCATCCAGCCCTTTGCTGGTGCCTTCGCTCTGACGAGGCCCTCTGAGCTCCAGCACCTTGCACTGTGGAGACATCCCGTGTCAGCAACCTCCTCTCCAAAGAGGCCTCAACCGAAGCCTACACCCAGGGGAAAGGAACCAGCGGGGATGATCCTGGGGAGGCGCACGGACATGTCTGGACCCAGTCCCCGCAGCCTGCCCCTTGGTGGGGCAGTACCCCCGGAGGCCAGGAAGGTCTGGGCAAGGCTGGCCAGGGGCAGGGGACCTGCTGGGTCCTGCCCCTGGCCTGTGGGGCCTCTGAGCACAACCGGCCCTCTCCCACAGGAAGACCTCCCCGGCTGCCTCCAAAGTCGTGTTTGCAAACACTCCCGCCCGCTGTTCACGCCAGGCTCGCACAATGCTCCCAAGCCCGGGAGAAAAGCGCATTGGGGTGGTGCTCTCTCCGGGCCCTTGCCCCTGAGCCTGGGGGCAAGGCAGGGGGAACACACTCCCTGGCCAATGCAGAACCACATGCCCACGTCTGTTCCTGTCCCCTGCACTGGCAGAGAGCTTGGGGGAGCCAGAGTCTGTCAGTCAGCTGCTGGCTTGGCCGCCTGTGTGGGAAGGGGCAGAGCCGCCCTAGGGGCAAGTTGGGCCTCTTGCTCTCCCTGCTGCCCTGAGGCTGCTGGGCCAAAGACGTCTTGGGCATCCAGCCCCTTAATGGTCCCTTTCCTCTGACGAGGACCTCTGAGCTCCAGCACCTTGCAGTGTGGAGACAGCCCCTGCCAGCAACCTCCTCTCCAAAGAGGCCTCAACCGAGGCCTATGCCCAGGGGAAAGGCACCAGCGGGGATGAGCCAGGGGAAGCGCCCGAGCATGTCTGGACCCAGTCCCCGCAGCCTGCCCCTTGGTGGGGCAGTACCCCCGGAGGCCAGGAAGGTCTGGGCAAGGCTGGCCAGGGGCAGGGGACCTGCTGGGTCCTGCCCCTGGCCTGTGGGGCCTCTGAGCACAACCGGCCCTCTCCCACTGGAAGACCTCCCCCGCTGCCTCCAAAGGCCGGTTTGCAAGCGCTCCCGGCCACTGTTACCAGCAGGCGGGCACAATGCTCCTAAGCCCGGAAGAAAAGCGCTTCAGGGTAGTGCTCTCTCTGGGCCCTTGCCCCTGAGCCTGGGCGCAAGGCAGGGTGTCCACACTCCCAGGCCAAGGCAGAACCACATGCACACGTCTGATCTGCCCCCTGCACCGGCAGAGAGCTCGGGGGAGCCAGAGTCTGTCAGGCAGCTGCTGGGCTGGCCGCCTGTATGGGAAGTGGCAGAGCCGACCTAGGGGCAAGTTGGGCCTCTTGCTCTCCCTGCTGCCCTGAGGCTGCTGGGCCAAAGAGGTCTTGGGCATCCAGCCCCTTGCTGGTCCCTTCCCTCTGACGAGGTCCTCTGAGCTCCAGCACCTTGCAGTGTGGAGACAGCCCCTGCCAGCAACCTCCTCTCCAAAGAGGCCTCAACCGAGGCCTAGGCCCAGGGGAAAGGCACCAGCGCGGATGAGCCTGGGGAGGCGCCCGGGCATGTGTGGACCCAGTCCCCGCAGCCTGCCCCTTGGTGGGGCAGTACCCCCGGAGGCCAGGAAGGTCTGGGAAAGGCTGGCCAGGGGCAGGGGACCTGCTGGGTACTGCCCCTGGCCTGTGGGGCCTCTGAGCACAACCGGCCCTCTCCCACTGGAAGACCTCCCCGGCTGCCTCCAAAGGCCGGTTTGCAAGCACTACCGCCCACTGTTCCCACCAAGCGCACACAATGCTCCCAAGCCCGGGAGAAAAGCTCTTCAGGGTGGTGCTCTCTCCGGGCCCTTGCCCCTGAGCCTGGGGGCAAGGCAGGGTGTCCACACTCCCAGGCCAAGGCAGAACCACATACACATGTCTGATCTGCCCCCTGCACCGGCAGAGAGCTCGGGGGAGCCAGAGTCTGTCAGGCAGCTGCTGGGCTGGCCGCCTGTGTGGGAAGGGGCATTACCGACCTAGGGGCAAGTTGGGCCTCTTGCTCTCCCTGCTGCCCTGAGGCTGCTGGGCCAAAGAGGTCTTGGGCATCCAGCCCCTTGCTGGTCCCTTCCCTCTGACGAGGCCCTCTGAGCTCCAGCACCTTGCAGTGTGGAGACAGCCCCTGCCAGCAACCTCCTCTCCAAGGAGGCCTAAACCGAGGCCTAGGCCCAGGGGAAAGGCACCAGCGGGGATGAGCCTGGGGAGGCGCCCGGGCATGTCTGGACCCAGTCCCCGCAGCCTGCCCCTTGGTGGGGCAGTACCCCCGGAGGCCAGGAAGGTCTGGGAAAGGCTGGCCAGGGGCAGGGGACCTGCGGGGTCCTGCCCCTGGCCTGTGGGGCCTCTGAGCACAACCGGCCCTCTCCCACTGGAAAACCTCCCCGGCTGCCTCCAAAGGCCGGTTTGCCAACACTCCCGCCCGCTGTTCACGCCAGGCACGCACAATGCTCCCAAGCCCGGGAGAAAAGCGCTTCGGGGTGTTGCTCTCTCCGGGCCCTTGCCCCTGAGCCTGGGGGCCAGGCAGTTGGTCCACACTCCCAGACCAAGGCAAAACCACATGCACACGTCTGTTCCTGACCCCTGCACCGGCAGAGAGCTCGGGGGAGCCAGAGTCTGTCAGGCAGCTGCTGGGCTGGCCGCCTGTGTGGGAAGGGGCAGAGCCGACCTAGGGGCAAGTTGGGCCTCTTCCTCTCCCTGCTGCCCTGAGGCTGCTGGGCCAAAGAGGTCTTGGGCATCCAGCCCCTTGCTGGTCCCTTCCCTCTGACGAGGCCCTCTGAGCTCTAGCACCTTGTAGTGTGGAGACAGCCCCTGCCAGCAACCTCCTCTCCAAGGAGGCCTCAACCGAGGCCTAGGCCCAGGGGAAAGGCACCAGCGGGGATGAGCCTGGGGAGGCGCCCGGGCATGTGTGGACCCAGTCCCCGCAGCCTGCCCCTTGGTGGGCCAGTACCCCCGGAGACCAGGAAGGTCTGGGCAAGGCTGGCCAGGGGCAGGGGCCCTGCTGCGTCCTGCCCCTGGCCTGTGGGGCCTCTGAGCACAACCGGCCCTCTCCCACTGGAAGACCTCCCCGGCTGCCTCCAAAGGCCGATTTGCAAGCGCTCCCGCCCACTGTTCCCAGCAGGCGTGCACAATGCTCCCAAGTCCGGGAGAAAAGCGCTTCAGAGTGTTGCTCTCTCCAGGCCCTTGCCCCTGAGCCTCGGGCAAGGCAGGGTGTCCAGACTCCCAGGCCAAGGCAGAACCACATGCACACGTCTGATCTGCCTCCTGCACCGGCAGAGAGCTGGGGGGAGCCAGAGTCTGTCAGGCAGCTGCTGGGCTGGTCGCCTGTGTGGGAAGGGGCAGAGCCGACCTAGGGGCAAGTTGGGCCTCTTCCTCTCCCTGCTGCCCTGAGGCTGCTGGGCCAAAGAGGTCTTGGGCATCCAGCCCCTTGCTGGTCCCTTCCCTCTGACGAGGCCCTCTGAGCTCCAGCACCTTGCAGTGTGGAGACAGCCCCTGCCAGCAACCTCCTCTCCAAGGAGGCCTCAACCGAGGCCTAGGCCCAGGGGAAAGGCACCAGCGGGGATGAGCCTGGGGAGGCGCCCGGGCATGTCTGGACCCAGTCCCCGCAGCCTGCCCCTTGGTGGGGCAGTACCCCCGGAGGCCAGGAAGTTCTGGGCAAGTCTGCCAGGGGCAGGGACACTGCTGGGTCCTGCCCCTGGCCTTTGGGGCGTCTGAGCACAACCGGCACTCTCCCGCTGGAAGACCTCCCCGTCTGCCTCCAAAGGCCGGTTTGCAAGCACTCCCGCCCGCTGTTCCCGCCAGGCACGCACAATGCTCCCAAGCCCGGGAGAAAAGCGCTTCGGGGTGTTGCTCTCTCCGGGCCCTTGCCCCTGAGCCTGGGGGCAAGGCAGGGGGAACACATTCCCAGGCCAAGGCAGAACGACATGCACACGTCTGTTCCTGCCCCCTACACCGGCAGAGAGCTCGGGGGAGCCAGAGACTGCCAGGCTGCTGCTGGGCTGGCTGCCTGTGTGGGACGGGGCAGAGCCGACCTAGGGGCAAGTTGGGCCTCTTGCTCTCCCTGCTGCCCTGAGGCTGCTGGGTCAAAGAGGTCTTGGGCATCCAGCCCTTTGCTGGTCCCTTCCCTCTGACGAGGCCCTCTGAGCTCCAGCACCTTGCAGTGTGGAGACAGCCCCTGCCAGCAACCTCCTCTCCAAAGAGGCCTCAACCGAGGCCTAGGCCCAGGGGAAAGGCACCAGCGGGGATGATCCTGGGGAGGCGCACGGACATGTCTGGACCCAGTCCCCGCAGCCTGCCCCTTGGTGGGGCAGTACCCCCGGAGGCCAGGAAGGTCTGGGCAAGGCTGGCCAGGGGCAGGGGCCCTGCTGGGTCCTGCCCCTGGCCTGTGGGGCCTCTGAGCACAACCGGCCCTCTCCCACTGGAAGACCTCCCCGGCTGCCTCCAAAGTCCTGTTTGCAAACACTCCCGCCCGCTGTTCACGCCAGGCTCGCACAATGCTCCCAAGCCCGGGAGAAAAGCGCTTCGGGGTGGTGCTCTCTCCGGGCCCTTGCCCCTGAGCCTGGGGGCAAGGCAGGGGGAACACACTCCCTGGCCAAGGCAGAACCACATGCCCACGTCTGTTCCTGTCCCCTGCACCGGCAGAGAGCTTGGGGGAGCCAGAGTCTGTCAGGCAGCTGCTGGGTTGGCCGCCTGTGTGGGAAGGGGCAGAGCCGCCCTAGGGGCAAGTTGGGCCTCTTGCTCTCCCTGCTGCCCTGAGGCTGCTGGGCCAAAGACTTCTTGGGCATCCAGCCCCTTACTGGTCCCTTCCCTCTGACGAGGCCCTCTGAGCTCCAGCACCTTGCAGTGTGGAGACAGCACCTGCCAGCAATCTCCTCTCCAAGGAGGCCTCAACCGAGGCCTAGGCCCAGGGGAAAGGCACCAGCGGGGTTGAGCCAGGGGAAGCGCCCGGGAATGTCTGGACCCTGTCCCCGGAGCCTGCACCTTGGTGGGGCAGTACCCCCGGAGGCCAGGAAGGTCTGGGCAAGGCTGGCCAGGGGCAGGGGCCCTGCTGTGTCCTGCCCCTGGCCTGTGGGGCCTCTGAGCACAACCGGGCCTCTCCCACTGGAAGACCTCCCCGGCTGCCTCCAAAGGCCGGTTTGCAAGCACTCCCGCCCACTGTTCCCACCAGGCGCGCACAATGCTCCCATGCCCAGGAGAAAAGCGCTTCGGGGTGGTGGTCTCTCCGGGCTCTTGCCCCTGAGCCTGGGGGCCAGGCAGGGGATCCACAGTCCCAGGCCAAGGCAGAACCACATGCACACGTCTGTTCCTGCCCCCTCCACCGGCAGAGAGCTGGCGGGAGCCAGAGTCTGTCAGGCAGCTGCTGGGCTGGCCGCCTGTGTGGGAAGGGGCAGAGCCGACCTAGGGGCAAGTTGGGCCTCTTGCTCTCCCTGCTGCCCTGAGGCTGCTGGGCCAAAGAGGTCTTGGGCATCCAGCCCCTTGCTGGTCCCTTCCCTCTGACGAGGCCCTCTGAGCTCCAGCACCTTGCAGTGTGGAGACAGCCCCTGCCAGCAACCTCCTCTCCAAGGAGGCCTCAACCGAGGCCTAGGCCTAGGGGAAAGGCACTAGCGGGGATGAGCCTGGGGAGGCGCCAGGCCATGTCTGGACCCAGTCCCCGCAGCCTGCCCCTTGGTGGGGCAGTACCCCCGGAGGCCAGGAAGGTCTGGGAAAGGCTGCCAGGGGCAGGGACACTGCTGGGTCCTGCCCCTGGCCTGTGGGGCGTCTGAGCACAACCGGCACTCTCCCGCTGGAAGACCTCCCCGTCTGCCTCCAAAAGACGGTTTGCAAGCACTCCCACCCGCTGTTCCCGCCAGGCACGCACAATGCTCCCAAGCCCGGGAGAAAAGCGCTTCGGGGTGGTGCTCTCTCCGGGCCCTTGCCCCTGAGCCTGGGGCCAGGCAGGGGGAACACACTCCCAGGCCAAGGGAGAACGACATGCACACGTCTGTTCCTGCCCCCTAAACCGGCAGAGAGCTCGGGGGAGCCAGAGACTGCCAGGCTGCTGCTGGGCTGGCTGCCTGTGTGGGCCGGGGTAGAGCCTACCTAGGGGCAAGTTGGGCCTCTTGCTCTCCCTGCTGACCTGAGACTGCTGGGTCAAAGAGGTCTTGGGCATCCAGCCCTTTGCTGGTCCCTTCCCTCTGACGAGGCCCTCTGAGCTCCAGCACCTTGCAGTGTGGAGACAGCCCCTGCCAGCAACCTCCTCTCCAAGGAGGCCTCAACCGAGGCCTAGGCCCAGGGGAAAGGCACCAGCGGGGATGAGCCAGGAGAGGCGCCCGTGCATGTCTGGACCCAGCTCCGCAGCCTGCCCCTTGGTGGGGCAGTACCCCCGGAGGCCAGGAAGGTCTGGGCAAGGCTGGCCAGGGGCAGGGGCCCTGCTGCGTCCTGCCCCTGGCCTGTGGGGCCTCTGAGCACAACCGGCCCTCTCCCACTGGAAGACCTCCCCGGCTGCCTCCAAAGGCCGGTTTGCAAGCGCTCCCGCCCACTGTTCCCAGCAGGCGTGCACAATGCTCCCAAGTCCGGGAGAAAAGCGCTTCAGAGTGTTGCTCTCTCCGGGCCCTTGCCCCTGAGCCTGGGGGCAAGGCAGGGTGTCCAGACTCCCAGGCCAAGGCAGAACCACATGCACACGTCTGATCTGCCTCCTGCACCGGCAGAGAGCTGGGGGGTGCCAGAGTCTGTCAGGCAGCTGCTGGGCTGGTCGCCTGTGTGGGAAGGGGCAGAGCCGACCTAGGGGCAAGTTGGGCCTCTTCCTCTCCCTGCTGCCCTGAGGCTGCTGGGCCAAAGAGGTCTTGGGCATCCAGCCCTTTGCTGGTCCCTTCCCTCTGACGAGGCCCTCTGAGCTCCAGCACCTTGCAGTGTGGAGACAGCCCCTGCCAGCAACCTCCTCTCCAAGGAGGCCTCAACCGAGGCCTAGGCCCAGGGGAAAGTGACCAGCGGGGATGATCCTGGGGAGGCGCACGGACATGTCTGGACCCAGTCCCCGCAGCCTGCCCCTTGGTGGGGCAGTACCCCCGGAGGCCAGGAAGGTCTGGGAAAGGCTGGCCAGGGGCAGGGGACCTGCTGGGTCCTGCCCATGGCCTGTGGGGCCTCTGAGCACAACCGGCCCTCTCCCACTGGAAGACCTCCCCGGCTGCCTCCAAAGTCCTGTTTGCAAACAGTCCCGCCCGCTGTTCACGCCAGGCTCGCACAATGCTCCCAAGCCCGGGAGAAAAGCGCTTTGGGGTGGTGCTCTCTCCGGGCCCTTGCCCCTAAGCCTGGGGGCAAGGCAGGGGGAACACACTCCCAGGCCAAGGCAGAAACACATGCATACCTCTGATCTGTCGCCTGCACCGGCAGAGAGCTCGGGGGAGCCAGAGTATGTCAGGCAGCTGCTGGGCTGGCCGCCTGTGTGGGAAGGGGCAGAGCCGACCTAGGGGCAAGTTGGGCCTCTTGCTCTCCCTGCTGCCCTGAGGCTGCTGGGCCAAAGAGGTCTTGGGCATCCAGCCCCTTGCTGGTGCCTTCCCTCTGACGAGGCCCTCTGAGCTCCAGCACCTTGCAGTGTTGAGACAGCCCCTGCCAGCAACCTCCTCTCCAAGGAGGCCTCAACCGAGGCCTAGGCCCAGGGGAAAGGCACCAGCGGGGATGAGCCTGGGGAGGCGCCCGGGCATGTCTGGACCCAGTCCCCGCAGCCTGCCCCTTGGTGGGGCAGTACACCCTGAGGCCAGGAAGGTCTGGGAAAGGCTGGCTAGGGGCAGGGGACCTGCTGGGTCCTGCCCCTGGCCTGTGGGGCGTCTGAGCACATCCGGCCCTCTCCCACTGGAAGACCTCCCCGGCTGCCTCCAAAGTCCGGTTTGCCAGCACTCCCGCCCGCTGTTCCCGCCAGGCACGCACAATGCTCCCAAGCCCGGGAGAAAAGCGCTTCGGGGTGGTGCTCTCTCTGGGCCCTTGCCCCTGAACCTGGGGGCCAGGCAGGGGGAACACACTCCCAGGCCAAGGCAGAACCACATGCACACGTCTGTTCGTGCCCCCTACACCGGAAGAGAGCTCGGGGGAGCCAGAGACTGACAGGCTACTGCTGGGCTGGCTGCCTGTGTGGGACGGGGCAGAGCCGACCTAGGGGCAAGTTGGGCCTCTTGCTCTCCCTGCTGCCCTGAGGCTGCTGGGCCAAAGACGTCTTGGGCATCCAGCCCCTTACTGGTCCCTTCCCTCTGACGAGGCCCTCTGAGCTCCAGCACCTTGCAGTGTGGAGACAGCCCCTGCCAGCAACCTCCTCTCCAAGGAGGCCTCAACCGAGGCCTAGGCCCAGGGGAAAGGCACCAGCGGGGATGAGCCAGGGGAGGCGCCCGAGCATGTCTGGACCCTGTCCCCGCAGCCTGCCCCTTGGTGGGGCAGTACCCCCGGAGGCCAGGAAGGTCTGGGCAAGGCTGGCCATGGGCAGGGGACCTGCTGGGTCTTGCCGCTGGCCTGTGCTGCCTCTGAGCACATCCTGCCCTCTCCCGCTGGAAGACCTCCCCGGCTGCCTCCAAAGGCCGGTTTGCCAACACTCCCGCCCACTGTTCCCACCAGGCGCGCACAATGCTCCCAAGCCCGGGAAAAAGCGCTTCAGGGTGGTGCCCTCTCCGGGCCCTTGCCCCTGAGCCTGGGGGCCAGGCAGGGGAAACACACTCCCAGGCCAAGGGAGAACGACATGCACACGTCTGTTCCTGCCCCCTGCACCGGCAGAGAGCTCGGGGGAGCCAGAGACTGCCAGGCTGCTGCTGGGCTGGCTGCCTGTGTGGGACGGGTCAGAGCCGACCTAGGGGCAAGTTGGGCCTCTTGCTCTCCCTGCTGCCCTGAGGCTGCTGGGCCAAAGAGGTCTTGGGCATCCAGCCCTTTGCTGGTCCCTTCCTTCTGACGAGGCCCTCTGAGCTCCAGCACCTTGCAGTATGGAGACAGCCCCTGCCAGCAACCTCCTCTCCAAAGAGGCCTCAACCGAGGCCTACGCCCAGGGGAAAGGCACCAGCGGGGATGATCCTGGGGAGGCGCACGGACATGTCTGGACCCAGTCCCCGCAGCCTGCCCCTTGGTGGGGCAGTACCCCCGGAGGCCAGGAAGGTCTGGGCAAGGCTGGCCAGGGGCAGGGGCCCTGCTGGGTCTTTCCCTTGGCCTGTGAGGCCTCTGAGCACAACCGGCCCTCTCCCACTGGAAGACCTCCCCGGCTGCCTCCAAAGGCCGGTTTGCAAGCACTCCCGCCCACTGTTCCCACCAAGCGCGCACAATGCTCCCAAGCCCGGGAGAAAAGCGCTTCGGGGTGGTGCTCTCTCCGGGCCCTTGCCCCTGAGCCTGAGGGCCAGGCAGTGGGTCCACACTCCCAGACCAAGGCAGAACCACATGCACACGTCTCTTCCTGACCCCTGCACCGGCAGAGAGTTCGGGGGAGCCAGTGTCTGTCACGCAGCTGCTGGGTTGGCTGCCTGTGTGGGAAGGGGCAGAGCCGACCGAGGGGCAAGTTGGGCCTCTTGCTCTCCCTGCTGCCCTGAGGCTGCTGGGCCAAAGAGGTCTTGGGCATCCAGCCCCTTGCTGGTCCCTTCCCACTGACGAGGCCCTCTGAGCTCCAGCACCTTGCAGTGAGGAGACAGCCCCTGCCGGCAACCTCCTCTCCAAGGAGGCCGCAACCGAGGCCTAGGCCCAGGGGAAAGGCACCAGCGGGGATGAGCCTGGGGAGGTGCCCGGGCATGTCTGGACCCAGTCCCCGCAGCCTGACCTTTGGTGGGGTAGTACCCCCGGAGGCCAGGAAGGTCTGGGCAAGGCTGCCAGGGGCAGGGACACTGCTGGGTCCTGCCCCTGGCCTGTGGGGCGTCTGAGCACAACCGGCACTCTCCCGCTGGAAGACCTCCCCGGCTGCCTCCAAAGGCTGGTTTGCAAGCACTCAATCCCGCTGTTCCCGCCAGCGCGCACAATGCTCCCAAGCCCGGGAGAAAAGCATTTTTGGGTGGTGCTCACTCCGGGCCCTTGGAAGACCTCCCCGGCTGCCTCCAAGGCCGGTTTGCAAGCACTTCTGCCTGCTGTTCCCGCCACCCGCGCACAATGATCCCAAGCCCGGGAGAAAAGCGTTTCGGGGTGGTGTTCTCTCTGGGCCCAAGAAAGACCTCCCGGGCTGCCCCCAAACGCCGGTTTGCAAGCACTCCCACTCGCTGTTCCCGCCATCCGTGCAAATGCTCCAAGCCCAGGAGAAAAGCGCTTCGGGGTGGTGCTCTCTCCCGGCCCTTGGAAGACCTCCCCGGCTGCCTCCAAAGGCTGGTTTTCAAGAACTCCCTCCCGCTGTCCCGCCAGCCGCACACAATGCTCCCAATCACGGGAGAAAAGCGCTTCGGGGTGGTGATCTCTCCCGGCCCTTGGAAGACCTCCCCGGCTGCCTCCAAAGGCCGGTTTGCAAGCACTCATGCCCGCTGTTCCCGCCCGCCGCGCACAATGCTCCCAAGCCCGGGAGAAAAGCGCTTCGGGGTGGTGCTCTCTCCCGGCCCTTGGAAGACCTCCCCGGCTGCCTCCAAAGGCCGGTTTGCAAGCACTCAATCCTGCTGTTCCGGCCAGCCGCGCACATAGCTTCCAAGCCCGGGAGAAAAGCGCTTCGGGGTGGTGCTCTCTCCCGGACATTGGAAGATCTCCCCGGCTGCCTCCAAAGGCTGGTTTTCAAGAATTCCCTCCCGCTGACCCGCCAGACGCACACAATGCTCCCAAGCCCGGGAGAAAAGCATTTTGGGGTGGTGCTCTCTCCGGGCCCTTGGAAGACCTCCCCGGCTGCCTACAAAGGCCGGTTTGCAAGCACTCATGTCCGCTGTTCCCGACAGCCGCGCACAATGCTCCCAATTCCGGGAGAAAAGTGCTTCGGGATGGTGCTCTCTCCGGGCCCTTGGAAAACCTCCCCGGCTGCCTCCAAAGGCCGGTTTGCAAGCACTCCCGCCCGCTGTTCCCGCCAGCCTCGCACAATGCTCCCAAGACCGGGAGAAAAGTACTTCGGGGTGGTGCTCTCTCCGGGCCCTTGGAAGACCTCCCAGGCTGTCCCCAAAGGCCGGTTTGCAAGCACTCCCACTCGCTGTTCCCGCCAGCCACGCACAATCCTCTAAAACCCCGGAGAAAAGCGCTTCGTGGTGGTGTTCTCTCCGTGCCCATGGAAGACCTCCCGGGGTGCCCCCAAAGGCCGGTTTGGAAGCACTCCCACTCGCTGTTCCCGCCATCCGCGCAAATGTTCCAAGCCCGGGAGAAAAGCGCTTCTGGGTGGTGCTCTCTCCTGGCCCTTGGAAGACCTCCCCGGCTGCCTCCAAAGGCCGGTTTGCAAGCACTCCCGCCCGCTGTTCCCACCAGCCATGCACAATGCTCCCAAGCCCGGGAGAAAAGCATTTTGGGGTGGTGCTCACACCGGGCCCTGGAAGACCTCCCCGGCTGCCTCCAAAGGACGGTTTTCAAGCACTCCTGCCTGCTGTTCCCGCCACCCGCGCACAATGCTCCCAAGCCCGGGAGAAAAGCGCTTCGGGGTGGTTCTCTCTACAGGCACTTGGAAGACCTCCCCGGCTGCCTCCAAAGGCCGTTTTACAAGGACTCCTTCCTGCTGTTCCCGCCAGCCACGCACAATGCTCCCAAGCCCGGGAGAAAAGCATTTTGGGGTGGTGCTCATTCCGGGCCCTTGGAAGACCTCCCCGGCTGCCTCCAAAGGCAGGTTTGTAAGTACTCATTCCCGCTGCTTCCGCAAGCCACGCACAATGCTCCCAGGCCCGGGAGAAAAGCATTTTGGGGTGGTGATCAGTCCGGGCCCTTGGAAGACCTCCCCGGCTGCCCCCAAAGGCCGGTTTGGAAGCACTCCCACTCGCTGTTCCCGCCATTCGCGCAAATGTTCCAAGCCCGGGAGAAAAGCGCTTCGGGGTGGTGCTCTCTCCTGGCCCTTGGAAGACCTCCCCGGCTGCCTCCAAAGGCCGGTTTGCAAGCACTCCCGCCCGCTGTTCCCGCCAGCCGCGCACAATGCTCCCAATCACGGGAGAAAAGCGCTTCGGGGTGGTGCTCTCTCCGGGCCCATGGAAGACCTCCCCGTCTGCCTCCAATGGCCAGTTTGCAAGCACTCATGCCCGCTGTTCCCACCAGCCGCGCACAATGCTCCCAAGCCCGGGAGAAAAGCTTTTTGGGGTGGTGCTCACACCGGGCCCTGGAAGACCTCCCCGGCTGCCTCCAAAGGCCGGTTTTCAAGCACTCCTGCCTGCTGTTCCCGCCACCCGCGCACAATGCTCCCAAGCCCGGGAGAAAAGCGCTTCGGGGTGGTGCTCTCTACAGGCCCTTGGAAGACCTCCCCGGCTGCCTCCAAAGGCCGGTTTGCAAGGACTCCTTCCTGCTGTTCCCGCCAGCCTCGCACAATGCTCCCAAGCACGGGAAAAAAGTGCTTCGTGGTGGTGCTCTCTCCGGGCCCTTGGAAGACGTCCCCGGCTCCCTCCAAAGGCCGGTTTGCAAGCACTCATGCCCGTTGTTCCCACCAGCCGCGCACAATGCTCCCAAGCCCGGGAGAAAAGCATTTTGGGGTGGTGCTCACTCCGGGCCCTTGGAAGACCTCCCCGGCTGCCTCCAAAGGCCAGTTTGCAAGCACTCCTGCCTGCTGTTCCCGCCAGCCGCGCACAATGCTCCCAAGCCCGGGAGAAAAGCGCTTCGGGGTGGTGCTCTCTCCGGGCACTTTCAAGACCTCCCCGGCTGCCTCCAAAGGCCGGTTTGTAAGTACTCATTCCCGCTGCTTCCGCCAGCCACGAACAATGCTCCCAATCCCGGGAGAAAAGCATTTTGGGGTGGTGCTCTCTCCGGGCCCTTGGAAGACCTCCTGGGCTGCCTCCAAAGGCCGGTTTGTAAGCACTTATGTCCGCTGTTCCCGACAGCCGCACACAATGCTCCCAAGCCCGGGAGAAAAGCATTTTGGGGTGGTGATCAGTCCGGGCCCTTGGAAGACCTCCCCGGCTGCCTCCAAAGGACAGTTTGCAAGCACTCATGCCCGCTGTTCCCGCCAGCCGTGCACAATGCTCCCAAGACCGTGAGAAAAGCGCTTCGGGGTGGTGTTCTCTCCGGGACCATGGAGGACGTCCCCGGCTGCCCCCAAAGGCCGCTTTGCAAGCACTCCCACTCGCTGTTCCCGCCAGCCACACACAATGTTCCAAAACCCCGGAGAAAAGCGCTTCGGGGTGGTGCTCTCTCCGGGCCCTTGGAAGACTTCTCTGGCTGCCTCCAAAGGCCGGTTTGCAAGAATTCCCTCCCGCTGTTCCACCAGCCGCACACAATGCTCCAAAACCCGAGAGAAAAGCGCTTCGAGGTGGTGTTCTCTCCGGGCCCTTGGAAGACCTCCCCGGCTGCCTCCAAAGGCCGGTTTGCAAGCACTCCTGCCTGCTGTTCCCGCCACACGCGCACAATGCACCCAAGCCCGGGAGAAAAGCGCTTCGGGATGGTGCTCTATCCGGGCCCTTGGAAGACCTCCCCGGCTACCTCCAAAGGCGGGTTTGCAAGTACTCATTCCCGCTGTTCCCGCCAGCTGCGCACAATGCTCCCAAGCCCGGGAGAAAAGCATTTTGGGGTGGTGCTCTCTCCGGGCCCTTGGAAGACCACCCCGGCTGCCTCAAAAGGCCGGTTTGCAAGCACTCAGGCCCGCTGTTCCCGCCAGCCGCGTACAATGCTCCCTAGCCCGGGAGAAAAGCATTTTGGGGTGGTGCTCACTCCGGGAACTTGAAAGACCTGCCCGGCTGCCTCCAAAGTCCGGTTTGCAAGAACTCATGCCCGCTGTTCCCGCCAGCCGCGCACAATGCTCCCAAGACCGGGAGAAATGCGCTTCGGGGTGGTGTTCTCTCCGTGCCCATGGAGGACCTCCCCAGCTGCCCCCAAAGGCCGGTTTGCAATCACTCCCACTCACTGTTCCGGCCAGCCACGCACATGCTCCAAAACACGGGAGAGAAGCGCTTTGGGGTGGTGCTCTCTCCCGGCCCTTGGAAGACTTCCCCGGCTGCCTCCAAAGGCCGGTTTGCAAGAACTCCCTCCCGCTGTCCCGCCAGCCGCACACAATGCTCCCAATCACGGGAGAAAAGCGCTTCGGGGTGGTGCTCTCTCAGGGCCCTTTGAAGACCTCCCCGGCTGCCTCCAATGGCCGGTATGCAAGCACTCATGCCCGCTGTTCCCACCAGCCGTGTACCATGCTCCCAAGCACGGGAGAAAAGCATTTTGGGGTGGTGCTCACTCCTTGCCCTTGGAAGACCTCCGCGCCTGCCTCCAAAGGCCGGTTTGCAAGCACTCCTGCCTGCTGTTCCCGCCACCCGCGCACACTGCTCCCAAGCCCGGGAGAAAAGCGCATCGGAGTGGTGTTCTCTCCGGGCCCATGGAAGACCTCCCCAGCTGCCCCCAAAGGCCGGTTTGCAAGCATTCCCACTAGCTGTTCCCGCCAGCCATGCAAATGCTCCCAAGCCGGGGGGAAAAGCATTTTGGGGTGGTGCTCTCTCCGGGCGATTGCCCCTGTGCCTGGGGGCCAGGCAGGGGGTCCACACTCCCAGGCCAAGTCAGAACCACATGCACACGTTTGTTCCTGCCCCCTGCACCGGCAGAGAGCTCGGGGGAGCCAGAGTCTGCCAGGAAGCTGCTGGGCTGGCTGCCTGAGTGGGAAGGGGCAGAGCCAACCTAGGGGCAAGTTGTGGCCTCTGGCTCTCCCTGCTGCCCTGAGGTTGCTGGGCCAAAGAGGTCTTGAGCATCCAGCCCCTTGCTGGTCCCTTCCCACTGACGAGGCCCTCTGAGCTCCAGCATCTCGCAGTGTGGAGACAGCCCCTGCCAGCAACCTCCTCTCCAAGGAGGCCTCAACCGAGGCCTAGGCCGAGGGGAAAGGCACCAGCGGGAATGAGCCTGCCGAGGCGCCCGGGCATGTCTGGACCCAGGCGCCGCAGCCTGCCCCTTGGTGGGGCAGTACCCCCGGAGGTCAGGAAGGTCTGGGAAAAGCTGGCAGGGACAGGGGCCCTGCTGTGTACTGTCCCTGGCCTGTGGGGCCTCTGAGCTCAACCGGCCCTCTCCCGCTGGAATACTTCCCCAGCTGCCTCCAAAGGCCGGTTTGCCAACACTCCGCCCACTGTTCCCACCAGGAACGCACAATGCTCCCAAGCCCGGGAGAAAAGCACTTCGGGGTGGTGCTCTCTCCGGGCCCTTGCCCCTGAGCCTGGGGCCAGGCAGCTGATCCACACTCCCAGGCCAAGGCAGAACGACATGCACACGTCTGTTCCTGCCCCCTACACAGGCAGAGAGCTCGGGGGAGCCAGAGACTGCCAGGTTGCTGCTGGGCTGGCTGCCTGTGTGGGACGTGGCAGAGCCGACCTAGGGGCAAGTTGGGCCTCTTGCTCACCCTGCTGCCCTGAGGCTGCTGGGTCAAAGAGGTCTTGGGCATCCAGCCCTTTGCTGGTCCCTTCCCTCTGACGAGGCCCTCTGAGCTCCAGCACCTTGCAGTGTGGAGACAGCACCTGCCAGCAACCTCCTCTCCAAGGAGGCCTCAACCGAGGCCTAGTCCCAGGGAAAGGCACCAGCGGGGATGAACCTGGGGAGGCACCCGGGAATGTCTGGACCCAGTCCCTGCAGCCTACCCCTTGGTGGGGCAGTACCCCCGGATGCCAGGAAGGTCTGGGCAAGGCTGGCCAGGGGCAGGGGCCCTGCTGGGTCCTGCCCCTGGCCTGTGGTGCCTCTGAGCACAACCGGCCCTCTCCCACTGGAAGACCTCCCCAGCTGCCTCCAAAGGCCGGTTTGCAAGCGCTCCCGCCCACTGTTCCCAGCAGGCGCGCACAATGCTCCCAAGCCCGGGAGAAAAGCACTTCGGAGTGGTGCTCTCACCGGGCCCTTGCCCCTGAGCCTGGGGGCAATGCAGGGGGAACACACTCCCAGGCCACGGCAGAACCACATGCCCACGTCTGTTCCTGTTCCCTGCACTGCCAGAGAGCTTGGGGGAGCCAGAGTCTGTCAGGCAGCTGCTGGGTTGGCCGCCTGTGTGGGAAGGGGCAGAGCCGACCTAGGGGCAAGTTGGGCCTCTTGCTCTCCCTGCTGCCCTGAGGCTGCTGGGCCAAAGACGTCTTGGGCATCCAGCCCCTTACTGGTCCCTTCCCTCTGACGAGGCCCTCTGAGCTCCAGCACCTTGCAGTGTGGAGACAGCCCCTGCCAGATACCTCCTCTCCAAGAAGGCCTAAACCGAGGCCTAGGCCCAGAGGAAAGGCCCCAGCGGGGATGAGCCAGGAGAGGCGCCCGGGCATGTCTGGACCCAGTCCCCGCAGACTGCCCCTTGGTGGGGCAGTACCCCCGGAGGCCAGGAAGGTCTGGGCAAGGCTGGCCAGGGGCAGGGGACCTGCTGGGTCCTGGCCCTGGCCTGTGGGGCCTCTGAGCACATCCGGCCCTCTCCCGCTGGAAGACCTCCCCGGCTGCCTCCAAATGCCGGTTTGCCAACACTCACGCCCACTGTTCCCACCAGGCGCGCACAATGCTCCCAAGCCCGGGAGAAAAGCGCTTCGGGGTGGTGCTCTCACCGGGCCCTTGCCCCTGAGCCTGGGGGCAATGCAGGGGGAACACACTCCCAGGCCAAGGCAGAACGACATGCACACGTCTGTTCCTGCTCCCTACACCGGCAGAGAGCTCGGGGGAGACAGAGACTGCCAGGCTGCTGCTGGGCTGGCTGGCTGTGTGGGAAGGGGCAGAGCCGACCTAGGGGCAAGTTGGGCCTCTTGCTCTCCTTGCTGCCCTGAGGCTGCTGGGTTAAAGAGGTCTTGGGCATCCAGCCCTTTGCTGGTCCCTTCCCTCTGACGAGGCCCTCTGAGCTCCAGCACCTTGCAGTGTGGAGACAGCCCCTGCCAGCAACCTCCTCTCCAAAGAGGCCTCAATCGAGGCCTACGCCCAGGGGAAAGGCACCAGCGGGGATGATCCTGGGGAGGCGCACGGACATGTCTGGACCCAGTCCCTGCAGCCTGCCCCTTGGTGGGGCAGTACCCCCGGAGGCCAGGAAGGTCTGGGCAAGGCTGGCCAGGGGCAGGGACCCTGCTGGGTCCTGCCCCTGGCCTGTGGGGCCTCTGAGCACAACCGGCCCTCTCCCACTGGAAGACCTCCCCGGCTGCCTCCAAAGTCCTGTTTGCAAACACTCCCGCCCGCTGTTCACGCCAGGCTCGCACAATGCTCCCAAGCCCGGGAGAAAAGCGCTTTGGAGTGATGCTATCACCGGGCCCTTGCCCCTGAGCCTGGGGCCAAGGCAGGGGGAACACACACCCAGGCCAAGCCAGAACCACATGCACACGTCTGTTCCTGTCCACTGCACCGGCAGAGAGCTTGGGGGAGCCAGAGTCTGTCAGGCAGCTGCTGGGTTGGCCGCCTGTGTGGGAAGGGGCAGAGCCGCCCTAGGGGCAAGTTGGGCCTCTTGCTCTCCCTGCTGCCCTGAGGCTGCTGGGCCAAAGAGGTCTTGGGCATCCAGCCCCTTACTGGTCCCTTCCCTCTGACGAGGCCCTCTGAGCTCCAGCACCTTGCAGTGTGGAGACAGCCCCTGCCAGCAACCTCCTCTCCAAGGAGGCCTCAACCGAGGCCTAGGCCCAGGGGAAAGGCACCAGCGGGGATGAGAGAGGGGAGGCGCCCGGGCATGTCTGGACCCAGGCCCCGCAGCCTGCCCCTTGGTGGGGCAGTACCCCCGGAGGCCAGGAAGGTCTGGGCAAAGCTGGCCAGGGACAGGGGCCCTGCTGTGTACTGTCCCTGGCCTGTGGGGCCTCTGAGCACAACCGGCCCTCTCCCGCTGGAAGACTTCCCCGGCTGCCTCCAAAGGCCGGTTTGCCAACACTCCGCCCACTGTTCCCACCAGGAACGCACAATGCTCCCAAGCCCGGGAAAAAAGCACTTCGGGGTGGTGCTCTCTCCGGGCCCTTGCCCCTGAGCCTGGGGCCAGGCAGCTGATCCACACTCCCAGGCCAAGGCAGAACGACATGCACACGTCTGTTCCTGCCCCCTACACAGGCAGAGAGCTCGGGGGAGCCAGAGACTGCCAGGTTGCTGCTGGGCTGGCTGCCTGTGTGGGACGGGGCAGAGCCGACCTAGGGGCAAGTTGGGCCTCTTGCTCACCCTGCTGCCCTGAGGCTGCTGGGCAAAAGAGGTCTTGGGCATCCAGCCCCTTACTGGTCCCTTCCCTCTGACGAGGCCCTCTGAGCTCCAGCACCTTGCAGTGTGGAGACAGCCCCTGCCAGCAACCTCCTCTCCAAGGAGGCCTCAACCGAGGCCTAGGCCCAGGGGAAAGGCACCAGCGGGGATGAGCCAGGGGAGGCGCCCGAGCATGTCTGGACCCAGTCCCCGCAGCCTGCCCCTTGGTGGGGCAGTACACCGGAGGCCAGGAAGGTCTGGGCAAGGCTGGCCAGGGACAGGGGCCCTGCTGGGTCCTGCCCCTGGCCTGTGGGGCCTCTGAGCACAACCGGCCCTCTCCCACTGGAAGACCTCCCCGGCTGACTCCAAAGGCAGGTTTGCAAGCGCTCCCGCCCACTGTTCCCAGCAGGCGCGCACAATGCTCCCAAGCCCGGGAGAAAAGCGCTTCGGGGTGGTGCTCTCACCGGGCCCTTGCCAATGAGCCTGGGGGCAATGCAGGGGGAACACACTCCCAGGCCAAGGCAGAACCACATGCACACGTCTGTTCCTGCCCCCTGCACCGGCAGAGAGCTCAGGGGAGCCAGAGTCTGTCAGGCAGCTGCTGGGCTGGCCGCCTGTGTGGAAACGGGCAGAGCCGACCTAGGGGCAAGTTGGGCCTCTTGCTCTCCCTGCTGCCCTGAGGCTGCTGGGCCAAAGAGGTCTTGGGCATCCAGCCCCTTGCTGGTCCCTTCCCTCTGACGAGGCCCTCTGAGCTCCAGCACCTTGCAGTGTGGAGACAGCCCCTGCCAGCAACCTCCTCTCCAAGGAGGCCTCAACCGAGGCCTAGGCCCAGGGGAAAGGCACCAGCGGGGATGAGACTGGGGAGGTGGCCGGGCATGTCTGGACCCAGTCCCCGCAGCCTGCCCCTTGGTGAGGCTGTAACCCCGGAGGCAGGAAGGTCTGGGCAAGGCTGGCCAGGGGCAGGGGCCCTGCTGGGTCCTGCCCCTGGCCTATGGGGCCTCTGAGCACAACCGGCCCTCTCCCACTGGAAGACCTCCCCGGCTGCCTCCAAAGGCCGGTTTGCAAGCACTCCCGCCCACTGTTCCCACCAAGCACGCAAAATGCTCCCAAGCACGGGAGAAAAGCGCTTCGGGGTGGTGCTCTCTCCGGGCCCTTGCCCCTGAGCCTGGGGGCCAGGCAATGGATCCACACTCCCAGGCCAAGGCAGAACCACATGCACACGTCTGTTCCTGCCCCCTCCACCGGCAGAGAGCTGGGGGGAGCCAGAGTCTGTCAGGCAGCTGCTGGGCTGGCCGCCTGTGTGGGAAGGGGCAGAACCGACCTAGGGGCAAGTTGGGCCTCTTGCTCTCCCTGCTGCCCTGAGGATGCTGGGCCAAAGAGGTCTTGGGCATCCAGCCCTTTGCTGGTCCCTTCCCTCTGACGAGGCCCTCTGAGCTCCAGCACCTTGCAGTGTGGAGACAGCCCCTGCCAGCAACCTCCTCTCCAAGGAGGCTTAACCGAGGCCTAGGCCCAGGGGAAAGGCACCAGCGGGGTTGAGACTGGGGAGGCACCCGGGCCTGTCTGGACCCAGTCCCCGCAGCCTGCCCCTTGGTGGGGCAGTACGCCCGGAGGCCAGGAAGGACTGAGCAAGGCTGGCCAGGAGCAGTGGCCCTGCTGGGTCCTGCCCCTGTCCTGTGGGTCCTCTGAGCACAACCGGCCCTCTCCCACTGGAAGACCTCCCCGGCTGCCTCCAAAGGCCGGTTTGCAAGCACTCCCGCCCGCTGTTCCCGCCAGGCACGCACAATGCTCCCAAGCCCGGGAGAAAACCGCTTCGGGGTGGTGCTCTCACCGGGCCCTTGCCCCTGAGCCTGGGGGCCAGGCAGGGTTTCCACACTCCCAGGTCAAGTCAGAACCACATGCACACGTCTGTTCCTGCCCCCTGCACCGGCAGAGAGCTCGGGGGAGCCAGAGACTGCCAGGCAGCTGCTGGGCTGTCTGCCTGTGTGGGAAGGGGCAGAGCCGACCTATGGGCAAGTTGGGCCTCTTGCTCTCCCTGCTGCCCTGAGGCTGCTGGGCCAAAGAGGTCTTGGGCATCCAGCCCTTTGCTGGTCCCTTCCCTCTGACGAGGCCCTCTGAGTTCCAGCACCTCGCAGTGTGGAGACAGCCCCTGCCAGCAACCTCCTCTCCAAGGAGGCCTCAACCGAGGCCTAGGCCCAGGGGAAAGGCACCAGCGGGGATGAGCCTGGGGAGGGGCCCGGGCATGTCTGGACCCAGTCCGGCAGTCTGCCCCTTGGTGGCGCAGTACCCCCGGAGGCCAGGAAGGTCTGGGCAAGGCTGCCAGGGGCAGGGACACTTCTGGGTCCTGCCCCTGGCCTGTGGGGCCTCTGAGCACAACCGGCCCTCTCCCACTGGAAGACCTCCCCGGCTGCCTCCAAAGGCCGGTTTGCAACACTCCCGCCCGCTGTTCCCGCCAGGCACGCACAATGCTCCCAAGCCCGGGAGAAAAGCACTTCGGGGTCGTACTCTCTCCGGGCACTTGCCCCTGAGCCTGGGGGCCAGGCATTGGGTCCACACTCCCAGACCAAGGCAGAACCACATGCACACGTCTGTTCCTGACCCCTGCACCGGCAGCGAGCTCGGGGGAGCCAGAGTCTGTCAGGCAGCTGCTGGGCTGGCCGCCTGTGTGGGAAGGGGCAGAGCCGACCTAGGGGCAAGTTGGGCCTCTTGCTCTCCCTGCTGCCCTGAGGCTGCTGGGCCAAAGAGGTCTTGGGCATCCAGCCCCTTGCTGGTCCCTTCCGGCTGACGAGGCCCTCTGAGCTCCAGCACCTTGCAGTGTGGAGACAGCCCCTGCAATTAACCTCCTCTCCAAGGAGGCCTCAACCGAGGCCTAGGCCCAGGGGAAAGGCACCAGTGGGGATGAGCCTGGGGAGGTGCCCGGCCATGTCTGGACCCAGTCCCCGCAGCATGCCCCTTGGTGGGGCTGTACCCCCGGAGGCCAGGAAGGTCTGGGCAAGGCTGCCAGGGGCAGGGACACTGCTGGGTCCTGCCCCTGGCCTGTGGGGCCTCTGAGCACAACCGGCACTCTCCCGCTGGAAGACCTCCCTGTCTGCCTCCAAAGGCCGGTTTGCAAGCACTCCCGCCCGCTGTTCCCGCCAGGCCCGCACAATGCTCCCAAGCCCGGGAGAAAAGCGCTTCGGGCTGGTGCTCTCTCCGGGCCCTTGCCCCTGAGCCTGGGGGCCAGGCAGGGGCAACACACTCCCAGGCCAAGGCAGAACGACATGCACACGTCTGTTCCTGCCCCCTACACCGGCAGAGAGCTCGGGGGAGCCAGAGACTGCCAGGCTGCTGCTGGGCTGGCTGCCTGTGTGGGACGGGGCAGAGCCGACCTAGGGGCAAGTTGGGCCTCTTGCTCTCCCTGCTGCCCTGAGGCTGCTGGGCCAAAGACGTCTTGGGCTTCCAGCCCCTTACTGGTCCCTTCCCTCTGACGAGGCCCTCTGAGCTCCAGCACCTTCCAGTGTGGAGACAGCCCCTGCCAGCAACCTCCTCTCAAAGGAGGCCTCAACCGAGGCCTAGGCCCAGGGGAAAGGCACCAGCGGGGATGAGCCAGGGGAGGCGCCCGAGCATGTCTGGACCCAGTCCCAGCAGTCTGCCCCTTGGTGGGGCAGTACGCCCGGAGGCCAGGGAGGTCTGGGCAAGGCTGGCCAGGGGCAGGGGCCCTGCTGGGTCCTGCCCCTGGCCTGTGGGGCCTCTGAGCACAACCGGCCCTCTCCCACTGGAAGACCTCCCCGGCTGCCTCCAAAGGCCGGTTTGCAAGCGCTCCCGCCCACTGTTCCCCGCAGGTGCGCACAATGTTCCCAAGCCTGGAAGAAAAGCGCTTCGTGGTGGTACTCTCACGGGGCCCTTGCCCCTGAGCCTGGGGTCAAGGCAGGGGGAACACACTCCCAGGCCAAGGCAGAACCACATGCACACGTCTGTTCCTGCCCCCTGCACCGGCAGAGAGCTCGGGGGAGCCAGAGTCTGCCAGGCAGCTGCTGGGCTGGCGGCCTGTGTGGGAAGGGGCAGAGCCGACCTAGGGGCAAGTTGGGCCTCTTGCTCTCCCTGCTGCCCTGAGGCTGCTGGGCCAAAGAGGTCTTGGGCATCCAGCCCCTTGCTTGTCCCTTCCCGCTGATGAGGCCCTCTGAGCTCCAGCACCTTGCAGTGTGGAGACAGCCCCTACCAGCAACCTCTTCTCCAAGGAGGCCTCAACCGAGGCCTAGGACCAAGGGAAAGGCACCAGAGGGGATGAGCCTGGGGAGGCGCCCGGCCATGTCTGGACCCTGTCCCCGCAACCTGCCCCTTGGTGGGGCTGTACCTCCGGAGGCCAGGAGGTCTGGGCAACGCTGGCCAGGGGAACGGGCCCTGCTGCGTCCTGCCCCTGGCCTGTGGGGCCTCTGAGCACAACCGGCCCTCTCCCACTGGAAGACCTCCCCGGCTGCCTACAAAGGCCGGTTTGCAAGCGCTCCCGCCCACTGTTCCCACCAGGCGCGCACAATGCTCCCAAGCCCGGGAGAAAAGCGCTTCGGGGTGCTGCTCCCACCGGGCCCTTGCCCCTGAGCCTGGGGGCAATGCAGGGGTTCCACACTCCCAGGCCAAGGCAGAACCGCATGCACACGTCTCTTCCTGCCCCCTGCACCGGCAGAGAGCTCAGGAGAGCCAGAGTCTGTCAGGCAGATGCTGGGCTGGCCGCCTGTGTGGGAAGGGTCACAGCCGACCTAGGGGCAAGTTGGGCCTCTTGCTCTCCCTGCTGCCCTGAGGCTGCTGGGCCAAAGAGGTCTTGGGCATCCAGCCCCTTGCTGGTCCCTTCCCTCTGTCGAGGCCCTCTGAGCTCCAGCACCTTGCAGTGTGGAGACATCCCCTGCCAGCAACCGCCTCTGCAACGAAATCTCAACCGAGACCTAGGCCCAGGGGAAAGGCACCAGCGGGGATGAGCCTGGGGAGGCGCCCGGGCATGTCTGGACCCAGTCCCCGCAGCCTGCCCCTTGGTGGGGCTGTACCCCCGGAGGCAGGAAGGTCTGGGCAAGGCTGGCCAGGGGCAGGGGCCCTGCTGGGTCCTGCCCCTGGCCTGTGGGGCCTCTGAGCACAACCGGCCCTCTCCCACTGGAAGACATCCCCGGCTGCCTCCAAAGGCCGGTTTGCAAGCACTCCCGCCCACTGTTCCCACCAGGCGCGCACAATGCTCCCAAGCCCGGGAGAAAAGCGCTTCGGGGTGGTGCTCTCTCCGGGCCCTTGCCCCTGAGCCTGGGGGCCAGGCAGGTAATCCACACTCCCAGGCCAAGGCAGAACCACATGCACACGTCTGTTCCTGCCCCCTGCACCGGCAGAGAGCTCGGGGGAGCCAGAGACTGCCAGGCTGCTGCTGGGCTGGCTGCCTGTGTGGGACGGGGCAGAGCCGACCTAGGGGCAAGTTGGGCCTCTTGCTCTCCCTGATGCCCTGAGGCTGCTGGGCCAAAAAGGTCTTGGGCATCCAGCCCCTTGCTGGTCCCTTCCCTCTGACGAGGCCCTCTGAGCTCCAGCACCTTGCAGTGTGGAGACAGCCCCTGCCAGCAACCTCCTCTCCAAGAGGCCTCAACCGAGGCCTAGGCCCAGGGGAAAGGCACCAGCGGGGATGAGCCTGGGGAGGCGCCCGGGCATGTCTGGACCCAGTCCCCGCAGCCTGCTCCTTGGTAGGGCAGTACCCCCGGAGGCCAGGAAGGTCTGGGCAAGGCTGGCCAGGGGCAGGCGCCCTGCTGGGTCCTGCCCCTGGCCTGTGGGGCCTCTGAGCACAGCCGGCCCTCTCCCACTGGAAGACCTCCCCGGCTGCCTCCAAAGGCCGGTTTGCAACACTCCCGCCCGCTGTTCCCGCCAGGCACGCACAGTGCTCCCAAGCCCGGGAGAAAAGCACTTCGGGGTGGTGCTCTCTCCGTGCCCTTGCCCCTGAGCCTGGGGGCCAGGCAGTGGGTCCACACTCCCAGAAGAAGGCAGAACCACATGCACACGTCTGTTCCTGACCCCTGCACCGGCAGAGAGCTCTGGGGAGCCAGAGTCTGTCAGGCAGCTTCTGGGCTGGCCGCCTGTGTGGGAAGGGGCAGAGCCGACCTAGGGGCAAGTTGGGCCTCTTGCTCTCCCTGCTGCCCTGAGGCTGCTGGGCCAAAGAGGTCTTGGGCATCCAGCCCCTTGCTGGTCCCTTCCCGCTGATGAGGCCCTCTGAGCTCCAGCACCTTGCAGTGTGGAGACAGCCCCTGCCAGCAACCTCCTCTCCAAGGAGGCCTCAACCGAGGCCTACTCCCAGGGGAAAGGCACCAGCGGGGATGAGCCTGGGGAGGCGCCCGGCCATGTCTGGACCCAGTCCCCGCAGCCTGCCCCTTGGTGGGGCTGTACCCCGGAGGCCAGGAACGTCTGGGCAAGGCTGCCAGGGGCAGGGACACTGCTGGGTCCTGCCCCTGGCCTCTGGGGCCTCTGAGCACAACCGGCACTCTCCCGCTGGAAGACCTCCCCGTCTGCCTCCAAAGGCCGCTTTGCAAGCACTCCAGCCCGCTGTTCCCGCCAGGCCCGCACAATGCTCCCAAGCCCGGGAGAAAAGCGCTTCGGGCTGGTGCTCTCTCCGGGCCCTTGCCCCTGAGCCTGGGGGCCAGGCAGGGGGAACACACTCCCAGGCCAAGGCAGAACCACATGCACACGTCTGTTCCTGCCCCCTACACCGGCAGAGAGCTCGGGGGAGCCAGAGACTGCCAGGCTGCTGCTGGGTTGGCCGCCTGTGTGGGAAGGGGCAGAGCCGCCCTAGGGGCAAGTTGGGCCTCTTGCTCTCCCTGCTGCCCTGAGGCT
Source organism: Dama dama (assembly GCF_033118175.1). Classification (NCBI taxonomy): domain Eukaryota; kingdom Metazoa; phylum Chordata; class Mammalia; order Artiodactyla; family Cervidae; genus Dama; species Dama dama. The sequence goes on along the minus strand of NW_026870909.1, from coordinate 231,777 downwards.
GCTGGGCCAAAGACATCTTGGGCATCCAGCCCCTTACTGGTCCCTTCCCTCTGACGAGGCCCTCTGAGCTCCAGCACCTTGCAGTGTGGAGACAGCCCCTGCCAGCAACCTCCTCTCCAAAGAGGCCTCAACCGAGGCCTACGCCCAGGGGAAATGCACCAGCGGGGATGAGCCAGGGGACGCGCCCGAGCATGTCTGGACCCAGTCCCCGCAGCCTGCCCCTTGGTGGGGCAGTACCCCCGGAGGCCAGGAAGGTCTGGGCAAGGCTGGCCAGGGGCAGGGGCCCTGCTGCGTCCTGCCCCTGGCCTGTGGGGCCTCTGAGCACAACCGGCCCTCTCCCACTGGAAGACCTCACCAGGCTGCCTCCAAAGGCCGGTTTGCAAACACTCCCGCCCGCTGTTCATGCCAGGCATGCACAATGATCCCAAGCCCCGGAGTAAGCGCTTCGGGCTGGTGCTCTCTCCGGGCCCTTGCCCCTGAGCCTGGGGGCCAGGCAGGGGGAACACACTCCCAAGCCAAGGCAGAACGACATGCACACGTCTGTTCCTGCCCCCTACACCGGCAGAGAGCTCGAGGGAGATAGAGACTGCCAGGCTGCTGCTGGGCTGGCTGCCTGTGTGGGACGGGGCAGAGCCGACCTAGGGGCAAGTTGGGCCTCTTGCTCTCCCTGCTGCCCTGAGGCTGCTGGGTCAAAGAGGTCTTGGGCATCCAGCCCTTTGCTGGTCCCTTCCCTCTGACGAGGCCCTCTGAGCTCCAGCACCTTGCAGTGTGGAGACAGCCCCTGCCAGCAAAGTCCTCTCCAAAGAGGCCTAAACCGAGGCCTACGCCCAGGGGAAAGGCACCAGCGGGGATGATCCTGGGGAGGCGCACGGACATGTCTGGACACAGTCCCCGCAGCCTGCCACTTGGTGGGGCTGTAACCCCGGAGGCAGGAAGGTCTGGGCAAGGCTGGCCAGGGGCAGGGGCCCTGCTGGGTCCTGCCCCTGGCCTGTGGGGCCTCTGAGCACAACCGGCCCTCTCCCACTGGAAGACCTCCCCGGCTGCCTCCAAAGGCCGGTTTGCAACACTCCCGCCCGCTGTTCCCGCCAGGCACGCACAATGCTCCCAAGCCCGGGAGAAAAGCACTTCGGGGTCGTACTCTCTCCGGGCACTTGCCCCTGAGCCTGGGGGCCAGGCATTGGGTCCACACTCCCAGACCAAGGCAGAACCACATGCACACGTCTGTTCCTGACCCCTGCACCGGCAGCGAGCTCGGGGGAGCCAGAGTCTGTCAGGCAGCTGCTGGGCTGGCCGCCTGGGTGGGAAGGGGCAGAGCCGACCTAGGGGCAAGTTGGGCCTCTTGCTCTCCCTGCTGCCCTGAGGCTGCTGGGCCAAAGAGGTCTTGGGCATCCAGCCCCTTGCTGGTCCCTTCCGGCTGACGAGGCCCTCTGAGCTCCAGCACCTTTCAGTGTGGAGACAGCCCCTGCCATTAACCTCCTCTCCAAGGAGGCCTCAACCGAGGCCTAGGCCCAGGGGAAAGGCACCAGTGGGGATGAGCCTGGGGAGGTGCCCGGCCATGTCTGGACCCAGTCCCCGCAGCATGCCCCTTGGTGGGGCTGTACCCCCGGAGGCCAGGAAGGTCTGGGCAAGGCTGCCAGGGGCAGGGACACTGCTGGGTCCTGCCCCTGGCCTGTGGGGCCTCTGAGCACAACCGGCACTCTCCCGCTGGAAGACCTCCCCGTCTGCCTCCAAAGGCCGGTTTGCAAGCGCTCCCGCCCACTGTTCCCACCAGGTGCGCACAATGTTCCCAAGCCTGGAAGAAAAGCGCTTCGTGATGGTGCTCTCACGGGGCCCTTGCCCCTGAGCCTGGGGTCAAGGCAGGGGGAACACACTCCCAGGCCACGGCAGAACCACATGCACACGTCTGTTCCTGCCCCCTGCACCGGCAGAGAGCTCGGGGGAGCCAGAGTCTGCCAGGCAGCTGCTGGGCTGGCGGCCTGTGTGGGAAGGGGCAGAGCCGACCTAGGGGCAAGTTGGGCCTTTTGCTCTCCCTGCTGCCCTGAGGCTGCTGGGCCAAAGAGGTCTTGGGCATCTAGCCCCTTGCTGGTCCCTTCCCGCTGATGAGGCCCTCTGAGCTCCAGCACCTTGCAGTGTGGAGACAGCCCCTACCAGCAACCTCTTCTCCAAGGAGGCCTCAACCGAGGCCTAGGACCAAGGGAAAGGCACCAGCGGGGATGAGCCTGGGGAGGCGCCCGGCCATGTCTGGACCCTGTCCCCGCAGCCTGCCCCTTGGTGGGGCTGTACCTCCGGAGGCCAGGAAGGTCTGGGCAAGGCTGGCCAGGGGAAGGGGCCCTGCTGCGTCCTGCCCCTGGCCTGTGGGGCCTCTGAGCACAACCGGCCCTCTCCCACTGGAAGACCTCCCCGGCTGCCTACAAAGGCCGGTTTGCAAGCGCTCCCGCCCACTGTTCCCACCAGGCGCGCACAATGCTCCCAAGCCCGGGAAAAAAGCGCTTCGGGGTGCTGCTCCTACCGGGCCCTTGCCCCTGAGCCTGGGGGCAATGCAGGGGTTCCACACTCCCAGGCCAAGGCAGAACCGCATGCACACGTCTCTTCCTGCCCCCTGCACCGGCAGAGAGCTCAGGAGAGCCAGAGTCTGTCAGGCAGATGCTGGGCTGGCCGCCTGTGTGGGAAGGGTCACAGCCGACCTAGGGGCAAGTTGGGCCTCTTGCTCTCCCTGCTGCCCTGAGGCTGCTGGGCCAAAGAGGTCTTGGGCATCCAGCCCCTTGCTGGTCCCTTCCCTCTGACGAGGCCCTCTGAGCTCCAGCACCTTGCAGTGTGGAGACATCCCCTGCCAGCAACCGCCTCTGCAACGAAATCTCAACCGAGACCTAGGCCCAGGGGAAAGGCACCAGCGGGGATGAGCCTGGGGAGGCGCCCGGGCATGTCTGGACCCAGTCCCCGCAGCCTGCCCCTTGGTGGGGCTGTACCCCCGGAGGCAGGAAGGTCTGGGCAAGGCTGGCCAGGGGCAGGGGCCCTGCTGGGTCCTGCCCCTGGGCTGTGGGGCCTCTGAGCACAACCGGCCCTCTCCCACTGGAAGACATCCCCGGCTGCCTCCAAAGGCCGGTTTGCAAGCACTCCCGCCCACTGTTCCCACCAGGCGCGCACAATGCTCCCAAGCCCGGGAGAAAAGCGCTTCGGGGTGGTGCTCTCTCCGGGCCCTTGCCCCTGAGCCTGGGGGCCAGGCAGGTAATCCACACTCCCAGGCCAAGGCAGAACCACATGCACACGTCTGTTCCTGCCCCCTGCACCGGCAGAGAGCTCTGGGGAGCCAGAGTCTGTCAGGCAGCTGCTGGGCTGGCCGCCTGTGTGGGAAGGGGCAGAGCCGACCTAGGGGCAAGTTGGGCCTCTTGCTCTCCCTGCTGCCCTGAGGCTGCTGGGCCAAAGAGGTCTTGGGCATCCAGCCCCTTGCTGGTCCCTTCCCGCTGATGAGGCCCTCTGAGCTCCAGCACCTTGCAGTGTGGAGACAGCCCCTGCCAGCAACCTCCTCTCCAAGGAGGCCTCAACCGAGGCCTACTCCCAGGGGAAAGGCACCAGCGGGGATGAGCCTAGGGAGGCGCCCGGCCATGTCTAGACCCAGTCCCCGCAGCCTGCCCCTTGGTGGGGCTGTACCCCGGAGGCCAGGAACGTCTGGGCAAGGCTGCCAGGGGCAGGGACACTGCTGGGTCCTGCCCCTGGCCTCTGGGGCCTCTGAGCACAACCGGCACTCTCCCGCTGGAAGACCTCCCCGTCTGCCTCCAAAGGCCGCTTTGCAAGCACTCCAGCCCGCTGTTCCCGCCAGGCCCGCACAATGCTCCCAAGCCCGGGAGAAAAGCGCTTTGGGCTGGTGCTCTCTCCGGGCCCTTGCCCCTGAGCCTGGGGCCCAGGCAGTGGGAACACACTCCCAGGCCAAGGCAGAACCACATGCACACGTCTGTTCCTGCCCCCTACACCGGCATAGAGCTCGGGGGAGCCAGAGACTGCCAGGCTGCTGCTGGGCTGGCTGCCTGTGTGGGACGGGGCAGAGCCGACCTAGGGGCAAGTTGGGCCTCTTGCTCTCCCTGCTGCCCTGAGGCTGCTGGGCCACAGAGGTCTTGGGCATCCAGCCCTTTGCTGGTGCCTTCCCTCTACGAGGCCCTCTGAGCTCCAGCACCTTGCAGTGTGGAGACAGCCCCTGCCAGCAACCTCCTCTCCAAGGAGGCCTAAATGGAGGCCTAGGCCCAGGGGAAAGGCACCAGCGGGGATGAGCCTGGGGAGGCGCCCGGGCATGTCTGGACACAGTCCCCGCAGCCTGCCCCTTGGTGGGGCAGTACCCCCGGAGGCCAGGAAGGTCTGGGAAAGGCTGGCCAGGGGCAGGGGACCTGCTGGGTCCTGCCCCTGGTCTGTGGGGCCTCTGAGCACATCCGGCCCTCTCCCGCTGGAAGACCTCCCCGGCTGCCTCCAAAGGCCGGTTTGCCAACACTCACGCCCACTGTTCCCGCCAGGCACGCACAATGCTACCAAGCCCGGGTGAAAAGCACTTCGGGGTGTTGCTCTCTCCGGGCCCTTGCCCTGAGCCTGGGGGCCAGGCAGTGGGTCCACACTCCCAGACCAAGGCAGAACCACATGCACACGTCTGTTCCTGACCCCTGCACCGGCAGAGAGCTCGGGGGAGCCAGAGTCTGCCAGGCAGCTGCTGGGCTGGCGGCCTGTGTGGGAAGGGGCAGAGCCGACCTAGGGGCAAGTTGGGCCTTTTGCTCTCCCTGCTGCCCTGAGGCTGCTGGGCCAAAGAGGTCTTGGGCATCTAGCCCCTTGCTGGTCCCTTCCCGCTGATGAGGCCCTCTGAGCTCCAGCACCTTGCAGTGTGGAGACAGCCCCTACCAGCAACCTCTTCTCCAAGGAGGCCTCAACCGAGGCCTAGGACCAAGGGAAAGGCACCAGCGGGGATGAGCCTGGGGAGGCGCCCGGCCATGTCTGGACCCTGTCCCCGCAGCCTGCCCCTTGGTGGGGCTGTACCTCCGGAGGCCAGGAAGGTCTGGGCAAGGCTGGCCAGGGGAAGGGGCCCTGCTGCGTCCTGCCCCTGGCCTGTGGGGCCTCTGAGCACAACCGGCCCTCTCCCACTGGAAGACCTCCCCGGCTGCCTACAAAGGCCGGTTTGCAAGCGCTCCCGCCCACTGTTCCCACCAGGCGCGCACAATGCTCCCAAGCCCGGGAAAAAAGCGCTTCGGGGTGCTGCTCCTACCGGGCCCTTGCCCCTGAGCCTGGGGGCAATGCAGGGGTTCCACACTCCCAGGCCAAGGCAGAACCGCATGCACACATCTCTTCCTGCCCCCTGCACCGGCAGAGAGCTCAGGAGAGCCAGAGTCTGTCAGGCAGATGCTGGGCTGGCCGCCTGTGTGGGAAGGGTCACAGCCGACCTAGGGGCAAGTTGGGCCTCTTGCTCTCCCTGCTGCCCTGAGGCTGCTGGGCCAAAGAGGTCTTGGGCATCCAGCCCCTTGCTGGTCCCTTCCCTCTGACGAGGCCCTCTGAGCTCCAGCACCTTGCAGTGTGGAGACATCCCCTGCCAGCAACCGCCTCTGCAACGAAATCTCAACCGAGACCTAGGCCCAGGGGAAAGGCACCAGCGGGGATGAGCCTGGGGAGGCGCCCGGGCATGTCTGGACCGAGTCCCCGCAGCCTGCCCCTTGGTGGGGCTGTACCCCCGGAGGCAGGAAGGTCTGGGCAAGGCTGGCCAGGGGCAGGGGCCCTGCTGGGTCCTGCCCCTGGGCTGTGGGGCCTCTGAGCACAACCGGCCCTCTCCCACTGGAAGACATCCCCGGCTGCCTCCAAAGGCCGGTTTGCAAGCACTCCCGCCCACTGTTCCCACCAGGCGCGCACAATGCTCCCAAGCCCGGGAGAAAAGCGCTTCGGGGTGTTGCTCTCTCCGGGCCCTTGCCCCTGAGCCTGGGGGCCAGGCAGTGGGTCCACACTCCAAGACCAAGGCAGAACCACATGCACACGTCTGTTCCTGCCCCCTGCACCGGCAGAGAGCTCGGGGGAGCCAGAGTCTGTCAGGCAGCTGCTGGGCTGGCCGCCTGTGTGGGAAGGGGCAGAACCGACCTAGGGGCAAGTTGGGCCTCTTCCTCTCCCTGCTGCCCTGAGGCTGCTGGGCCAAAGAGGTCTTGGGCATCCAGCCCCTTGCTGGTCCCTTCCCGCTGACGACGCCCTCTGAGCTCCAGCACCTTGCAGTGTGGAGACAGCCCCTGCCAGCAACCTCCTCTCCAAGGAGGCCTTAACCGAGGCCTAGGCCCAGGGGAAATGCACCAGCGGGGATGAGACTGGGGAGGCAACCGGGCCTGTCTGGACCCAGTCCCCGCAGGCTGCCCCTTGGTGGGGCAGTACCCCCGGAGGCCAGGAAGGTCTGAGCAAGGCTGGCCAGGGGCAGGGGCCCTGCTGGGTCCTGCCCCTGTCCTGTGGGTCCTCTGAGCACAACCGGCCGTCTCCCAATGGAAGACCTCCCCGGCTACCTCCAAAGGCCGGTTTGCAAGCACTCCCGCCCGCTGTTCCCGCCAGGGACGCACAATGCACCCAAGCCCAGGAGAAAACCGCTTCGGGGTGGTGCTCTCTCCCGGCCCTTGCCCCTGAGCCTGGGGGCCAGGCAGGGGTTCCACACTCCCAGGCCAAGTCAGAACCACATGCACATGTCTGTTCCTGCCCCGAGCACCGGCAGAGAGCTCGGGGGAGCCAGAGTCTGTCAGGCAGCTGCTGGGCTGGCCGCCTGTGTGGGAAGGGGCAGAGCCGACCTAGGGGCAGTTGGGGCTCTTGCTCTCCCTGCTGCCCTGAGGCTGCTGGGCCAAAGAGGTCTTGGGCATCCAGCCCCTTGCTGGTCCCTTCCCTCTGACGAGGCCCTCTGAGCTCCAGCACCTTGCAGTGTGGAGACAGCCCCTGCCAGCAACCTCCTCTCCATGGAGGCCTCAACCGAGGCCTAGGCCCAGGGGAAAGGCACCAGCGGGGATGAGCCTGGGGAGGCGCCCGGGCATGTCTGGAACCAGTTCCCGCAGCCTGCCCCTTGGTGGGGCAGGACCCCCGGAGGCCAGGAAGGTCTGGGCAAGGCTGGCCAGGGGCAAGGGACCTGCTGGGTCCTGCCCCTGGTCTGTGGGGCCTCTGAGCACATCCGGCCCTCTCCCGCAGGAAAACCTCCCCGGCTGCCTCCAAAGGCCGGTTTCCCAACACTCCTGCCCACTGTTCCCACCAGGCTCGCACAATGCTCCCAAGCCCGGGAGAAAAGCGCTTCGGGGTGGTGCTCTCACCGGGCCATTGCCCCTGAGCCTGGGGGCAATGCAGGGGGAACACACTCCCAGGCCAAAGCAGAACCACATGCACACGTCTGTTCTTGCCCCCTGCACCGGCAGAGAGCTCGTGGGAGCCAGAGTCTGTCAGGCAGCTGCTGGGTTGGCCGCCTGTGTGGGAAGGGGCAGAGCCGACCTAGGGGCAAGTTGGGCCTCTTGCTCTCCTTGCTGCCCTGAGGCTGCTGGGCCAAAAAGGTCTTGGGCATCCAGCCCCTTGCTGGTCCCTTCCCTCTGACGAGGCCCTCTGAGCTCCAGCACCTTGCAGTGTGGAGACAGCCCCTGCCAGCAACCTCCTCTCCAAGGAGGCCTCAACCGAGGCCTAGGCCCAGGGGAAAGGCACCAGCGGGGATGAGCCAGGGGAGGCGCCCGGGCATGTCTGGACCCACTCCCCGCAGCCTGCCCCTTGGTGGGGCTGTAACCCCGGAGGCAGGACGGTCTGTGCAAGGCTGGCCAGGGGCAGGGGCCCTCCTGGGTCCTGCCCCTGGCCTGTGGGGCCTCTGAGCACAACCGGCCCTCTCCCACTGGAAGACCTCCCCGGCTGCCTGCAAAGGCCGGTTTGCAAGCACTCCCGCCTACTGTTCCCACCAGGCACGCACAATGCTCCCAAGCCCGGGAGAAAAGCGCTTCGCGTTGGTGCTCTCTCCGGGCCCTTGCCCCTGAGCCTGGGGGCCAGGCAGGGGGTCCACACTCCCAGACTAAGGCAGAACCACATGCACACGTCTGTTCCTGCCCCCTGCACAGGCAGAGAGCTCGGGGGAGCCAGAGTCTGTCAGGCAGCTGCTGGGCTGGCCGCCTGTGTGGGAAGGGGCAGAGCCGACCTAGGGGCAAGTTGGGCCTCTTGCTCTCCCTGCTGCCCTGAGGCTGCTGGGCCAAAGAAGTCTTGGGCATCCAGCCCCTTGCTGGTCCCTTCCCTCTGACGAGGCCCTCTGAGCTCCAGCACCTTGCAGTGTGGAGACAGACCCTGCCAGCAACCTCTCTCCAAGGAGGCCTCAACCGAGGCCTAGGCCCAGGGGAAAGGCACCAGCGGGGATGAGCCAGGGGAGGCGCTCGGCCATGTCTGGACCCAGTCCCCGCAGCCTGCCCCTTGGTGGGGCAGTACCCCCGGAGGCGAGGAAGATCTGGGCAAGGCTGGCCAGGGGCAGGGGCCCTGCTGGGTCATGCCCCTGGCCTGTGGGGCCTCTGAGCACAACCGGCCCTCTCTCGTTGGAAGACCTCCCCGGCTGCCTCCATTGGCCGGTTTGCAAGCCCTCATGCCCGCTGTTCCCACCAGCCGCGCACAATGCTCCCTAGCCCGGGAGAAAAGCATTTTTGGGTGGTGCTCACTCCGGGCCCTTGGAAGACCTCCCTGGCTGCCTCCAAGGCCGGTTTGCAAGCACTTCTGCCTGCTTCTCCCGCCACACGCGCACAATGCTCCCAAGCCCGGGAGAAAAGCGTTTCGGGGTGGTGTTCTCTCTGGGCCCAAGAAAGACCTCCCGGGCTGCCCACAAAGGCCGCTTTGCAAGCACTCCCACTCGCTGTTCCCGCCATCCGTGCAAATGCTCCAAGCCCAGGAGAAAAGCGCTTCGGGGTGGTGCTCTCTCCCGGCCCTTGGAAGACCTCCCCGGCTGCCTCCAAAGGCTGGTTTTCAAGAACTCCCTCCCGCTGTCCCGCCAGCCGCACACAATGCTCCCAATCACGGGAGAAAAGCGCTTCGGGGTGGTGATCTCTCCCGGCCCTTGGAAGACCTCCCCGGCTGCCTCCAAAGGCCGGTTTGCAAGCACTCATGCCCGCTGTTCCCGCCCGCCGCGCACAATGCTCCCAAGCCCGGGAGAAAAGCGCTTCGGGGTGGTGCTCTCTCCCGGCCCTTGGAAGACCTCCCCGGCTGCCTCCAAAGGCCGGTTTGCAAGCACTCAATCCTGCTGTTCCGGCCAGCCGCGCACATAGCTTCCAAGCCCGGGAGAAAAGCGCTTCGGGGTGGTGCTCTTTCCCGGACATTGGAAGATCTCCCCGGCTGCCTCCAAAGGCTGGTTTTCAAGAATTCCCTCCCGCTGACCCGCCAGACGCACACAATGCTCCCAAGCCCGGGAGAAAAGCATTTTGGGGTGGTGCTCTCTCCGGGCCCTTGGAAGACCTCCCCGGCTGCCTACAAAGGCCGGTTTGCAAGCACTCATGTCCGCTGTTCCCGACAGCCGCGCACAATGCTCCCAATTCCGGGAGAAAAGTGCTTCGGGATGGTGCTCTCTCCGGGCCCTTGGAAAACCTCCCCGGCTGCCTCCAAAGGCCGGTTTGCAAGCACTCCCGCCCGCTGTTCCCGCCAGCCTCGCACAATGCTCCCAAGACCGGGAGAAAAGTACTTCGGGGTGGTGCTCTCTCCGGGCCCTTGGAAGACCTCCCAGGCTGTCCCCAAAGGCCGGTTTGCAAGCACTCCCACTCGCTGTTCCCGCCAGCCACGCACAATCCTCTAAAACCCCGGAGAAAAGCGCTTCGTGGTGGTGTTCTCTCCGTGCCCATGGAAGACCTCCCGGGGTGCCCCCAAAGGCCGGTTTGGAAGCACTCCCACTCGCTGTTCCCGCCATCCGCGCAAATGTTCCAAGCCCGGGAGAAAAGCGCTTCTGGGTGGTGCTCTCTCCTGGCCCTTGGAAGACCTCCCCGGCTGCCTCCAAAGGCCGGTTTGCAAGCACTCCCGCCCGCTGTTCCCACCAGCCATGCACAATGCTCCCAAGCCCGGGAGAAAAGCATTTTGGGGTGGTGCTCACACCGGGCCCTGGAAGACCTCCCCGGCTGCCTCCAAAGGACGGTTTTCAAGCACTCCTGCCTGCTGTTCCCGCCACCCGCGCACAATGCTCCCAAGCCCGGGAGAAAAGCGCTTCGGGGTGGTGCTCTCTACAGGCACTTGGAAGACCTCCCCGGCTGCCTCCAAAGGCCGTTTTACAAGGACTCCTTCCTGCTGTTCCCGCCAGCCACGCACAATGCTCCCAAGCCCGGGAGAAAAGCATTTTGGGGTGGTGCTCATTCCGGGCCCTTGGAAGACCTCCCCGGCTGCCTCCAAAGGCAGGTTTGTAAGTACTCATTCCCGCTGCTTCCGCCAGCCACGCACAATGCTCCCAAGCCCGGGAGAAAAGCATTTTGGGGTGGTGATCAGTCCGGGCCCTTGGAAGACCTCCCCGGCTGCCCCCAAAGGCCGGTTTGGAAGCACTCCCACTCGCTGTTCCCGCCATTCGCGCAAATGTTCCAAGCCCGGGAGAAAAGCGCTTCGGGGTGGTGCTCTCTCCTGGCCCTTGGAAGACCTCCCCGGCTGCCTCCAAAGGCCGGTTTGCAAGCACTCCCGCCCGCTGTTCCCGCCAGCCGCGCACAATGCTCCCAATCACGGGAGAAAAGCGCTTCGGGGTGGTGCTCTCTCCGGGCCCATGGAAGACCTCCCCGTCTGCCTCCAATGGCCAGTTTGCAAGCACTCATGCCCGCTGTTCCCACCAGCCGCGCACAATGCTCCCAAGCCCGGGAGAAAAGCTTTTTGGGGTGGTGCTCACACCGGGCCCTGGAAGACCTCCCCGGCTGCCTCCAAAGGCCGGTTTTCAAGCACTCCTGCCTGCTGTTCCCGCCACCCGCGCACAATGCTCCCAAGCCCGGGAAAAAAGTGCTTCGTGGTGGTGCTCTCTCCGGGCCCTTGGAAGACGTCCCCGGCTCCCTCCAAAGGCCGGTTTGCAAGCACTCATGCCCGTTGTTCCCACCAGCCGCGCACAATGCTCCCAAGCCCGGGAGAAAAGCATTTTGGGGTGGTGCTCACTCCGGGCCCTTGGAAGACCTCCCCGGCTGCCTCCAAAGGCCAGTTTGCAAGCACTCCTGCCTGCTGTTTCCGCCAGCCGCGCACAATGCTCCCAAGCCCGGGAGAAAAGCGCTTCGGGGTGGTGCTCTCTCCGGGCACTTTCAAGACCTCCCCGGCTGCCTCCAAAGGCCGGTTTGTAAGTACTCATTCCCGCTGCTTCCGCCAGCCACGAACAATGCTCCCAATCCCGGGAGAAAAGCATTTTGGGGTGGTGCTCTCTCCGGGCCCTTGGAAGACCTCCCGGGCTGCCTCCAAAGGCCGGTTTGTAAGCACTTATGTCCGCTGTTCCCGACAGCCGCACACAATGCTCCCAAGCCCGGGAGAAAAGCATTTTGGGGTGGTGATCAGTCCGGGCCCTTGGAAGACCTCCCCGGCTGCCTCCAAAGGACAGTTTGCAAGCACTCATGCCCGCTGTTCCCGCCAGCCGTGCACAATGCTCCCAAGACCGTGAGAAAAGCGCTTCGGGGTGGTGTTCTCTCCGGGACCATGGAGGACGTCCCCGGCTGCCCCCAAAGGCCGCTTTGCAAGCACTCCCACTCGCTGTTCCCGCCAGCCACACACAATGTTCCAAAACCCCGGAGAAAAGCGCTTCGGGGTGGTGCTCTCTCCGGGCCCTTGGAAGACTTCTCTGGCTGCCTCCAAAGGCCGGTTTGCAAGAATTCCCTCCCGCTGTTCCACCAGCCGCACACAATGCTCCAAAACCCGAGAGAAAAGCGCTTCGAGGTGGTGTTCTCTCCGGGCCCTTGGAAGACCTCCCCGGCTGCCTCCAAAGGCCGGTTTGCAAGCACTCCTGCCTGCTGTTCCCGCCACACGCGCACAATGCACCCAAGCCCGGGAGAAAAGCGCTTCGGGATGGTGCTCTATCCGGGCCCTTGGAAGACCTCCCCGGCTACCTCCAAAGGCGGGTTTGCAAGTACTCATTCCCGCTGTTCCCGCCAGCTGCGCACAATGCTCCCAAGCCCGGGAGAAAAGCATTTTGGGGTGGTGCTCTCTCCGGGCCCTTGGAAGACCACCCCGGCTGCCTCAAAAGGCCGGTTTGCAAGCACTCAGGCCCGCTGTTCCCGCCAGCCGCGTACAATGCTCCCTAGCCCGGGAGAAAAGCATTTTGGGGTGGTGCTCACTCCGGGAACTTGAAAGACCTGCCCGGCTGCCTCCAAAGTCCGGTTTGCAAGAACTCATGCCCGCTGTTCCCGCCAGCCGCGCACAATGCTCCCAAGACCGGGAGAAATGCGCTTCGGGGTGGTGTTCTCTCCGTGCCCATGGAGGACCTCCCCAGCTGCCCCCAAAGGCCAGTTTGCAATCACTCCCACTCACTGTTCCGGCCAGCCACGCACATGCTCCAAAACACGGGAGAGAAGCGCTTTGGGGTGGTGCTCTCTCCGGGCCCTTGCCCCTGAGCCTGGGGGCCAGGCAGTGGGTCCACACTCCAAGACCAAGGCAGAACCACATGCACACGTCTGTTCCTGCCCCCTGCACCGGCAGAGAGCTCGGGGGAGCCAGAGTCTGTCAGGCAGCTGCTGGGCTGGCCGCCTGTGTGGGAAGGGGCAGAACCGACCTAGGGGCAAGTTGGGCCTCTTCCTCTCCCTGCTGCCCTGAGGCTGCTGGGCCAAAGAGGTCTTGGGCATCCAGCCCCTTGCTGGTCCCTTCCCGCTGACGACGCCCTCTGAGCTCCAGCACCTTGCAGTGTGGAGACAGCCCCTGCCAGCAACCTCCTCTCCAAGGAGGCCTTAACCGAGGCCTAGGCCCAGGGGAAAGGCACCAGCGGGGATGAGACTGGGGAGGCAACCGGGCCTGTCTGGACCCAGTCCCCGCAGGCTGCCCCTTGGTGGGGCAGTACCCCCGGAGGCCAGGAAGGTCTGAGCAAGGCTGGCCAGGGGCAGGGGCCCTGCTGGGTCCTGCCCCTGTCCTGTGGGTCCTCTGAGCACAACCGGCCGTCTCCCAATGGAAGACCTCCCCGGCTACCTCCAAAGGCCGGTTTGCAAGCACTCCCGCCCGCTGTTCCCGCCAGGGACGCACAATGCACCCAAGCCCAGGAGAAAACCGCTTCGGGGTGGTGCTCTCTCCCGGCCCTTGCCCCTGAGCCTGGGGGCCAGGCAGGGGTTCCACACTCCCAGGCCAAGTCAGAACCACATGCACACGTCTGTTCCTGCCCCGAGCACCGGCAGAGAGCTCGGGGGAGCCAGAGTCTGTCAGGCAGCTGCTGGGCTGGCCGCCTGTGTGGGAAGGGGGAGAGCCGACCTAGGGGCAGTTGGGGCTCTTGCTCTCCCTGCTGCCCTGAGGCTGCTGGGCCAAAGAGGTCTTGGGCATCCAGCCCCTTGCTGGTCCCTTCCCTCTGACGAGGCCCTCTGAGCTCCAGCACCTTGCAGTGTGGAGACAGCCCCTGCCAGCAACCTCCTCTCCATGGAGGCCTCAACCGAGGCCTAGGCCCAGGGGAAAGGCACCAGCGGGGATGAGCCTGGGGAGGCGCCCGGGCATGTCTGGAACCAGTTCCCGCAGCCTGCCCCTTGGTGGGGCAGGACCCCCGGAGGCCAGGAAGGTCTGGGCAAGGCTGGCCAGGGGCAAGGGACCTGCTGGGTCCTGCCCCTGGTCTGTGGGGCCTCTGAGCACATCCGGCCCTCTCCCGCAGGAAAACCTCCCCGGCTGCCTCCAAAGGCCGGTTTCCCAACACTCCTGCCCACTGTTCCCACCAGGCTCGCACAATGCTCCCAAGCCCGGGAGAAAAGCGCTTCGGGGTGGTGCTCTCTCCGGGCCATTGCCCCTGAGCCTGGGGGCAATGCAGGGGGAACACACTCCCAGGCCAAAGCAGAACCACATGCACACGTCTGTTCCTGCCCCCTGCACCGGCAGAGAGCTCGTGGGAGCCAGAGTCTGTCAGGCAGCTGCTGGGTTGGCCGCCTGTGTGGGAAGGGGCAGAGCCGACCTAGGGGCAAGTTGGGCCTCTTGCTCTCCTTGCTGCCCTGAGGCTGCTGGGCCAAAAAGGTCTTGGGCATCCAGCCCCTTGCTGGTCCCTTCCCTCTGACGAGGCCCTCTGAGCTCCAGCACCTTGCAGTGTGGAGACAGCCCCTGCCAGCAACCTCCTCTCCAAGGAGGCCTCAACCGAGGCCTAGGCCCAGGGGAAAGGCACCAGCGGGGATGAGCCAGGGGAGGCGCCCGGGCATGTCTGGACCCACTCCCCGCAGCCTGCCCCTTGGTGGGGCTGTAACCCCGGAGGCAGGACGGTCTGTGCAAGGCTGGCCAGGGGCAGGGGCCCTCCTGGGTCCTGCCCCTGGCCTGTGGGGCCTCTGAGCACAACCGGCCCTCTCCCACTGGAAGACCTCCCCGGCTGCCTGCAAAGGCCGGTTTGCAAGCACTCCCGCCTACTGTTCCCACCAGGCACGCACAATGCTCCCAAGCCCGGGAGAAAAGCGCTTCGCGTTGGTGCTCTCTCCGGGCCCTTGCCCCTGAGCCTGGGGGCCAGGCAGGGGGTCCACACTCCCAGACTAAGGCAGAACCACATGCACACGTCTGTTCCTGCCCCCTGCACAGGCAGAGAGCTCGGGGGAGCCAGAGTCTGTCAGGCAGCTGCTGGGCTGGCCGCCTGTGTGGGAAGGGGCAGAGCCGACCTAGGGGCAAGTTGGGCCTCTTGCTCTCCCTGCTGCCCTGAGGCTGCTGGGCCAAAGAAGTCTTGGGCATCCAGCCCCTTGCTGGTCCCTTCCCTCTGACGAGGCCCTCTGAGCTCCAGCACCTTGCAGTGTGGAGACAGACCCTGCCAGCAACCTCTCTCCAAGGAGGCCTCAACCGAGGCCTAGGCCCAGGGGAAAGGCACCAGCGGGGATGAGCCAGGGGAGGCGCTCGGCCATGTCTGGACCCAGTCCCCGCAGCCTGCCCCTTGGTGGGGCAGTACCCCCGGAGGCGAGGAAGATCTGGGCAAGGCTGGCCAGGGGCAGGGGCCCTGCTGGGTCATGCCCCTGGCCTGTGGGGCCTCTGAGCACAACCGGCCCTCTCTCGTTGGAAGACCTCCCCGGCTGCCTCCAATGGCCGGTTTGCAAGCCCTCATGCCCGCTGTTCCCACCAGCCGCGCACAATGCTCCCTAGCCCGGGAGAAAAGCATTTTTGGGTGGTGCTCACTCCGGGCCCTTGGAAGACCTCCCTGGCTGCCTCCAAGGCCGGTTTGCAAGCACTTCTGCCTGCTTCTCCCGCCACACGCGCACAATGCTCCCAAGCCCGGGAGAAAAGCGTTTCGGGGTGGTGTTCTCTCTGGGCCCAAGAAAGACCTCCCGGGCTGCCCACAAAGGCCGCTTTGCAAGCACTCCCACTCGCTGTTCCCGCCATCCGTGCAAATGCTCCAAGCCCAGGAGAAAAGCGCTTCGGGGTGGTGCTCTCTCCCGGCCCTTGGAAGACCTCCCCGGCTGCCTCCAAAGGCTGGTTTTCAAGAACTCCCTCCCGCTGTCCCGCCAGCCGCACACAATGCTCCCAATCACGGGAGAAAAGCGCTTCGGGGTGGTGATCTCTCCCGGCCCTTGGAAGACCTCCCCGGCTGCCTCCAAAGGCCGGTTTGCAAGCACTCATGCCCGCTGTTCCCGCCCGCCGCGCACAATGCTCCCAAGCCCGGGAGAAAAGCGCTTCGGGGTGGTGCTCTCTCCCGGCCCTTGGAAGACCTCCCCGGCTGCCTCCAAAGGCCGGTTTGCAAGCACTCAATCCTGCTGTTCCGGCCAGCCGCGCACATAGCTTCCAAGCCCGGGAGAAAAGCGCTTCGGGGTGGTGCTCTCTCCCGGACATTGGAAGATCTCCCCGGCTGCCTCCAAAGGCTGGTTTTCAAGAATTCCCTCCCGCTGACCCGCCAGACGCACACAATGCTCCCAAGCCCGGGAGAAAAGCATTTTGGGGTGGTGCTCTCTCCGGGCCCTTGGAAGACCTCCCCGGCTGCCTACAAAGGCCGGTTTGCAAGCACTCATGTCCGCTGTTCCCGACAGCCGCGCACAATGCTCCCAATTCCGGGAGAAAAGTGCTTCGGGATGGTGCTCTCTCCGGGCCCTTGGAAAACCTCCCCGGCTGCCTCCAAAGGCCGGTTTGCAAGCACTCCCGCCCGCTGTTCCCGCCAGCCTCGCACAATGCTCCCAAGACCGGGAGAAAAGTACTTCGGGGTGGTGCTCTCTCCGGGCCCTTGGAAGACCTCCCAGGCTGTCCCCAAAGGCCGGTTTGCAAGCACTCCCACTCGCTGTTCCCGCCAGCCACGCACAATCCTCTAAAACCCCGGAGAAAAGCGCTTCGTGGTGGTGTTCTCTCCGTGCCCATGGAAGACCTCCCGGGGTGCCCCCAAAGGCCGGTTTGGAAGCACTCCCACTCGCTGTTCCCGCCATCCGCGCAAATGTTCCAAGCCCGGGAGAAAAGCGCTTCTGGGTGGTGCTCTCTCCTGGCCCTTGGAAGACCTCCCCGGCTGCCTCCAAAGGCCGGTTTGCAAGCACTCCCGCCCGCTGTTCCCACCAGCCATGCACAATGCTCCCAAGCCCGGGAGAAAAGCATTTTGGGGTGGTGCTCACACCGGGCCCTGGAAGACCTCCCCGGCTGCCTCCAAAGGACGGTTTTCAAGCACTCCTGCCTGCTGTTCCCGCCACCCGCGCACAATGCTCCCAAGCCCGGGAGAAAAGCGCTTCGGGGTGGTGCTCTCTACAGGCACTTGGAAGACCTCCCCGGCTGCCTCCAAAGGCCGTTTTACAAGGACTCCTTCCTGCTGTTCCCGCCAGCCACGCACTATGCTCCCAAGCCCGGGAGAAAAGCATTTTGGGGTGGTGCTCATTCCGGGCCCTTGGAAGACCTCCCCGGCTGCCTCCAAAGGCAGGTTTGTAAGTACTCATTCCCGCTGCTTCCGCCAGCCACGCACAATGCTCCCAAGCCCGGGAGAAAAGCATTTTGGGGTGGTGATCAGTCCGGGCCCTTGGAAGACCTCCCCGGCTGCCCCCAAAGGCCGGTTTGGAAGCACTCCCACTCGCTGTTCCCGCCATTCGCGCAAATGTTCCAAGCCCGGGAGAAAAGCGCTTCGGGGTGGTGCTCTCTCCTGGCCCTTGGAAGACCTCCCCGGCTGCCTCCAAAGGCCGGTTTGCAAGCACTCCCGCCCGCTGTTCCCGCCAGCCGAGCACAATGCTCCCAATCACGGGAGAAAAGCGCTTCGGGGTGGTGCTCTCTCCGGGCCCATGGAAGACCTCCCCGTCTGCCTCCAATGGCCAGTTTGCAAGCACTCATGCCCGCTGTTCCCACCAGCCGCGCACAATGCTCCCAAGCCCGGGAGAAAAGCTTTTTGGGGTGGTGCTCACACCGGGCCCTGGAAGACCTCCCCGGCTGCCTCCAAAGGCCGGTTTTCAAGCACTCCTGCCTGCTGTTCCCGCCACCCGCGCACAATGCTCCCAAGCCCGGGAGAAAAGCGCTTCGGGATGGTGCTCTCTACAGGCCCTTGGAAGACCTCCCCGGCTGCCTCCAAAGGCCGGTTTGCAAGGACTCCTTCCTGCTGTTCCCGCCAGCCTCGCACAATGCTCCCAAGCACGGGAAAAAAGTGCTTCGTGGTGGTGCTCTCTCCGGGCCCTTGGAAGACGTCCCCGGCTCCCTCCAAAGGCCGGTTTGCAAGCACTCATGCCCGTTGTTCCCACCAGCCGCGCACAATGCTCCCAAGCCCGGGAGAAAAGCATTTTGGGGTGGTGCTCACTCCGGGCCCTTGGAAGACCTCCCCGGCTGCCTCCAAAAGCCAGTTTGCAAGCACTCCTGCCTGCTGTTTCCGCCAGCCGCGCACAATGCTCCCAAGCCCGGGAGAAAAGCGCTTCGGGGTGGTGCTCTCTCCGGGCACTTTCAAGACCTCCCCGGCTGCCTCCAAAGGCCGGTTTGTAAGTACTCATTCCCGCTGCTTCCGCCAGCCACGAACAATGCTCCCAATCCCGGGAGAAAAGCATTTTGGGGTGGTGCTCTCTCCGGGCCCTTGGAAGACCTCCCGGGCTGCCTCCAAAGGCCGGTTTGTAAGCACTTATGTCCGCTGTTCCCGACAGCCGCACACAATGCTCCCAAGCCCGGGAGAAAAGCATTTTGGGGTGGTGATCAGTCCGGGCCCTTGGAAGACCTCCCCGGCTGCCTCCAAAGGACAGTTTGCAAGCACTCATGCCCGCTGTTCCCGCCAGCCGTGCACAATGCTCCCAAGACCGTGAGAAAAGCGCTTCGGGGTGGTGTTCTCTCCGGGACCATGGAGGACGTCCCCGGCTGCCCCCAAAGGCCGCTTTGCAAGCACTCCCACTCGCTGTTCCCGCCAGCCACACACAATGTTCCAAAACCCCGGAGAAAAGCGCTTCGGGGTGGTGCTCTCTCCGGGCCCTTGGAAGACTTCTCTGGCTGCCTCCAAAGGCCGGTTTGCAAGAATTCCCTCCCGCTGTTCCACCAGCCGCACACAATGCTCCAAAACCCGAGAGAAAAGCGCTTCGAGGTGGTGTTCTCTCCGGGCCCTTGGAAGACCTCCCCGGCTGCCTCCAAAGGCCGGTTTGCAAGCACTCCTGCCTGCTGTTCCCGCCACACGCGCACAATGCACCCAAGCCCGGGAGAAAAGCGCTTCGGGATGGTGCTCTATCCGGGCCCTTGGAAGACCTCCCCGGCTACCTCCAAAGGCGGGTTTGCAAGTACTCATTCCCGCTGTTCCCGCCAGCTGCGCACAATGCTCCCAAGCCCGGGAGAAAAGCATTTTGGGGTGGTGCTCTCTCCGGGCCCTTGGAAGACCACCCCGGCTGCCTCAAAAGGCCGGTTTGCAAGTACTCATTCCCGCTGTTCCCGCCAGGGACGCACAATGCACCCAAGCCCAGGAGAAAACCGCTTCGGGGTGGTGCTCTCTCCCGGCCCTTGCCCCTGAGCCTGGGGGCCAGGCAGGGGTTCCACACTCCCAGGCCAAGTCAGAACCACATGCACACGTCTGTTGCTGCCCCCTGCACCGGCAGAGAGCTCGGGGGAGCCAGAGTCTGCCAGGCAGCTGCTGGGCTGTCTGCCTGTGTGGGAAGGGGCAGAGCTGACCCAGGGGCAAGTTGGGCCTCTTGCTCTCCCTGCTGCCCTGAGGCTGCTGGGCCAAAGAGGTCTTGTGCATCCAGCCCCTTGCTGGTCCCTTCCCTCTGACGAGGCCCTCTGAGCTCCAGCACCTTGCAGTGTGGAGACAGCCCCTGCCAGCAACCTCCTCTCCAAGGAGGCCTCAACCGAGGCCTAGGCCCAGGGGAAAGGCACCAGCGGGGATGAGCCTGGGGAGGCGCCCGGGCATGTCTGGACCCAGTCCCCCAGCCTGCCCCTTGGTGGGGCAGTACCCCCGGAGGCCAGGAAGGTCTGGGCAAGGCTGGCCAGGGGCAGGGGCCCTGCTGGGTCCTGCCCCTGGCCTGTGGGGCCTCTGAGCACAACCGGCCCTCTCCCACTGGAAGACCTCCCCGGCTGCCTCCAAAGGCCGGTTTGCAAGCACTCCCGCCCACTCTTCCCACCAAGCACGCAAAATGCTCCCAATCACGGGAGAAAAGCGCTTCGGGGTGGTGCTCTCTCCCGGCCCTTGGAAGACCTCCCCGGCTGCCTCCAATGGCCGGTTTGCAAGCACTCAATCCCGCTGTTCCCGCCAGCCGCGCACAATGCTCCCAAGCCCGGGAGAAAAGCGCTTCGGGGTGGTGCTCTCTCCCGGCCCTTGGAAGACCTCCCCGGCTGCCTCCAAAGGCTGGTTTCAAGAACTCCCTCCCGCTGACCAGCCAGCCGCACACAATGCTCCCAAGCCCGGGAGAAAAGCATTTTGGGGTGGTGCTCTCTCCGGGCCCTTGGAAGACCTCCCCGGCTGCCTACAAAGGCCGGTTTGCAAGCACTCATGTCCGCTGTTCCCGACAGCCGCGCACAATGCTCCCAATTCCGGGAGAAAAGTGCTTCGGGATGGTGCTCTCTCCGGGCCCTTGGAAGACCTCCCCGGCTGCCTCCAAAGGCCGTTTTGCCAGCACTCCCGCCCGCTGTTCCCGCCAGCCTCGCACAATGCTCCCAAGACCGGGAGAAAAGTGCTTCGGGATGGTGCTCTCTCCAGGCCCTTGGAAAACCTCCCAGGCTGTCCCCAAAGGCCGGTTTGCAAGCACTCCCACTCGCTGTTCCCGCCAGCCACGCACAATCCTCCAAAACCCCGGAGAAAAGCGCTTCGGGGTGGTGTTCTCTCCGTGCCCATGGAAGACCTCCCGGGGTGCCCCCAAAGGCCGGTTTGGAAGCACTCCCACTCGCTGTTCCCGCCATCCGCGCAAATGTTCCAAGATCGGGAGAAAAGCGCTTCTGGGTGGTGCTCTCTCCTGGCCCTTGGAAGACCTCCCCGGCTGCCTCCAAAGGCCGGTTTGCAAGGACTCCTTCCTGCTGTTCCCGCCAGCCACGCACAATGCTCCGAAGCACGGGAGAAAAGTGCTTCGGGGTGGTGCTCTCTCCGGGCCCTTGGAAGACGTCCCCGGCTGCCTCCAAAGGCCGGTTTGCAAGCACTCATGCCCGTTGTTCCCACCAGCCGCGCACAATGCTCCCAAGCCCGGGAGAAAAGCATTTTGGGGTGGTGATCAGTCCGGGCCCTTGGAAGACCTCCCGGGCTGCCTCCAAAGTCCTGTTTGCAAACACTCCCGCCCGCTGTTCACGCCAGGCTCGCACAATGCTCCCAAGCCTGGGAGAAAAGCGCTACGGGGTGTTGCTCTCTCCGGGCCCTTGCCCCTGAGCCTGGGGGCAAGGCAGGGGGAACACACTCCCAGGCCAAGGCAGAACCACATGCCCACGTCTGTTCCTGTTCCCTGCACCGGCAGAGAGCTCAGGGGAGCCAGAGTCTCTCAGGCAGGTGCTGGGCTGGCCGCCTGTGTGGGAAGGGGGAGAGCCGACCTAGGGGCAAGTTGGGCCTCTTGCTCTCCCTGCTGCCCTGAGGCTGCTGGGCCAAAGAGGTCTTGGGCATCCACCCCTTGCTGGTCCCTTCCCTCTGACGAGGCCCTCTGAGCTCCAGCACCTTGCAGTGTGGAGACAGCCCCTGCCAGCAACCTCCTCTCCAAGGAGGCCTCAACCGAGGCCTAGGCCCAGGGGAAAGGCACCAGCGGGGATGAGCCTGGGGAGGCGCCCGGGCATGTCTGGACCCAGTCCCCGCAGCCTGCCCCTTGGTGGGGAAGTACCCCCGGAGGCCAGGAAGGTCTGTGCAAGGCTGCCAGGGGCAGGGACAGCGCTGGGTCCTGCCCCTGGCCTGTGGGGCGTCTGAGCACAACCGGCACTCTCCCGCTGGAAGACCTCCCCGTCTGCCTCTAAAGGCCGGTTTGCAAGCGCTCCCGCCCACTGTTCCCAGCAGGCGGGCACAATGCTCCTAAGCCCGGGAGAAAAGCGCTTCAGGGTGGTTCTCTCTCTGGGACCTTGCCCCTGAGCCTGGGGGCAAGGCAGGGTGTCCACACTCCCAGGCCAAGGCAGAACCACATGCACACGTCTGATCTGCCCCCTGCACCGGCAGAGAGCTCGGGGGAGCCAGAGTCTGTCAGGCAGCTGCTGGGCTGGCCGCCAGTGTGGGAAGTGGCAGAGCCGACCTAGGGGCAAGTTGGGCCTCTTGCTCTCCCTGCTGCCCTAAGGCTGCTGGGCCAAAGAGGTCTTGGGCATCCAGCCCCTTGCTGGTCCCTTCCCTCTGACGAGGCCCTCGGAGCTCCAGCACCTTGCAGTGTGGAGACAGCCCCTGCCAGCAACCTCCTCTCCAGGGAGGCCTAAACCGAGGCCTAGGCCCAGGGGAAAGGCACCAGCGGGGATGAGCCTGGGGAGGCGCCCGGGCATGTCTGAACCCAGTCCCCGCAGCCTGCCCCTTGGTGGGGCAGTACCCCCGGAGGCCAGGAAGGTCTGAGAAAGGCTGGCCAGGGGCAGGGGACCTGCTGGGTCCTGCCCCTGGCCTGTGGGGCCTCTGAGCACAACCGGACCTCTCCCACTGGAAGACCTCCCCGGCTGCCTCCAAAGGCCGGTTTGCAAGCACTCCCGGCCACTGTTCCCACCAAGCGCGCACAATGCTCCCAAGCCCGGTAGAAAAGCGCTTCGGGGTGGTGCTCTCTCCGGGCCTTTGCCCCTGAGCCTGGGGGCCAGGCAGGGGGTCCACACTCCCAGGCCAAGGCAGAACCACATGCACACGTCTGTTCCTGCCCCCTGCACCGGCAGAGAGCTCGGGGGAGCCAGAGTCTGTCAGGCAGCTGCTGGGCTGGCCGCCTGTGTGGGAAGAGGCAGAGCCGACCTAGGGGCAAGTTGGGCCTCTTGCTCTCCCTGCTGCCCTGAGGCTGCTGGGCCAAAGAGGTCTTGGGCATCCAGCCCCTTGCTTGTCCCTTCCCTCTGACGAGGCCCTCTGAGCTCCAGCACCTTGCAGTGTGGAGACAGCCCCTGCCAGCAACCTCCTCTCCAAGGAGGACTCAACCGAGGCCTAGGACCAGGGGAAAGGCACCAGCGGGGATGAGCCTGGGGAGGCGCCCAGGCATGTCTGGACCCAGTCCCCGCAGCCTGCCCCTTGGTGGGGCAGTACCCCCGGAGGCCAGGAAGGTCTGGGCAAGGCTGGCCAGGGGCAGGGGCCCTGCTGGGTCCTGCCCCTGGCCTGTGGGGCCTCTGAGCACAACCGGCCCTCTCCCACTGGAAGACCTCCCCGGCTGCCTCCAAAGGCCGGTTTGCCAACACTCCCGCACGCTGTTCCCGCCAGGCACGCACAATGCTCCCAAGCCCGGGAGAAAAGCGTTTCGGGGTGTTGCTCTCTCCGGGCCCTTGCCCCTGAGCCTGGGGGCCAGGCAGTGGGTCCACACTCCCAGTCCAAGGCAGAACCACATGCACACGTCTGTTCCTGACCCCTGCACCGGCAGAGAGCTCGGGGGAGCCAGAGTCTGTCAGGCATCTGCTGGGCTGGCCGCCTGTGTGGGAAGGGGCAGAGCCGACCTAGGGGCAAGTTGGGCCTCTTGCTCTCCCTGCTGCCCTGAGGCTGCTGGGCCAAAGAGGTCTTGGGCATCCACCCCTTGCTGGTCCCTTCCCTCTGACGAGGCCCTCTGAGCTCCAGCACCTTGCAGTGTGGAGACAGCCCCTGCCAGCAACCTCCTCTCCAAGGAGGCCTCAACCGAGGCCTAGGATCAGGGGAAAGGCACTAGCGGGGATGAGCCTGGGGAGGCGCCCGGGCATGTCTGGACCCAGTCCCCGCAGCCTGCCCGTTGGTGGGGCAGTACCCCCGGAGGCCAGGAAGGTCTGTGCAAGGCTGGCCAGGGGCAGGGGCCCTGCTGGTTCCTGCCCCTGGCCTGTGGGGCCTCTGAGCACAACCGGCCCTCTCCCACTGGAAGACCTCCCCGGCTGCCTCCAAAGGCCAGTTTGCCAACACTCCCGCCCGCTGTTCCCGCCAGGCACGCACAATGCTCCCAAGCCCGGGAGAAAAGGGCTTCGGGTTGTCGCTCTCTCCGGGCCCTTGCCCCTGAGCCTGGGGTCCAGGCAGTGTGTCCACACTCCCAGACGAAGGCAGAACCACATGCACACGTCTGTTCCTGACCCCTGCACCGGCAGAGAGCTCGGGGGAACCAGAGTCTGTCAGGCAGCTGCTGGGTTGGCTGCCTGTGTGGGAAGGGGCAGAGCCGACCTAGGGGCAAGTTGGGCCTCTTCCTCTCCCTGCTGCCCTGAGGCTGCTGGGCTAAAGAGGTCTTGGGCATCCAGCCCCTTGCTGGTCCCTTCCCGCTGACGAGGCCCTCTGAGCTTCAGCACCTTGCAGTGTGGAGACAGCCCCTGCCAGCAACCTCCTCTCCAAGGAGGCCTCAACCGAGGCCTAGGCCCAGGGGAAAGGCACCAGCGGGGATGAGCCTGGGGAGGCGCCAGGCATGTCTGGACCCAGTCCCCGCAGCCTGACCCTTGGTGGGGTAGTACCCCCGGAGGCCAGGAAGGTCTGGGCAAGGCTGCCAGGGGCAGGGACACTGCTGGGTCCTGCCCCTGGCCTGTGGGGCGTCTGAGTACAACCGGCACTCTCCCGCTGGAAGACCTCCCCGTCTGCCTCCAAAGGCCGGTTTGCAAGCACTCCCGCCCGCTGTTCCCGCTAGGCACGCACAATGCTCCCAAGCCCGGGAGAAAAGCGCTTCGGGGTGGTGCTCTCTCCGGGCCCTTGCCCCTGAGCCTGGGGGCCAGGCAGGGGGAACACACTCCCAGGCCAAGGCAGAACGACATGCACACGTCTGTTCCTGCCCCCTACACTGGCAGAGAGCTCGGGGGAGCCAGAGACTGCCAGGCTGCTGCTGGGCTGGCTGCCTGTGTGGGAAGGGGCAGAGCCGACCTAGGGGCAAGTTGGGCCTCTTGCTCTCCCTGCTGCCCTGAGGCTGCTGGGTCAAAGAGGTCTTGGGCATCCAGCCCTTTGCTGGTCCCTTCCCTCTGACGAGGCCCTCTGAGCTCCAGCACCTTGCAGTGTGGAGACAGCCCCTGCCAGCAACCTCCTCTCCAAAGAGGTCTCAACCGAGGCCTACGCCCAGGGGAAATGCACCAGCGGGGATGATCCTGGGGAGGCGCACAGAAATGTCTGGACCCAGTCCCCGCAGCCTGCCCCTTGGTGGGGCAGTACCCCCGGAGGCCAGCAAGGTCTGGGTAAGGCTGGCCAGGGGCAGGGGCCCTGCTGGGTCCTGCCCCTGGCCTGTGGGTCCTCTGAGCACAACCGGCCCTCTCCCACTGGAAGACCTCCCCGGCTGCCTCCAAAGTCCTGTTTGCAAACACTCCCGCCCGCTGTTCACGCCAGGCTCGCACAATGCTCCCAAGCCCGGGAGAAAAGCGCATTGGGGTGGTGCTCTCTCCGAGCCCTTGCCCCTGAGCCTGGGCGCAAGGCAGGGGGAACACACTCCCAGACCAAGGCAGAACCACATGCACACGTCTGTTCCTGTCCCCTGCACCGGCAGAGAGCTCGGGGGAGCCAGAGTCTCTCAGGCAGGTGCTGGGCTGGCCGCCTGTGTGGGAAGGGGCAGAGCCGACCTAGGGGCAAGTTGGGCCTCTTGCTCTCCCTGCAGCCCTGAGGCTGCTGGGCCAAAGACGTCTTGGGCATCCAGCCCCTTACTGGTCCCTTCCCTCTGACGAGGCCCTCTGAGCTCCAGCACCTTGCAGTGTGGAGACAGCACCTGCCAGCAACCTCCTCTCCAAGGAAGCCTCAACCGAGGCCTAGGCCCAGGGAAAAGGCACCAGCGGGGTTGAGCCAGGGGAGGCGCCCGGGCATGTCTGGACCCTGTCCCCGCAGCCTGCCCCTTGGTGGGGCAGTACCCCCGGAGGCCAAGAAGGTCTGGGCAAGGCTGGCCAGGGGCAGGGGCCCTGCTGGGTCCTGCCCCTGGCCTGTGGGGCCTCTGAGCACAACCGGCCCTCTCCCACTGGAAGACCTCCCCGGCTGCCTCCAAAGGCCGGTTTGCAATCACTCCCGCCCACTGTTCCCGCCAGGCGCGCACAATGCTCCCAAGCCCGGGAGAAAAGCGCTTCGGGGTGGTGGTCTCTCCGGGCCCTTGCCCCTTAGCCTGGGGGCCAGGCAGGGGATCCAAGTCCCAGGCCAAGGCAGAACCACATGCACACGTCTGTTCCTGCCCCCTCCACCGGCAGAGAGCTGGGGGCAGCCAGAGTCTGTCAGGCAGCTGCTGGGCTGGCCGCCTGTGTGGGAAGGGGCAGAGCCGACCTAGGGGCAAGTTGGGCCTCTGCCTCTCCCTGCTGCCCTGAGGCTGCTGGGCCAAAGAGGTCTTGGGCATCCAGCCCCTTGCTGGTCCCTTCCCTCTGACGAGGCCCTCTGAGCTCCAGCACCTTGCAGTGTGGAGACAGCCCCTGCCAGCAACCTCCTCTCCAAGGAGGCCTCAACCGAGGCCTAGGCCCAGGGGAAAGGCACCAGCGGGGATGAGCCAGTGGAGGCGCACGGGCATGACTGGACCCAGTCCCCGCAGCCTGCCCCTTGGTGGGGCAGTACCCCCGGAGGCCAGGAAGGTCTGGGCAAGGCTGGCCAGGGGCAGCGGCCCTGCTGGGTCCTGCCCCTGGCCTGTGGAGCCTCTGAGCACAACCGGCCCTCTCTCACTGGAAGACCTCCCCGGCTGCCTCCAAAGGCCGGTTTGCCAACACTCCCGCCCGCTGTTACCGCCAGGCACGCACAATGCTCCCAAGCCTGGGAGAAAAGCGCTTCGGGGTGGTGCTCTCTCCGGGCCCTTGCCACTGAGCCTAGGGTCCAGGCAGTGGGTCCACACTCCCAGACCAAGGCAGAACCACATGCACACGTCTGTTCCTGACCCCTGCACCGGCAGAGAGCTCGGGGGAGCCAGAGTCTGTCAGGCCGCTGCTGGGTTGGCTGCCTGTGTTTGAAGGGGCAGAGCCGACCTAGGGGCAAGTTGGGCCTCTTCCTCTCCCTGCTGCCCTGAGGCTGCTGGGCCAAAGAGGTCTTGGGCATCCAGCCACTTGCTGGTCCCTTCCCGCTGACGAGGCCCTCTGAGCTCCAGCACCTTGCAGTGTGGAGACAGCCCCTGCCAGCAACCTCCTCTCCAAGGAGGCCTCAACCAAGGCCTACGCCCAGGGGAATGGCACCAGCGGGGATGATCCTGGGGAGGCGCACGGACATGTCTGGACCCAGTCCCCGCAGCCTGCCCTTTGGTGGGGCAGTACCCCCCGGAGGCCAGCAAGGTCTGGGCAAGGCTGGCCAGGGGCAGGGGCCCTGCTGGGTCCTGCCCCTGGCCTGTGGGGCCTCTGAGCACAACCGGCCCTCTCCCACTGGAAGACCTCCCCGGCTGCCTCCAAAGGCCGGTTTGCCAACACTCCCGCCCGCTGTTCCCGCCAGGCACGCACAATGCTCAAAAGCCTGGGAGAAAAGCGCTTCGGGGTGTTGCTCTCTCCGGGCCCTTGCCCCTGAGCGTGGGGGCCAGGCAGTGGGTCCACACTCCCAGACCAAGGCAGAACCACATGCACACGTCTGTTCCTGACCCCTGCACCGGCAGAGAGCTCGGGGGAGCCAGAGTCAGTCAGGCAGCTGCTGGGTTGGCTGCCTGTGTGGAAAGGGGAGAGCCGACCTAGGGGCAAGTTGGGCCTCTTCCTCTCCCTGCTGCCCTGAGGCTGCTGGGCCAAAGAGGTCTTGGGCATCCAGCCCCTTGCTGGTCCCTTCCCTCTGACGAGGCCCTCTGAGCTCCAGCACCTTGCAGTGTGGAGACAGCCCCTGCCAGCAACCTCCTCTCCAAGGAGGCCTAAACCGAGGCCTAGGCCCAGGGGAAAGGCACTAGCGGGGATAAGCCTGGGGAGGCGCCCGAGCATGTCTGGACCCAGTCCCCGCAGCCTGCCCCTTGGTGGGGTAGTACCCCCGGAGGCCAGGAAGGTCTGTGCAAGGCTGCCAGGGGCAGGGACACTGCTGGGTCCTGCCCCTGGCCTGTGGGGCGTCTGAGCACAACCGGCACTCTCCCGCTGGAAGACCTCCCCGTCTGCCTCTAAAGGCCGGTTTGCAAGCACTCCCGCACGCTGTTCCCGCCAGGCACGCACAATGCTCCCAAGCCCGGGAGAAAAGCGCTTCAGGGTGGTGCTCTCTCCGGGCCCTTGCCCCTGAGCCTGGGGGCCAGGCAGGGGGTCCACACTCCCAGGCCAAGGCAGAACCACATGCACACGTCTGTTCCTGCCCCCTGCACCGGCAGAGAGCTCGGGGGAGTCAGAGTCTGTCAGGCAGCTGCTGGGCTGGCCGCCTGTGTGGGAAGGGGCAGAGCCGACCTAGGGGCAAGTTGGGCCTCTTGCTCTCCCTGCTGCCCTGAGGCTGCTGGGCCAAAGACGTCTTGGGCATCCAGCCCCTTGCTTCTCCCTTCCCTCTGACGAGGCCCTCTGAGCTCCAGCACCTTGCAGTGTGGAGACAGCCCCTGCCAGCCACCTCCTCTCCAAGGAGGCCTCAACCGAGGCCTAGGATCAGGGGAAAGGCACTAGCGGGGATGAGCCTGGGGAGGCGCCCGGGCATGTCTGGACCCAGTCCCCGCAGCCTGCCCGTTGGTGGGGCAGTACCCCCGGAGGCCAGGAAGGTCTGTGCAAGGCTGGCCAGGGGCAGGGGCCCTGCTGGTTCCTGCCCCTGGCCTGTGGGGCCTCTGAGCACAACCGGCCCTCTCCCACTGGAAGACCTCCCCGGCTGCCTCCAAAGGCCAGTTTGCCAACACTCCCGCCCGCTGTTCCCGCCAGGCACGCACAATGCTCCCAAGCCCGGGAGAAAAGGGCTTCGGGTTGTCGCTCTCTCCGGGCCCTTGCCCCTGAGCCTGGGGTCCAGGCAGTGTGTCCACACTCCCAGACGAAGGCAGAACCACATGCACACGTCTGTTCCTGACCCCTGCACCGGCAGAGAGCTCGGGGGAACCAGAGTCTGTCAGGAAGCTGCTGGGTTGGCTGCCTGTGTGGGAAGGGGCAGAGCCGACCTAGGGGCAAGTTGGGCCTCTTCCTCTCCCTGCTGCCCTGAGGCTGCTGGGCCAAAGAGGTCTTGGGCATCCAGCCCCTTGCTGGTCCCTTCCCGCTGACGAGGCCCTCTGAGCTTCAGCACCTTGCAGTGTGGAGACAGCCCCTGCCAGCAACCTCCTCTCCAAGGAGGCCTCAACCGAGGCCTAGGCCCAGGGGAAAGGCACCAGCGGGGATGAGCCTGGGGAGGCGCCAGGCATGTCTGGACCCAGTCCCCGCAGCCTGACCCTTGGTGGGGTAGTACCCCCGGAGGCCAGGAAGGTCTGGGCAAGGCTGCCAGGGGCAGGGACACTGCTGGGTCCTGCCCCTGGCCTGTGGGGCGTCTGAGCACAACCGGCACTCTCCCGCTGGAAGACCTCCCCGTCTGCCTCCAAAGGCCGGTTTGCAAGCACTCCCGCCCGCTGTTCCCGCCAGGCACGCACAATGCTCCCAAGCCCGGGAGAAAAGCGCTTCGGGGTGGTGCTCTCTCCGGGCCCTTGCCCCTGAGCCTGGGGGCCAGGCAGGGGGAACACACTCCCAGGCCAAGGCAGAACGACATGCACACGTCTGTTCCTGCCCCCTACACCGGCAGAGAGCTCGGGGGAGCCAGAGACTGCCAGGCTGCTGCTGGGCTGGCTGCCTGTGTGGGAAGGGGCAGAGCCGACCTAGGGGCAAGTTGGGCCTCTTGCTCTCCCTGCTGCCCTGAGGCTGCTGGGTCAAAGAGGTCTTGGGCATCCAGCCCTTTGCTGGTCCCTTCCCTCTGACGAGGCCCTCTGAGCTCCAGCACCTTGCAGTGTGGAGACAGCCCCTGCCAGCAACCTCCTCTCCAAAGAGGTCTCAACCGAGGCCTACGCCCAGGGGAAAGGCACCAGCGGGGATGATCCTGGGGAGGCGCACAGAAATGTCTGGACCCAGTCCCCGCAGCCTGCCCCTTGGTGGGGCAGTACCCCCGGAGGCCAGCAAGGTCTGGGCAAGGCTGGCCAGGGGCAGGGGCCCTGCTGGGTCCTGCCCCTGGCCTGTGGGTCCTCTGAGCACAACCGGCCCTCTCCCACTGGAAGAACTCCCCGGCTGCCTCCAAAGTCCTGTTTGCAAACACTCCCGCCCGCTGTTCACGCCAGGCTCGCACAATGCTCCCAAGCCCGGGAGAAAAGCGCATTGGGGTGGTGCTCTCTCCGGGCCCTTGTCCCTGAGCCTGGGCGCAAGGCAGGGGGAACACACTCCCAGACCAAGGCAGAACCACATGCACACGTCTGTTCCTGTCCCCTGCACCGGCAGAGAGCTCGGGGGAGCCAGAGTCTCTCAGGCAGGTGCTGGGCTGGCCGCCTGTGTGGGAAGGGGCAGAGCCGACCTAGGGGCAAGTTGGGCCTCTTCCTCTCCCTGCTGCCCTGAGGCTGCTGGGCCAAAGAGGTCTTGGGCATCCAGCCCCTTGCTGGTCCCTTCCCGCTGACGAGGCCCTCTGAGCTCCAGCACTTTGTAGTGTAGAGACAGCCCCTGCCAGCAACCTCCTCTCCAAGGAGGCCTCAACCGAGGCCTAGGCCCAGGGGAAAGGCACCAGCGGGGATGAGCCTGGGGAGGCGCCCGGGCATGTCTGGACCCAGTCCCCGCAGCCTGCCCCTTGGTGGGGTAGTACCCCCGGAGGCCAGGAAGGTCTGGGCAAGGCTGCCAGGGGCAGGGACACTGCTGGGTCCTGCCCCTGGCCTGTGGGGCGTCTGAGCACAACCGGCACTCTCCCGCTGGAAGACCTCCCCGTCTGCCTCCAACGGCCGGTTTGCAAGCACTCCCGCCCGCTGTTCCCGCCAGGCACGCACAATGCTCCCAAGCCCGGGAGAAAAGCGCTTCGGGGTGGTGGTCTCTCCGGGCCCTTGCCCCTGAGCCTGGGGGCCAGGCAGGGGATCCAAGTCCCAGGCCAAGGCAGAACCACATGCACACGTCTGTTCCTGCCCCCTCCACCGGCAGAGAGCTGGGGGGAGCCAGAGTCTGTCAGGCAGCTGCTGGGCTGGCCGCCTCTGTGGGAAGGGGCAGAGCCGACCTAGGGGCAAGTTGGGCCTCTTCCTCTCCCTGCTGCCCTGAGGCTGCTGGGCCAAAGAGGTCTTGGGCATCCAGCCCCTTGCTGGTCCCTTCCCTCTGACGAGGCCCTCTGAGCTCCAGCACCTTGCAGTGTGGAGACAGCCCCTGCCAGCAACCTCCTCTCCAAGGAGGCCTCAACCGAGGCCTAGGCCCAGGGGAAAGGCACCAGCGGGGATGAGCCAGTGGAGGCGCACGGGCATGTCTGGACCCAGTCCCCGCAGCCTGCCCCTTGGTGGGGCAGTACCCCCGGAGGCCAGGAAGGTCTGGGCAAGGCTGGCCAGGGGCAGGGGCCCTGCTGGGTCCTGCCCCTGGCCTGTGGAGCCTCTGAGCACAACCGGCCCTCTCCCACTGGAAGACCTCCACGGCTGCCTCCAAAGGCCGGTTTGCCAACACTCCCGCCCGCTGTTCCCGCCAGGCACGCACAATGCTCCCAAGCCCGGGAGAAAAGCGCTTCGGGGTGGTGCTCTCTCCGGGCCCTTGCCCCTGAGCCTGGGGGCCAGGCAGTGGGTCCACACTCCCAGACCAAGGCAGAACCACATGCACACGTCTGTTCCTGACCCCTGCACCGGCAGAGAGCTCGGGGGAGCCAGAGTCAGTCAGGCATCTGCTGGGTTGGCTGCCTGTGTGGGAAGGGGGAGAGCCGACCTAGGGGCAAGTTGGGCCTCTTGCTCTCCCTGCTGCCCTGAGGCTGCTGGGCCAAAGAGGTCTTGGGCATCCACCCCTTGCTGGTCCCTTCCCTCTGACGAGGCCCTCTGAGCTCCAGCACCTTGCAGTGTGGAGACAGCCCCTGCCAGCAACCTCCTCTCCAAGGAGGCCTCAACCGAGGCCTAGGCCCAGGGGAAAGGCACCAGCGGGGATGAGCCTGGGGAGGCGCCCGGGCATGTCTGGACCCAGTCCCCGCAGCCTGCCCCTTGGTGGGGAAGTACCCCCGGAGGCCAGGAAGGTCTGTGCAAGGCTGCCAGGGGCAGGGACAGCGCTGGGTCCTGCCCCTGGCCTGTGGGGCGTCTGAGCACAACCGGCACTCTCCCGCTGGAAGACCTCCCCGTCTGCCTCTAAAGGCCGGTTTGCAAGCGCTCCCGCCCACTGTTCCCAGCAGGCGGGCACAATGCTCCTAAGCCCGGGAGAAAAGCGCTTCAGGGTGGTTCTCTCTCTGGGACCTTGCCCCTGAGCCTGGGGGCAAGGCAGGGTGTCCACACTCCCAGGCCAAGGCAGAACCACATGCACACGTCTGATCTGCCCCCTGCACCGGCAGAGAGCTCGGGGGAGCCAGAGTCTGTCAGGCAGCTGCTGGGCTGGCCGCCTGTGTGGGAAGTGGCAGAGCCGACCTAGGGGCAAGTTGGGCCTCTTGCTCTCCCTGCTGCCCTGAGGCTGCTGGGCCAAAGAGGTCTTGGGCATCCAGCCCCTTGCTGGTCCCTTCCCTCTGACGAGGCCCTCTGAGCTCCAGCACCTTGCAGTGTGGAGACAGACCCTGCCAGCAACCTCCTCTCCAAGGAGGCCTAAACCGAGGCCTAGGCCCAGGGGAAAGGCACCAGCGGGGATGAGCCTGGGGAGGCGCCCGGGCATGTCTGGACCCAGTCCCCGCAGCCTGCCCCTTGGTGGGGCAGTACCCCCGGAGGCCAGGAAGGTCTGGGAAAGGCTGGCCAGGGGCAGGGGCCCTGCTGGGTCCTGCCCCTGGCCTGTGGGGCCTCTGAGCACAACCGGCCCTCTCCCACTGGAAGACCTCCCCGTCTGCCTCCAAAGGCCGGTTTGCAAGCACTCCCGCCCGCTGTTCCCGGCAGGCAGGCACAATGCTCCCAAGCCCGGGAGAAAAGCGCTTCGGGGTGGAGCTCTCTCCGGGCCCTTGCCCCTGAGCCTGGGGGACAGGCAGGGGGAACACACTCCCAGGCCAAGGCAGAACGACAGGCACACGTCTGTTCCTGCCCCCTACACCGGCAGAGAGCTCGGGGGAGCCAGAGACTGCCAGGCTGCTGCTGGGCTGGCTGCCTGTGTGGGACGGGGCAGGGCCGACCTAGGGGCAAGTTGGGCCTCTTGCTCTCCCTGCTGCCCTGAGGCTGCTGGGCCACAGAGGTCTTGGGCATCCAGCCCTTTGCTGGTCCCTTCCTTCTGACGAGGCCCTCTGAGCTCCAGCACCTTGCAGTGTGGAGACAGCCCCTGCCAGCAACCTCCTCTCCAAAGAGGCCTAAACCGAGGCCTAGGCCCAGGGGAAAGGCACCAGCGGGGATGATCCTGGGGAGGCGAACGGACATGTCTGGACCCAGTCCCCGCAGCCTGCCCCTTGGTGGGGCAGTACCCCCGGAGGCCAGGAAGGTCTGGGCAAGGCTGGCCAGGGGCAGGGGCCCTGCTGGGTCCTGCCCCTGGCCTGTGGGGCCTCTGAGCACAACCGGCCCTCTCCCACTGGAAGACCTCCCCGGCTGCCTCCAAAGTCCTGTTTGCAAACACTCCCGCCCGCTGTTCACGCCAGGCTCGCACAATGCTCCCAAGCCCGGGAGAAAAGCGCTTTGGGGTGGTGCTCTCTCAGGGCCGTTGCCCCTGAGCCTGGGGGCAAGGCAGGGGGAACACACTCCCAGGCCAAGGCAGAACCAGATGCCCACGTCTGATCCTGTCCCCTGCACCGGCAGAGAGTTTGGGGGAGCCAGAGTCTGTCAGGCAGCTGCTGGGTTGGCCGCCTGTGTGGGAAGGCCAGAGCCGACCTAGGGGCAAGTTGGGCCTCTTCCTCTCCCTGCTGCCCTGAGGCTGCTGGGCCAAAGACGTCTTGGGCATCCAGCCCCTTACTGGTCCCTTCCCTCTGACGAGGCCCTCTGAGCTCCAGCACCTTGCAGTGTGGAGACAGCCCCTGCCAGCAACCTCCTCTCCAAGGAGGCCTCAACCGAGGCCTAGGCCCAGGGGAAAGGCACCAGCGGGGATGAGCCAGGGGAGGCGCCCGAGCATGTCTGGACCCAGTCCCCGCAGCCTGCCCCTTGGTGGGGCAGTACCCCCGGAGGCCAGCAAGGTCTGGGCAAGGCTGGCCAGGGGCAGGGGCCCTGCTGGGTCCTGCCCCTGGCATGTGGGGCCTCTGAGCACAACCGGCCCTCTCCCACTGGAAGACCTCCCCGGCTGCCTTCAAAGGCCGGTTTGCAAGCGCTCCCGGCCACTGTTACCAGCAGGCGGGCACAATGCTCCTAAGCCCGGAAGAAAAGCGCTTCAGGGTGGTGCTCTCTCTGGGCCCTTGCCCCTGAGCCTGGGGACAAGGCAGGGTGTCCACACTCCCCGGCCAAGGCAGAACCACATGCACACCTCTGATCTGCCCCCTGCACCGGCAGAGAGCTCGGGGGAGCCAGAGTCTGTCAGGCAGCTGCTGGGCTGGCCGCCTGTATGGGAAGTGGAAGAGCCGA
This sequence comes from Dama dama, assembly GCF_033118175.1. Lineage (NCBI taxonomy): Eukaryota > Metazoa > Chordata > Mammalia > Artiodactyla > Cervidae > Dama > Dama dama. The sequence goes on along the minus strand of NW_026870909.1, from coordinate 197,842 downwards.
CCTAGGGGCAAGTTGGGCCTCTTGCTCTCCCTGCTGCCCTGAGGCTGCTGGGCCAAAGAGGTCTTGGGCATCCAGCCCCTTGCTGGTCCCTTCCCTCTGACGAGGCCCTCTGAGCTCCAGCACCTTGCAGTGTGGAGACAGCCCCTGCCAGCAACCTCCTCTCCAAGGAGGCCTCAACCGAGGCCTAGGCCCAGGGGAAAGGCACCAGCGGGGATGAGACTGGGGGGCGCCCGGGCATGTCTGGACCCAGTCCCCGCAGCCTGCCCCTTGGTGGGGCAGTACCCCCGGAGGCCAGGAAGGTCTGGGCAAGGCTGGCCAGGGGCAGGGGACCTGCTGGGTCGTGCCCCTGGCCTGTGGGGCCTCTGAGCACAACCGGCCCTCTCCCACTGGAAGACCTCCCCGGCTGCCTCCAAAGGCCGGTTTGCAAGCACTCCCGCCCACTGTTCCCACCAAGCGCGCACAATGCTCCCAAGCCCGGGAGAAAAGCGCTTCGGGGTGGTGCTCTCTCCGGGCCCTTGCCCCTGAGCCTGGGGGCAAGGCAGGGTGTCCACACTCCCAGGCCAAGGCAGAACCACATGCACACGTCTGATCTGCCCCATGCACCGGCAGAGAGCTCGGGAGAGCCAGAGTCTGTCAGGCAGCTGCTGGGCTGGCCGCCTGTGTGGGAAGGGGCAGTACCGACCTAGGGGCAAGTTGGGCCTCTTGCTCTCCCCGCTGCCCTGAGGCTGCTGGGCCAAAGAGGTCTTGGGCATCCAGCCCCTTGCTGGTCCCTTCCCTCTGACGAGGCCCTCTGAGCTCCAGCACCTTGCAGTGTGGAGACAGCCCCTGCCAGCAACCTCCTCTCCAAGGAGGCCTAAACCGAGGCCTAGGCCCAGGGGAAAGGCACCAGCGGGGATGAGCCTGGGGAGGCGCCCGGGCATGTCTGGACCCAGTCCCCGCAGCCTGCCCCTTGGTGGGGCAGTACCCCCGGAGGCCAGAAAGGTCTGGGAAAGGCTGGGCAGGGGCAGGGGACCTGCTGGGTCCTGCCCCTGGCCTGTGGGGCCTCTGAGCACAACCGGCCCTCTCCCACTGGAAAACCTCCCCGGCTGCCTCCAAAGGCCGGTTTGCCAACACTCCCGCCCGCTGTTCCCGCCAGGCACGCACAATGCTCCCAAGCCCGGGAGAAAAGCGCTTCGGGGTGTTGCTCTCTCCGGGCCCTTGCCCCTGAGCCTGGGCGCAAGGCAGGGTGTCCACACTCCCAGGCCAAGGCAGAACCACATGCACACGTCTGTTCCTGACCCCTGTACCGGCAGAGAGCTCGGGGGAGCCAGAGTCTGTCAGGCAGCTGCTGGGCTTGCCGCCTGTGTGGGAAGGGGCAGAGCCGACCTAGGGGCAAGTTGGGCCTCTTGCTCTCCCTGCTGCCCTGAGGCTGCTGGGCCAAAGAGGTCTTGGGCATCCAGCCCCTTGCTGGTCCCTTCCCTCTGACGAGGCCCTCTGAGCTCAAGCACCTTGCAGTGTGGAGACAGCCCCTGCCAGCAACCTCCTCTCCAAGGAGGCCTCAACCGAGGCCTAGGACCAGGGGAAACGCACCAGCGGGGATGAGCCTGGGGAGGCGCCTGGGCATGTCTAGACCCAGTCCCCGCAGCCTGCCCCTTGGTGGGGCAGTACCCCCGGAGGCCAGGAAGGTTGGGCAAGGCTGCCAGGGGCAGGGACACTGCTGGGTCTTGCCGCTGGCCTGTGGGGCCTCTGAGCACAACCGGCACTCTCCCACTGGAAGACCTCCCCGTCTGCCTCCAAAGGCCGGTTTGCAAGCACTCCCGCCCGCTGTTCCCGCCAGGCACGCACAATGCTCCCAAGCCCGGGAGAAAAGCGCTTCGGGGTGGTGCTCTCACCGGGCCCTTGCCCCTGAGCCTGGGGGCCAGGCAGGGGGAACACACTCCCAGGCCAAGGCAGAACGACATGCACACGTCTGTTCCTGCCCCCTACACTGGCAGAGAGCTCGGGGGAGCCAGAGACTCCCAGGCTGCTGCTGGGCTGGCTGCCTGTGTGGGACGGGGCAGAGTCCACCTAGGGGCAAGTTGGGCCTCTTGCTCTCCCTGCTGCCCTGAGGCTGCTGGGTCAAAGAGGTCTTGGGCATCCAGCCCTTTGCTGGTCCCTTCCCTCTGACGAGGCCCTCTGAGCTCCAGCACCTTGCAGTGTGGAGACAGCCCCTGCCAGCAACCTCCTCTCCAAGGAGGCCTAAACCGAGGCCTAGGCCCAGGGGAAAGGCACCAGCGGGGATGAGCCTGGGGAGGCGCCCGGGCATGTCTGGACCCAGTCCCCGCAGCCTGCCCCTTGGTGGGGAAGTACCCCCGGAGGCCAGGAAGGTCTGTGCAAGGCTGCCAGGGGCAGGGACAGCGCTGGGTCCTGCCCCTGGCCTGTGGGGCGTCTGAGCACAACCGGCACTCTCCCGCTGGAAGACCTCCCCGTCTGCCTCTAAAGGCCGGTTTGCAAGCATTCCCGCCCACTGTTCCCAGCAGGCGGGCACAATGCTCCTAAGCCCGGGAGAAAAGCGCTTCGGGGTGGTGCTCTCTCCGGGCCCTTGCCCCTGAGCCTGGGGGCCAGGCAGGGGGTCCACACTCCCAGGCCAAGGCAGAACCACATGCACACCTCTGATCTGCCCCCTGCACCGGCAGAGAGCTCGGGGGAGCCAGAGTCTGTCAGGCAGCTTCTGGGCTGGCCGCCTGTATGGGAAGTGGAAGAGCCGACCTAGGGGCAAGTTGGGCCTCTTGCTCTCCCTGCTGGCCTGAGGCTGCTGGGCCAAAGAGGTCTTGGGCATCCAGCCCCTTGCTGGTCCCTTCCCTCTGACGAGGCCCTCTGAGCTCCAGCACCTTGCAGTGTGGAGATAGCCCCTGCCAGCAACCTCCTCTCCAAGGAGGCCTCAACCGAGGCCTAGGCACAGGGGAAAGGCACCAGCGGGGATGAGCCTGGGGAGGCGCCCGGGCATGTCTGGACCCAGTCCCCGCAGCCTGCCCCTTGGTGGGGTAGTACCCCCGGAGGCCAGGAAGGTCTGGGCAAGGCTGGCCAGGGGCACGGGACCTGCTGGGTCCTGCCCCTGGCCTGTGGGGCCTCTGAGCACAACCGGCCCTCTCCCACTGGAAGACCTCCCCGGCTGCCTCCAAAGGCCGGTTTGCAAGCACTCCCGCCCACTGTTCCCAGCAGGCGTGCACAATGCTACCAAGCCCGGGAGAAAAGCGCTTCAGGGTGGTGCTCTCTCCGGGCCCTTGCCCCTGAGCCTGGGGGCAAGGCAGGATGTCCACACTCCCAGGCCAAGGCAGAACCACATGCACACGTCTGATCTGCCCCATGCACCGGCAGAGAGCTCGGGGGAGCCAGAGTCTGTCAGGCAGCTGCTGGGCTGGCCGCCTGTGTGGGAAGGGGCAGTACCGACCTAGGGGCAAGTTGGGCCTCTTGCTCTCCCCGCTGCCCTGAGGCTGCTTGGCCAAAGAGGTCTTGGGCATCCAGCCCCTTGCTGGTCCCTTCCCTCTGACGAGGCCCTCTGAGCTCCAGCACCTTGCAGTGTGGAGACAGCCCCTGCCAGCAACCTCCTCTCCAAGGAGGCCTAAACCGAGGCCTAGGCCCAGGGGAAAGGCACCAGCGGGGATGAGCCTGGGGAGGCGCCCGGGCATGTCTGGACCCAGTCCCCGCAGCCTGCCCCTTGGTGGGGCAGTACCCCCGGAGGCCAGAAAGGTCTGGGAAAGGCTGGCCAGGGGCAGGGGACCTGCTGGGTCCAGCCCCTGGCCTGTGGGGCCTCTGAGCCCAACCGGCCCTCTCCCACTGGAAAACCTCCCCGGCTGCCGCAAAAGGCCGGTTTGCCAACACTCCCGCCCGCTGTTCCCGCCAGGCACGCACAATGCTCCCAAGCCCGGGAGAAAAGCGCTTCGGGGTGTTGCTCTCTCCGGGCCCTTGCCCCTGAGCCTGGGCGCAAGGCAGGGTGTCCACACTCCCAGGCCAAGGCAGAACCACATGCACACGTCTGTTCCTGACCCCTGTACCGGCAGAGAGCTCGGGGGAGCCAGAGTCTGTCAGGCAGCTGCTGGGCTGGCCGCCTGTGTGGGAAGGGGCAGAGCCGACCTAGGGGCAAGTTGGGCCTCTTGCTCTCCCTGCTGCCCTGAGGCTGCTGGGCCAAAGAGGTCTTGGGCATCCAGCCCCTTGCTGGTCCCTTCCCTCTGACGAGGCCCTCTGAGCTCAAGCACCTTGCAGTGTGGAGACAGCCCCTGCCAGAAACCTCCTCTCCAAGGAGGCCTCAACCGAGGCCTAGGACCAGGGGAAAGGCACCAGCGGGGATGAGCCTGGGGAGGCGCCCGGGCATGTCTAGACCCAGTCCCCGCAGCCTGCACCTTGGTGGGGCAGTACCCCCGGAGGCCAGGAAGGTCTGGGCAAGGCTGCCAGGGGCAGGGACACTGCTGGGTCTTGCCGCTGGCCTGTGGGGCCTCTGAGCACAACCGGCACTCTCCCGCTGGAAGACCTCCCCGGCTGCCTCCAAAGGCCGGTTTGCAAGCACTCCCGCCCGCTGTTCCCGCCAGGCACGCACAATGCTCCCAAGCCCTGGAGAAAAGCGCTTCTGGGTGGTGCTCTCACCGGGCCCTTGCCCCTGAGCCTGGGGGCCAGGCAGGGGGAACACACTCCCAGGCCAAGGCAGAACGACATGCACACGTCTGTTCCTGCCCCCTACACCGGCAGAGAGCTCGGGGGAGCCAAAGACTGCCAGGCTGCTGCTGGGCTGGCTGCCTGTGTGGGACGGGGCAGAGCCCACCTAGGGGCAAGTTGGGCCTCTTGCTCTCCCTGCTGCCCTGAGGCTGCTGGGTCAAAGAAGTCTTGGGCATCCAGCCCTTTGCTGGTCCCTTCCCTCTGACGAGGCCCTCTGAGCTCCAGCACCTTGCAGTGTGGAGACAGCCCCTGCCAGCAACCTCCTCTCCAAGGAGGCCTCAACCGAGGCCTAGGCCCAGGGGAAAGGCACCAGCGGGGATGAGCCAATGGAGGCGCCCGGGCATGTCTGGACCCAGTCCCCGCAGCCTGCCCCTTGGTGGGGCAGTACCCCCGGAGACCAGGAAGGTCTGGGCAAGGCTGGCCAGGGGCAGGGGCCCTGCTGCGTCCTGCCCCTGGCCTGTGGGGCCTCTGAGCACAACCGGCCCTCTCCCACTGGAAGACCTCCCCGGCTGCCTCCAAAGGCCGGTTTGCAAGCACTCCCTCCCACTGTTCCCACCAAGCACGCACAATGCTCCCAAGCCCGGGAGAAAAGAGCTTCGGGGTGGTGCTCTCTCCGGGCCCTTGCCCCTGAGCCTGGGGGCCAGGCACGGTGTCCACACTCCCAGGCCAAGGCAGAACCACATGCACACGTCTGTTCCTGCCCCCTGCACTGGCAGAGAGCTCGGGGGAGCCAGAGTCTGTCAGGCAGCTGCTGGGCTGGCTGCCTGTGTGGGAAGGGGCAGAGCCGACCTAGGGGCAAGTTGGGCCTCTTGCTCTCCCTGCTGCCCTGAGGCTACTGGGCCAAAGAGGTCTTGGGCATCCAGCCCCTTGCTTGTCCCTTCCCTCTGACGAGGCCCTCTGAGCTCCAGCACTTTGCAGTGTGGAGAAAGCCCCTGCCAGCAACCTCCTCTCCAAGGAGGCCTCAACCGAGGCCTAGGCCCAGGGGAAAGACACCAGCGGGGATGAGCCTGGGGAGGCGCCCGGGCATGTCTGGACCCAGTCCCCGCAGCCTGCCCCTTGGTGAGACAGTACCCCCGGAGGCCAGGAAGGTCTGGGAAAGGCTGACCAGGGGCAGGGGCCCTGCTGGGTCCTGCCCCTGGCCTGTAGGACCTCTGAGCACAACCAGCCCTCTCCCGCTGGAAGACCTCCCCAGCTGCCTCCAAAGGCCAGTTTGCCAACACTCCTGCCCGCTGTTCCCGCCAGGCACGCACAATGCTCCCAAGCCCGGGAGAAAAGCGCTTCGGGGTGGTGCTCTCTCCGGGCCCTTGCCCCTGAGCCTGTGGGCAAGGCAGGGTGAACACACTCCCAGACCAAGGCAGAACCACATGCACACGTCTGTTCCTGTCCCCTGCACCGGCAGAGAGCTCGGGGGAGCCAGAGTCTCTCAGGCAGGTGCTGGGCTGGCCGCCTGTGTGGGAATGGGCAGAGCCGACCTAGGGGCAAGTTGGGCCTCTTGCTCTGCCTGCAGCCCTGAAGCTGCTGGGCCAAAGACGTCTTGGGCATCCAGCCCCTTACTTTCCCTTCCCTCTGACGAGGCCCTCTGAGCTCCAGCACCTTGCAGTGTGGAGACAGCACCTGCCAGCAATCTCCTCTCCAAGGAGGCCTCAACCGAGGCCTAGGCCCAGGGGAAAGGCACCAGCGGGGTTGAGCCTGGGGAGGCGCCCGGGCATGTCTGGACCCTGTCCCTGCAGCCTGCCCCTTGGTGGGGCAGTACCGCCGGAGGCCAGGAAGGTCTGGGCAAGGCTGGCCAGGGGCAGGGGCCCTGCTGGGTCCTGCCCCTGGCCTGTGGGGCCTCTGAGCACAACCGGCCCTCTCCCACTGGAAGACCTCCCCGGCTGCCTCCAAAGGCCGGTTTGCAAGCACTCCCGCCCACTGTTCCCGCCAGGCGCGCACAATGCTCCCAAGCCCGGGAGAAAAGCGCTTCGGGGTGGTGGTCTCTCCGGGCCCTTGCCCCGGAGCCTGGGGGCCAGGCAGGGGATCCACAGTCCCAGGCGAAAGCAGAACCACATGCACACGTCTGTTCCTGCTCCCTCCACCGGCAGAGAGCTGGGGGGAGCCAGAGTCTGTCAGGCAGCTGCTGGGCTGGCCGCCTGTGCGGGAAGGGGAAGAGCCGACCTAGGGGCAAGTTGGGCCTCTTGCTCTCCCTGCTGCCCTGAGGCTGCTGGGTCAAAGAGGTCTTGGGCATCCAGCCCTTTGCTGGTCCCTTCCCTCTGACGAGGCCCTCTGAGCTCCAGCACCTTGCAGTGTGGAGACAGCCTCTGCCAGCAACCTCCTCTCCAAAGAGCCCTCAACCGAGGCCTACGCCCAGGGGAAAGGCACCAGCGTGGATGATCCTGGGGAGGCGCCCGAGCATGTCTGGACCCAGTCCCCGCAGCCTGCCCCTTGGTGGGGCAGTACCCCCGGAGGCCAGGAAGGTCTGGGCAAGGCTGGCCAGGGGCAGGGGCCCTGCTGCGTCCTGCCCCTGGCCTGTGGGGCCTCTGAGCACAACCGGCCCTCTCCCACTGGAAGACCTCCCCGGCTGCCTCCAAAGGCCGGTTTGCCAGCGCTCCCGCCCACTGTTCCCAGCAGGCGTGCCCAATGCTCCCAAGCCCGGGAGAAAAGCGCTTCAGGGTGGTGCTCTCTCCGGGCCCTTGCCCCTGAACCTGGGGGCAATGCAGGGGGAACACACTCCCAGGCCAAGTCAGAACAACATGCACACGTCTGATCTGCCCCCTGCACCGGCAGAGAGCTCGGGGGAGCCAGAGTCTGTCAGGCAGCTGCTGGGCTGGCCGCCTGTGTGGGAAGGGGCAGAGCCGACCTAGGTGTAAGTTGGGCCTCTTGCTCTCCCTGTTGCCCTGAGGGTGCTGGGCCAAAGAGGTCTTGGGCATCCAGCCCCTTGCTGGTCCCTTCCCTCTGACGAGGCCCTCTGAGCTCCAGCACCTTGCAGTGTGGAGACAGCCCCTGCTAGCAACCTCCTCTCCAAGGAGGCCTAAACTGCGGCCTAGGCCCCGGGGAAAGGCACCAGCGGGGATGAGCCTGGGGAGGCGCCCGGGCATGTCTGGACCCAGTCCCCGCAACCTGCCCCTTGGTGGGGCAGTACCCCCGGAGGCCAGGAAGGTCTGGGAAACGCTGGCCAGGGGCAGGGGCCCTGCTGGGTCCTGCCCCTGGCCTGTGGGGCGTCTGAGCACAACCGGCACTCTCCCGCTGGAAGACCTCCCCGGCTGCCTCCAAAGGCCGGTTTGCAAGCACTCAATCCCGCTGTTCCCGCCAGCCGCGCACAATGTTCCCAAGCTCCGGAGAAAAGCGCTTCGGGGTGGTGCTGTCTCCCGGCCCTTGGAAGACCTCGCCGGCTGCCTCCAAAGGCTGGTTTTCAAGAACTCCCTCCCGCTGACCCGCCAGCCGCACACAATGCTCCCAAGCCCGGGAGAAAAGCATTTTGGGGTGGTTTTCTCTCCGGGCCCTTGGAAGACCTCCCCGGCTGCCTCGAAAGGCCGGTTTGCAAGCACTCATGTCCACTGTTCCCGACAGCCGCGCACAATGCTCCCAATTCCGGGAGAAAAGTGCTTCGGGATGGTGCTCTCTCAGGGCTCTTGGAAGACCTCCCAAGCTGCCTCCAAAGGCCGGTTTGCAAGCACTCCCGCCCGCTGTTCCCGCCAGCCTAGCACAATGCTCCCAAGCCCGGGAGAAAAGCGCTTCGGGGTGGTGTTCTCTCCGTGCCAATGGAGGACCTCCCTGGCTGCCCCCAAAGGCCGGTTTGCAAGCACTCCCATTCGCTGTTCCCGCCAGACACGCACAATCCTCCAAAACCCCGGAGAAAAGCGCTTCGGGGTGGTGTTCTCTCCGTGCCCATGGAAGACCTCCCGGGGTGCCCCCAAAGGCCGGTTTGGAAGCACTCCCACTCGCTGTTCCCGTCATCCGCGCAAATGTTCCAAGCCCGGGAGAAAAGCGCTTCTGGGTGGTGCTCTCTCCTGGACCTTGGAAGACCTCCCCGGCTGCCTCCAAAGGCCGGTTTGCAAGCACTCCCGCCCGCTGTTCCCACCAGCCACGCACAATGCTCCCAAGCCCGGGAGAAAAGCATTTTGGGGTGGTGCTCACACCGGGCCCTGGAAGACCTCCCCGGCTGCCTCCAAAGGACGGTTTTCAAGCACTCCTGCCTGCTGTTCCCGCCACCCGCGCACAATGCTCCCAAGCCCTGGAGAAAAGCACTTCGGGGTGGTGCTCTCTACAGGCCCTTGGAAGACCTCCCCGGCTGCCTCCAAAGGCCGGTTTGCAAGGACTCCTTCCTGCTGTTCCCACCAGCCACGCACAATGCTCCCAAGCCCGGGAGAAAAGCATTTTGGGGTGGTGCTGTCTACAGGCCCTTGGAAGACCTCCCCAGCTGCCTCCAATGGCCAGTTTGCAAGCACTCATGCCCGCTGTTCCCACCAGCCGCGCACAATGCTCCCAAGCCCGGGAGAAAAGCTTTTTGGGGTGGTGCTCACACCGGGCCCTGGAAGACCTCCCCGGCTGCCTGCAAAGGCCGGTTTTCAAGCACTCCTGCCTGCTGTTCCCGCCACCCGCGCACAATACTCCCAAGCCCGGGAGAAAAGCGCTTCGGGGTGGTGCTCTCTACAGGCCCTTGGAAGACCTCCCCGGCTGCCTCCAAAGGCCGGTTTGCAAGGACTCCTTCCTGCTGTTCCCACCAGCCACGCACAATGCTCCCAAGCCCGGGAGAAAAGCATTTTGGGGTGGTGCTGTCTACAGGCCCTTGGAAGACCTCCCCAGCTGCCTCCAATGGCCAGTTTGCAAGCACTCATGCCCGCTGTTCCCACCAGCCGCGCACAATGCTCCCAAGCCCGGGAGAAAAGCTTTTTGGGGTGGTGCTCACACCGGGCCCTGGAAGACCTCCCCGGCTTCCTGCAAAGGCCGGTTTTCAAGCACTCCTGCCTGCTGTTCCCGCCACCCGCGCACAATACTCCCAAGCCCGGGAGAAAAGCGCTTCGGGGTGGTGCTCTCTACAGGCCCTTGGAAGACCTCCCCCGCTGCCTCCAAAGGCCGGTTTGCAAGGACTCCTTCCTGCTGTTCCCGCCAGCCACGCACAATGCTCCCAAGCACGGGAGAAAAGTGCTTCGGGGTGGTGCTCTCTCTGGGCCCTTGGAAGACCTCCCCGGCTGCCTCCAAAGGCTGGTTTTCAAGAACTCCCTCCCGCTGTCCCGCCAGCCGCACACAATGCTCCCAAGCCCGGGAGAAAAGCACTTCGGGGTGGTGCTCTCTACAGGCCCTTGGAAAACCTCCCCGGCTGCCTCCAAAGTCCGGTTTGCCAACACTCCCGCCCGCAGTTCCCGCCAGGCACGCACAATGCTCCCAATTCCGGGAGAAAAGTGCTTCGGGATGGTGCTCTCTCCGGGCTCTTGGAAGACCTCCCAAGCTGCCTCCAAAGGCCAGTTGGCAAGCACTCCCGCCCGCTGTTCCCGCCAGCCTAGCACAATGCTCCCAAGCCCGGGAGAAAAGCGCTTCGGGGTGGTGTTCTCTCCGTGCCATTGGAGGACCTCCCTGGCTGCCCCCAAAGGCCGGTTTGCAAGCACTCCCACTCGCTGTTCCCGCCAGACACGCACAATCCTCCAAAACCCCGGAGAAAAGCGCTTCGGGGTGGTGTTCTCTCCGTGCCCATGGAAGACCTCCCGGGGTGCCCCCAAAGGCCGGTTTGGAAGCACTCCCACTCGCTGTTCCCGTCATCCGCGCAAATGTTCCAAGCCCGGGAGAAAAGCGCTTCTGGGTGGTGCTCTCTCCTGGCCCTTGGAAGACCTCCCCGGCTGCCTCCAAAGGCCGGTTTGCAAGCACTCCCGCCCGCTGTTCCCACCAGCCACGCACAATGCTCCCAAGCCAGGGAGAAAAGCATTTTGGGGTGGTGCTCACACCGGGCCCTGGAAGACGTCCCCGGCTGCCTCCAAAGGACGGTTTTCAAGCACTCCTGCCTGCTGTTCCCGCCACCCGCGCACAATGCTCCCAAGCCCGGGAGAAAAGCACTTCGGGGTGGTGCTCTCTACAGGCCCTTGGAAGACCTCCCCGGCTGCCTCCAAAGGCCGGTTTGCAAGGACTCCTTCCTGCTGTTCCCACCAGCCACGCACAATGCTCCCAAGCCCGGGAGAAAAGCATTTTGGGGTGGTGCTCTCTACAGGCCCTTGGAAGACCTCCCCAGCTGCCTCCAATGGCCAGTTTGCAAGCACTCATGCCCGCTGGTTCCCACCAGCCGCGCACAATGCTCCCAAGCCCGGGAGAAAAGCTTTTTGGGGTGGTGCTCACACCGGGCCCTGGAAGACCTCCCCGGCTGCCTGCAAAGGCCGGTTTTCAAGCACTCCTGCCTGCTGTTCCCGCCACCCGCGCACAATACTCCCAAGCCCGGGAGAAAAGCGCTTCGGGGTGGTGCTCTCTACAGGCCCTTGGAAGACCTCCCCAGCTGCCTCCAAAGGCCGGTTTGCAAGGACTACTTCCTGCTGTTCCCACCAGCCACGCACAATGCTCCCAAGCCCGGGAGAAAAGCATTTTGGGGTGGTGCTCTCTACAGGCCCTTGGAAGACCTCCCCAGCTGCCTCCAATGGCCAGGTTGCAAGCACTCATGCCCGCTGTTCCCACCAGGCGCGCACAATGCTCCCAAGCCCGGGAGAAAAGCTTTTTGGGGTGGTGCTCACACCGGGCCCTGGAAGACCTCCCCGGCTTCCTGCAAAGGCCGGTTTTCAAGCACTCCTGCCTGCTGTTCCCGCCACCCGCGCACAATACTCCCAAGCCCGGGAGAAAAGCGCTTCGGGGTGGTGCTCTCTACAGGCCCTTGGAAGACCTCCCCCGCTGCCTCCAAAGGCCGGTTTGCAAGGACTCCTTCCTGCTGTTCCCTCCAGCCACGCACAATGCTCCCAAGCACGGGAGAAAAGTGCTTCGGGGTGGTGCTCTCTCTGGGCCCTTGGAAGACCTCCCCGGCTGCCTCCAAAGGCTGGTTTTCAAGAACTCCCTCCCGCTGTCCCGCCAGCCGCACACAATGCTCCCAAGCCCGGGAGAAAAGCACTTCGGGGTGGTGCTCTCTACAGGCCCTTGGAAAACCTCCCCGGCTGCCTCCAAAGGCCGGTTTGCCAACACTCCCGCCCGCTGTTCCCGCCAGGCACGCACAATGCTCCCAAGCCCGGGAGAAAAGCGCTTCGGGGTGTTGCTCTCTCCGGGCCCTTGCCCCTGAGCCTGGGGGCCAGGCAGGGGGAACACACTCCCAGGCCAAGGCAGAACCACATGCCCACGTCTGTTCCTGTCCCCTGCACCGGCAGAGAGCTTGGGGGAGCCAGAGTCTGTCAGGCAGCTGCTGGGTTGGCCGCCTGTGTGGGAAGGGGCAGAGCCGCCCTAGGGGCAAGTTGGGCCTCTTGCTCTCCCTGCTGCCCTGAGGCTGCTGGGCGAAAGAGGTCTTGGGCATTCAGCCCCTCACTGGTCCCTTCCCTCTGACGAGGCCCTCTGAGCTCCAGCACCTTACAGTTTGGAGACAGCCCCTGCCAGCAACCTCCTCTCCAAGGAGGCGTCAACCGAGGCCTAGGCCCAGGGGAAAGGCACCAGCGGGGATGAGCCAGGGGAGGCGCCCGAGCATGTCTGGACCCAGTCCCCGCAGCCTGCCCCTTGGTGGGGCAGTACCCCCGGAGGCCAGGAAGGTCTGGGCAAGGCTGGCCAGGGGCAGGGGCCCTGCTGGGTCCTGCCCCTGGCCTGTGGGGCCTCTGAGCACAACCGGCCCTCTCCCACTGAAAGACTTCCCCGGCTGCTTCCAAAGGAAGGTTTGCAAGCGCTACCGCCCACTGTTCCCAGCAGGCGTGCACAATGCTCCTAAGCCCGGGAGAAAAGCGCTTCAGGGTGGTGCTCTCTCTGGGCCCTTGCCCCTGAGCCTGGGGGCAAGGCAGGGTGTCCACACTCCCAGGCCAAGGCAGAACCACATGCACACGTCTGATCTGCCCCCTGCACCGGCAGAGAGCTCGGGGGAGCCAGAGTCTGTCAGGCAGCTGCTGGGCTGGCCGCCTGTGTGGGAAGTGGCAGAGCCGACCTAGGGGCAAGTTGGGCCTCTTGCTCTCCCTGCTGCCCTGAGGCTGCTGGGCCAAAGAGGTCTTGGGCATCCAGCCCCTTGCTGGTCCCTTCCCTCTGACGAGGCCCTCTGAGCTCCAGCACCTTGCAGTGTGGAGACAGCCCCTGCCAGCAACCTCCTCTCCAAGGAGGCCTAAACTGAGGCCTAGACCCAGGGGAAAGGCACCAGCGGGGATGAGCCTGGGGAGACGCCCGGGCATGTCCGGACCCTGTCCCCGTAGCCTGCCCCTTGGTGGGGCAGTACCCCCGGAGGCCAGGAAGGTCTGGGTAGGCTGGCCAGGGGCAGGGGACCTGCTGGGTCCTGCCCCTGGCCTGTGGGGCCTCTGAGCACAACCGGCCCTCTCCCACTGGAAGACCTCCCCGGCTGCCTCTAAAGGCCGGTTTGCAAGCACTCCCACCCACTGTTCCCACCAAGGGCGCAGAACGCTCCCAAGCCCGGGAGAAAAGCGCTTCGGGGTGGTGCTCTCTCCGGGCCCTTTCCCGTGAGCCTGGGGGCCAGGCAGGGGGTCCACACTCCCAGGCCAAGGCAGAACCACATGCACACGTCTGTTCCTGCCCCCTGCACCGGCAGAGAGCTCGGGGGAGCCAGAGTCTGTCAGGCAGCTGCTGGGCTCGCCGCCTGTGTGGTAAGGGGCAGAGCCGACCTAGGGGCAAGTTGGGCCTCTTGCTCTCCGTGCTGCCCTGAGGCTGCTGGGCCAAAGAGGTCTTGGGCATCCAGCCCCTTGCTGGTCCCTTCCCTCTGACGAGGCCCTCTGAGCTCCAGCACCTTGCAGTGTGGAGACAGCCCCTGCCAGCAACCTCCTCTCCAAGGAGGCCTCAACCGAGTCATAGGACCAGGGGAAAGCCACCAGCGGGGATGAGCATGGGGAGGCGCCCGGGCATGTCTGGACCCAGTCCCCGCAGCCTGCCCCTTGGTCGGGCTGTAACCCCGGAGGCAGGAAGGTCTGGGCAAGGCTGGCCAGGGGCAGGGGCCCTGCTGGGTCCTGCCCCTGGCCTGTGGGGCCTCTGAGCACAACCGGCCCTCTCCCACTGGAAGACCTCCGCGGCTGCTTCCAAAGGCCGGTTTGCCAACACTCCCGCCCGCTGTTCCCGCCAGGCACGCACAATTCTCCCAAGCCCAGGAGAAAAGCGCTTCGGGGTGTTGCTCTCTCCGGGCTCTTGCCCCTGAGCGTGGGGGCCAGGTAGTGGGTCCACACTCCCAGACCAAGGCAGAAACACATGCACACATCTGTTCCTGACCCCTGCACCGGCAGAGAGCTCGGGGGAGCCAGAGTCTGTCAGGCAGCTGCTGGGCTGGCCGCCTGTGTGAGAAGGGGCAGAGCCGACCTAGGGGCAAGTTGGGCCTCTTCCTCTCCCTGCTGCCCTGAGGCTGCTGGGCCAAAGAGGTCTTGGGCATCCAGCCCCTTGGTGGTCCCTTCCCTCTGACGAGGCCCTCTGAGCTCCAGCACCTTGCAGTGTGGAGACAGCCCCTGCCAGCAACCTCCTCTCCAAGGAGGCCTCAACCGAGGCCTAGGCCCAGGGGAAAGGCACCAGCGGGGATGAGCCTGGGGAGGCGCCCGGGCATGTCTGGACCCAGTCCCCGCAGCCTGCCCCTTGGTGGGGCAGTACCCCCGGAGGCCAGGAAGGTCTGGGAAAGCCTGGCCAGGGGCAGGGGACCTGCTGGGTCCTGCCCCTGGCCTGTGGGGCCTCTGAGCACATCCGGCCCTCTCCCGCTGGAAGACCTCCCCGGCTGCCTCCAAAGTCCGGGTTGCCAACACTCCCGCCCGCTGTTCCCGCCAGGCACGCACAATGCTCACAAGCCCGGGAGAAAAGCGCTTCGGGGTGGTGCTCTCTCCGGGCCCTTGCCCCTGAGCCTGGGGGCCAGGCAGGCGGAACACACTCCCAGGCCAAGGCAGAACGACATGCACACGTCTGTTCCTGCCCCCTACACCGGCAGAGAGCTCCGGGGAGCGAGAGACAGCCAGGCTGCTGCTGAGCTGGCTGCCTGTGTGGGACGGGGCAGAGCCGACCTAGGGGCAAGTTGGGCCTCTTGCTCTCCCTGCTGACCTGAGACCGCTGGGTCAAAGAGGTCTTGGGCATCCAGCCCTTTGCTGGTCCCTTCCCTCTGACGAAGCCCTCTGAGCTCCAGCACCTTGCAGTGTGGAGACAGCCCCTGCCAGCAACCTCCTCTCCAAGGAGGCCTCAACCGAGGCCTAGGCCCAGGGGAAAGGCACCAGCGGGGATGAGCCAGGGGAGGCGCCCGAGCATGTCTGGACCCAGCTCCGCAGCCTGCCCGTTGGTGGGGCAGTACCCCCGGAGGCCAGGAAGGTCTGGGCAAGGCTGGCCAGGGGCAGGGGCCCTGCTGGGTCCTGCCCCTGGCCTGTGGGGCCTCTGAGCACAACCGGCCCTCTCCCACTGGAAGACCTCCCCGGCTGCCTCCAAAGGCCGGTTTGCAAGCACTCCCGCCCACTGTTCCCAGCAGGCGTGCACAATGCTCCTAAGCCCGGGAGAAAAGCGCTTCAGGGTGGTGCTCTCTCTGGGCCCTTGCCCCTGAGCCTGGGGGCAAGGCAGGGTGTCCACACACCCAGGCCAAGGCAGAACCACATGCACACGTCTGATCTGCCCCCTGCACCGGCAGAGAGCTCGGGGGAGCCAGAGTCTGTCAGGCAGCTGCTGGGCTGGCCGCCTGTGTGGGAAGTGGCAGAGCCGACCTAGGAGCAAGTTGGGCCTCTTGCTCTCCCTGCTGCCCTGAGGCTGCCGGGCCAAAGAGGTCTTGGGCATCCAGCCCCTTGCTGGTCCCTTCCCTCTGACGAGGCCCTCTGAGCTCCAGCACCTTGCAGTGTGGAGACAGCCCCTGCCAGCAACCTCCTCTCCAAGGAGGCCTCAACCGAGGCCTAGGCCCAGGGGAAAGGCACCAGCGGGGATGAGCCTGGGGAGGCGCCCGGGCATGTCTGGACCCAGTCCCCGCAGCCTGCCCCTTGGTGGGGCAGTACCCCCGGAGGCCAGGAAGGTCTGGGAAAGGCTGGCCAGGGGCAGGGGCCCTGCTGGGTCCTGCCCCTGGCCTGTGGGGCCTCTGAGCACAACCGGCCCTCTCCCACTGGAAGACCTCCCCGGCTGGCTCCAAAGTCCTGTTTGCAAACACTCCCGCCCGCTGTTCACGCCAGGCTCGCACAATGCTCCCAAGCCCGGGAGAAAAGCGCTTTGGGGTGGTGCTCTCTCCGGGCCCTTGCCCCTGAGCCTGGGGGCAAGGCAGGGGAACACACTCCCAGGCCAAGGCAGAAACACATGCATACCTCTGATCTGTTCCCTGCACCGGCAGAGAGCTCGGGGGAGCCAGAGTATGTCAGGCAGCTGCTGGGCTGGCCGCCTGTGTGGGAAGGGGCAGAGCCGACCTAGGGGCAAGTTGGGCCTCTTGCTCTCCCTGTTGCCCTGAGGCTGCCGGGCCAAAGAGGTCTTGGGCATCCAGCCCCTTGCTGGTCCCTTCCCTCTGACAAGGCCCTCTGAGCTCCAGCACCTTGCAGTGTTGAGACAGCCCCTGCCAGCAACCTCCTCTCCAAGGAGGCCTCAACCGAGGCCTAGGCCCAGGGGAAAGGCACCAGCGGGGATGAGCCTGGGGAGGCGCCCGGGCATGTCTGGACCCAGTCCCCGCAGCCTGCCCCTTGGTGGGGCAGTACCCCCTGAGGCCAGGAAGGTCTGGGAAAGGCTGGCCAGGGGCAGGGGACCTGCTGGGTCCTGCCCCTGGCCTGTGGGGCGTCTGAGCACATCCGGCCCTCTCCCGCTGGAAGACCTCCCCGGCTGCCTCCAAAGTCCGGTTTGCCAACACTCCCGCCCGCTGTTCCCGCCAGGCACGCACAATGCTCCCAAGCCCGGGAGAAAAGCGCTTCGGGGTGGTGCTCTCTCCGGGCCCTTGCCCCTGAGCCTGGGGGCCAGGCAGGGGTAACACACTCCCAGGCCAAGGCAGAACGACATGCACACGTCTGTTCGTGCCCCCTACACCGGAAGAGAACTCGGGGGAGCCAGAGACTGCCAGGCTACTGCTGGGCTGGCTGCCTGTGTGGGACGGGGCAGAGCCGACCTAGGGGCAAGTTGGGCCTCTTGCTCTCCCTGCTGCCCTGAGACTGCTGGGTCAAAGAGGTCTTGGGCATCCAGCCCTTTGCTGGTCCCTTCCCTCTGACGAGTCCCTCTGAGCTCCAGCACCTTGCAGTGTGGAGACAGCCCCTGCCAGCAACCTCCTCTCCAAGGAGGCCTAAACCGAGGCCTAGGACCAGGGGAAAGGCACCAGCGGGGATGATCCTGGGGAGGCGCACAGACATGTCTGGACCCAGTCCCCGCCGCCTGCCCCTTGGTGGGGCAGTACCCCCAGAGGCCAGGAAGGTCTGGGCAAGGCTGGCCAGGGGCAGGGGCCCTGGTGGGTCCTGCCCCTGGCCTGAGGGGCCTCTGAGCACAACCGGCCCTCTCCCACTAGAAGACCTCCCCGGCTGCCTCCAAAGTCCTGTTTGCAAACACTCCCGCCCGCTGTTCACGCCAGGCTCGCACAATGCTCCCAAGCCCGGGAGAAAAGCGCTTTGGGGTGGTGCTCTCTCCGGGCCCTTGCCCCTGAGCCTGGGGGCCAGGCAGGGGGAACACACTCCCAGGCCAAGGCAGAACGACATGCACACGTCTGTTCCTGTCCCCTGCACCGGCAGAGAGCTTGGGGGAGCCAGAGTCTGTCAGGCAGCTGCTGGGTTGGCCGCCTGTGTGGGAAGGGGCAGAGCCGACCTAGGGGCAAGTTGGGCCTCTTGCTCTCCCTGCTGCCCTGAGGCTGCTGGGCCAAAGACGTCTTGGGCATCCAGCCCCTTGCTGGTCCCTTCCCTCTGACGAGGCCCTCTGAGCTCCAGCACCTTGCAGTGTGGAGACAGCCCCTGCCAGCAACCTCCTCTCCAAGGAGGCCTCAACCGAGGCCTAGGCCCAGGGGAAAGGCACCAGCGGGGATGAGCCAGGGGAGGCGCCCGAGCATGTCTGGACCCTGTCCCCGCAGCCTGCCCCTTGGTGGGGCAGTACCCCCGGAGGCCAGGAAGGTCTGGGCAAGGCTGGCCAGGGGCAGGGGCCCTGCTGCGTCCTGCCCCTGGCCTGTGGGGCCTCTGAGCACAACCGGCCCTCTCCCACTGGAAGACCTCCCCGGCTGCCTCCAAAGGCCGGTTTGCAAGCGCTCCCGCCCACTGTTCCCAGCAGGCATGCACAATGCTCCTAAGCCCTGGAGAAAAGCGCTTCAGGGTGGTGCTCTCTCCTGGTCCTTGGAAGACCTCCCCGGCTGCCTCCAAAGGCCGGTTTGCAAGCACTCAATCCCGCTGTTCCCGCCAGCCGCGCACAATGCTCCCAAGCCCGGGAGAAAAGCGCTTCGGGGTGGTGCTCTCTCCCGGCCCTTGGAAGACCTCCCCGGCTGCCTCCAAAGGCCGGTTTGCAAGCACTCCCGCCCGCTGTTCCCACCAGCCACGCACAATGCTCCCAAGCCCGGGAGAAAAGCATTTTGGGGTGGTGCTCTCTCCGGGCCCTTGGAAGACCTCCCAGGCTGCCTCTAAAGGCCGGTTTGCAAGCACTCATGTCCGCTGTTCCCGACAGCCGCGCACAATGCTCCCAAATCCGTGAGAAAAGTGCTTCGGCATGGTGCTCTCTCCGGGCCCTTGGAAGACCTCCCAAGCTGCCTCCAAAGGCCGGTTTGCAAGCACTCATGCCCGCTGTTCCCGCCAGCCTCGCACAATGCTCCCAAGACCGGGAGAAAAGCGCTTCGGGGTGGTGTTCTCTCCGTGCCAATGGAGGACCTCCCTGGCTGCCCCCAAAGGCCGGTTTGCAAGCACTCCCACTCGCTGTTCCCGCCAGCCACGCACAATCCTCCAAAACCCCGGAGAAAAGCGCTTCGGGGTGGTGTTCTCACCGTGCCCATGGAAGACCTCCAGGGGTGCCCCCAAAGGCCGGTTTGGAAGCACTCCCACTCGCTGTTCCCGCCATCCACGCAAATGTTCCAAGCCCGGGAGAAAAGCGCTTCTGGGTGGTGCTCTCTCCTGGCCCTTGGAAGACCTCCCCGGCTGCCTCCAAAGGCCGGTTTGCAAGCACTCCCGCCCGCTGTTCCCACCAGCCACGCACAATGCTCCCAAGCCCGGGAGAAAAGCATTTTGGGGTGGTGCTCACACCGGGCCCTGGAAGACCTCCCCGGCTGCCTCCAAAGGACGGTTTTCAAGCACTCCTGCCTGCTGTTCCCGCCACCCGCGCACAATGCTCCCAAGCCCGGGAGAAAAGCGCTTCGGGGTGGTGCTCTCTACAGGCCCTTGGAAGACCTCCCCGGCTGCCTCCAAAGGCTGGTTTGCAAGGACTCCTTCCTGCTGTTCCCGCTAGCCACGCACAATGCTCCCAAGCCCGGGAGAAAAGCATTTTGGGGTGGTGCTCACTCCGGGCCCTTGGAAGACCTCCCCGGCTGCCTCCAATGGCCAGTTTGCAAGCACTCATGCCCGCTGTTCCCACCAGCCGCGCACAATGCTCCCAAGCCCGGGAGAAAAGCTTTTTGGGGTGGTGCTCACACCGGGCCCTTGGAAGACCTCCCCGGCTGCCTCCAAAGGCCGATTTTCAAGCACTCCTGCCTGCTGTTCCCGCCACCTGCGCACAATGCTCCCAAGCCCGGGAGAAAAGCGCTTCGGGGTGGTGCTCTCTCCTGGCCCTTGGAAGACCTCCCCGGCTGCCTCCAAGGGCCGGTTTGCAAGGACTCCTTCCTGCTGTTCCAGCCAGCCACGCACAATGCTCCCAAGCCCGGGAGAAAAGCATTTTGGGGTGGTGCTCTCTACAGGCCCTTGGAAGACTTCTCTGGCTGCCTCCAAAGGCCGGTTTGCAAGCACTCCCACTCGCTGTTCCCGCCAGCCACACACAATGTTCCAAAACCCCGGAGAAAAGCGCTTCGGGGTGGTGCTCTCTCCGGACCCTTGGAAGACTTCTCTGGCTGCCTCCAAAGGCCGGTTTGCAAGCACTCCTGCCTGCTGTTCCCGCCACACGCGCACAATGCACCCAAGCCCGGGAGAAAAGCGCTTCGGGGTGGTGCTCTCCCCAGACCTTTGGAAGACGTCCCCGGCTGCCTCCAAAGGCCGGTTTGCAAGGACTCAGGCCCGCTGTTCCCGCCAGCTGCGCACAATGCTCCCAAGCACGGGAGAAAAGCATTTTGGGGTGGTGCTCTCTCCGGGCCCTTTGAAGACCACCCCGGCTGCCTCAAAAGGCCGGTTTGCAAGCACTCAGGCCCGCTGTTCCCGCCAGCCGCGTACAATGCTCCCAAGACCGGGAGAAAAGCATTTTGGGGTGGTGCTCACTCCGGGCCCTTGAAAGACCTCCCCGGCTGCCTCCAAACTCCGGTTTGCAAGAACTCATGCCCGCTGTTCCCGCCAGCCGCGCACAATGCTCCCAAGACTGGGAGAAATGCGCTTCGGGGTGGTGTTCTCTCCGTGCCCATGGAGGACCTCCCCGGCTGCCCCCAAAGGCCGGTTTGCATTCACTCCCACTCACTGTTCCCGCCAGCCACGCACATGCTCCAAAACACGGGAGAGAAGCGCTTTGGGGTGGTGCTCTCTCCCGGCCCTTGGAAGACCTCCCCGGCTGCCTCCAAAGGCCGGTTTGCAAGAACTCCCTCCCGCTGTCCCGCCAGCCGCACACAATGCTCCCAATCACGGGAGAAAAGCGCTTCGGGGTGGTGCTCTCTCAGGGCCCTTTGAAGACTTCCCCGGCTGCCTCCAATGGCCGGTATGCAAGCACTCATGCCCGCTGTTCCCACCAGCCATGCACAATGCTCCCAAGCACGGGAGAAAAGCATTTTGGGGTGGTGCTCAATCCTTGCCCTTGGAAGACCTCCACGCCTGCCTCCAAAGGCCGGTTTGCAAGCACTCCTGCCTGCTGTTCCCGCCACACGCGCACACTGCTCCCGAGCCCGGGAGAAAAGCGCATCGGGGTGGTGTTCTCTCCGGGCCCATGGAGGACCTCCCCGGCTGCCCCCAAAGGCCGGTTTGCATTCACTCCCACTCACTGTTCCCGCCAGCCACGAACATGCTTCAAAACACGGGAGAGAAGCGCTTTGGGGTGGTGCTCTCTCCGGGCCCTTGCCCCTGAGCCTGTGGTCAAGGCAGGGGGAACACACTCCCAGACCAAGGCAGAACCACATGCACACGTCTGTTCCTGTCCCCTGCACCGGCAGAGAGCTCGGGGGAGCCAGAGTCTCTCAGGCAGGTGCTGGGCTGGCCGCCTGTGTGGGAAGGGGCAGAGCCGACCTAGGGGCAAGTTGGGCCTCTTGCTCTCCCTGCTGCCCTGAGGCTGCTGGGCCAAAGACGTCTTGGGCATCCAACCCCTAACTGTTCCCTTCTCTCTGACGAGGCCCTCTGAGCTCCAGCACCTTGCAGTGTGGAGACAGCACCTGCCAGCAATCTCCTCTCCAAGGAAGCCTCAACCGAGGCCTAGGCCCAGGGAAAAGGCACCAGCGGGGTTGAGCCAGGGGAGGCGCCCGGGCTTGTCTGGACCCTGTCCCCGCAGCCTGCCCCTTGGTGGGGCAGTACCCCCGGAGGCCAGGAAGGTCTGGGCAAGGCTGGCCAGGGGCAGGGGCCCTGCTGGGTCCTGCCCCTGGCCTGTGGGGAGTCTGAGCACAACCGGCACTCTCCCGCTGGAAGACCTCCCCGTCTGCCTCCAAAGGCCGGTTAGCAAGCACTCCTGCCCGCTGTTCCCGCCAGGCACGCACAATGCTCCCAAGCCCGGGAGAAAAGCGCTTCGGGGTGGTGGTCTCTCCGGGCCCCTGCCCCTGAGCCTGGGGGCCAGGCAGGGGATCCACAGTCCCAGGCCAAGGCAGAACCACATGCACGCGTCTGTTCCTGCCCCCTCCACCGGCAGAGAGCTGGGGGGAGCCATAGTCTGTCAGGCAGCTGCTGGGCTGGCCGCATGTGTGGGAAGGGGCAGAGCCGACCTAGGGGCAAGTTGGGCCTCTTGCTCTCCCTGCTGCCCTGAGGCTGCTGGGCCAAAGAGGTCTTGGGCATCCAGCCCCTTGCTGGTCCCTTCCCTCTGGCGAGGCCCTCTGAGCTCCAGCACCTTGCAGTGTGGAGACAGCCCCTGCCAGCAACCTCCTCTCCTAAGAGGCCTAAACCGAGGCCTAGGCCCAGGGGAAAGGCATCAGCGGGGATGAGCCAGTGGAGGCACACGGGCATGTCTGGACCCAGTCCCCGCAGCCTGCCCCTTGGTGGGGCAGTACCCCCGGAGGCCAGGAAGGTCTGGGCAAGGCTGGCCAGGGGCAGGGGCCCTGCTGGGTCCTGCCCCTGGCCTGTGGGGCCTCTGAGCACAACCGGCCCTCTCCCACTGGAAGACCTCCCCGGCTGCCTCCAAAGGCCGGTTTGCCAACACTCCCGCCCGCTGTTCCCGCCAGGCACGCACAATGCTCCCAAGCCCGGGAGAAAAGCGCTTCGGGGTGTTTCTCTCTCCGGGCCCTTGCCCCTGAGCCTGGGGTCCAGGCAGTGGGTCCACACTCCCAGACCAAGGCAGAACCACATGCACACGTCTGTTCCTGGCCCCTGCACCGGCAGAGAGCTCGGGGGAGCCAGAGTATGCCAGGCAGCTGCTGGGCTGGCGGCCTGTGTCGAAAGGGGCAGAGCCGACCTAGGGGCAAGTTGGGCCTCTTGCTCTCCCTGCTGCCCTGAGGCTGCTGGGCCAAAGAGGTCTTGGGCATCCAGCCCCTTGCTGGTCCCTTCCCTCTGATGAGGCCCTCTGAGCTCCAGCACCTTGCAGTGTGGAGACATCCCCTGCCAGCAACCTCCTCTCCAAGGAGGCCTCAACCGAGGCCTAGGCCTAGGGGAAAGGCACCAGCGGGGATGAGACTGGGGAGGCGCCCGGCCATGTCTGGACCCAGTCCCCGCAGCCTGCCCCTTGGTGGGGCAGTTCCCCCGGAGGCCAGGAAGGTCTGGGCAAGGCTGCCAGGGGCAGGGACACTGCTGGGTCCTGCCCCTGGCCTGTGGGGCGTCTGAGCACAACCGGCACTCTCCCGCTGGAAGACCTCCCCGTCTGCCTCCAAAGGACGGTTAGCAAGCACTCCCACCCGCTGTTCCCGCCAGGCACGCACAATGCTCCCAAGCCCGGGAGAAAAGCGCTTCGGGGTGGTGCTCTCTCCTGGTCCTTGGAAGACCTCCCCGGCTGCCTCCAAAGGCCGGTTTGCAAGCACTCAATCCCGCTGTTCCCGCCAGCCGCGCACAATGCTCCCAAGCCCGGGAGAAAAGCGCTTCGGGGTGGTGCTCTCTCCCGGCCCTTGGAAGACCTCCCCGGCTGCCTCCAAAGGCCGGTTTGCAAGCACTCCCGCCCGCTGTTCCCACCAGCCACGCACAATGCTCCCAAGCCCGGGAGAAAAGCATTTTGGGGTGGTGCTCTCTCCGGGCCCTTGGAAGACCTCCCAGGCTGCCTCTAAAGGCCGGTTTGCAAGCACTCATGTCCGCTGTTCCCGACAGCCGCGCACAATGCTCCCAAATCCGTGAGAAAAGTGCTTCGGCATGGTGCTCTCTCCGGGCCCTTGGAAGACCTCCCAAGCTGCCTCCAAAGGCCGGTTTGCAAGCACTCATGCCCGCTGTTCCCGCCAGCCTCGCACAATGCTCCCAAGACCGGGAGAAAAGCGCTTCGGGGTGGTGTTCTCTCCGTGCCAATGGAGGACCTCCCTGGCTGCCCCCAAAGGCCGGTTTGCAAGCACTCCCACTCGCTGTTCCCGCCAGCCACGCACAATCCTCCAAAACCCCGGAGAAAAGCGCTTCGGGGTGGTGTTCTCACCGTGCCCATGGAAGACCTCCAGGGGTGCCCCCAAAGGCCGGTTTGGAAGCACTCCCACTCGCTGTTCCCGCCATCCACGCAAATGTTCCAAGCCCGGGAGAAAAGCGCTTCTGGGTGGTGCTCTCTCCTGGCCCTTGGAAGACCTCCCCGGCTGCCTCCAAAGGCCGGTTTGCAAGCACTCCCGCCCGCTGTTCCCACCAGCCACGCACAATGCTCCCAAGCCCGGGAGAAAAGCATTTTGGGGTGGTGCTCACACCGGGCCCTGGAAGACCTCCCCGGCTGCCTCCAAAGGACGGTTTTCAAGCACTCCTGCCTGCTGTTCCCGCCACCCGCGCACAATGCTCCCAAGCCCGGGAGAAAAGCGCTTCGGGGTGGTGCTCTCTACAGGCCCTTGGAAGACCTCCCCGGCTGCCTCCAAAGGCTGGTTTGCAAGGACTCCTTCCTGCTGTTCCCGCTAGCCACGCACAATGCTCCCAAGCCCGGGAGAAAAGCATTTTGGGGTGGTGCTCACTCCGGGCCCTTGGAAGACCTCCCCGGCTGCCTCCAATGGCCAGTTTGCAAGCACTCATGCCCGCTGTTCCCACCAGCCGCGCACAATGCTCCCAAGCCCGGGAGAAAAGCTTTTTGGGGTGGTGCTCACACCGGGCCCTTGGAAGACCTCCCCGGCTGCCTCCAAAGGCCGATTTTCAAGCACTCCTGCCTGCTGTTCCCGCCACCTGCGCACAATGCTCCCAAGCCCGGGAGAAAAGCGCTTCGGGGTGGTGCTCTCTCCTGGCCCTTGGAAGACCTCCCCGGCTGCCTCCAAGGGCCGGTTTGCAAGGACTCCTTCCTGCTGTTCCAGCCAGCCACGCACAATGCTCCCAAGCCCGGGAGAAAAGCATTTTGGGGTGGTGCTCTCTACAGGCCCTTGGAAGACTTCTCTGGCTGCCTCCAAAGGCCGGTTTGCAAGCACTCCCACTCGCTGTTCCCGCCAGCCACACACAATGTTCCAAAACCCCGGAGAAAAGCGCTTCGGGGTGGTGCTCTCTCCGGACCCTTGGAAGACTTCTCTGGCTGCCTCCAAAGGCCGGTTTGCAAGCACTCCTGCCTGCTGTTCCCGCCACACGCGCACAATGCACCCAAGCCCGGGAGAAAAGCGCTTCGGGGTGGTGCTCTCCCCAGACCTTTGGAAGACGTCCCCGGCTGCCTCCAAAGGCCGGTTTGCAAGGACTCAGGCCCGCTGTTCCCGCCAGCTGCGCACAATGCTCCCAAGCACGGGAGAAAAGCATTTTGGGGTGGTGCTCTCTCCGGGCCCTTTGAAGACCACCCCGGCTGCCTCAAAAGGCCGGTTTGCAAGCACTCAGGCCCGCTGTTCCCGCCAGCCGCGTACAATGCTCCCAAGACCGGGAGAAAAGCATTTTGGGGTGGTGCTCACTCCGGGCCCTTGAAAGACCTCCCCGGCTGCCTCCAAACTCCGGTTTGCAAGAACTCATGCCCGCTGTTCCCGCCAGCCGCGCACAATGCTCCCAAGACTGGGAGAAATGCGCTTCGGGGTGGTGTTCTCTCCGTGCCCATGGAGGACCTCCCCGGCTGCCCCCAAAGGCCGGTTTGCATTCACTCCCACTCACTGTTCCCGCCAGCCACGCACATGCTCCAAAACACGGGAGAGAAGCGCTTTGGGGTGGTGCTCTCTCCCGGCCCTTGGAAGACCTCCCCGGCTGCCTCCAAAGGCCGGTTTGCAAGAACTCCCTCCCGCTGTCCCGCCAGCCGCACACAATGCTCCCAATCACGGGAGAAAAGCGCTTCGGGGTGGTGCTCTCTCAGGGCCCTTTGAAGACTTCCCCGGCTGCCTCCAATGGCCGGTATGCAAGCACTCATGCCCGCTGTTCCCACCAGCCATGCACAATGCTCCCAAGCACGGGAGAAAAGCATTTTGGGGTGGTGCTCAATCCTTGCCCTTGGAAGACCTCCACGCCTGCCTCCAAAGGCCGGTTTGCAAGCACTCCTGCCTGCTGTTCCCGCCACACGCGCACACTGCTCCCGAGCCCGGGAGAAAAGCGCATCGGGGTGGTGTTCTCTCCGGGCCCATGGAGGACCTCCCCGGCTGCCCCCAAAGGCCGGTTTGCATTCACTCCCACTCACTGTTCCCGCCAGCCACGAACATGCTTCAAAACACGGGAGAGAAGCGCTTTGGGGTGGTGCTCTCTCCGGGCCCTTGCCCCTGAGCCTGTGGTCAAGGCAGGGGGAACACACTCCCAGACCAAGGCAGAACCACATGCACACGTCTGTTCCTGTCCCCTGCACCGGCAGAGAGCTCGGGGGAGCCAGAGTCTCTCAGGCAGGTGCTGGGCTGGCCGCCTGTGTGGGAAGGGGCAGAGCCGACCTAGGGGCAAGTTGGGCCTCTTGCTCTCCCTGCTGCCCTGAGGCTGCTGGGCCAAAGACGTCTTGGGCATCCAACCCCTAACTGTTCCCTTCTCTCTGACGAGGCCCTCTGAGCTCCAGCACCTTGCAGTGTGGAGACAGCACCTGCCAGCAATCTCCTCTCCAAGGAAGCCTCAACCGAGGCCTAGGCCCAGGGAAAAGGCACCAGCGGGGTTGAGCCAGGGGAGGCGCCCGGGCTTGTCTGGACCCTGTCCCCGCAGCCTGCCCCTTGGTGGGGCAGTACCCCCGGAGGCCAGGAAGGTCTGGGCAAGGCTGGCCAGGGGCAGGGGCCCTGCTGGGTCCTGCCCCTGGCCTGTGGGGCGTCTGAGCACAACCGGCACTCTCCCGCTGGAAGACCTCCCCGTCTGCCTCCAAAGGCCGGTTTGCAAGCACTCCTGCCCGCTGTTCCCGCCAGGCACGCACAATGCTCCCAAGCCCGGGAGAAAAGCGCTTCGGGGTGGTGGTCTCTCCGGGCCCCTGCCCCTGAGCCTGGGGGCCAGGCAGGGGATCCACAGTCCCAGGCCAAGGCAGAACCACATGCACGCGTCTGTTCCTGCCCCCTCCACCGGCAGAGAGCTGGGGGGAGCCATAGTCTGTCAGGCAGCTGCTGGGCTGGCCGCCTGTGTGGGAAGGGGCAGAGCCGACCTAGGGGCAAGTTGGGCCTCTTGCTCTCCCTGCTGCCCTGAGGCTGCTGGGCCAAAGAGGTCTTGGGCATCCAGCCCCTTGCTGGTCCCTTCCCTCTGGCGAGGCCCTCTGAGCTCCAGCACCTTGCAGTGTGGAGACAGCCCCTGCCAGCAACCTCCTCTCCTAAGAGGCCTAAACCGAGGCCTAGGCCCAGGGGAAAGGCATCAGCGGGGATGAGCCAGTGGAGGCACACGGGCATGTCTGGACCCAGTCCCCGCAGCCTGCCCCTTGGTGGGGCAGTACCCCCGGAGGCCAGGAAGGTCTGGGCAAGGCTCGCCAGGGGCAGGGGCCCTGCTGGGTCCTGCCCCTGGCCTGTGGGGCCTCTGAGCACAACCGGCCCTCTCCCACTGGAAGACCTCCCCGGCTGCCTCCAAAGGCCGGTTTGCCAACACTCCCGCCCGCTGTTCCCGCCAGGCACGCACAATGCTCCCAAGCCCGGGAGAAAAGCGCTTCGGGGTGTTTCTCTCTCCGGGCCCTTGCCCCTGAGCCTGGGGTCCAGGCAGTGGGTCCACACTCCCAGACCAAGGCAGAACCACATGCACACGTCTGTTCCTGGCCCCTGCACCGGCAGAGAGCTCGGGGGAGCCAGAGTATGCCAGGCAGCTGCTGGGCTGGCGGCCTGTGTCGAAAGGGGCAGAGCCGACCTAGGGGCAAGTTGGGCCTCTTGCTCTCCCTGCTGCCCTGAGGCTGCTGGGCCAAAGAGGTCTTGGGCATCCAGCCCCTTGCTGGTCCCTTCCCTCTGATGAGGCCCTCTGAGCTCCAGCACCTTGCAGTGTGGAGACAGCCCCTGCCAGCAACCTCCTCTCCAAGGAGGCCTCAACCGAGGCCTAGGCCTTGGGGAAAGGCACCAGCGGGGATGAGACTGGGGAGGCGCCCGGCCATGTCTGGACCCAGTCCCCGCAGCCTGCCCCTTGGTGGGGCAGTTCCCCCGGAGGCCAGGAAGGTCTGGGCAAGGCTGCCAGGGGCAGGGACACTGCTGGGTCCTGCCCCTGGCCTGTGGGGCGTCTGAGCACAACCGGCACTCTCCCGCTGGAAGACCTCCCCGTCTGCCTCCAAAGGACGGTTAGCAAGCACTCCCACCCGCTGTTCCCGCCAGGCACGCACAATGCTCCCAAGCCCGGGAGAAAAGCGCTTCGGGGTGGTGCTCTCTCTGGGCCCTTGCCCCTGAGCCTGGGGGCCAGGCAGGTGGAACACACTCCCAGGCCAAGGGAGAACGACATGCACACGTCTGTTCCTGCCCCCTACACCGGCAGAGAGCTCGGGGGAGCCAGAGACTGCCAGGCTGCTGCTGGGCTGGCTGCCTGTGTGGTACGGAGCAGAGCCGACCTAGGGGCAAGTTGGGCCTCTTGGTCTCCCTGCTGCCCTGAGGCTGCTGGGTCAAAGAGGTCTTGGGCATCCAGCCCTTTGCTGGTGCCTTCCCTCTGACGAGGCCCTCTGAGCTCCAGCACCTTGCAGTGTGGAGACAGCCCCTGTCAGCAACCTCCTCTCCAAAGAGGCCTCAACCGAGGCCTACACCCAGGGGAAAGGCACCAGCGGGGATGATCCTGGGGAGGCGCACGGACATGTCTGGACCCAGTCTCCGCAGCCTGCCCCTTGGTGGGGCAGTACCCCCGGAGGCCAGGAAGGTCTGGGCAAGTCTGGCCAGGGGCAGGGGCCCTGCTGGGTCCTGACCCTGGCCTGTGGGGCCTCTGAGCACAACCGGCCCTCTCCCACTGGAAGACCTCCCCGGCTGCTTCCAAAATCCTGTTTGCAAACACTCCCGCCCGCTGTTCACGTCAGGAATGCACAAAGCTCCCAAGCCGGGGAGAAAAGCGCTTCGGTGTGGTGCTCTCTCAGGGCCCTTGCCCCTGAGCCTGGGGGCAAGGCAGGGGGAACACACTCCCAGGCCAAGGCAGAACCACATGCCCACGTCTATTCCTGTCCCGTGCACGGGCAGAGAGCTTGGGGGAGCCAGAGTATGTCAGGCAGCCCTGGGCTGGCCGCCTGTGTGGGAAGGGGCAGAGCCGACCTAGGGGCAAGTTGGGCCTCTTGCTCTCCCTGCTGCCCTGAGGCTGCTGGGCCAAAGAGGTCTTGGGCATCCAGCCCCTTACTGGTCCCTTCCCTCTGACGAGGCCCTCTGAGCTCCAGCACCTTGCAGTGTGGAGACAGCCCCGGCCAGCAACCTCCTCTCCAAGGAGGCCTCAGCCGAGGCCTAGGCCCAGGGGAAAGGCAGCAGCAGGGATGAGCCAGTGGAGGCGCACGGGCATGTCTGGACCCAGTCCCCGCAGCCTGCCCCTTGGTGGGGCAGTACCCCCGGAGGCCAGGAAGGTCTGGGCAAGGCTGGCCAGGGGCAGGGGCCCTGCTGGGTCCTGCCCCTGGCCTGTGGGGCATCTGAGCACAACCGGCCCTCTCCCACTGGAAGACCTCCCCGTCTGCCTCCAAAGGACGGTTAGCAAGCACTCCCACCCGCTGTTCCCGCCAGGCACGCACAATGCTCCCAAGCCCGGGAGAAAAGCGCTTCTGGGTGTTGCCCTCTCCGGGCACTTGCCCCTGAGCCTGGGGTCCAGGCAGTGGGTCCACACTCCCAGACCAAGGCAGAACCACATGCACACGTCTGTTCCTGACCCCTGCACCGGCAGAGAGCTCGGGGGAGCCAGAGTCTGTCAGGTAGCTGCTGGGTTGGCTGCCTGTGTGGGAAGGGGCAGAGCCGACCTAGGGGCAAGTTGGGCCTCTTCCTCTCCCTGCTGCCCTGAGGCTGCTGGGCCAAAGAGGTCTTGGGCATCCAGCCCCTTGCTGGTCCCTTCCCGCTGACGAGGCCCTCTGAGCTCCAGCACCTTGCAGTGTGGAGACAGCCCCTGCCAGCAACCTCCTCTCCAAGGAGGCCTCAACCGAGGCCTAGGCCCAGGGGAAAGGCACCAGCGGGGATGAGCCTGGGGAGGCGCCCGGGCATGTCTGGACCCAGTCCTCGCAGCCTGCCCCTTGGTGGGGCAGTACCCCGAGGCCAGGAAGGTCTGGGCAAGGCTGCCAGGGGCAGGGACACTGTTGGGTCCTGCCCCTGGCCTGTGGGGCGTCTGAGCACAACCGGCACTCTCCCGCTGGAAGACCTCCCCGTCTGCCTCCAAAGGCCGGTTTGCAAGCACTCCTGCCCGCTGTTCCCGCCAGGCACGCACAATGCTCCCAAGCCCGGGAGAAAAGCACTTCGGGGTGGTGGTCTCTCCGGGCCCCTGCCCCTGAGCCTGGGGGCCAGGGAGGGGATCCACAGTCCCAGGCCAAGGCAGAACCACATGCACGCGTCTGTTACTGCCCCCTCCACCGGCAGAGAGCTCGGGGGAGCCAGAGTCTGTCAGGCAGCTGCTGGGCTGGCGGACTGTGTCGAAAGGGGCAGAGCCGACCTAGGGGCAAGTTGGGCCTCTTGCTCTCCCTGCTGCCCTGAGGCTGCTGGGCCAAAGAGGTCTTGGGCATCCAGCCCCTTGCTGGTCCCTTCCCTCTGATGAGGCCCTCTGAGCTCCAGCACCTTGCAGTGTGGAGACAGCCCCTGCCAGCAACCTCCTCTCCAAGGAGGCCTCAACCGAGGCCTAGGCCTAGGGGAAAGGCACCAGCGGGGATGAGCCTGGGGAGGCGCCCGGCCATGGCTGGACCCAGTCCCCGCAGCCTGCCCCTTGGTGGGGCAGTACCCCCGGAGGCCAGGAAGGTCTGGGCAAGGCTGCCAGGGGCAGGGACACTGCTGGGTCCTGCCCCTGGCCTGTGGGGCGTCTGAGCACAACCGGCACTCTCCCGCTGGAAGACCTCCCCGTCTGCCTCCAAAGGACGGTTAGCAAGCACTCCCACCCGCTGTTCCCGCCAGGCACGCACAATGCTCCCAAGCCCGGGAGAAAAGCGCTTCGGGGTGGTGCTCTCTCTGGGCCCTTGCCCCTGAGCCTGGGGGCCAGGCAGGTGGAACACACTCCCAGGCCAAGGGAGAACGAGATGCACACGTCTGTTCCTGCCCCCTACACCGGCAGAGAGCTCGGGGGAGCCAGACACTGCCAGGCTGCTGCTGGGCTGGCTGCCTGTGTGGTACGGAGCAGAGCCGACCTAGGGGCAAGTTGGGACTCTTGCTCTCCCTGCTGCCCTGAGGCTGCTGGGTCAAAGAGGTCTTGGGCATCCAGCCCTTTGCTGGTGCCTTCCCTCTGACGAGGCCCTCTGAGCTCCAGCACCTTGCAGTGTGGAGACAGCCCCTGTCAGCAACCTCTTCTCCAAAGAGGCCTCAACCGAGGCCTACACCCAGGGGAAAGGCACCAGCGGGGATGATCCTGGGGAGGCGCACGGACATGTCTGGACCCAGTCTCCGCAGCCTGCCCCTTGGTGGGGCAGTACCCCCGGAGGCCAGGAAGGTCTGGGCAAGTCTGGCCAGGGGCAGGGGCCCTGCTGGGTCCTGACCCTGGCCTGTGGGGCCTCTGAGCACAACCGGCCCTCTCCCACTGGAAGACCTCCCCGGCTGCTTCCAAAGTCCTGTTTGCAAACACTCCCGCCCGCTGTTCACGTCAGGAATGCACAAAGCTCCCAAGCCGGGGAGAAAAGCGCTTCGGTGTGGTGCTCTCTCCGGGCCCTTGCCCCTGAGCCTGGGGGCAAGGCAGGGGGAACACACTCCCAGGCCAAGGCAGAACCACATGCCCACGTCTATTCCTGTCCCCTGCACCGGCAGAGAGCTTGGGGGAGCCAGAGTCTGTCAGGCAGCTGCTGGGTTGGCCGCCTGTGTGGGAAGGGTCAGAGCCGACCTAGGGGCAAGTTGGGCCTATTGCTCTCCCTGCTGCCCTGAGGCTGCTGGGCCAAAGAGGTCTTGGGCATCCAGCCCCTTACTGGTCCCTTCCCTCTGACGAGGCCCTCTGAGCTCCAGCACCTTGCAGTGTGGAGACAGCCCCTGCCAGCAACCTCCTCTCCAAGGAGGCCTCAACCGAGGACTAGGCCCAGGGGAAAGGCACCAGCGGTGATGAGCCAGGGGAGGCGCCCGAGCATGTCTGGACCCAGTCCCCGCAGCCTGCACCTTGGTGGGGCAGTACCCCCGGAGGCCAGGAAGGTCTGGGCAAGGCTGCCAGCGGCAGGGACACTGCTGGGTCCTGCCCCTGGCCTGTGGGGCGTCTGAGCACAACCGGCACTCTCCCGCTGGAAGACCTCCCCGTCTGCCTCCAAAGGACGGTTAGCAAGCACTCCCACCCGCTGTTCCCGCCAGGCACGCACAATGCTCCCAAGCCCGGGAGAAAAGCGCTTCGGGGTGGTGCTCTCTCTGGGCCCTTGCCCCTGAGCCTGGGGGCCAGGCAGGTGGAACACACTCCCAGGCCAAGGGAGAACGACATGCACACGTCTGTTCCTGCCCCCTACACCGGCAGAGAGCTCGGGGGAGCCAGAGACTGCCAGGCTGCTGCTGGGCTGGCTGCCTGTGTGGTACGGAGCAGAGCCGACCTAGGGGCAAGTTGGGCCTCTTGGTCTCCCTGCTGCCCTGAGGCTGCTGGGTCAAAGAGGTCTTGGGCATCCAGCCCTTTGCTGGTGCCTTCCCTCTGACGAGGCCCTCTGAGCTCCAGCACCTTGCAGTGTGGAGACAGCCCCTGTCAGCAACCTCCTCTCCAAAGAGGCCTCAACCGAGGCCTACACCCAGGGGAAAGGCACCAGCGGGGATGATCCTGGGGAGGCGCACGGACATGTCTGGACCCAGTCTCCGCAGCCTGCCCCTTGGTGGGGCAGTACCCCCGGAGGCCAGGAAGGTCTGGGCAAGTCTGGCCAGGGGCAGGGGCCCTGCTGGGTCCTGACCCTGGTCTGTGGGGCCTCTGAGCACAACCGGCCCTCTCCCACTGGAAGACCTCCCCGGCTGCTTCCAAAGTCCTGTTTGCAAACACTCCCGCCCGCTGTTCACGTCAGGAATGCACAAAGCTCCCAAGCCGGGGAGAAAAGCGCTTCGGTGTGGTGCTCTCTCAGGGCCCTTGCCCCTGAGCCTGGGGGCAAGGCAGGGGGAACACACTCCCAGGCCAAGGCAGAACCACATGCCCACGTCTATTCCTGTCCCCTGCACCGGCAGAGAGCTTGGGGGAGCCATAGTATGTCAGGCAGCTGCTGGGCTGGCCGCCTGTGTGGGAAGGGGCAGAGCCGACCTAGGGGCAAGTTGGGCCTCTTGCTCTCCCTGCTGCCCTGAGGCTGCTGGGCCAAAGAGGTCTTGGGCATCCAGCCCCTTACTGGTCCCTTCCCTCTGACGAGGCCCTCTGAGCTCCAGCACCTTGCAGTGTGGAGACAGCCCCGGCCAGCAACCTCCTCTCCAAGGAGGCCTCAACCGAGGCCTAGGCCCAGGGGAAAGGCACCAGCGGGGATGAGCCAGGGGAGGCGCCCGAGCATGTCTGGACCCAGTCCCCGCAGCCTGCCCCTTGGTGGGGCAGTACCCCCGGAGGCCAGGAAGGTCTGGGCAAGGCTGGCCAGGGGCAGGGGCCCTGCTGGGTCCTGCCCCTGGCATGTGGGGCCTCTGAGCACAACCGGCCCTCTCCCACTGGAAGACCTCCCCGGCTGCCTCCAAAGGCCGGTTTGCAAGCGCTCCCGCCCACTGTTCCCAGCAGGCGTGCACAATGCTCCTAAGCCCGGGAGAAAAGCGCTTCACGGTGGTGCTCTCTCTGGGCCCTTGCCCATGAGCCTGGGGGCAAGGCAGGGTGTCCACACTCCCAGGCCAAGGCAGAACCACATGCACACGTCTGATCTGCCCCCTGCACCGGCAGAGAGCTCGGGGGAGCCAGAGTCTGTCAGGCAGCTGCTGGGCTGGCCGCCTGAGTGGGAAGTGGCAGAGCCGACCTAGGGGCAAGTTGGGCCTCTTCTCTCCCTGCTGCCCTGAGGCTGCTGGGCCAAAGAGGTCTTGGGCATCCAGCCCCTTGCTGGTCCCTTCCCTCTGACGAGGCCCTCTGAGCTCCAGCACCTTGCAGTGTGGAGACAGCCCCTGCCAGCAACCTCCTCTCCAAGGAGGCCTCAACCGAGGCCTAGGCCCAGGGGAAAGGCACCAGCGGGGATGAGCCTGGGGAGGCGCCCGGGCATGTCTGGACCCAGTCCCCGCAGCCTGCCCCTTGGTGGGGTAGTACCCCCGGAGGCCAGGAAGGTCTGGGCAAGTCTGGCCAGGGGCAGGGGCCCTGCTGGGTCCTGACCCTGGCCTGTGGGGCCTCTGAGCACAACCGGCCCTCTCCCACTGGAAGACCTCCCCGGCTGCTTCCAAAGTCCTGTTTGCAAACACTCCCGCCCGCTGTTCACGTCAGGAATGCACAAAGCTCCCAAGCCGGGGAGAAAAGCGCTTCGGTGTGGTGCTCTCTCCGGGCCCTTGCCCCTGAGCCTGGGGGCAAGGCAGGGGGAACACACTCCCAGGCCAAGGCAGAACCACATGCCCACGTCTATTCCTGTCCCCTGCACCGGCAGAGAGCTTGGGGGAGCCAGAGTCTGTCAGGCAGCTGCTGGGTTGGCCGCCTGTGTGGGAAGGGTCAGAGCCGACCTAGGGGCAAGTTGGGCCTATTGCTCTCCCTGCTGCCCTGAGGCTGCTGGGCCAAAGAGGTCTTGGGCATCCAGCCCCTTACTGGTCCCTTCCCTCTGACGAGGCCCTCTGAGCTCCAGCACCTTGCAGTGTGGAGACAGCCCCTGCCAGCAACCTCCTCTCCAAGGAGGCCTCAACCGAGGACTAGGCCCAGGGGAAAGGCACCAGCGGTGATGAGCCAGGGGAGGCGCCCGAGCATGTCTGGACCCAGTCCCCGCAGCCTGCACCTTGGTGGGGCAGTACCCCCGGAGGCCAGGAAGGTCTGGGCAAGGCTGCCAGCGGCAGGGACACTGCTGGGTCCTGCCCCTGGCCTGTGGGGCGTCTGAGCACAACCGGCACTCTCCCGCTGGAAGACCTCCCCGTCTGCCTCCAAAGGACGGTTAGCAAGCACTCCCACCCGCTGTTCCCGCCAGGCACGCACAATGCTCCCAAGCCCGGGAGAAAAGCGCTTCGGGGTGGTGCTCTCTCTGGGCCCTTGCCCCTGAGCCTGGGGGCCAGGCAGGTGGAACACACTCCCAGGCCAAGGGAGAACGACATGCACACGTCTGTTCCTGCCCCCTACACCGGCAGAGAGCTCGGGGGAGCCAGAGACTGCCAGGCTGCTGCTGGGCTGGCTGCCTGTGTGGTACGGAGCAGAGCCGACCTAGGGGCAAGTTGGGCCTCTTGGTCTCCCTGCTGCCCTGAGGCTGCTGGGTCAAAGAGGTCTTGGGCATCCAGCCCTTTGCTGGTGCCTTCCCTCTGACGAGGCCCTCTGAGCTCCAGCACCTTGCAGTGTGGAGACAGCCCCTGTCAGCAACCTCCTCTCCAAAGAGGCCTCAACCGAGGCCTACACCCAGGGGAAAGGCACCAGCGGGGATGATCCTGGGGAGGCGCACGGACATGTCTGGACCCAGTCTCCGCAGCCTGCCCCTTGGTGGGGCAGTACCCCCGGAGGCCAGGAAGGTCTGGGCAAGTCTGGCCAGGGGCAGGGGCCCTGCTGGGTCCTGACCCTGGTCTGTGGGGCCTCTGAGCACAACCGGCCCTCTCCCACTGGAAGACCTCCCCGGCTGCTTCCAAAGTCCTGTTTGCAAACACTCCCGCCCGCTGTTCACGTCAGGAATGCACAAAGCTCCCAAGCCGGGGAGAAAAGCGCTTCGGTGTGGTGCTCTCTCAGGGCCCTTGCCCCTGAGCCTGGGGGCAAGGCAGGGGGAACACACTCCCAGGCCAAGGCAGAACCACATGCCCACGTCTATTCCTGTCCCCTGCACCGGCAGAGAGCTTGGGGGAGCCATAGTATGTCAGGCAGCTGCTGGGCTGGCCGCCTGTGTGGGAAGGGGCAGAGCCGACCTAGGGGCAAGTTGGGCCTCTTGCTCTCCCTGCTGCCCTGAGGCTGCTGGGCCAAAGAGGTCTTGGGCATCCAGCCCCTTACTGGTCCCTTCCCTCTGACGAGGCCCTCTGAGCTCCAGCACCTTGCAGTGTGGAGACAGCCCCGGCCAGCAACCTCCTCTCCAAGGAGGCCTCAACCGAGGCCTAGGCCCAGGGGAAAGGCACCAGCGGGGATGAGCCAGGGGAGGCGCCCGAGCATGTCTGGACCCAGTCCCCGCAGCCTGCCCCTTGGTGGGGCAGTACCCCCGGAGGCCAGGAAGGTCTGGGCAAGGCTGGCCAGGGGCAGGGGCCCTGCTGGGTCCTGCCCCTGGCATGTGGGGCCTCTGAGCACAACCGGCCCTCTCCCACTGGAAGACCTCCCCGGCTGCCTCCAAAGGCCGGTTTGCAAGCGCTCCCGCCCACTGTTCCCAGCAGGCGTGCACAATGCTCCTAAGCCCGGGAGAAAAGCGCTTCACGGTGGTGCTCTCTCTGGGCCCTTGCCCATGAGCCTGGGGGCAAGGCAGGGTGTCCACACTCCCAGGCCAAGGCAGAACCACATGCACACGTCTGATCTGCCCCCTGCACCGGCAGAGAGCTCGGGGGAGCCAGAGTCTGTCAGGCAGCTGCTGGGCTGGCCGCCTGAGTGGGAAGTGGCAGAGCCGACCTAGGGGCAAGTTGGGCCTCTTCTCTCCCTGCTGCCCTGAGGCTGCTGGGCCAAAGAGGTCTTGGGCATCCAGCCCCTTGCTGGTCCCTTCCCTCTGACGAGGCCCTCTGAGCTCCAGCACCTTGCAGTGTGGAGACAGCCCCTGCCAGCAACCTCCTCTCCAAGGAGGCCTCAACCGAGGCCTAGGCCCAGGGGAAAGGCACCAGCGGGGATGAGCCTGGGGAGGCGCCCGGGCATGAAAGGACCCAGTCCCCGCAGCCTGCCCCTTGGTGGGGCAGTACCCCAGGAGGCCAGGAAGGTCTGGGCAAGGCTGGCCAGGGGCAGGGGCCCTGCTGGGCCCTGCCCCTGGCCTGTGGGGCCTCTGAGCACAACCGGCCCTCTCCCACTGGAAGACCTCCCCGGCTGCCTCCAAAGGCCGGTTTGCCAACACTCCCGCCCGCTGTTCCCGCCAGGCACGCACAATTCTCCCAAGCCCGGGAGAAAAGCGCTTCGGGGTGTTGCTCTCTCCGGGCCCTTGCCCCTGAGCGTGGGGGCCAGGCAGTGGGTCCACACTCCCAGACCAAGGCAGAACCACATGCACACGTCTGTTCCTGACCCATGCACTGGCAGAGAGCTCGGGTGAGCCAGAGTCTGTCAGGCAGCTGCTGGGCTGGCCGCCTGTGTGGGAAGGGGCAGAGCCGACCTAGGGGCAAGTTGGGCCTCTTGCTCTCCCTGCTGCCCTGAGGCTGCTGGGCCAAAGAGGTCTTGGGCATCCAGCCCCTTGCTGGTCCCTTCCCTCTGACGAGGCCCTCTGAGCTCCAGCACCTTGCAGTGTGGAGACAGCCCCTGCCAGCAACCTCCTCTCCAAGGAGGCCTCAACCGAGGCCTAGGCCCAGGGGAAAGGCACCAGCGGGGATGAGCCTGGGGAGGCGCCCGGGCATGACTGGACCCAGTCCCCGCAGCCTGTCCCTTGGTCGGGCTGTAACCCCGGAGGCAGGAAGGTCTGGGCAAGTCTGGCCAGGGGCAGGGGCCCTGCTGGGTCCTGCCCCTGGCCTGTGGGGCCTCTGAGCACAACCGGCCCTCTCCCACTGGAAGACCTCCCCGGCTGCCTCCAAAGGCCGGTTTGCAAGCACTCCCGCCCACTGTTCCCACCAAGCGCGCACAATGCTCCCAAGCCCGGGAGAAAAGCGCTTCGGGTTGGTGCTCTCTCCGGGCCCTTGCCCCTGAGCCTGGGGGCCAGGCACGGTGTCCACAATCCCAGGCCAAGTCAGAACCACATGCACACCTCTGATCTGCCCCTTGCACCGGCAGAGAGCTCGGGGGAGCCAGCGTCTGTCAGGCAGCTGCTGGGTTGGCCGCCTGTGTGGGAAGGGGCAGAGCCGACCTAGGGGCAAGTTGGGCCTCTTGCTCTCCCTGTTGCCCTGAGGCTGCTGGGCCAAAGAGGTCTTGGGCATCCAGCCCCTTGCTGGTCCCTTCCCTCTGACGAGGGCCTCTGAGCTCCAGCACCTTGCAGTGTGGAGACAGCCCCTGCCAGCAACCTCCTCTCCAAGGAGGCCTCAACCGAGGCCTAGGCCCAGGGGAAAGGCACCAGCGGGGATGAGCCTGGGGAGGCGCCCGGGCATGTCTGGACCCAGTCCCCGCAGCCTGCCCCTTGGTGGGGTAGTACCCCCGGAGGCCAGGAAGGTCTGGGCAAGGCTGCCAGGGGCAGGGACACTGTTGGGTCCTGCCCCTGGCCTGTGGGGCGTCTGAGCACAACCGGCACTCTCCCGCTGGAAGACCTCCCCGTCTGCCTCCAAAGGCCGGTTTGCAAGCACTCCCGCCCACTGTTCCCGCCAGGCACGCACAATGCTCCCAAGCCCGGGAGGAAAGCGCTTCGGGGTGGTGGTCTCTCCGGGCCCCTGCCCCTGAGCCTGGGGGCCAGGCAGGGGATCCACAGTCCCAGGACAAGGCAGAACCACATGCACGCGTCTGTTCCTGCCCCCTCCACCGGCAGAGAGCTGGGGGGAGCCAGAGTCTGTCAGGCAGCTGCTGGGCTGGCCGCCTGTGTGGGAAGGGGCAGAGCCGACCTAGGGGCAAGTTGGGCCTTTGCTCTCCCTTCTGCCCTGAGGCTGCTGGGCCAAAGAGGTCTTGGGCATCCAGCCCCTTGCTGGTCCCTTCCCTCTGACGAGGCCCTCTGAGCTCCAGCACCTTGCAGTGTGGAGACAGCCCCTGCCAGCAACCTCCCCTCCAAGGAGGCCTAAACCGAGGCCTAGGCCCAGGGGAAAGGCACCAGCGGGTATGAGCCAGTGGAGGCGCACGGGCATGTCTGGACCCAGTCCCCGCAGCCTGCCCCTTGGTGGGACAGTACCCCCGGAGGCCAGGAAGGTCTGGGCAAGGCTGGCCAGGGGAAGGGGCCCTGCTGGGTCCTGCCCCTGGCCTGTGGGTCCTCTGAGCACAACCGGCCCTCTCCCGCTGGAAGACCTCCCCGGCTGCCTCCAAAGGCCGGTTTGCCAACACTCCCGCCCGCTGTTCCCGCCAGGCACGCACAATGCTCCCAAGCCCGGGAGAAAAGCGCTTCAGGGTGTTGCCCTCTCCGGGCCCTTGCCCCTGAGCCTGGTGTCCAGGCAGTGGGTCCACACTCCCAGACCAAGGCAGAACCACATGCACACGTCTGTTCCTGACCCCTGCACCGGCAGAGTGCTCGGGGGAGCCAGAGTCTGTCAGG
Organism: Dama dama; assembly: GCF_033118175.1. NCBI lineage: Eukaryota > Metazoa > Chordata > Mammalia > Artiodactyla > Cervidae > Dama > Dama dama. The sequence continues at coordinate 159,028 of NW_026870909.1, read as the reverse complement.
CAGCTGCTGGGTTGGCTGCCTGTGTGGGAAGGGGCAGAGCTGACCTAGGGGCAAGTTGGGCCTCTTCCTCTCCCTGCTGCTCTGAGGCTGCTGGGCCAAAGAGGTCTTGGGCATCCAGCCCCTTGCTGGTCCCTTCCCGCTGACGAGGCCCTCTGAGCTCCAGCACCTTGCAGTGTGGAGACAGCCCCTGCCAGCAACCTCCTCTCCAAGGAGGCCTCAACCAAGGCCTAGGCCCAGGGGAAAGGCACCAGCGGGGATGAGCCTGGGGAGGCGCCCGGGCATGTCTGGACCCAGTCCCCGCAGCCTGCCCCTTGGTGGGGTAGTACCCCCGGAGGCCAGGAAGGTCTGGGAAAGGCTAGCAGGGGCAGGGACACTGTTGGGTCCTGCCCCTGGCCTGTGGGGCGTCTGAGCACAACCGGCACTCTCCCGCTGGAAGACCTCCCCGACTGCCTCCAAAGGCCGGTTTGCAAGCACTCCCGCCCGCTGTTCCCGCCAGGCACGCACAATGCTCCCAAGCCCGGGAGAAAAGCGCTTCTGGGTGGTGCTCTCTCCGGGCCCTTGCCCCTGAGCCTGGGGGCCAGGCAGGGGGAATACACTCCCAGGCCAAGGGAGAACGACATGCACACGTCTGTTCCTGCCCCCTACACCGGCAGAGAGCTCGGGGGAGCCAGAGACTGCCAGGCTGCTGCTGGGCTGGCTGCCTGTGTGGGACGGGGCAGAGCCGACCTAGGGGCAAGTTGGGCCTCTTGCTCTCCCTGCTGCCCTGAGGCTGCTGGGTCAAAGAGGTCTTGGGCATCCAGCCCTTTGCTGGTGCCTTCCCTCTGACGAGGCCCTCTGAGCTCCAGCACCTTGCAGTGTGGAGACAGCCCCTGTCAGCAACCTCCTCTCCAAAGAGGCCTCAACCGAGGCCTACACCCAGGGGAAAGGCACCAGCGGGGATGATCCTGGGGAGGCGCACGGACATGTCTGGACCCAGTCTCCGCAGCCTGCCCCTTGGTGGGGCAGTACCCCCGGAGGCCAGGAAGTTCTGGGCAAGTCTGGCCAGGGGCAGGGGCCCTGCTGGGTCCTGACCCTGGCCTGTGGGGCCTCTGAGCACAACCGGCCCTCTCCCACTGGAAGACCTCCCCGGCTGCTTCCAAAGTCCTTTTTGCAAACACTCCCGCCCGCTGTTCACGTCAGGAATGCACAAAGCTCCCAAGCCGGGGAGAAAAGCGCTTCGGTGTGGTGCTCTCTCCGGGCCCTTGCCCCTGAGCCTGCGGGCAAGGCAGGGGGAACACACTCCCAGGCCAAGGCAGAACCACATGCCCACGTCTGTTCCTGTCCCCTGCACCGGGAGAGACCTTGGGGGAGCAGGCGTCTGTCAGGCAGCTGCTGGGTTGGCCGCCTGTGTGGGAAGGGGCAGAGCCGCCCTAGGGGCAAGTTGGGCCTCTTGCTCTCCCTGCTGCCCTGAGGCTGCTGGGCCAAAGATGTCTTGGGCATCCAGGCCCTTACTGGTCCCTTCCCTCTGATGAGGCCCTCTGAGCTCCAGCACCTTGCAGTGTGGAGACAGCCCCTGCCAGCAACCTCCTCTCCAAGGAGGCCTCAACCGAGGCCTAGGCCCAGGGGAAAGGCACCAGCGGGGATGAGCCAGGGGAGGCGCCCGAGCATGTCTGGACCCAGTCCCCGCAGCCTGCCCCTTGGTGGGGCAGTACCCCCGGAGGCCAGGAAGGTCTGGGCAAGGCTGGCCAGGGGCAGGGGCCCTGCTGGGTCCTGCCCCTGGCCTGTGGGGCCTCTGAGCACAACCGGCCCTCTCCCACTGGAAGACCTCCCCGTCTGCCTCCAAAGGCCGGTTTGCAAGCGCTCCCGCCCACTGTTCCCAGCAGGCGTGCACAATGCTCCCAAGCCAGGGAGAAAAGCGCTTCAGGGTGGTGCTCTCTACGGGCCCTTGCCCCTGAGCCTGGGTGCAAGGCACGGTGTCCACAATCCCAGGCCAAGTCAGAACCACATGCACACCTCTGATCTGCCCCTTGCACCGGCAGAGAGCTCGGGGGAGCCAGAGTCTATCAGGCAGCTGCTAGGCTGGCCGCGTGTGTGGGAAGGGGCAGAGCCGACATAGGGGCATGTTGGGCCTCTTGCTCTCCCTGCTGCCCTGAGGCTGCTGGGCCAAAGACGTCTTGGGCATCCAGCCCCTTGCTTGTCCCTTCCCTCTGACGAGGCCCTCTGAGCTCCAGCACCTTGCAGTGTGGAGACAGCCCCTGCCAGCAACCTCCTCTCCAAGGAGGCTTCAACCGAGGCCTAGGCCCAGGGGAAAGGCACCAGCGGGGATGATCCTGGGGAGGCGCCCGGGCATGTCTGGACCCAGTCCCCGCAGCCTGCCCCTTGGAGGGGCAGTACCCCCGGAGGCCAGGAAGGTCTGGGCAAGGCACCAGGGGCAGGGACACTGCTGGGTCCTGCCCCTGGCCTGTGGGACCTCTGAGCACAACCGGCACTCTCCCGCTGGAAGACCTCCCCGTCTGCCTCCAAAGGCCGGTTTGCAAGCACTCCCGCCCGCTGTTCCCGCCAGGCACGCACAATGCTCCCAAGCCCGGGAGAAAAGCGCTTCGGGGTGGTGCTCTCACCGGGCCCTTGCCCCTGAGCCTGGGGGCCAGGCAGGGGGAACACACTCCCAGGCCAAGGCACAACGACATGCACACGTCTGTTCCTGCCCCCTACACCGGCAGAGAGCTCGGGGGAGCCAGAAACTGCCAGGCTGCTGCTGGGCTGGCTGCCTGTGTGGGACGGGGCAGAGCCCACCTAGGGGCAAGTTGGGCCTCTTGCTCTCCCTGCTGCCCTAAGGCTGCTGGGTCAAAGAGGTCTTGGGCATCCAGCCCTTTGCTGGTCCCTTCCCTCTGACGAGGCCCTCTGAGCTCCAGCACCTTGCAGTGTGGAGACAACCCCTGCCAGCAACCTCCTCTCCAAGCAGGCCTAAACCGAGGCCTAGGCCCAGGGGAAAGGCACCAGCGTGGATGAGCCTGGGGAGGCGCCCGGGCATGTCTGGACCCAGTCCCCGCAGCCTGCCCCTTGGTGGGGCAGTACCCCCGGAGGCCAGGAAGGTCTGGGCAAGGCTGCCAGGGGCAGGGACACTGCTGGGTCCTGCCCCTGGCCTGTGGGGCCTCTGAGCACAACCGGCCCTCTTCCACTGGAAGACCTCCCCGGCTGCCTCCAAAGGCCGGTTTGCCAACACTCCCGCCCGCTGTTCCCGCCAGGCACGCACAATGCTCCCAAGCCCGGGAGAAAAGCGCTTCGGGGTGTTGCTCTCTCCGGGCCCTTGCCCCAGAGCCTGGGTCCAGGCAGTTGGTCCACACTCCCAGACCAAGGCAGAACCACATGCACACGTCTGTTCCTGACCCCTGCACCGGCAGAGAGCTCGGGGGAGCCAGAGTCTTTCAGGCAGCTGCTGGGCTGGCCGCCTGTGTGGGAAGGGGCAGAGCCGACCTAGGGGCAAGTTGGGCCTCTTGCTCTCCCTGCTGCCCTGAGGCTGCTGGGCCAAAGAGGTCTTGGGCATCCAGCCCCTTGCTGGTCCCTTCCCTCTGACGAGGCCCTCTGAGCTCCAGCACCTTGCAGTGTGGAGACAGCCCCTGCCAGCAACCTCCTCTCCAAGGAGGCCTCAACAGAGGCCTAGGACCAGGGGAAAGGCACCAGCGGGGATGAGCCTGGGGAGGCGCCCGGGCATGTCTGGACCCAGTCCCCGCAGCCTGCCCCTTGGTGGGGCAGTACCCCCTGAGGCCAGGAAGGTCTGGGAAAGGCTGGCCAGGGGCAGGGGACCTGCTGGGTCCTGCCCCTGGCCTGTGGGGCGTCTGAGCACAACCGGCCCTCTCCCACTGGAAGACCTCCCCGGCTGCCTCCAAAGGCCATTTTGCAAGCACTCCCGCCCACTGTTCCCAGCAAGCGCGCACAATGCTCCCAAGCCCGGGACAAAAGCGCTTAGGGGTGGTGCTCTCTCCGGGCCCTTGCCCCTGAGCCTGGGGGCCAGGCAGGGGGTCCACACTCCCAGGCCAAGGCAGAACCACATGCACACGTCTGCTCCTGCCCCCTGCACCGGCAGATGGCTCGGGGGAGCCAGAGTCTGTCAGGCAGCTGCTGGGCTGGCCGCCTGTGTGGGAAGGGGCAGAGCCGACCTAGGGGCAAGTTGGGACTCTTGCTCTCCCTGCTGCCCTGAGGCTGCTGGGCCAAAGAGGTCTTGGGCATCCAGCCCCTTGCTTGTCCCTTCCCGCTGACGAGGCCCTCTGAGCTCCAGCACCTTGCAGTGTCGAGACAGCCCCTGCCAGCAACCTCCTCTCAAAGGAGGCCTCAACCGAGGCCTAGGACCAGGGGAAAGGCACTAGCGGGGATGAGCCTGGGGAGGCGCCCGGGCATGACTGGACCCAGTCCCCGCAGCCTGCCCCTTGGTGGGGCAGTACCCCCGGAGGCCAGGAAGGTCTGGGCAAGGCTCGCCAGGGGCAGGGGCCCTGCTGGGTCCTGCCCCTGGCCTGTGGGGCCTCTGAGCACAACCGGCCCTCTCCCACTGGAAGACCTCCCCGGCCGCCTCGAAAGGCCGGTTTGCCAACACTCCCGCCAGCTGTTCCCGCCAGGCACGCACAATGCTCCCAAGCCCGGGAGCAAAGCGCTTCGGGGTGTTGCTATCTCCGGGCCCTTTCCCCTGAGCCTGGGGGCCAGGCAGTTGGTCCACACTCCCAGACCAAGGCAGAACCACATGCACACGTCTGTTCCTGACCCCTGCACCGGCAGAGAGCTCGGGGGAGCCAGAGTCTGTCAGGCAGCTGCTGGGCTGGTCGCCTGTGTGGGAAGGGGCAGAGCCTACCTAGGGGCAAGTTGGGCCTCTTCCTCTCCCTGCTGCCCTGAGGCTGCTGGGCCAAAGAGGTCTTGGGCATCCAGCCCCTTGCTGGTCCCTTCCCTCTGACAAGGCCCTCTGAGCTCCAGCACCTTGCAGTGTGGAGACAGCCCCTGCCAGCAACCTCCTCTCCAAGGAGGCCTCAACCGAGGCCTAGGGCCAGGGGAAAGGCACCAGCGCGGATGAGCCTGGGGAGGCGCCCGGGCATGTCTGGACCCAGGCCCCACAGCCTGCCCCTTGGTGGGGCAGTACCCCCGGAGGCCAGGAAGGTCTGGGCAAGGCTGCCAGAGGCAGGGACACTGCTGGGTCCTGCCCCTGGCCTGTGGGGCGTCTGAGCACAACCGGCACTCTCCCGCTGGAAGACCTCCCCGTCTGCCTCCAAAGGCCGGTTTGCAAGCACTCCCGCCCGCTGTTCCAGCCAGGCACGCACAATGCTCCCAAGCCCGGGAGAAAAGCGCTTCTGGGTGGTGCTCTCTCCGGGCCCTTGCCCCTGAGCCTGGGGGCAAGGCAGGGGGAACACACTCCCAGGCCAAGGCAGAACGACATGCACACGTCTGTTCCTGCCCCCTACACCGGCAGAGAGCTCGGGGGAGCCAGAGACTGCCAGGCTGCTGCTGGGCTGGCTGCCTGTGTGGGACGGGGCAGAGCCGACCTAGGGGCAAGTTTGGCCTCTTGCTCTCCCTGCTGCCCTGAGACTGCTGGGTCAAAGAGGTCTTGGGCATCCAGGCCTTTGCTGGTCCCTTCCCTCTGACGAGGCCCTCTGAGCTCCAGCACCTTGCAGTGTGGAGACAGCCCCTGCCAGCAACCTCCTCTCCAAAGAGGCCTCAACCGAGGCCTAGGCCCAGGGGAAAGGCAACAGCGGGGATGATCCTGGGGAGGCGCACGGACATGTCTGGACCCAGTCCCCGCAGCCTGCCCCTTGGTGGGGCAGTACCCCCGGAGGCCAGGAAGGTCTGGGCAAGGCTGGCCAGGGGCAGGGGCCCTGCTGGGTCCTGCCCCTGGCCTGTGGGGCCTCTGAGCACAACCGGCCCTCTCCCACTGGAAGACCTCCCCGGCTGCCTCCAAAGTCCTGTTTGCAAACACTCCCGCCCGCTGTTCACGCCAGGCTCGCACAATGCTCCCAAGCCCGGGAGAAAAGCGCATTGGGGTGGTGCTCTCTCCGGGCCCTTGCCCCTGAGCCTGGGGGCAAGTCAGGGGGAACACACTCCCTGGCCAAGGCAGAACCACATGCCCACGTCTGTTCCTGTCCCCTGCACCGGCAGAGAGCTGGGGTAGCCAGAGTCTGTCAGGCAGCTGCTGGGTTGGCCGCCTGTGTGGGAAGGGGCAGAGCCGCCCTAGGGGCAAGTTGGGCCTCTTGCTCTCCCTGCTGCCCTGAGGCTGCTGGGCCAAAGACGTCTTGGGCATCCAGCCCCTTGCTGGTCCCTTCCCTCTGACGAGGCCCTCTGAGCTCCAGCACCTTGCAGTGTGGAGACAGCACCTGCCAGCAATCTCCTCTCCAAGGAGGCCTCACCTGAGGCCTAGGCCCAGGGGAAAGGCACCAGCGGGGTTGAGCCAGGGGAGGCGCCCGGGCATGTCTGGACCCTGTCCCCGGAGCCTGCCCCTTGGTGGGGCAGTACCCCCGGAGGCCAGGAAGGTCTGGGCAAGGCTGGCCAGGGGCAGGGGCCCTGCTGGGTCCTGCCCCTGGCCTGTGGGGCCTCTGAGCACAACCGGCCCTCTCCCACTGGAAGACCTCCCCGGCTGCCTCCAAAGTCCTGTTTGTAAACACTCCCGCCCGCTGTTCACGCCAGCCTCGCACAATGCTCCCAAGCCCGGGAGAAAAGCGCTTTGGGGTAGTGCTCTCACCGGGCCCTTGCTCCTGAGCCTGGGGGCAAGGCAGGGGGAACACACTCCCAGGCCAAGGCAGAAACACATGCACACCTCTGATCTGCCCCCTGCACCGGCAGAGAGCTCGGGGGAGCCAGAGTCTGTCAGGCAGCTGCTGGGCTGGCCGCCTGTGTGGGAAGGGGCAGAGCCGACCTAGGGGCAAGTTGGGCCTCTTGCTCTCCCTGCTGCCCCGATGCTGCTGGGCCAAAGAGGTCTCGGGCATCCAGCCCCTAACTGGTCCCTTCCCTCTGACAAGGCCCTCTGAGCTCCAGCACCTTGCAGTGTGGAGACAGCCCCTGCCAGCAACCTCCTCTCCAAGGAGGCCTCAACCGAGGCCTAGGCCCAGGGGAAAGGCACCAGCGGGGATGAGCCTGGGGAGGCGCCAGGGCATGTCTGGACCCAGTCCCCGCAGCCTGCCCCTTGGTGGGGCAGTACCCCCTGAGGCCAGGAAGGTCTGGGAAAGGCTGGCCAGGGGCAGGGGACCTGCTGGGTCCTGCCCCTGGCCTGTGGGGCCTCTGAGCACATCCGGCCCTCTCCCGCTGGAAGACCTTCCCGGCTGCCTCCAAAGGCCGGTTTGCCAACACTCCCGCCCACTGTTCCCACCTGGCGCGCAAAATGCTCCCAAGCCCGGGAGAAAAGCACTTCGGGGTGGTGCTCTCTCCGGGCCCTTGCCCCTGAGCCTGGGGGCCAGGGAGGGGGAACACACTCCCAGGCCAAGGCAGAATGACATGCACACGTCTGTTCCTGCCCCCTACACCGGCAGAGACCTCGGGGGAGCCAGAGACAGCCAGGCTGCTGCTGGGCTGGCTGCCTGTGTGGGACGGGGCAGAGCCGACCTAGGGGCAAGTTGGGCCTCTTGCTCTCCCTGCTCACCTGAGGCTGCTGGGTCAAAGAGGTCTTGGGCATCTAGCCCTTTGCTGGTCCCTTCCCTCTGACGAGGCCCTCTGAGCTCCAGCACCTTGCAGTGTGGAGACAGCACCTGCCAGCAACCTCCTCTCCAAGGAGGCCTCAACCGAGGCCTAGGCCCAGGGGAAAGGCACCAGCGGGGATGAGCCAGGGGAGGCGCCCGAGCATGTCTGGACCCAGTCCCCGCAGCCTGCCCCTTGGTGGGGCAGTACCCCCGGAGGCCAGGAAGGTCTGGGCAAGGCTGGCCAGGGGCAGGGGCCCTGCTGGGTCCTGCCCCTGGCCTGTGGGGCCTCTGAGCACAACCGGCCCTCTCCCACTGGAAGACCTCCCCGGCTGCCTCCAAAGGCCGGTTTGCCAACACTCCCGCCCGCTGTTCACGCCAGGCTCGCAAAATGCTCCCAAGCCCGGGAGAAAAGCACTTTGGGGTGGTGCTCTCTCCGGGCCCTTGCCCCTGAGCCTGGGGGCAAGTCAGGGGGAACACACTCCCAGGCCAAGGGAGAAACACATGCACACCTCTGATCTGCCCCCTGCACCGGCAGAGAGCTCGGGGGAGCCAGAGTATGTCAGGCAGCTGCTGGGCTGGCCGCCTGTGTGGGAAGGGGCAGAGCCGACCTAGGGGCAAGTTGGGCCTCTTGCTCTCCCTGCTGCCCCGATGCTGCTGGGCCAAATAGGTCTTGGGCATCCAGCCCCTTGCTGGTCCCTTCCCTCTGACAAGGCCCTCTGAGCTCCAGCACCTTGCAGTGTGGAGACAGCCCCTGCCAGCAACCTCCTCTCCAAGGAGGCCTAAACCGAGGCCTAGGCCCAGGGGAAAGGCACCAGCGGGGATGAGCCTGGGGAGGCGCCCGGGCATGTCTGGACCCAGTCCCCGCAGCCTGCCCCTTGGTGGGGCAGTACCCCCTGAGGCCAGGAAGGTCTGGGAAAGGCTGGCCAGGGGCAGGGGACCTGCTGGGTCCTGCCCCTGGCCTGTGGGGCCTCTGAGCACAACCGGCCCTCTCCCACTGGAAGACCTCCCCGGCTGCCTCCAAAGGCCGGTTTGCAAGCACTCCCGCCCGCTGTTCCCGCCAGCCTCGCACAATGCTCCCAAGCCCGGGAGAAAAGCGCTTCGGGGTGGTGTTCCCTCCGTGCCAATGGAGGACCTCCCTGGCTGCCCCCAAAGGCCGGTTTGCAAGCACTCCCACTCGCTGTTCCCGCCAGCCACGCACAATCCTCCAAAACCCCGGAGAAAAGCGCTTCTAGGTGGTGCTCTCTCCTGGCCCTTGGAAGACCTCCCCGGCTGCCTCCAAAGGCCGGTTTGCAAGCACTCCCGCCCGCTGTTCCCACCAGCCACGCACAATGCTCCCAACCCCGGGAGAAAAGCATTTTGGGGTGGTGCTCACACCGGGCCCTGGAAGACCTCCCCGGCTGCCTCCAAAGGACGGTTTTCAAGCACTCCTGCCTGCTGTTCCCGCCACCCGTGCACAATGCTCCCAAGCCCGGGAGAAAAGCGCTTCGGGGTGGTGCTCACACCGGGCCCTGGAAGACCTCCCCGGCTGCCTCCAAAGGCCGGTTTGCAATGACTCCTTCCTGCTGTTCCCGCCAGCCACGCACAATGCTCCCAAGCCCGGGACAAAAGCATTTTGGGGTGGTGCTCACTCCGGGCCCTTGGAAGACCTCCCCGGCTGCCTCCAATGGCCAGTTTGCAAGCACTCATGCCCACTGTTCCCACCAGCCGCGCACAATGCTCCCAAGCCCGGGAGAAAAGCTTTTTGGGGTGGTGCTCACACCGGGCCCTGGAAGACCTCCCCGGCTGCCTCCAAAGGCCGGTTTTCAAGCACTCCTGCCTGCTGTTCCCGCCACCTGCTCACAATGCTCCCAAGCCCGGGAGAAAAGTGCTTCGGGGTGGTGCTCTCTCCGGGCCCTTGGAAGACGTCCCCGGCTGCCTCCAAAGGCCGGTTTGCAAGCACTCATGCCCGTTGTTCCCACCAGCCGCGCACAATGCTCCCAAGCCCGGGAGAAAAGCATTTTGGGGTGGTGCTCACTCCGGGCCCTTGGAAGACCTCCCCGGCTGCCTCCAAAGGCCAGTTTGCAAGCACTCCTGCCTGCTGTTCCCGCCATCCGCGCACAATGCTCCCAAGCCCGGGAGAAAAGCGCTTCGGGGTGGTGCTCTCTCCGGGCACTTTCAAGACCTCCCCGGCTGCCTCCAAAGGCCGGTTTGTAAGTACTCATTCCCGCTGCTTCCGCCAGCCACGCACAATGCTCCCAAGCCCGGGAGAAAAGCATTTTGGGGTGGTGATCTCTCCGGGCCCTTGGAAGACCTCCCGGGCTGCCTCCAAAGGCCGGTTTGCAAGCACTCATGTCCGCTGTTCCCGACAGCCACGCACAATGCTCCCAAGCCCGGGAGAAAAGCATTTTGGGGTGGTGATCAGTCCGGTGCCCTTGGAAGACCTCCCCGGCTGCCTCCAAAGGACAGTTTGCAAGCACTCATGCCTGCTGTTCCCGCCAGCCGCGCACAATGCTCCCAAGACCGTGAGTAAAGCGCTTCAAGGTGGTGTTCTACTAGGGACCATGGAGGACCTCCCCGGCTGCCCCCAAAGGCCGGTTTGCAAGCACTCCCACTCGCTGTTCCCGCCAGCCACACACAATGTTCCAAAACCCCGGAGAAAAGCGCTTCAAGGTGGTGCTCTCTCCGGGCCCTTGGAAGACCTCCCCGGCTGCCTCCAAAGGCCGGTTTGCAAGCACTCCTGCCTGCTGTTCCCGCCACACGCGCACAATGCTCCCAAGCCCGGAAGAAAAGCATTTTGGGGTGGTGCTCTCTCCGGGCCCTTGGAAGACCTCTCGGGCTGCCTCCAAAGGCCGGTTTGCAAGCACTCATGTCCGCTGTTCCCGACAGCCGCGCACAATGCTCCCAAGCCCGGGAGAAAAGCATTTTGGGGTGGTGATCAGTCCGGGCCCTTGGAAGACCTCCCCGGCTGCCTCCAAAGGACAGTTTGCAAGAACTCATGCCCGCTGTTCCCGCCAGCCGCGCACAATGCTCCCAAGACCGGGAGAAATGCGCTTCGGGGTGGTGTTCTCTCCGTGCCCATGGAGGACCAGCCCAGCTGCCCCCAAAGGCCGGTTTGCAATCACTCCCACTCACTGTTCCCGCCAGCCACGCACATGCTCCAAAACACGGGAGAGAAGCGCTTTGGCGTGGTGCTCTCTCCCGGCCCTTGGAAGACTTCCCTGGCTGCCTCCAAAGGCCGGTTTGCAAGAACTCCCTCCCGCTGTCCCGCCAGCCGCACACAATGCTCCCAATCACGGGAGAAAAGCGCTTCGGGGTGGTGCTCTCTCAGGGCCCTTTGAAGACTTCCCCGGCTGCCTCCAATGGGCGGTATGCAAGCACTCATGCCCGCTGTTCCCACCAGCCATGCACAATGCTCCCAAGCACGGGAGAAAAGCATTTTGGGGTGGTGCTCACTCCTTGCCCTTGGAAGACCTCCGCGCCTGCCTCCAAAGGCCGGTTTGCAAGCACTCATGCCCGCTGTTCCCGCCAGCCTCGCACAATGCTCCCAAGACCGGGAGAAAAGCGGTTCGGGGTGGTGTTCTCTCCGTGCCAATGGAGGACCTCCCTGGCTGCCCCCAAAGGCCGGTTTGCAAGCACTCCCACTCGCTGTTCCCGCCAGCCACGCACAATCCTCCAAAACCCCGGAGAAAAGCGCTTCGGGGTGGTGTTCTCACCGTGCCCATGGAAGACCTCCAGGGGTGCCCCCAAAGGCCGGTTTGGAAGCACTCCCACTCGCTGTTCCCGCCATCCACGCAAATGTTCCAAGCCCGGGAGACAAGCGCTTCTGGGTGGTGCTCTCTCCTGGCCCTTGGAAGACCTCCCCGGCTGCCTCCAAAGGCCGGTTTGCAAGCACTCCCGCCCGCTGTTCCCACCAGCCACGCACAATGCTCCCAAGCCCGGGAGAAAAGCATTTTGGGGTGGTGCTCACACCGGGCCCTGGAAGACCTCCCCGGCTGCCTCCAAAGGACGGTTTTCAAGCACTCCTGCCTGCTGTTCCCGCCAGCCACGCACAATGCTCCCAAGCCCGGGAGAAAAGCGCTTCGGGGTGGTGCTCTCTACAGGCCCTTGGAAGACCTCCCCGGCTGCCTCCAAAGGCTGGTTTGCAAGGACTCCTTCCTGCTGTTCCCGCTAGCCACGCACAATGCTCCCAAGCCCGGGAGAAAAGCATTTTGGGGTGGTGCTCACTCCGGGCCCTTGGAAGACCTCCCCGGCTGCCTCCAATGGCCAGTTTGCAAGCACTCATGCCCGCTGTTCCCACCAGCCGCGCACAATGCTCCCAAGCCCGGGAGAAAAGCTTTTTGGGGTGGTGCTCACACCGGGCCCTTGGAAGACCTCCCCGGCTGCCTCCAAAGGCCGATTTTCAAGCACTCCTGCCTGCTGTTCCCGCCACCTGCGCACAATGCTCCCAAGCCCGGGAGAAAAGCGCTTCGGGGTGGTGCTCTCTCCTGGCCCTTGGAAGACCTCCCCGGCTGCCTCCAAGGGCCGGTTTGCAAGGACTCCTTCCTGCTGTTCCCGCCAGCCACGCACAATGCTCCCAAGCCCGGGAGAAAAGCATTTTGGGGTGGTGCTCTCTACAGGCCCTTGGAAGACTTCTCTGGCTGCCTCCAAAGGCCGGTTTGCAAGCACTCCCACTCGCTGTTCCCGCCAGCCACACACAATGTTCCAAAACCCCGGAGAAAAGCGCTTCGGGGTGGTGCTCTCTCCGGGCCCTTGGAAGACTTCTCTGGCTGCCTCCAAAGGCCGGTTTGCAAGCACTCCTGCCTGCTGTTCCCGCCACACGCGCACAATGCACCCAAGCCCGGGAGAAAAGCGCTTCGGGGTGGTGCTCTCCCCAGACCTTTGGAAGACGTCCCCGGCTGCCTCCAAAGGCCGGTTTGCAAGGACTCAGGCCCGCTGTTCCCGCCAGCTGCGCACAATGCTCCCAAGCACGGGAGAAAAGCATTTTGGGGTGGTGCTCTCTCCGGGCCCTTTGAAGACCACCCCGGCTGCCTCAAAAGGCCGGTTTGCAAGCACTCAGGCCCGCTGTTCCCGCCAGCCGCGTACAATGCTCCCAAGACCGGGAGAAAAGCATTTTGGGGTGGTGCTCACTCCGGGCCCTTGAAAGACCTCCCCGGCTGCCTCCAAACTCCGGTTTGCAAGAACTCATGCCCGCTGTTCCCGCCAGCCGCGCACAATGCTCCCAAGACTGGGAGAAATGCGCTTCGGGGTGGTGTTCTCTCCGTGCCCATGGAGGACCTCCCCGGCTGCCCCCAAAGGCCGGTTTGCATTCACTCCCACTCACTGTTCCCGCCAGCCACGCACATGCTCCAAAACACGGGAGAGAAGCGCTTTGGGGTGGTGCTCTCTCCCGGCCCTTGGAAGACCTCCCCGGCTGCCTCCAAAGGCCGGTTTGCAAGAACTCCCTCCCGCTGTCCCGCCAGCCGCACACAATGCTCCCAATCACGGGAGAAAAGCGCTTCGGGGTGGTGCTCTCTCAGGGCCCTTTGAAGACTTCCCCGGCTGCCTCCAATGGCCGGTATGCAAGCACTCATGCCCGCTGTTCCCACCAGCCATGCACAATGCTCCCAAGCACGGGAGAAAAGCATTTTGGGGTGGTGCTCAATCCTTGCCCTTGGAAGACCTCCACGCCTGCCTCCAAAGGCCGGTTTGCAAGCACTCCTGCCTGCTGTTCCCGCCACACGCGCACACTGCTCCCGAGCCCGGGAGAAAAGCGCATCGGGGTGGTGTTCTCTCCGGGCCCATGGAGGACCTCCCCGGCTGCCCCCAAAGGCCGGTTTGCATTCACTCCCACTCACTGTTCCCGCCAGCCACGAACATGCTTCAAAACACGGGAGAGAAGCGCTTTGGGGTGGTGCTCTCTCCGGGCCCTTGCCCCTGAGCCTGTGGTCAAGGCAGGGGGAACACACTCCCAGACCAAGGCAGAACCACATGCACACGTCTGTTCCTGTCCCCTGCACCGGCAGAGAGCTCGGGGGAGCCAGAGTCTCTCAGGCAGGTGCTGGGCTGGCCGCCTGTGTGGGAAGGGGCAGAGCCGACCTAGGGGCAAGTTGGGCCTCTTGCTCTCCCTGCTGCCCTGAGGCTGCTGGGCCAAAGACGTCTTGGGCATCCAGCCCCTAACTGTTCCCTTCCCTCTGACGAGGCCCTCTGAGCTCCAGCACCTTGCAGTGTGGAGACAGCACCTGCCAGCAATCTCCTCTCCAAGGAGGCCTCAACCGAGGCCTAGGCCCAGGGAAAAGGCACCAGCGGGGTTGAGCCAGGGGAGGCGCCCGGGCTTGTCTGGACCCTGTCCCCGCAGCCTGCCCCTTGGTGGGGCAGTACCCCCGGAGGCCAGGAAGGTCTGGGCAAGGCTGGCCAGGGGCAGGGGCCCTGCTGGGTCCTGCCCCTGGCCTGTGGGGCGTCTGAGCACAACCGGCACTCTCCCGCTGGAAGACCTCCCCGTCTGCCTCCAAAGGCCGGTTTGCAAGCACTCCTGCCCGCTGTTCCCGCCAGGCACGCACAATGCTCCCAAGCCCGGGAGAAAAGCGCTTCGGGGTGGTGGTCTCTCCGGGCCTCTGCCCCTGAGCCTGGGGGCCAGGCAGGGGATCCACAGCCCCAGGCCAAGGCAGAACCACATGCACGCGTCTGTTCCTGCCCCCTCCACCGGCAGAGAGCTGGGGGGAGCCATAGTCTGTCAGGCAGCTGCTGGGCTGGCCGCCTGTGTGGGAAGGGGCAGAGCCGACCTAGGGGCAAGTTGGGCCTCTTGCTCTCCCTGCTGCCCTGAGGCTGCTGGGCCAAAGAGGTCTTGGGCATCCAGCCCCTTGCTGGTCCCTTCCCTCTGGCGAGGCCCTCTGAGCTCCAGCACCTTGCAGTGTGGAGACAGCCCCTGCCAGCAACCTCCTCTCCTAAGAGGCCTAAACCGAGGCCTAGGCCCAGGGGAAAGGCATCAGCGGGGATGAGCCAGTGGAGGCACACGGGCATGTCTGGACCCAGTCCCCGCAGCCTGCCCCTTGGTGGGGCAGTAACCCCGGAGGCCAGGAAGGTCTGGGCAAGGCTGGCCAGGGGCAGGGGCCCTGCTGGGTCCTGCCCCTGGCCTGTGGGGCCTCTGAGCACAACCGGCCCTCTCCCACTGGAAGACCTCCCCGGCTGCCTCCAAAGGCCGGTTTGCCAACACTCCCGCCCGCTGTTCCCGCCAGGCACGCACAATGCTCCCAAGCCCGGGAGAAAAGCGCTTTGGGGTGTTTCTCTCTCCGGGCCCTTGCCCCTGAGCCTGGGGTCCAGGCAGTGGGTCCACACTCCCAGACCAAGGCAGAACCACATGCACACGTCTGTTCCTGGCCCCTGCACCGGCAGAGAGCTCGGGGGAGCCAGAGTATGCCAGGCAGCTGCTGGGCTGGCGGCCTGTGTCGAAAGGGGCAGAGCCGACCTAGGGGCAAGTTGGGCCTCTTGCTCTCCCTGCTGCCCTGAGGCTGCTGGGCCAAAGAGGTCTTGGGCATCCAGCCCCTTGCTGGTCCCTTCCCTCTGATGAGGCCCTCTGAGCTCCAGCACCTTGCAGTGTGGAGACAGCCCCTGCCAGCAACCTCCTCTCCAAGGAGGCCTCAACCGAGGCCTAGGCCTAGGGGAAAGGCACCAGCGGGGATGAGACTGGGGAGGCGCCCGGCCATGTCTGGACCCAGTCCCCGCAGCCTGCCCCTTGGTGGGGCAGTTCCCCCCGAGGCCAGGAAGGTCTGGGCAAGGCTGCCAGGGGCAGGGACACTGCTGGGTCCTGCCCCTGGCCTGTGGGGCGTCTGAGCACAACCGGCACTCTCCCGCTGGAAGACCTCCCCGTCTGCCTCCAAAGGACGGTTAGCAAGCACTCCCACCCGCTGTTCCCGCCAGGCACGCACAATGCTCCCAAGCCCGGGAGAAAAGCGCTTCGGGGTGGTGCTCTCTCTGGGCCCTTGCCCCTGAGCCTGGGGGCCAGGCAGGTGGAACACACTCCCAGGCCAAGGGAGAACGACATGCACACGTCTGTTCCTGCCCCCTACACCGGCAGAGAGCTCGGGGGAGCCAGAGACTGCCAGGCTGCTGCTGGGCTGGCTGCCTGTGTGGTACGGAGCAGAGCCGACCTAGGGGCAAGTTGGGCCTCTTGGTCTCCCTGCTGCCCTGAGGCTGCTGGGTCAAAGAGGTCTTGGGCATCCAGCCCTTTGCTGGTGCCTTCCCTCTGACGAGGCCCTCTGAGCTCCAGCACCTTGCAGTGTGGAGACAGCCCCTGTCAGCAACCTCCTCTCCAAAGAGGCCTCAACCGAGGCCTACACCCAGGGGAAAGGCACCAGCGGGGATGATCCTGGGGAGGCGCACGGACATGTCTGGACCCAGTCTCCGCAGCCTGCCCCTTGGTGGGGCAGTACCCCCGGAGGCCAGGAAGGTCTGGGCAAGTCTGGCCAGGGGCAGGGGCCCTGCTGGGTCCTGACCCTGGCCTGTGGGGCCTCTGAGCACAACCGGCCCTCTCCCACTGGAAGACCTCCCCGGCTGCTTCCAAAGTCCTGTTTGCAAACACTCCCGCCCGCTGTTCACGTCAGGAATGCACAAAGCTCCCAAGCCGGGGAAAAAAGCGCTTCGGTGTGGTGCTCTCTCAGGGCCCTTGCCCCTGAGCCTGGGGGCAAGGCAGGGGGAACACACTCCCAGGCCAAGGCAGAACCACATGCCCACGTCTATTTCTGTCCCCTGCACGGGCAGAGAGCTTGGGGGAGCCAGAGTATGTCAGGCAGCTGCTGGGCTGGCCGCCTGTGTGGGAAGGGGCAGAGCCGACCTAGGGGCAAGTTGGGCCTCTTGCTCTCCCTGCTGCCCTGAGGCTGCTGGGCCAAAGAGGTCTTGGGCATCCAGCCCCTTACTGGTCCCTTCCCTCTGACGAGGCCCTCTGAGCTCCAGCACCTTGCAGTGTGGAGACAGCCCCGGCCAAAAACCTCCTCTCCAAGGAGGCCTCAGCCGAGGCCTAGGCCCAGGGGTAGGCACCAGCGGGGATGAGCCAGTGGAGGCGCACGGGCATGTCTGGACCCAGTCCCCGCAGCCTGCCCCTTGGTGGGGCAGTACCCCCGGAGGCCAGGAAGGTCTGGGCAAGGCTGGCCAGGGGCAGGGGCCCTGCTGGGTCCTGCCCCTGGCCTGTGGGGCCTCTGAGCACAACCGGCCCTCTCCCACTGGAAGACCTCCCCGGCTGCCTCCAAAGGCCGGTTTGCCAACACTTCCGCCCGCTGTTCCCGCCAGGCACGCACAATGCTCCCAAGCCCGGGAGAAAAGCGCTTCTGGGTGTTGCCCTCTCCGGGCACTTGCCCCTGAGCCTGGGGTCCAGGCAGTGGGTCCACACTCCCAGGCCAAGGGAGAACGAGATGCACACGTCTGTTCCTGCCCCCTACACCGGCAGAGAGCTCGGGGGAGCCAGACACTGCCAGGCTGCTGCTGGGCTGGCTGCATTTGTGGTACGGAGCAGAGCCGACCTAGGGGCAAGTTGGGACTCTTGCTCTCCCTGCTGCCCTGAGGCTGCTGGGTCAAAGAGGTCTTGGGCATCCAGCCCTTTGCTGGTGCCTTCCCTCTGACGAGGCCCTCTGAGCTCCAGCACCTTGCAGTGTGGAGACAGCCCCTGTCAGCAACCTCTTCTCCAAAGAGGCCTCAACCGAGGCCTACACCCAGGGGAAAGGCACCAGCGGGGATGATCCTGGGGAGGCGCACGGACATGTCTGGACCCAGTCTCCGCAGCCTGCCCCTTGGTGGGGCAGTACCCCCGGAGGCCAGGAAGGTCTGGGCAAGTCTGGCCAGGGGCAGGGGCCCTGCTGGGTCCTGACCCTGGCCTGTGGGGCCTCTGAGCACAACCGGCCCTCTCCCACTGGAAGACCTCCCCGGCTGCTTCCAAAGTCCTGTTTGCAAACACTCCCGCCCGCTGTTCACGTCAGGAATGCACAAAGCTCCCAAGCCGGGGAGAAAAGCGCTTCGGTGTGGTGCTCTCTCCGGGCCCTTGCCCCTGAGCCTGGGGGCAAGGCAGGGGGAACACACTCCCAGGCCAAGGCAGAACCACATGCCCACGTCTATTCCTGTCCCCTGCACCGGCAGAGAGCTTGGGGGAGCCAGAGTCTGTCAGGCAGCTGCTGGGTTGGCCGCCTGTGTGGGAAGGGGCAGAGCCGACCTAGGGGCAAGTTGGGCCTATTGCTCTCCCTGCTGCCCTGAGGCTGCTGGGCCAAAGAGGTCTTGGGCATCCAGCCCCTTACTGGTCCCTTCCCTCTGACGAGGCCCTCTGAGCTCCAGCACCTTGCAGTGTGGAGACAGCCCCTGCCAGCAACCTCCTCTCCAAGGAGGCCTCAACCGAGGACTAGGCCCAGGGGAAAGGCACCAGCGGTGATGAGCCAGGGGAGGCGCCCGAGCATGTCTGGACCCAGTCCCCGCAGCCTGCCCCTTGGTGGGGCAGTACCCCCGGAGGCCAGGAAGGTCTGGGCAAGGCTGCCAGGGGCAGGGACACTGCTGGGTCCTGCCCCTGGCCTGTGGGGCGTCTGAGCACAACCGGCACTCTCCCGCTGGAAGACCTCCCCGTCTGCCTCCAAAGGACGGTTTGCAAGCACTCCCACCCGCTGTTCCCGCCAGGCACGCACAATGCTCCCAAGCCCGGGAGAAAAGCGCTTCGGGGTGGTGCTCTCTCTGGGCCCTTGCCCCTGAGCCTGGGGGCCAGGCAGGTGGAACACACACCCAGGCCAAGGGAGAACGACATGCACACGTCTGTTCCTGCCCCCTACACCGGCAGAGAGCTCGGGGGAGCCAGAGACTGCCAGGCTGCTGCTGGGCTGGCTGCCTGTGTGGTACGGAGCAGAGCCGACCTAGGGGCAAGTTGGGCCTCTTGGTCTCCCTGCTGCCCTGAGGCTGCTGGGTCAAAGAGGTCTTGGGCATCCAGCCCTTTGCTGGTGCCTTCCCTCTGACGAGGCCCTCTGAGCTCCAGCACCTTGCAGTGTGGAGACAGCCCCTGTCAGCAACCTCCTCTCCAAAGAGGCCTCAACCGAGGCCTACACCCAGGGGAAAGGCACCAGCGGGGATGATCCTGGGGAGGCGAACGGACATGTCTGGACCCAGTCCCCGCAGCCTGCCCCTTGGTGGGGCAGTACCCCCGGAGGCCAGGAAGGTCTGGGCAAGTCTGGCCAGGGGCAGGGGCCCTGCTGGGTCCTGACCCTGGCCTGTGGGGCCTCTGAGCACAACCGGCCCTCTCCCACTGGAAGACCTCCCCGGCTGCTTCCAAAGTCCTGTTTGCAAACACTCCCGCCCGCTGTTCACGTCAGGAATGCACAAAGCTCCCAAGCCGGGGAGAAAAGCGCTTCGGTGTGGTGCTCTCTCAGGGCCCTTGCCCCTGAGCCTGGGGGCAAGGCAGGGGGAACACACTCCCAGGCCAAGGCAGAACCACATGCCCACGTCTATTCCTGTCCCCTGCACCGGCAGAGAGCTTGGGGGAGCCATAGTATGTCAGGCAGCTGCTGGGCTGGCCGCCTGTGTGGGAAGGGGCAGAGCCGACCTAGGGGCAAGTTGGGCCTCTTGCTCTCCCTGCTGCCCTGAGGCTGCTGGGCCAAAGAGGTCTTGGGCATCCAGCCCCTTACTGGTCCCTTCCCTCTGACGAGGCCCTCTGAGCTCCAGCACCTTGCAGTGTGGAGACAGCCCCGGCCAGCAACCTCCTCTCCAAGGAGGCCTCAACCGAGGCCTAGGCCCAGGGGAAAGGCACCAGCGGGGATGAGCCAGGGGAGGCGCCCGAGCATGTCTGGACCCAGTCCCCGCAGCCTGCCCCTTGGTGGGGCAGTACCCCCGGAGGCCAGGAAGGTCTGGGCAAGGCTGGCCAGGGGCAGGGGCCCTGCTGGGTCCTGCCCCTGGCCTGTGGGGCCTATGAGCACAACCGGCCCTCTCCCACTGGAAGACCTCCCCGGCTGCCTCCAAAGGCCGGTTTGCAAGCGCTCCCGCCCACTGTTCCCAGCAGGCGTGCACAATGCTCCTAAGCCCGGGAGAAAAGCGCTTCAGGGTGGTGCTCTCTCTGGGCTCTTGCCCATGAGCCTGGGGGCAAGGCAGGGTGTCCACACTCCCAGGCCAAGGCAGAACCACATGCACACGTCTGATCTGCCCCCTGCACCGGCAGAGAGCTCGGGGGAGCCAGAGTCTGTCAGGCAGCTGCTGGGCTGGCCGCCTGAGTGGGAAGTGGCAGAGCCGACCTAGGGGCAAGTTGGGCCTCTTCTCTCCCTGCTGCCCTGAGGCTGCTGGGCCAAAGAGGTCTTGGGCATCCAGCCCCTTGCTGGTCCCTTCCCTCTGACGAGGCCCTCTGAGCTCCAGCACCTTGCAGTGTGGAGACAGCCCCTGCCAGCAACCTCCTCTCCAAGGAGGCCTCAACCGAGGCCTAGGCCCAGGGGAAAGGCACCAGCGGGGATGAGCCTGGGGAGGCGCCCGGGCATGACAGGACCCAGTCCCCGCAGCCTGCCCCTTGGTGGGGCAGTACCCCAGGAGGCCAGGAAGGTCTGGGCAAGGCTGGCCAGGGGCAGGGGCCCTGCTGGGCCCTGCCCCTGGCCTGTGGGGCCTCTGAGCACAACCGGCCCTCTCCCACTGGAAGACCTCCCCGGCTGCCTCCAAAGGCCGGTTTGCCAACACTCCCGCCCGCTGTTCCCGCCAGGCACGCACAATTCTCCCAAGCCCGGGAGAAAAGCGCTTCGGGGTGTTGCTCTCTCCGGGCCCTTGCCCCTGAGCGTGGGGGCCAGGCAGTGGGTCCACACTCCCAGACCAAGGCAGAACCACATGCACACGTCTGTTCCTGACCCATGCACTGGCAGAGAGCTCGGGTGAGCCAGAGTCTGTCAGGCAGCTGCTGGGCTGGCCGCCTGTGTGGGAAGGGGCAGAGCCGACCTAGGGGCAAGTTGGGCCTCTTGCTCTCCCTGCTGCCCTGAGGCTGCTGGGCCAAAGAGGTCTTGGGCATCCAGCCCCTTGCTGGTCCCTTCCCTCTGACGAGGCCCTCTGAGCTCCAGCACCTTGCAGTGTGGAGACAGCCCCTGCCAGCAACCTCCTCTCCAAGGAGGCCTCAACCGAGGCCTAGGCCCAGGGGAAAGGCACCAGCGGGGATGAGCCTGGGGAGGCGCCCGGGCATGACTGGACCCAGTCCCCGCAGCCTGTCCCTTGGTCGGGCTGTAACCCCGGAGGCAGGAAGGTCTGGGCAAGGCTGGCCAGGGGCAGGGGCCCTGCTGGGTCCTGCCCCTGGCCTGTGGGGCCTCTGAGCACAACCGGCCCTCTCCCACTGGAAGACCTCCCCGGCTGCCTCCAAAGGCCGGTTTGCAAGCACTCCCGCCCACTGTTCCCACCAAGCGCGCACAATGCTCCCAAGCCCGGGAGAAAAGCGCTTCGGGTTGGTGCTCTCTCCGGGCCCTTGCCCCTGAGCCTGGGGGCCAGGCACGGTGTCCACAATCCCAGGCCAAGTCAGAACCACATGCACACCTCTGATCTGCCCCTTGCACCAGCAGAGAGCTCGGGGGAGCCAGCGTCTGTCAGGCAGCTGCTGGGTTGGCCGCCTGTGTGGAAAGGGGCAGAGCCGACCTAGGGGCAAGTTGGGCCTCTTGCTCTCCCTGCTGCCCTGAGGCTGCTGGGCCAAAGAGGTCTTGGGCATCCAGCCCCTTGCTGGTCCCTTCCCTCTGACGAGGGCCTCTGAGCTCCAGCACCTTGCAGTGTGGAGACAGCCCCTGCCAGCAACCTCCTCTCCAAGGAGGCCTCAACCGAGGCCTAGGCCCAGGGGAAAGGCACCAGCGGGGATGAGCCTGGGGAGGCGCCCGGGCATGTCTGGACCCAGTCCCCGCAGCCTGCCCCTTGGTGGGGTAGTACCCCCGGAGGCCAGGAAGGTCTGGGCAAGGCTGCCAGGGGCAGGGACACTGTTGGGTCCTGCCCCTGGCCTGTGGGGCGTCTGAGCACAACCGGCACTCTCCCGCTGGAAGACCTCCCCGTCTGCCTCCAAAGGCCGGTTTGCAAGCACTCCCGCCCACTGTTCCCGCCAGGCACGCACAATGCTCCCAAGCCCGGGAGGAAAGCGCTTCGGGGTGGTGGTCTCTCCGGGCCCCTGCCCCTGAGCCTGGGGGCCAGGCAGGGGATCCACAGTCCCAGGCCAAGGCAGAACCACATGCACGCGTCTGTTCCTGCCCCCTCCACCGGCAGAGAGCTGGGGGGAGCCAGAGTCTGTCAGGCAGCTGCTGGGCTGGCCGCCTGTGTGGGAAGGGGCAGAGCCGACCTAGGGGCAAGTTGGGCCTTTGCTCTCCCTTCTGCCCTGAGGCTGCTGGGCCAAAGAGGTCTTGGGCATCCAGCCCCTTGCTGGTCCCTTCCCTCTGACGAGGCCCTCTGAGCTCCAGCACCTTGCAGTGTGGAGACAGCCCCTGCCAGCAACCTCCCCTCCAAGGAGGCCTAAACCGAGGCCTAGGCCCAGGGGAAAGGCACCAGCGGGTATGAGCCAGTGGAGGCGCACGGGCATGTCTGGACCCAGTCCCCGCAGCCTGCCCCTTGGTGGGACAGTACCCCCGGAGGCCAGGAATGTCTGGGCAAGGCTGGCCAGGGGCAGGGGCCCTGCTGGGTCCTGCCCCTGGCCTGTGGGTCCTCTGAGCACAACCGGCCCTCTCCCGCTGGAAGACCTCCCCGGCTGCCTCCAAAGGCCGGTTTGCCAACACTCCCGCCCGCTGTTCCCGCCAGGCACGCACAATGCTCCCAAGCCCGGGAGAAAAGCGCTTCAGGGTGTTGCCCTCTCCGGGCCCTTGCCCCTGAGCCTGGTGTCCAGGCAGTGGGTCCACACTCCCAGACCAAGGCAGAACCACATGCACACGTCTGTTCCTGACCCCTGCACCGGCAGAGTGCTCGGGGGAGCCAGAGTCTGTCAGGCAGCTGCTGGGTTGGCTGCCTGTGTGGGAAGGGGCAGAGCCGACCTAGGGGCAAGTTGGGCCTCTTCCTCTCCCTGCTGCTCTGAGGCTGCTGGGCCAAAGAGGTCTTGGGCATCCAGCTCCTTGCTGGTCCCTTCCCGCTGACGAGGCCCTCTGAGCTCCAGCACCTTGCAGTGTGGAGACAGCCCCTGCCAGCAACCTCCTCTCCAAGGAGGCCTCAACCAAGGCCTAGGCCCAGGGGAAAGGCACCAGCGGGGATGAGCCTGGGGAGGCGCCCGGGCATGTCTGGACCCAGTCCCCGCAGCCTGCCCCTTGGTGGGGTAGTACCCCCGGAGGCCAGGAAGGTCTGGGAAAGGCTAGCAGGGGCAGGGACACTGTTGGGTCCTGCCCCTGGCCTGTGGGGCGTCTGAGCACAACCGGCACTCTCCCGCTGGAAGACCTCCCCGACTGCCTCCAAAGGCCGGTTTGCAAGCACTCCCGCCCGCTGTTCCCGCCAGGCACGCACAATGCTCCCAAGCCCGGGAGAAAAGCGCTTCTGGGTGGTGCTCTCTCCGGGCCCTTGCCCCTGAGCCTGGGGGCCAGGCAGGGGGAATACACTCCCAGGCCAAGGGAGAACGACATGCACACGTCTGTTCCTGCCCCCTACACCGGCAGAGAGCTCGGGGGAGCCAGAGACTGCCAGGCTGCTGCTGGGCTGGCTGCCTGTGTGGGAAGGGGCAGAGCCGACCTAGGGGCAAGTTGGGCCTCTTGCTCTCCCTGCTGCCCTGAGGCTGCTGGGTCAAAGAGGTCTTGGGCATCCAGCCCTTTGCTGGTGCCTTCCCTCTGACGAGGCCCTCTGAGCTCCAGCACCTTGCAGTGTGGAGACAGCCCCTGTCAGCAACCTCCTCTCCAAAGAGGCCTCAACCGAGGCCTACACCCAGGGGAAAGGCACCAGCGGGGATGATCCTGGGGAGGCGCACGGACATGTCTGGACCCAGTCTCCGCAGCCTGCCCCTTGGTGGGGCAGTACCCCCGGAGGCCAGGAAGTTCTGGGCAAGTCTGGCCAGGGGCAGGGGCCCTGCTGGGTCCTGACCCTGGCCTGTGGGGCCTCTGAGCACAACCGGCCCTCTCCCACTGGAAGACCTCCCCGGCTGCTTCCAAAGTCCTGTTTGCAAACACTCCCGCCCGCTGTTCACGTCAGGAATGCACAAAGCTCCCAAGCCGGGGAGAAAAGCGCTTCGGTGTGGTGCTCTCTCCGGGCCCTTGCCCCTGAGCCTGCGGGCAAGGCAGGGGGAACACACTCCCAGGCCAAGGCAGAACCACATGCCCACGTCTGTTCCTGTCCCCTGCACCGGGAGAGACCTTGGGGGAGCCAGTGTCTGTCAGGCAGCTGCTGGGTTGGCCGCCTGTGTGGGAAGGGGCAGAGCCGCCCTAGGGGCAAGTTGGGCCTCTTGCTCTCCCTGCTGCCCTGAGGCTGCTGGGCCAAAGATGTCTTGGGCATCCAGGCCCTTACTGGTCCCTTCCCTCTGATGAGGCCCTCTGAGCTCCAGCACCTTGCAGTGTGGAGACAGCCCCTGCCAGCAACCTCCTCTCCAAGGAGGCCTCAACCGAGGCCTAGGCCCAGGGGAAAGGCACCAGCGGGGATGAGCCAGGGGAGGCGCCCGAGCATGTCTGGACCCAGTCCCCGCAGCCTGCCCCTTGGTGGGGCAGTACCCCCGGAGGCCAGGAAGGTCTGGGCAAGGCTGGCCAGGGGCAGGGGCCCTGCTGGGTCCTGCCCCTGGCCTGTGGGGCCTCTGAGCACAACCGGCCCTCTCCCACTGGAAGACCTCCCCGTCTGCCTCCAAAGGCCGGTTTGCAAGCGCTCCCGCCCACTGTTCCCAGCAGGCGTGCACAATGCTCCCAAGCCAGGGAGAAAAGCGCTTCAGGGTGGTGCTCTCTACGGGCCCTTGCCCCTGAGCCTGGGTGCAAGGCACGGTGTCCACAATCCCAGGCCAAGTCAGAACCACATGCACACCTCTGATCTGCCCCTTGCACCGGCAGAGAGCTCGGGGGAGCCAGAGTCTATCAGGCAGCTGCTAGGCTGGCCGCGTGTGTGGGAAGGGGCAGAGCCGACATAGGGGCATGTTGGGCCTCTTGCTCTCCCTGCTGCCCTGAGGCTGCTGGGCCAAAGACGTCTTGGGCATCCAGCCCCTTGCTTGTCCCTTCCCTCTGACGAGGCCCTCTGAGCTCCAGCACCTTGCAGTGTGGAGACAGCCCCTGCCAGCAACCTCCTCTCCAAGGAGGCTTCAACCGAGGCCTAGGCCCAGGGGAAAGACACCAGCGGGGATGATCCTGGGGAGGCGCCCGGGCATGTCTGGACCCAGTCCCCGCAGCCTGCCCCTTGGAGGGGCAGTACCCCCGGAGGCCAGGAAGGTCTGGGCAAGGCACCAGGGGCAGGGACACTGCTGGGTCCTGCCCCTGGCCTGTGGGACCTCTGAGCACAACCGGCACTCTCCCGCTGGAAGACCTCCCCGTCTGCCTCCAAAGGCCGGTTTGCAAGCACTCCCGCCCGCTGTTCCCGCCAGGCACGCACAATGCTCCCAAGCCCGGGAGAAAAGCGCTTCGGGGTGGTGCTCTCACCGGGCCCTTGCCCCTGAGCCTGGGGGCCAGGCAGGGGGAACACACTCCCAGGCCAAGGCACAACGACATGCACACGTCTGTTCCTGCCCCCTACACCGGCAGAGAGCTCGGGGGAGCCAGAAACTGCCAGGCTGCTGCTGGGCTGGCTGCCTGTGTGGGACGGGGCAGAGCCCACCTAGGGGCAAGTTGGGCCTCTTGCTCTCCCTGCTGCCCTAAGGCTGCTGGGTCAAAGAGGTCTTGGGCATCCAGCCCTTTGCTGGTCCCTTCCCTCTGACGAGGCCCTCTGAGCTCCAGCACCTTGCAGTGTGGAGACAGCCCCTGCCAGCAACCTCCTCTCCAAGGAGGCCTAAACCGAGGCCTAGGCCCAGGGGAAAGGCACCAGCGTGGATGAGCCTGGGGAGGCGCCCGGGCATGTCTGGACCCAGTCCCCGCAGCCTGCCCCTTGGTGGGGCAGTACCCCCGGAGGCCAGGAAGGTCTGGGCAAGGCTGCCAGGGGCAGGGACACTGCTGGGTCCTGCCCCTGGCCTGTGGGGCCTCTGAGCACAACCGGCCCTCTCCCACTGGAAGACCTCCCCGGCTGCCTCCAAAGGCCGGTTTGCCAACACTCCCGCCCGCTGTTCCCGCCAGGCACGCACAATGCTCCCAAGCCCGGGAGAAAAGCGCTTCGGGGTGTTGCTCTCTCCGGGCCCTTGCCCCAGAGCCTGGGTCCAGGCAGTGGGTCCACACTCCCAGACCAAGGCAGAACCACATGCACACGTCTGTTCCTGACCCCTGCACCGGCAGAGAGCTCGGGGGAGCCAGAGTCTTTCAGGCAGCTGCTGGGCTGGCCGCCTGTGTGGGAAGGGGCAGAGCCGACCTAGGGGCAAGTTGGGCCTCTTGCTCTCCCTGCTGCCCTGAGGCTGCTGGGCCAAAGAGGTCTTGGGCATCCAGCCCCTTGCTGGTCCCTTCCCTCTGACGAGGCCCTCTGAGCTCCAGCACCTTGCAGTGTGGAGACAGCCCCTGCCAGCAACCTCCTCTCCAAGGAGGCCTCAACAGAGGCCTAGGACCAGGGGAAAGGCACCAGCGGGGATGAGCCTGGGGAGGCGCCCGGGCATGTCTGGACCCAGTCCCCGCAGCCTGCCCCTTGGTGGGGCAGTACCCCCTGAGGCCAGGAAGGTCTGGGAAAGGCTGGCCAGGGGCAGGGGACCTGCTGGGTCCTGCCCCTGGCCTGTGGGGCCTCTGAGCACAACCGGCCCTCTCCCACTGGAAGACCTCCCCGGCTGCCTCCAAAGGCCATTTTGCAAGCACTCCCGCCCACTGTTCCCAGCAAGCGCGCACAATGCTCCCAAGCCCGGGACAAAAGCGCTTCGGGGTGGTGCTCTCTCCGGGCCCTTGCCCCTGAGCCTGGGGGCCAGGCAGGGGGTCCACACTCCCAGGCCAAGGCAGAACCACATGCACACGTCTGCTCCTGCCCCCTGCACCGGCAGAGGGCTCGGGGGAGCCAGAGTCTGTCAGGCAGCTGCTGGGCTGGCCGCCTGTGTGGGAAGGGGCAGAGCCGACCTAGGGGCAAGTTGGGACTCTTGCTCTCCCTGCTGCCCTGAGGCTGCTGGGCCAAAGAGGTCTTGGGCATCCAGCCCCTTGCTTGTCCCTTCCCGCTGACGAGGCCCTCTGAGCTCCAGCACCTTGCAGTGTCGAGACAGCCCCTGCCAGCAACCTCCTCTCAAAGGAGGCCTCAACCGAGGCCTAGGACCAGGGGAAAGGCACTAGCGGGGATGAGCCTGGGGAGGCGCCCGGGCATGTCTGGACCCAGTCCCCGCAGCCTGCCCCTTGGTGGGGCAGTACCCCCGGAGGCCAGGAAGGTCTGGGCAAGGCTCGCCAGGGGCAGGGGCCCTGCTGGGTCCTGCCCCTGGCCTGTGGGGCCTCTGAGCACAACCGGCCCTCTCCCAATGGAAGACCTCCCCGGCCGCCTCGAAAGGCCGGTTTGCCAACACTCCCGCCCGCTGTTCCCGCCAGGCACGCACAATGCTCCCAAGCCCGGGAGCAAAGCGCTTCGGGGTGTTGCTATCTCCGGGCCCTTTCCCCTGAGCCTGGGGGCCAGGCAGTTGGTCCACACTCCCAGACCAAGGCAGAACCACATGCACACGTCTGTTCCTGACCCCTGCACCGGCAGAGAGCTCGGGGGAGCCAGAGTCTGTCAGGCAGCTGCTGGGCTGGTCGCCTGTGTGGGAAGGGGCAGAGCCGACCTAGGGGCAAGTTGGGCCTCTTCCTCTCCCTGCTGCCCTGAGGCTGCTGGGCCAAAGAGGTCTTGGGCATCCAGCCCCTTGCTGGTCCCTTCCCTCTGACAAGGCCCTCTGAGCTCCAGCACCTTGCAGTGTGGAGACAGCCCCTGCCAGCAACCTCCTCTCCAAGGAGGCCTCAACCGAGGCCTAGGGCCAGGGGAAAGGCACCAGCGCGGATGAGCCTGGGGAGGCGCCCGGGCATGTCTGGACCCAGGCCCCGCAGCCTGCCCCTTGGTGGGGCAGTACCCCCGGAGGCCAGGAAGGTCTGGGCAAGGCTGCCAGAGGCAGGGACACTGCTGGGTCCTGCCCCTGGCCTGTGGGGCGTCTGAGCACAACCGGGACTCTCCCGCTGGAAGACCTCCCCGTCTGCCTCCAAAGGCCGGTTTGCAAGCACTCCCGCCCGCTGTTCCAGCCAGGCACGCACAATGCTCCCAAGCCCGGGAGAAAAGCGCTTCGGGGTGGTGCTCTCTCCGGGCCCTTGCCCCTGAGCCTGGGGGCAAGGCAGGGGGAACACACTCCCAGGCCAAGGCAGAACGACATGCACACGTCTGTTCCTGCCCCCTACACCGGCAGAGAGCTCGGGGGAGCCAGAGACTGCCAGGCTGCTGCTGGGCTGGCTGCCTGTGTGGGACGGGGCAGAGCCGACCTAGGGGCAAGTTGGGCCTCTTGCTCTCCCTGCTGCCCTGAGACTGCTGGGTCAAAGAGGTCTTGGGCATCCAGGCCTTTGCTGGTCCCTTCCCTCTGACGAGGCCCTCTGAGCTCCAGCACCTTGCAGTGTGGAGACAGCCCCTGCCAGCAACCTCCTCTCCAAAGAGGCCTCAACCGAGGCCTAGGCCCAGGGGAAAGGCAACAGCGGGGATGATCCTGGGGAGGCGCACGGACATGTCTGGACCCAGTCCCCGCAGCCTGCCCCTTGGTGGGGCAGTACCCCCGGAGGCCAGGAAGGTCTGGGCAAGGCTGGCCAGGGGCAGGGGCCCTGCTGGGTCCTGCCCCTGGCCTGTGGGGCCTCTGAGCACAACCGGCCCTCTCCCACTGGAAGACCTCCCCGGCTGCCTCCAAAGTCCTGTTTGCAAACACTCCCGCCCGCTGTTCACGCCAGGCTCGCACAATGCTCCCAAGCCCGGGAGAAAAGCGCATTGGGGTGGTGCTCTCTCCGGGCCCTTGCCCCTGAGCCTGGGGGCAAGTCAGGGGGAACACACTCCCTGGCCAAGGCAGAACCACATGCCCACGTCTGTTCCTGTCCCCTGCACCGGCAGAGAGCTGGGGTAGCCAGAGTCTGTCAGGCAGCTGCTGGGTTGGCCGCCTGTGTGGGAAGGGGCAGAGCCGCCCTAGGGGCAAGTTGGGCCTCTTGCTCTCCCTGCTGCCCTGAGGCTGCTGGGCCAAAGAGGTCTTGGGCATCCAGCCCCTTGCTGGTCCCTTCCCTCTGACGAGGCCCTCTGAGCTCCAGCACCTTGCAGTGTGGAGACAGCACCTGCCAGCAATCTCCTCTCCAAGGAGGCCTCACCCGAGGCCTAGGCCCAGGGGAAAGGCACCAGCGGGGTTGAGCCAGGGGAGGCGCCCGGGCATGTCTGGACCCTGTCCCCGGAGCCTGCCCCTTGGTGGGGCAGTACCCCCGGAGGCCAGGAAGGTCTGGGCAAGGCTGGCCAGGGGCAGGGGCCCTGCTGGGTCCTGCCCCTGGCCTGTGGGGCCTCTGAGCACAACCGGCCCTCTCCCACTGGAAGACCTCCCCGGCTGCCTCCAAAGTCCTGTTTGTAAACACTCCCGCCCGCTGTTCACGCCAGCCTCGCACAATGCTCCCAAGCCCGGGAGAAAAGCGCTTTGGGGTAGTGCTCTCACCGGGCCCTTGCTCCTGAGCCTGGGGGCAAGGCAGGGGGAACACACTCCCAGGCCAAGGCAGAAACACATGCACACCTCTGATCTGCCCCCTGCACCGGCAGAGAGCTCGGGGGAGCCAGAGTCTGTCAGGCAGCTGCTGGGCTGGCCGCCTGTGTGGGAAGGGGCAGAGCCGACCTAGGGGCAAGTTGGGCCTCTTGCTCTCCCTGCTGCCCCGATGCTGCTGGGCCAAAGAGGTCTCGGGCATCCAGCCCCTTACTAGTCCCTTCCCTCTGACAAGGCCCTCTGAGCTCCAGCACCTTGCAGTGTGGAGACAGCCCCTGCCAGCAACCTCCTCTCCAAGGAGGCCTAAACCGAGGCCTAGGCCCAGGGGAAAGGCACCAGCGGGGATGAGCCTGGGGAGGCGCCAGGGCATGTCTGGACCCAGTCCCCGCAGCCTGCCCCTTGGTGGGGCAGTACCCCCTGAGGCCAGGAAGGTCTGGGAAAGGCTGGCCAGGGGCAGGGGACCTGCTGGGTCCTGCCCCTGGCCTGTGGGGCCTCTGAGCACATCCGACCCTCTCCCGCTGGAAGACCTTCCCGGCTGCCTCCAAAGGCCGGTTTGCCAACACTCCCGCCCACTGTTCCCACCTGGCGCGCAAAATGCTCCCAAGCCCGGGAGAAAAGCACTTCGGGGTGGTGCTCTCTCCGGGCCCTTGCCCCTGAGCCTGGGGGCCAGGGAGGGGGAACACACTCCCAGGCCAAGGCAGAATGACATGCACACCTCTGTTCCTGCCCCCTACACCGGCAGAGACCTCGGGGGAGCCAGAGACAGCCAGGCTGCTGCTGGGCTGGCTGCCTGTGTGGGACGGGGCAGAGCCGACCTAGGGGCAAGTTGGGCCTCTTGCTCTCCCTGCTCACCTGAGGCTGCTGGGTCAAAGAGGTCTTGGGCATCTAGCCCTTTGCTGGTCCCTTCCCTCTGACGAGGCCCTCTGAGCTCCAGCACCTTGCAGTGTGGAGACAGCACCTGCCAGCAACCTCCTCTCCAAGGAGGCCTCAACCGAGGCCTAGGCCCAGGGGAATGGCACCAGCGGGGATGAGCCAGGGGAGGCGCCCGAGCATGTCTGGACCCAGTCCCCGCAGCCTGCCCCTTGGTGGGGCAGTACCCCCGGAGGCCAGGAAGGTCTGGGCAAGGCTGGCCAGGGGCAGGGGCCCTGCTGGGTCCTGCCCCTGGCCTGTGGGGCCTCTGAGCACAACCGGCCCTCTCCCACTGGAAGACCTCCCCGGCTGCCTCCAAAGGCCGGTTTGCCAACACTCCCGCCCGCTGTTCACGCCAGGCTCGCAAAATGCTCCCAAGCCCGGGAGAAAAGCGCTTTGGGGTGGTGCTCTCTCCGGGCCCTTGCCCCTGAGCCTGGGGGCAAGGCAGGGGGAACACACTCCCAGGCCAAGGGAGAAACACATGCACACCTCTGATCTGCCCCCTGCACCGGCAGAGAGCTCGGGGGAGCCAGAGTATGTCAGGCAGCTGCTGGGCTGGCCGCCTGTGTGGGAAGGGGCAGAGCCGACCTAGGGGCAAGTTGGGCCTCTTGCTCTCCCTGCTGCCCCGATGCTGCTGGGCCAAAGAGGTCTTGGGCATCCAGCCCCTTGCTGGTCCCTTCCCTCTGACAAGGCCCTCTGAGCTCCAGCACCTTGCAGTGTGGAGACAGCCCCTGCCAGCAACCTCCTCTCCAAGGAGGCCTAAACCGAGGCCTAGGCCCAGGGGAAAGGCACCAGCGGGGATGAGCCTGGGGAGGCGCCCGGGCATGTCTGGACCCAGTCCCCGCAGCCTGCCCCTTGGTGGGGCAGTACCCCCTGAGGCCAGGAAGGTCTGGGAAAGGCTGGCCAGGGGCAGGGGACCTGCTGGGTCCTGCCCCTGGCCTGTGGGGCCTCTGAGCACATCCGGCCCTCTCCCGCTGGAAGACCACCCCGGCTGCCTCCAAAGGCCGGTTTGCCAACACTCCCGCCCACTGTTCCCACCAGGCGCGCACAATGCTCCCAAGCCCGGGAGAAAAGCGCTTCGGGGTGGTGCTCTCTCCGGGCCCTTGTCCCTGAGCCTGGGGGCCCGGCAGGGGGAACACACTCCCAGGCCAGGGCAGAACGACATGCACACGTCTGTTCCTGACCCCTGCACCGGCAGAGAGCTCGGGGGAGCCAGAGTCTGTCAGGCAGCTGCTGGGTTGGCTGCCTGTGTGGGAAGGGGCAGAGCCGACCTAGGGGCAAGTTGGGCCTCTTGCTCTCCCTGCTCACCTGAGGCTGCTGGGCCAAAGAGGTCTTGGGCATCCAGCCCCTTGCTGGTCCCTTCCCGCTGACGAGGCCCTCTGAGCTCCAGCACCTTGCAGTGTGGAGACAGCCCCTGCCGGCAACCTCCTCTCCAAGGAGGCCTCAACCGAGGCCTAGGCCCAGGGGAAAGGCAACAGCGGGGATGATCCTGGGGAGGCGCACGGACATGTCTGTACCTAGTCCCCGCAGCCTGCCCCTTGGTGGGGCAGTACCCCCGGAGGCCAGGAAGGTCTGGGCAAGGCTGGCCAGGGGCAGGGGCCCTGCTGACTCCTGCCCCTGGCTTGTGGGGCCTCTGAGCACAACCGGCCCTCTCCCACTGGAAGACCTCCCCGGCTGCCTCCAAAGGCCGGTTTGCAAGCACTCCCGCCCGCTGTTCCCGCCAGCCTCGCACAATGCTCCCAAGCCCGGGAGAAAAGCGCTTCGGGGTGGTGTTCTCTCCGTGCCAATGGAGGACCTCCCTGGCTGCCCCCAAAGGCCGGTTTGCAAGCACTCCCACTCGCTGTTCCCGCCAGCCACGCACAATCCTCCAAAACCCCGGAGAAAAGCGCTTCTAGGTGGTGCTCTCTCCTGGCCCTTGGAAGACCTCCCCGGCTGCCTCCAAAGGCCGGTTTGCAAGCACTCCCGCCCGCTGTTCCCACCAGCCACGCACAATGCTCCCAACCCCGGGAGAAAAGCATTTTGGGGTGGTGCTCACACCGGGCCCTGGAAGACCTCCCCGGCTGCCTCCAAAGGACGGTTTTCAAGCACTCCTGCCTGCTGTTCCCGCCACCCGAGCACAATGCTCCCAAGCCCGGGAGAAAAGCGCTTCGGGGTGGTGCTCACACCGGGCCCTGGAAGACCTCCCCGGCTGCCTCCAAAGGCCGGTTTGCAAGGACTCCTTCCTGCTGTTCCCGCCAGCCACGCACAATGCTCCCAAGCCCGGGAGAAAAGCATTTTGGGGTGGTGCTCACTCCGGGCCCTTGGAAGACCTCCCCGGCTGCCTCCAATGGCCAGTTTGCAAGCACTCATGCCCACTGTTCCCACCAGCCGCACACAATGCTCCCAAGCCCGGGAGAAAAGCTTTTTGGGGTGGTGCTCACACCGGGCCCTGGAAGACCTCCCCGGCTGCCTCCAAAGGCCGGTTTTCAAGCACTCCTGCCTGCTGTTCCCGCCACCTGCTCACAATGCTCCCAAGCCCGGGAGAAAAGTGCTGCGGGGTGGTGCTCTCTCCGGGCCCTTGGAAGACGTCCCCGGCTGCCTCCAAAGGCCGGTTTGCAAGCACTCATGCCCGTTGTTCCCACCAGCCGCGCACAATGCTCCCAAGCCCGGGAGAAAAGCATTTTGGGGTGGTGCTCACTCCGGGCCCTTGGAAGACCTCCCCGGCTGCCTCCAAAGGCCAGTTTGCAAGCACTCCTGCCTGCTGTTCCCGCCATCCGCGCACAATGCTCCCAAGCCCGGGAGAAAAGCGCTTCGGGGTGGTGCTCTTTCCGGGCACTTTCAAGACCTCCCCGGCTGCCTCCAAAGGCCGGTTTGTAAGTACTCATTCCCGCTGCTTCCGCCAGCCACGCACAATGCTCCCAAGCCCGGGAGAAAAGCATTTTGGGGTGGTGATCTCTCCGGGCCCTTGGAAGACCTCCCGGGCTGCCTCCAAAGGCCGGTTTGCAAGCACTCATGTCCGCTGTTCCCGACAGCCACGCACAATGCTCCCAAGCCCGGGAGAAAAGCATTTTGGGGTGGTGATCAGTCCGGTGCCCTTGGAAGACCTCCCCGGCTGCCTCCAAAGGACAGTTTGCAAGCACTCATGCCTGCTGTTCCCGCGAGCCGCGCACAATGCTCCCAAGACCGTGAGTAAAGCGCTTCAAGGTGGTGTTCTACTAGGGACCATGGAGGACCTCCCCGGCTGCCCCCAAAGGCCGGTTTGCAAGCACTCCCACTCGCTGTTCCCGCCAGCCACACACAATGTTCCAAAACCCCGGAGAAAAGCGCTTCAAGGTGGTGCTCTCTCCGGGCCCTTGGAAGACCTCCCCGGCTGCCTCCAAAGGCCGGTTTGCAAGCACTCCTGCCTGCTGTTCCCGCCACACGCGCACAATGCTCCCAAGCCCGGAAGAAAAGCATTTTGGGGTGGTGCTCTCTCCGGGCCCTTTGAAGACCTCTCGGGCTGCCTCCAAAGGCCGGTTTGCAAGCACTCATGTCCGCTGTTCCCGACAGCCGCGCACAATGCTCCCAAGCCCGGGAGAAAAGCATTTTGGGGTGGTGATCCGTCCGGGCCCTTGGAAGACCTCCCCGGCTGCCTCCAAAGGACAGTTTGCAAGAACTCATGCCCGCTGTTCCCGCCAGCCGCGCACAATGCTCCCAAGACCGGGAGAAATGCGCTTCGGGGTGGTGTTCTCTCCGTGCCCATGGAGGACCAGCCCAGCTGCCCCCAAAGGCCGGTTTGCAATCACTCCCACTCACTGTTCCCGCCAGCCACGCACATGCTCCAAAACACGGGAGAGAAGCGCTTTGGGGTGGTGCTCTCTCCCGGCCCTTGGAAGACTTCCCTGGCTGCCTCCAAAGGCCGGTTTGCAAGAACTCCCTCCCGCTGTCCCGCCAGCCGCACACAATGCTCCCAATCACGGGAGAAAAGCGCTTCGGGGTGGTGCTCTCTCAGGGCCCTTTGAAGACTTCCCCGGCTGCCTCCAATGGGCGGTATGCAAGCACTCATGCCCGCTGTTCCCACCAGCCATGCACAATGCTCCCAAGCACGGGAGAAAAGCATTTTGGGGTGGTGCTCACTCCTTGCCCTTGGAAGACCTCCGCGCCTGCCTCCAAAGGCCGGTTTGCAAGCACTCCTGCCTGCTGTTCCCGCCACACGCGCACACTGCTCCCAAGCCCGGGAGAAAAGCGCATCGGGGTGGTGTTCTCTCCGGGCCCATGGAGGACCTCCCCGGCTGCCCCCAAAGGCCGGTTTGCAAGCATTCCCACTAGCTGTTCCCGCCAGCCACGCAAATGCTCCCAAGCCCGGGAGAAAAGCATTTTGGGGTAGTGCTCTCTCCGGGCCCTTGCCCCTGTGCCTCGGGGCCAGGCAGGGGGTCCACACTCCCAGGCCAAGGCAGAACCACATGCACACGTCTGATCTGCCCCCTGCACCGGCAGAGAGCTCGGGGGAGCCAGAGTATGTCAGGCAGCTGCTGGGCTGGCCGCCTGTGTGGGAAGGGGCAGAGCCGACCTAGGGGCAAGTTGGGCCTCTTGCTCTCCCTGCTGCCCTGAGGCTGCTGGGCCAAAGAGGTCTTGGGCATCCAGCCCCTTGCTGGTCCCTTCCCGCTGACGAGGCCCTCTGAGCTCCAGCACCTTGCAGTGTGGAGACAGCCCCTGCCAGCAACCTCCTCTCCAAGGAGGCCTCAACCGAGGCCTAGGCCCAGGGGAAAGGCACCAGCGGGGATGAGCCTGGGGAGGCGCCCGGGCATGTCTGGACCCAGTCCCCGCAGACTGCCCCTTGGTGGGGCAGTACCCCCGGAGGCCAGGAAGGTCTGGGCAAGGCTGGCCAGGGGCAGGGGCCCTGCTGGGTCCTGCCCCTGGCCTGTGGGGCCTCTGAGCACAACCGGCCCTCTCCCACTGGAAGACCTCCCCGGCTGCCTCCAAAGGCCGGTTTGCAAGCACTCCCGCCCACTGTTCCCACCAAGCGCGCACAATGCTCCCAAGCCCGGGAGAAAAGCGCTTCGGGGTGGTGCTCTCTCCGGGCCCTTGCCCCTGAGCCTGGGGGCAAGGCAGGGGGTCCACACTCCCAGGCCAAGGCAGAACCACATGCACACGTCTGTTCCTGCCCCCTGCACCGGCAGAGAGCTCGGGGGAGCCAGAGTCTGTCAGGCAGCTGCTGGGCTGGCCGCCTGTGTGGGAAGGGGCAGAGCCGACCTAGGGGCAAGTTGGGCCTCTTGCTCTCCCTGCTGCCCTGAGGCTGCTGGGCCAAAGAGGTCTTGGGCATCCAGCCCCTTGCTGGTCCCTTCCCTCTGACGAGGCCCTCTGAGATCCAGCACCTTGCAGTGTGGAGACAGCCCCTGCCAGCAACCTCCTCTCCAAGGAGGCCTCAACCGAGGCCTAGGCCCAGGGGAAAGGCACCAGCGGGGATGAGCCTGGGGAGGCGCCCGGGCATGTCTGGACCCAGTCCCCGCAGCCTGCCCCTTGGTGAGGCAGTACCCCCGGAGGCCAGGAAGGTCTGGGCAAGGCTGGCCAGGGGCAGGGGCCCTGCTGGGTCCTGCCCCTGGCCTGTAGGGCCTCTGAGCACAACCTGCCCTCTCCCGCTGGAAGCCCTCCCCGGCTGCCTCCAAAGGCCAGTTTGCCAACACTCCTGCCCGCTGTTCCCGCCAGGCACGCACAATGCTCCCAAGCCCAGGAGAAAAGCGCTTCGGGGTGGTGCTCTCTCCGGGCCCTTGCCCCTGAGCCTTGGGGCAAGGCAGGGGGAACACACTCCCAGACCAAGGCAGAACCACATGCACACGTCTGTTCCTGTCCCCTGCACCGGCAGAGAGCTCGGGGGAGCCAGAGTCTCTCAGGCAGGTGCTGGGCTGGCCGCCTGTGTGGGAAGGGGCAGAGCCGACCTAGGGGCAAGTTGGGCCTCTTGCTCTCCCTGCTGCCCTGAGGCTGCTGGGCCAAAGAGGTCTTGGGCATCCAGCCCCTTGCTGGTCCCTTCCCTCTGACGAGGCCCTCTGAGCTCCAGCACCTTGCAGTGTGGAGACAGCCCCTGCCAGCAACCTCCTCTCCAAGGAGGCCTCAACCGAGGCCTAGGCCCAGGGAAAGGCACCAGCGGGGATGAACCTGGGGAGGTGCCCGGGCATGTCTGGACCCAGTCCCCGCAGCCTGCCCCTTGGTGGGGCAGTACCCCCGGAGGCCAGGAAGGTCTGGGCAAGTCTGGCCTGGGGCAGGGGCCCTGCTGGGTCCTGCCCCTGGCCTGTGGGGCCTCTGAGCATGAGCGGCCCTCTCCCGCTGGAAGACCTCCCCGGCTGCCTCCAAAGGCCGATTTGACAACACTCGCGCCCGCTGTTCCCGCCAGGCACGCACAATGCTCCCAAGCCCGGGAGAAAAGCGCTTCGGGGTGTTGCTCTCTCCGGGCCCTTGCCCCTGAGCGTGGGGGCCAGGCAGTGGGTCCACACTCCCAGACCAAGGCAGAACCACATGCACACGTCTGTTCCTGACCCCTGCACCGGCAGAGAGCTCGGGGGAGCCTGAGTCAGTCAGGCAGCTGCTGGGTTGGCCGCCTGTGTGGAAAGGGGAGAGCCGACCTAGGGGCAAGTTGGGCCTCTTGCTCTCCCTGCTGCCCTGAGGCTGCTGGGCCAAAGAGGTCTTGGTCATCCAGCCCCTTGCTTGTCCCTTCCCTCTGACGAGGCCCTCTGAGCTCCAGCACCTTGCAGTGTGGAGACAGCCCCTGCCAGCAACCTCCTCTCCAAGGAGGCCTCAACCGAGGCCTAGGCCCAGGGGAAAGGCACCAGCGGGGATGAGCCAGGCGAGGCGCCCGGGCATGTCTGGACCCAGTCCCCGCAGCCTGCCCCTTGGTGGGGTAGTACCCCCGGAGGCCAGGAAGGTCTGGGCAATGCTGCCCAGGGGCAGGGACACTGCTGGGTCCTGCCCCTGGCCTGTGGGGCGTCTGAGCACAACCGGCACTCTCCCGCTGGAAGACCTCCCCGTCTGCCTCCAAAGGCCGGTTTGCAAGCACTCCCG
Source organism: Dama dama (assembly GCF_033118175.1). Taxonomy (NCBI): domain Eukaryota; kingdom Metazoa; phylum Chordata; class Mammalia; order Artiodactyla; family Cervidae; genus Dama; species Dama dama. The sequence goes on along the minus strand of NW_026870909.1, from coordinate 121,873 downwards.
CCCGCTGTTCCCGCCAGGCACGCACAATGCTCCCAAGCCCGGGAGAAAAGCGCTTCGGGGTGGTGCTCTCTCCAGGCCCTTGCCCCTGAGCCTGGGGGCCAGGCAGGGGGACCACACTCCCAGGCCAAGGCAGAACGACATGCACACGTCTGTTCCTGCCCCCTACACCGGCAGAGAGCTCGGGGGAGCCAGAGACTGCCAGGCTGCTGCTGGGCTGGCTGCCTGTGTGGGAAGGGGCAGAGCCGACCTAGGGGCAAGTTGGGCCTCTTGCTCTCCCTGCTGCCCTGAGGCTGCTGGGTCAAAGAGGTCTTGGGCATCCAGCCCTTTGCTGGTCCCTTCCCTCTGACGAGGCCCTCTGAGCTCCAGCACCTTGCAGTGTGGAGACAGCCCCTGCCAGCAACCTCCTCTCCAAAGAGCTCTCAACCGAGGCCTACGCCCAGGGGAAAGGCACCAGCGGGGATGAGCCTGTGGAGGCGCCCGGACATTTGTGGATCCAGTCCCCGCAGCCTGCCCCTTGGTGGGGCAGTACCCCCGGAGGCCAAGAAGGTCTGGGCAAGGCTGGCCAGGGGCAGGGGCCCTGCTGGGTCCTGCCCCTGGCCTGTGGGGCCTCTGAGCACAACCGGCCCTCTCCCACTGGAAGACCTCCCCGGCTGCCTCCAAAGGCCGGTTTGCAAGCACTCCCGCCCACTGTTCCCGCCAGGCGCGCACAATGCTCCCAAGCCCGGGAGAAAAGCGCTTCGGGGTGGTGGTCTCTCCGGGCCCTTGCTCCTGAGCCTGGGGGCCAGGCAGGGGATCCAAGTCCCAGGCCAAGGCAGAACCACATGCACACGTCTGTTCCTGCCCCCTCCACCGGCAGAGAGCTGGGGGCAGCCAGAGTCTGTCAGGCAGCTGCTGGGCTGGCCGCCTGTGTGGGAAGGGGCAGAGCCGACCTAGGGGCAAGTTGGGCCTCTTCCTCTCCCTGCTGCCCTGAGGCTGCTGGGCCAAAGAGGTCTTGGGCATCCAGCCCCTTGCTGGTCCCTTCCCTCTGACGAGGCCCTCTGAGCTCCAGCACCTTGCAGTGTGGAGACAGCCCCTGCCAGCAACCTCCTCTCCAAGGAGGCCTCAACCGAGGCCTAGGCCCAGGGGAAAGGCACCAGCGGGGATGAGCCAGTGGAGGCGCACGGGCAAGACTGGACCCAGTCCCCGCAGCCTGCCCCTTGGTGGGGCAGTACCCCCGGAGGCCAGGAAGGTCTGGGCAAGGCTGGCCAGGGTCAGCGGCCCTGCTGGGTCCTGCCCCTGGCCTGTGGATCCTCTGAGCACAACCGGCCCTCTCCCACTGGAAGTCCTCCCCGGCTGCCTCCAAAGGCCGGTTTGCCAACACTCCCGCCCGCTGTTCCCGCCAGGCACGCACAATGCTCCCAAGCCTGGGAGAAAAGCGCTTCGGGGTGTTGCTCTCTCCGGGCCCATGCCACTGAGCCTAGGGTCCAGGCAGTGGGTCCACACTCCCAGACCAAGGCAGAACCACATGCACACGTCTGTTCCTGACCCCTGCACCGGCAGAGAGCTCGGGGGAGCCAGAGTCAGTCAGGCAGCTGCTGGGTTGGCTGCCTGTGTGGGAAGGGGGAGAGCCGACCTAGGGGCAAGTTGGGCCTCTTGCTCTCCCTGCTGCCCTGAGGCTGCTGGGCCAAAGAGGTCTTGGGCATCCACCCCTTGCTGGTCCCTTCCCTCTGACGAGGCCCTCTGAGCTCCAGCACCTTGCAGTGTGGAGACAGCCCCTGCCAGCAACCTCCTCTCCAAGGAGGCCTAAACCGAGGCCTAGGCCCAGGGGAAAGGCACCAGCGGGGATGAGCCTGGGGAGGCGCCCGGGCATGTCTGGACCCAGTCCCCGCAGCCTGCCCCTTGGTGGGGAAGTACCCCCGGAGGCCAGGAAGGTCTGTGCAAGGCTGCCAGGGGCAGGGACAGCGCTGGGTCCTGCCCCTGGCCTGTGGGGCGTCTGAGCACAACAGGCACTCTCCCGCTGGAAGACCTCCCCGTCTGCCTCTAAAGGCCGGTTTGCAAGCGCTCCCGCCCACTGTTCCCAGCAGGCGGGCACAATGCTCCTAATCCCGGGAGAAAAGCGCTTCAGGGTGGTTCTCTCTCTGGGACCTTGCCCCTGAGCCTGGGGGCAAGGCAGGGTGTCCACTCTCCCAGGCCAAGGCAGAACCACATGCACACGTCTGATCTGCCCCCTGCACCGGCAGAGAGCTCGGGGGAGCCAGAGTCTGTGAGGCAGCTGCTGGGCTGGCCGCCTGTGTGGGAAGTGGCAGAGCCGACCTAGGGGCAATTTGGGCCTCTTGCTCTCCCTGCTGCCCTGAGGCTGCTGGGCCAAAAGGTCTTGGGCATCCAGCCCCTTGCTGGTCCCTTCCCTCTGACGAGGCCCTCTGAGCTCCAGCACCTTGCAGTGTGGAGACAGCCCCTGCCAGCAACCTCCTCTCCAAGGAGGCCTAAACCGAGGCCTAGGCCCAGGGGAAAGGCACCAGCGGGGATGAGCCTGGGGAGGCGCCCGGGCATGTCTGGACCCAGTCCCCGCAGCCTGCCCCTTGGTGGGGCAGTACCCCCGGAGGCCAGGAAGGTCTGGGAAAGGCTGGCCAGGGGCAGGGGACCTGCTGGGTCCTGCCCCTGGCCTGTGGGGCCTCTGAGCACAACCGGCCCTCTCCCACTGGAAGACCTCCCCGGCTGCCTCCAAAGGCCGGTTTGCAAGCACTCCCGCCCACTGTTCCCACCAAGCACGCACAATGCTCCCAAGCCCGGGAGAAAAGCGCTTCGGGGTGGTGCTCTCTCCGGGCCCTTGCCCCTGAGCCTGGGGGCAAGGCAGGTTGTCCACACTCCCAGGCCAAGGCAGAACCACATGCACACGTCTGTTCCTGCCCCCTGCACCGGCAGAGAGCTCGGGGGAGCCAGAGTCTGTCAGGCAGCTGCTGGGCTGGCCGCCTGTGTGGGAAGGGGCAGAGCCGACCTAGGGGCAAGTTGGGCCTCTTGCTCTCCCTGCTGCCCTGAGGCTGCTGGGCCAAAGAGGTCTTGGGCATCCAGCCCCTTGCTGGTCCCTTCCCTCTGACGAGGCCCTCTGAGCTCCAGCACCTTGCAGTGTGGAGACAGCCCCTGCCAGCAACCTCCTCTCCAAGGAGGACTCAACCGAGACCTAGGACCAGGGGAAAGGCACCAGCGGGGATGAGCCTGGGGAGGCGCCCAGGCATGTCTGGACCCAGTCCCCGCAGCCTGCCCCTTGGTGGGGCAGTACCCCCGGAGGCCAGGAAGGTCTGGGCAAGGCTGGCCAGGGGCAGGGGCCCTGCTGGGTCCTGCCCCTGGCCTGTGGGGCCTCTGAGCACAACCGGCCCTCTCCCACTGGAAGACCTCCCCGGCTGCCTCCACAGGCCGGTTTGCAAACACTCCCGCCTGCTGTTCCCGCCAGGCACGCACAATGCTCCCAAGCCCGGGAGAAAAGTGTTTCGGGGTGTTGCTCTCTCCGGGCCCTCGCCCCTGAGCCTGGGGGCCAGGCAGTGGGTCCACACTCCCAGTCCAAGGCAGAACCACATGCACACGTCTGTTCCTGACCCCTGCACCGGCAGAGAGCTCGGGGGATCCAGAGTCTGTCAGGCATCTGCTGGGCTGGCCGCCTGTGTGGGAAGGGGCAGAGCCTACCGAGGGGCAAGTTGGGCCTCTTGCTCTCCCTGCTGCCCTGAGGCTGCTGGGCCAAAGAGGTCTTGGGCATCCAGCCCCTTGCTGGTCCCTTCCCTCTGACGAAGCCCTCTCAGCTCCAGCACCTTGCAGTGTGGAGACAGCCCCTCCCAGAAACCTCCTCTCCAAGGAGGCCTCAACCGAGGCCTAGGCCCAGGGGAAAGGCACCAGCGGGGATGAGCCTGGGGAGGCGCCCGGGCATGTCTGGACCCAGTCCCCGCAGCCTGCCCCTTGGTGGGGCAGTACCCCCGGAGGCCAGGAAGGTCAAGGCAAGGCTGCCAGGGGCAGGGACACTGCTGGGTCCTGCCCCTGGCCTGTGGGGTGTCTGAGCACAACCTGCACTCTCCCGCTGGAAGACCTCCCCGTCTGCCTCCAAAGGCCGGTTTGCAAGCACTCCTGCCCGCTGTTCCCGCCAGGCACGCACAATGCTCCCAAGCCCGGGAGAAAAGCGCTTCGGGGTGGTGCTCTCTCCGGGCCCTTGCCCCTGAGCCTGGGGGACAGGCAGGGGGAACACACTCCCAGGCCAAGGCAGAACAACATGCACACGTCTGTTCCTGCCCCCTACACCGGCAGAGAGCTCGGGGGAGCCAGAGACAGCCAGGCTGCTGCTGGGCTGGCTGCCTGTGTGGGACGGGGCAGAGCAAAACCTAGGGGCAAGTTGGGCCTCTTGCTCTCCCTGCTGCCCTGAGGCTGCTGGGCCAAAGAGGTCTTGGGCATCCAGCCCTTTGCTGGTCCCTTCTTTCTGACGAGGCCCTCTGAGCTCCAGCACCTTGCAGTGTGGAGACAGCCCCTGCCAGCAACCTCCTCTCCAAAGAGGCCTAAACCGAGGCCTAGGCCCAGGGGAAAGGCACCAGCGGGGATGATCCTGGGGAGTCGCACGGACATGTCTGGACCCAGTCCCCGCAGCCTGCCCCTTGGTGGGGCAGTACCCCCGGAGGCCAGGAAGGTCTGGGCAAGGCTGGCCAGGGGCAGGGGCCCTGCTGGGTCCTGCCCCTGGCCTGTGGGGCCTCAGAGCACAACCGGCCCTCTCCCACTGGAAGACCTCCCCGGCTGCCTCCAAAGTCCTGTTTGCAAACACTCCCGCCCGCTGTTCACGCCAGGCTCGCACAATGCTCCCAAGCCCGGGAGAAAAGCGCTTTGGGGTGGTGCTCTCTCAGGGCCGTTGCCCCTGAGCCTGGGGGCAAGGCAGGGGGAACACAGTCCCAGGCCAAGACAGAACCAGATGCCCACGTCTGATCCTGTCCCCTGCACCGGCAGAGAGTTTGGGGGAGCCAGAGTCTGTCAGGAAGTTGCTGGGTTGGCCGCCTGTGTGGGAAGGCCAGAGCCGACCTAGGGGCAAGTTGGGCCTCTTGCTCTCCCTGCTGCCCTGAGGCTGCTGGGCCAAAGAGGTCTTGGGCATCCAGCCCCTTACTGGTCCCTTCCCTCTGACGAGGCCCTCTGAGCTCCAGCACCTTGCAGTGTGGAGACAGCCCCTGCCAGCAACCTCCTCTCCAAGGAGGCCTCAACCGAGGCCTAGGCCCAGGGGAAAGGCACCAGCGGGGATGAGCCAGGGGAGGCGCCCGAGCATGTCTGGACCCAGTCCCCGCAGCCTGCCCCTTGGTGGGGCAGTACCCCCGGAGGCCAGGAAGGTCTGGGCAAGGCTGGCCAGGGGCAGGGGCCCTGCTGGGTCCTGCCCCTGGCCTGTGGGGCCTCTGAGCACAACCGGCCCTCTCCCACTGGAAGACCTCCCCGGCTGCCTCCAAAGGCCGGTTTGCAAGCGCTCCGGCCCACTGTTCCCAGCAGGCGGGCACAATGCTCCTAAGCCCGGGAGAAAAGCGCTTCAGGGTGGTGCTCTCTCTGGGCGCTTACCCCTGAGCCTGGGGGCAAGGCAGGGTGTCCACACTCCCAGGCCAAGGCAGAACCACATGCACACGTCTGATCTGCCCCCTGCACCGGCAGAGAGCTCGGGGGAGCCAGAGTCTGTCAGGCAGCTGCTGGGCTGGCCGCCTGTGTGGGAAGTGGCAGAGCCGACCTAGGGGCAAGTTGGGCCTCTTGCTCTCCCTGCTGCCCTGAGGCTGCTGGGCCAAAGAGGTCTTGGGCATCCAGCCCCTTGCTGGTCCCTTCCCTCTGACGAGGGCCTCTGAGCTCCAGCACCTTGCAGTGTGGAGACAGCCCCTGCCAGCAACCTCCTCTCCAAGGAGGCCTCAACCGAGGCCTAGGCCCAGGGGAAAGGCACCAGCGGGGATGAGCCTGGGGAGGCGCCCGGGCATGTCTGGACCCAGTCCCCGCAGCCTGCCCCTTGGTGGGGCAGTACCCCCGGAGGCCAGGAAGGTCTGGGCAAGGCTGGCCAGGGGCAGGGGACCTGCTGGGTCCTGCCCCTGGCCTGTGGGGCCTCTGAGCACAACCGGCCCTCTCCCACTGGAAGACCTCCCCGGCTGCCTCCAAAGGCCGGTTTGCAAGCACTCCCGCCCACTGTTCCCACCAAGCGCGCACAATGCTCCCAAGCCCGGGAGAAAAGCGCTTCGGGGTGGTGCTCTCTGCGGGCCCTTTCCCCTGAGCCTGGGGGCCAGGCAGGGGGTCCACACTCCCAGGCCAAGGCAGAACCACATGCACACGTCTGTTCCTGACCCCTGCACCGGCAGAGAGCTCGGGGGAGCCAGAGTCTGTCAGGCAGCTGCTGGGCTGGCCGCCTGTGTGGGAAGGGGCAGAGCCGACCTAGGGGTAAGTTGGGCCTCTTCCTCTCCCTGCTGCCCTGAGGCTGCTGGGCGAAAGAGGTCTTGGGCATCCAGCCCCTTGCTGGTCCCTTCCCTCTGATGAGGCCCTCTGAGCTCCAGCACCTTGCAGTGTGGAGACAGCCCCTGCCAGCAACCTCCTCTCCAAGGAGGCCTCAACCGAGGCCTAGGCCCAGGGGAAAGGCACCAGCGGGGATGAGCCTGGGGAGGCGCCCGGGCATGTCTGGACCCAGTCCCCGCAGCCTGCCCCTTGGTGGGGCAGTACCCCCGGAGGCCAGGAAGGTCTGGGAAAGGCTGGCCAGGGGCAGGGGACCTGCTGGGTCCTGCCCCTGGCCTGTGGGGCCTCTGAGCACAACCGGCACTCTCCCACTGGAAAACCTCCCCGTCTGCCTCCAAAGGCCGGTTTGCAAGCACTCCCGCCCGATGTTCCCGCCAGGCACGCACAATGCTCCCAAGCCCGGGAGAAAAGCTCTTCGGGGTGGTGCTCTCACCGGGCCCTTGCCCCTGAGCCTGGGGGCCAGGCAGGGGGAACACACTCCCAGGCCAAGGCAGAACGACATGCACATGTCTGTTCCTGCCCCCTACACCGGCAGAGAGCTCAGGGGAGCCAGAGACTGCCAGGCTGCTGCTGGGCTGGCTGCCTGTGTGGGACGGGGCAGAACCCACCTAGGGGCAAGTTGGGCCTCTTGCTCTCCCTGCTGCCCTGAGGCTGCTGGGTCAAAGAGGTCTTGGGCATCCAGCCCTTTGCTGGTCCCTTCCCTCTGACGAGGCCCTCTGAGCTCCAGCACCTTGCAGTGTGGAGACAGCCCCTGCCAGCAACCTCCTCTCCAAGGAGGCCTCAACCGAGGCCTAGGCCCAGGGGAAAGGCACCAGCGGGGATGAGCCTGGGGAGGCGCCCGGGCATGTCTGGACCCAGTCCCCGCAGCCTGCCCCTTGGTGGGGCAGTACCCCCGGAGACCAGGAAGGTCTGGGCAAGGCTGGCCAGGGGCAGGGGCCCTGCTGCGTCCTGCCCCTGGCCTGTGGGGCCTCTGAGCACAACCGGCCCTCTCCCACTGGAAGACCTCTCCGGCTGCCTCCAAAGGCCGGTTTGCAAGCGCTCCCGCCCACTGTTCCTAGCAGGCGGGCACAATGCTCCTAAGCCCGGGAGAAAAGCGCTTCAGGGTGGTGCTCTCTCCGGGCCCTTGCCCCTGAGCCTGGGGGCAAGGCAGGGTGTCCACACTCCCAGGCCAAGGCAGAACCACATGCACACGTCTGATCTGCCCCCTGCACCGGCAGAGAGCTCGGGGGAGCCAGAGTCTGTCAGGCAGCTGCTGGGCTGGCCGCCTGTGTGGGAAGGGGCAGAGCCGACCTAGGGGCAAGTTGGGCCTCTTGCTCTCCCTGCTGCCCTGAGGCTGCTGGGTCAAAGAGGTCTTGGGCATCCAGCCCCTTGCTGGTCCCTTCCCTCTGACGAGGCCCTCTGAGCTCCAGCACCTTGCAGTGTGGAGACAGCCCCTGCCAGCAACCTCCTCTCCAAGGAGGCCTAAACCGAGGCCTAGGCCCAGGGGAAAGGCACCAGCGGGGATGAGCCTGGGGAGGCGCCCGGGCATGTCTGGACCCAGTCCCCGCAGCCTGCCCCTTGATGGGGCAGTACCCCCGGAGGCCAGGAAGGTCTGGGCAAGGCTGGCCAGGGGCAGGGGACCTGCTGGGTCCTGCCCCTGGCCTGTGGGGCCTCTGAGCACAACCGGCCCTCTCCCACTGGAAGACCTCCCCGGCTGCCTCCAAAGGCCGGATTGCAAGCACTCCCGCCCACTGTTCCCGCCAAGCGCGTACAATGCTCCCAAGCCCGGGAGAAAAGCGCTTCGGGGTGGTGCTCTCTCCGGGCCCTTGCCCCTGAGCCTGGGGGCCAGGCAGGGGGTCCACACTCCCAGGCCAAGGCAGAGCCACATGCACACGTCTGTTCCTTACCCCTGCACCGGCAGAGAGCTCGGGGGAGCCAGAGTCTGTCAGGCAGCTGCTGGGCTGGCCGCCTGTGTGGGAAGGGGCAGAGCCGACCTAGGGGCAATTTGGGCCTCTTGCTCTCCCTGCTGCCCTGAGGCTGCTGGGCCAAAGAGGTCTTGGGCATCCAGCCCCTTGCTTGTCCCTTCCCTCTGACGAGGCCCTCTGAGCTCCAGCACCTTGCAGTGTGGAGACAGCCCCTGCCAGCAACCTCCTCTCCAAGGAGGCCTCAACCGAGGCCTAGGACCAGGGGAAAGGCACCAGCGGGGATGAGCCTGGGGAGGCGCCCGGGCATGTCTGGACCCAGTCCCCACAGCCTGCCCCTTGGTGGGGCAGTACCCCCGGAGGCCAGGAAGGTCTGGGCAAGGCTGGCCAGGGGCAGGGGCCCTGCTGGGTCCTGCCCCTGGCCTGTGGGGCCTCTGAGCACAACCGGCCCTCTCCCACTGGAAGACCTCCCCGGCTGCCTCCAAAGGCCGGTTTGCCAACACTCCCGCCCGCTGTTCCCGCCAGGCACGCACAATGCTCCCAAGCCCGGGAGAAAAGCGCTTCGGGGTGTTGCTCTCTCCGGGCCCTTGCCCCTGAGCCTGGGGGCCAGGCAGTTGGTCCACAATCCCAGACCAAGGCAGAACCACATGCACACGTCTGTTCCTGACCCCTGCACCGGCAGAGAGCTCGGGGGAGCCAGAGTCTGTCAGGCAGCTGCTAGGCTGACCGCCTGTGTGGGAAGGGGCAGAGCCGATCTAGGGGCAAGTTGGGCCTCTTCCTCTCCCTGCTGCCCTGAGGCTGCTAGGCCAAAGAGGTTTTGGGTATCCAGCCCCTTGCTGGTCCCTTCCCTCTGACGAGGCCCTCTGAGCTCCAGCACCTTGCAGGGTGGAGACAGCCCCTGCCAGCAACCTCCTCTCCAAGGAGGCCTCAACCGAGGCCTAGGCCCAGGGGAAAGGCACCAGCGGGGATGAGCCTGGGGAGGCGCCCGAGCATGTCTGGACCCAGTCCCCGCAGCCTGCCCCTTGGTGGGGCAGTACCCCCGGAGGCCAGGAAGGTCTGGGCAAGGCTGCCAGGGTCAGGGACACTGCTGGGTCCTGCCCCTGGCCTGTGGGGCCTCTGAGCACAACCGGCCCTCTCCTACTGGAAGACCTCCCCGGCTGCCTCCAAAGTCCTGTTTGCAAACACTCCCGCCCGCTGTTCACGCCAGGCTCGCACAATGCTCCCAAGCCCGGGAGAAAAGCACTTCGGGGTGGTGCTCTCTCCGGGCCCTTGCCCCTGAGCCTGGGGGCAAGGCAGGGGGAACACACTCCCAGGCCAAGGCAGAACCACATGCCCACGTCTGTTCCTGTTCCCTGCACCGGCAGAGAGCTCGGGGGAGCCAGAGTCTCTCAGGCAGGTGCTGGGTTGGCTGCCTGTGTGGGAAGGGGCAGAGCCGACCTAGGGGCAAGTTGGGCCTCTTGCTCTCCCTGCTGCCCTGAGGCTGCTGGGCCAAAGAGGTCTTGGGCATCCAGCCCCTTGCTTGTCCCTTCCCTCTGACGAGGCCCTCTGAGCTCCAGCAGCTTGCAGTGTGGAGACAGCCCCTGCCAGCAACCTCCTCTCCAAGGAGGCCTAAACCGAGGCCTAGGACCAGGGGAAAGGCACCAGCGGGGATGAGCCTGGGGAGGCGCCCGGGCATGTCTGGACCCAGTCCCCGCAGCCTGCCCCTTGGTGGGGCAGTACCCCCGGAGGCCAGGAAGGTCTGGGCAAGGCTGGCCAGGGGCAGGGGACCTGCTGGGTCCTGCCCCTGGCCTGTGGGGCCTCTGAGCACAACCGGCCCTCTCCCAATGGAAGACCTCCCCGGCTGCCTCCAAAGCCCGGTTTGCCAACACTCCCGCCCGCTGTTCCCACCAGTCACGCACAATGCTCCCAAGAAAGGGAGAAAAGCGCTTCGGGGTGTTGCTCTCTCCGAGCCCTTGCCCCTGAGCCTGGGGGCCAGGCAGTGGGTCCACACTCCCAGACCAAGGCAGAACCACATGCACACGTCTGTTCCTGACCCATGCACCGGCAGAGAGGTCGGGGGAGCCTGAGACTGCCAGGCAGCTGCTGGGCTGGCCGCCTGTGTGGGAAGGGGCAGAGCCGACCTAGGGGCAAGTTGGGCCTCTTGCTCTCCCTGCTGCCCTGAGGCTGCTGGGCCAAAGAGGTCTTGGGCATCCAGCCCCTTGCTTGTCCCTTCCCTCTGACGAGGCCCTCTGAGCTCCAGCACCTTGCAGTGTGGAGAGAGCCCCTGCCAGCAACCTCCTGTCCAATGAGGCCTCAATCGAGGCCTAGGCCCAGGGGAAAGGCACCAGCGGGGATGAGCCTGGGGAGGCGCCCGGGCATGTCTGGACCCAGTCCCCGCAGCCTGCCCCTTGGTGGGGCAGTACCCCCGGAGGCCAGGAAGGTCTGTGCAAGGCTGCCAGGGGCAGGGACAGCGCTGGGTCCTGCCCCTGGCCTGTGGGGCCTCTGAGCACAACTGGCCCTCTCCCACTGGAAGACCTCCCCGGCTGCCTCCAAAGGCCAGTTTGCCAACACTCCTGCCCGCTATTCCCGCCAGGCACGCACAAAGCTCCCAAGCCCGGGAGAACAGCGCTTCGGGGTGGTGCTCTCTCCGGGCCCTTGCCCCTGAGCCTGTGGGCAAGGCAGGGTGAACACACTCCCAGACCAAGGCAGAACCACATGCACACATCTGTTCCTGTCCCCTGCACCGGCAGAGAGCTCGGGGGAGCCAGAGTCTCTCAGGCAGGTGCTGGGCTGGCCGCCTGTGTGGGAATGGGCAGAGCCGACCTAGGGGCAAGTTGGGCCTCTTGCTCTGCCTGCAGCCCTGAAGCTGCTGGGCCAAAGACGTCTTGGGCATCCAGCCCCTTACTGGTCCCTTCCCTCTGACGAGGCCCTCTGAGATCCAGCACCTTGCAGTGTGGAGACAGCACCTGCCAGCAATCTCCTCTCCAAGGAGGCCTCAACCGAGGCCTAGGCCCAGGAGAAAGGCACCAGCGGGGTTGAGCCAGGGGAGGCGCCCGGGCATGTCTGGACCCTGTCCCTGCAGCCTGCCCCTTGGTGGGGCAGTACCCCCGGAGGCCAGGAAGGTCTGGGCAAGGCTGGCCAGGGGCAGGGGCCCTGCTGGGTCCTGCCCCTGGCTTGTGGGGCCTCTGAGCACAACCGGCCCTCTCCCACTGGAAGACCTCCCCGGCTGCCTCCAAAGGCCGGTTTGCAAGCACTCCCGCCCACTGTTCCCGCCAGGCGCGCACAATGCTCCCAAGCCCGGGAGAAAAGCGCTTCAGGGTGGTGCTCTCTCTGGGACCTTGCCCCTGAGCCTGGGGGCAAGGCAGGGTGTCCACACTCCCAGGCCAAGGCAGAACCACATGCACACGTCTGATCTGCCCCCTGCACCGGCAGAGAGCTCGGGGGAGCCAGAGTCTGTCAGGCAGCTGCTGGGCTGGCCGCCTGTGTGGGAAGAGGCAGAGCCGACCTCGGGGCAAGTTGGGCCTCTTGCTCTCCCTGCTGCCCTGACGCTGCTGGGCCAAAGAGGTCTTGGGCATCCAGCCCCTTGCTGGTCCCTTCCCTCTGACGAGGCCCTCTGAGCTCCAGCACCTTGCAGTGTGGAGACAGCCCCTGCCAGCAACCTCCTCTCCAAGGAGGCCTAAACCGAGGCCTAGGCCCAGGGGAAAGGCACCAGCGGGGATGAGCCTGGGGAGGCGCCCGGGCACGTCTGGACCCAGTCCCCGCAGCCTGCCCCTTGGTGGGGCAGTACCCCCGGAGGCCAGGAAGGTCTGGGCAAGGCTGGCCAGGGGCAGGGGGCCTGCTGGGTCCTGCCCCTGCCCTGTGGGGCCTCTGAGCACAACCGGCCCTCTCCCACTGGAAGACCTCCCCGGCTGCCTCCAAAGGCCGGTTTGCAAGCGCTCCCGCCCACTGTTCCCAGCAGGCGTGCACAATGCTCCCAAGCCCGGGAGAAAAGCGCTTCGGGGTGGTGCCCTCCCTGGGCCCTTGCCCCTGAGCCTGGGGGCAAGGCAGGGTGTCCACACTCCCAGGCCAAGGCAGAACCACATGCACACGTCTGATCTGCCCCCTGCACCGGCAGAGAGCTCGGGGGAGCCAGAGTCTGTCAGGCAGCTGCTGGGCTGGCCGCCTGTGTGGGAAGGGGCAGAGCCGACCTCGGGGCAAGTTGGGCCTCTTGCTCTCCCTGCTGCCCTGAGGCTGCTGGGCCAAAGAGGTCTTGGGCATCCAGCCCCTTGCTGGTCCCTTCCCTCTGACGAGGCCCTCTGAGCTCCAGCACCTTGCAGTGTGGAGACAGCCCCTGCCAGCAACCTCCTCTCCAAGAAGGCCTAAACCGAGGCCTAGGCCCAGGGGACAGGCACCAGCGGGGATGAGCCTGGGGAGGCGCCCGGGCATGTCTGGAACCAGTCCCCGTAGCCTGCCCCTTGGTGGGGCAGTACCCCCGGAGGCCAGGAAGGTCTGGGAAAGGCTGGCCAGGGGCAGGGGACATGCTGGGTCCTGCCCCTGGCCTGTGGGGCCTCTGAGCACAACCGGCCCTCTCCCACTGGAAGACCACCCCGGCTGCCTCCAAAGGCCGGTTTGCAAGCACTCCCGCCCACTGTTTCCAGCAGGCGGGCACAATGCTCCTAAGCCCGGGAGAAAAGCGCTTCAGGGTGGTGCTCTCTCTGGGCCCTTGCCCCTGAGCCTGGGGGCAAGGCAGGGTGTCCACACTCCCAGGCCAAGGCAGAACCACATGCACATGTCTGATCTGCCCCCTGCACCGGCAGAGAGCTCGGGGGAGCCAGAGTCTGTCAGGCAGCTGCTGGGCTGGCCGCCTGTGTGGGAAGTGGCAGAGCCGACCTCGGGGCAAGTTGGGCCTCTTGCTCTCCCTGCTGCCCTGAGGCTGCTGGGCCAAAGAGGTCTTGGGCATCCAGCCCCTTGCTTGTCCCTTCCCTCTGACGAGGCCCTCTGAGCTCCAGCACCTTGTAGTGTGCAGACAGCCCCTGCCAGCAACCTCCTGTCCAATGAGGCCTCAACCGAGGCCTAGGCCCAGGGGAAAGGCACCAGCGGGGATGAGCCTGGGGAGGCGCCCGGGCATGTCTGGACCCAGTCCCCGCAGCCTGCCCCTTGGTGGGGCAGTACCCCCGGAGGCCAGGAAGGTCTGTGCAAGGCTGCCAGGGGCAGGGACAGCGCTGGGTCCTGCCCCTGGCCTGTGGGGCCTCTGAGCACAACTGGCCCTCTCCCACTAGAAGACCTCCCCGGCTGCCTCCAAAGGCCAGTTTGCCAACACTCCTGCCCGCTGTTCCCGCCAGGCACGCACAATGCTCCCAAGCCCGGGAGAAAAGCGCTTCGGGGTAGTGCTCTCTCCGGGCCCTTCCCCCTGAGCCTGAGGGCAAGGCAGGGTGAACACACTCCCAGACCAAGGCAGAACCACATGCACACGTCTGTTCCTGTCCCCTGCACCGGCAGAGAGCTCGGGGGAGCCAGAGTCTCTCAGGCAGGTGCTGGGCTGGCCGCCTGTGTGGGAATGGGCAGAGCCGACCTAGGGGCAAGTTGGGCCTCTTACTCTGCCTGCAGCCCTGAAGCTGCTGGGCCAAAGACGTCTTGGGCATCCAGCCCCTTACTGGTCCCTTCCCTCTGACGAGGCCCTCTGAGCTCCAGCACCTTGCAGTGTGGAGACAGCCCCTGCCAGCAACCTCCTCTGCAAGGAGGCCTCAACCGAGGCCTAGTCCCAGGGGAAAGGCACCAGCGGGGATAAGCCCGGGGAGGCGCCCGGGCATATCTGGACCCAGTCCCCGCAGCCTGCCCCTTGGTGGGGCAGTACCCCCGGAGGCCAGGAAGGTCTGGGCAAGGCTGGCCAGGGGCAGGGGCCCTGCTGGGTCCTGCCCCTAGCCTGTAGGGCCTCTGAGCACAACCAGCCCTCTCCCGCTGGAAGACCTCCCCAGCTGCCTCCAAAGGCCAGTTTGCCAACACTCCTGCCCGCTGATCCCGCCAGGCACGCACAATGCTCCCAAGCCCGGGAGAAAAGCGCTTCGAGGTGGTGCTCTCTCCGGGCCCTTGCCCCTGAGCCTGGGGGCAAGGCAGGGTGTCCACACTCCCAGGCCACGGCAGACCACATGCACACGTCTGATCTGCCCCCTGCACCGGCAGAGAGCTCGGGGGAGCCAGAGTCTGTCAGGCAGCTGCTGGGCTGGCCGCCTGTGGGTAAGTGGCAGAGCCGACCTCGGGGCAAGTTGGGCCTCTTGCTCTCCCTGCTGCCCTGAGGCTGATGGGCCAAAGACGTCTTGGGCATCCAGCCCCTTACTGGTCCCTTCCCTCTGACGAGGCCCTCTGAGCTCCAGCACCTTGCAGTGTGGAGACAGCACCTGCCAGCAATCTCCTCTCCAAGGAGGCCTCAACCGAGGCCTAGGCCCAGGGGAAAGGCACCAGCGGGGTTGAGCCAGGGGAGGCACCCGGGCATGTCTGGACCCAGTCCCCGCAGCCTGCCCCTTGGTGGGGCAGTACCCCCGGAGGCCAGGAAGGTCTGGGCAAGGCTGGCCAGGGGCAGGGGCCCTGCTGGGTCCTGCCCCTGGCCTGTGGGGCCTCTGAGCACAACCGGCCCTCTCCCACTGGAAGACCTCCCCGGCTGCCTCCAAAGGCCGGTTTGCAAGCACTCCCGCCCACTGTTCCCGCCAGGCGCGCAAAATGCTCCCAAGCCCGGGAGAAAAGAGCTTCGGGGTGGTGGTCTCTCCGGGCCCTTGCCCCTGAGCCTGGGAGCCAGGCAGGGGATCCACGGTCCCAGGCGAAGGCAGAACCACATGCACACGTCTGTTCCTGCCCCCTTCACCGGCAGAGAGCTGGGGGGAGCCAGAGTCTGTCAGGCAGCTGCTGGGCTGGCCGCCTGTGTGGGAAGGGGAAGAGCCGACCTAGGGGCAAGTTGGGCCTCTTGCTCTCCCTGCTGCCCTGAGGCTGCTGGGTCAAAGAGGTCTTGGGCATCCAGCCCTGTGCTGGTCCCTTCCCTCTGACGAGGCCCTCTGAGCTCCAGCACCTTACAGTGTGGAGACAGCCCCTGCCAGCAACCTCCTCTCCAAAGAGGCCTCAACCGAGGCCTACGCCCAGGGGAAAGGCACCAGCGGGGATGATCCTGGGGAGGCGCACGGACATGTCTGGACCCAGTCCCCGCAGCCTGCCCCTTGGTGGGGCAGTACCCCCAGAGGCCAGGAAGGTCTGGGCAAGTCTGGCCAGGGGCAGGGGCCCTACTGGGTCCCGCCCCTGGCCTGTGAGGCCTCTGAGAACAACCGGCCCTCTCCCACTGGAAGACCTCCCCGGCTGCCTCCAAAGTCCTGTTTGCAAACACTCCCGCCCGCTGTTCACGCTAGGCTCGCACAATGCTCCCAAGCCCGGGAGAAAAGCGCTTCGGGGTGGTGCTCTCCCTGGGCCCTTGCCCCTGAGCCTGGGGGCAAGGCAGGGGGAACACACTCCCAGGCCAAGGCAGAACCACATGCCCACGTCTGTTCCTGTCCCCTGCACCGGCAGAGAGCTTGGGGGAGCCAGAGTCTGTCAGGCAACTGCTGGGCTGGCTGCCTGTGTGGGAAGAGGCAGAGCCGCCCTAGGGGCAAGTTGGGCCTCTTGCTCTCCCTGCTGCCCTGAGGCTGCTGGGCCAAAGAGGTCTTGGGCATCCAGCCCCTTGCTGGTCCCTTCCCTCTGACGAGGCCCTCTGAGCTCCAGCACCTTGCAGTGTGGAGACAGCCCCTGCCAGCAACCTCCTCTCCAAGGAGGCCTAAACCGAGGCCTAGGCCCAGGGGAAAGGCACCAGCGGGGATGAGCCTGGGGAGGCGCCCGGGCATGTCTGGACCCAGTCCCCACAGCCTGCCCCTTGGTGGGGCAGTACCCCCGGAGGCCAGGAAGGTCTGGGAAAGGCTGGCCAGGGGCAGGGGACCTGCTGGGTCCTGCCCCTGGCCTGTGGGGCCTCTGAGCACAACCGGCACTCTCCCACTGGAAGACCTCCCCGGCTGCCTCCAAAGGCCGGTGTGCAAGCACTCCCGCCCACTGTTCCCACCAAGCGCTCACAATGCTCCCAAGCCCGGGAGAAAAGCGCTTCGTGGTGGTGCTCTCTCCGGGCCTTGCCCCTGAGCCTGGGGGCCAGGCAGGGGGTCCACACTCCCAGGCCAAGGCAGAACCACATGCACACGTCTGTTCCTGCCCCCTGCACCGGCAGAGAGCTCGGGGGAGCCAGAGTCTGTCAGGCAGCTGCTGGGCTGGCCGCCTGTGTGGGAAGGGGCAGAGCCGACCTAGGGGCAAGTTGGGCCTCTTGCTCTCCCTGCTGCCCTGAGGCTGCTGGGACAAAGAGGTCTTGAGCATCCAGCCCCTTGCTGGTCCCTTCCCGCTGACGAGGCCCTCTGAGCTCCAGCACCTTGCAGTGTGGAGACAGCCCCTGCCAGCAACCTCCTCTCCAAGGAGGCCTCAACCGAGGCCTAGGACCAGGGGAAAGGCACCAGCGGGGATGAGCCTGGGGAGGCGCCCGGGCAAGTCTGGACCAGTCCCCGCAGCCTGCCCATTGGTGGGGTAGTACCCCCGGAGGCCAGGAAGGTCTTGGCAAGGCTGCCAGGGGCAGGGACACTGCTGGATCCTGCCCCTGGCCTGTGGGGCGTCTGAGCACAACTGGCACTCTCCCGCTGGAAGACCTCCCTGGCTGCCTCCAAAGGCCGGTTTGCAAGCACTCAATCCCGCTGTTCCCGCCAGCGGCGCACAATGCTCCCAAGCCCAGGAGAAAAGCGCTTCGGGGTGGTGCTCTCTCCAGGCCCTGGAAGACCTCCCCGGCTGCCTCCAAAGGCTGGTTTTCAAGAACTCCCTCCCGCTGACCCGCCAGCCGCACACAATGCTCCCAAGCCCGGGAGAAAAGCATTTTGGGGTGGTTTTCTCTCAGGGCCCTTGGAAGACCTCCCCGGCTGCCTCGAAAGGCCGGTTTGCAAGCACTCACGTCCCCTGTTCCCGACAGTCGCGCACAATGCTCCCAATTCCGGGAGAAAAGTGCTTCGGGATGGTGCTCTCTCCGGGCTCTTGGAAGACCTCCCAAGCTGCCTCCAAAGGCCGGTTTGCAAGCACTCCCGCCCGCTGTTCCCGCCAGCCACGCACAATGCTCCCAAGCCCGGGAGAAAAGCATTTTGGAGTGGTGCTCACTCCGGGCCCTTGGAAGACCTCCCCGGCTGCCTCCAAAGGCTAGTTTGCAAGCACTCCTGCCTGCTGTTCCCGCCACACGCGCACAATGCACCCAAGCCCGGGAGAAAAGCGCTTCGGGGTGGTGCTCTCTCCCAGCCTTTGGAAGACGTCCCCGGCTGCCTCCAAAGGCCAGTTTGCAAGCCCTCCTGCCTGCTGTTCCCGCCAGCCGCGCACAATGCTCCCAAGCCCGGGAGAAAAGCGCTTCGGGGTGGTGCTCTCTCCGGGCACTTTCAAGACCTCCCTGGCTGCCTCCAAAGGCCGGTTTGTAAGTACTCATTCCCGCTGCTTCCGCCAGCCACGCACAATGCTCCCAAGCCCGGGAGAAAAGCATTTTGGGGTGGTGCTCTCTCCGGGCCCTTGGAAGACCTCCCGGGCTGCCTCCAAAGGCCGGTTTGCAAGCACTCATGTTCGCTGTTCCCGACAGCCGCGCACAATGCTCCCAAGCCCGGGAGAAAAGCATTTTGGGGTGGTGATCACTCCGGGCCCTTGGAAGACCTCCCCGGCTGCCTCCAAAGAACAGTTTGCAAGCACTCATGCCCGCTGTTCCCGCCAGGCGCACAATGCTCCCAAGACCGTGAGAAAAGTGCTTCGGGGTGGTGTTTTCTCCGGGACCATGGAGGACCTCCCCGGCTGCCCCCAAAGGCCGGTTTGCAAGGACTCCCACTCGCTGTTCCCGCCAGCCACACACAATGTTCCAAAACCCCGGAGAAAAGCGCTTCGGGGTGGTGCTCTCTCCGGGCCCTTGGAAGACTTCTCTGGCTGCCTCCAAAGGCCGGTTTGCAAGAATTCCCTCCCGCTGTCCCACCAGCCGCACACAATGCTCCAAAACCCGAGAGAAAAGCGCTTCGAGGTGGTGTTCTCTCCGGGCCCTTGGAAGACCTCCCCAGCTGCCTCCAAAGGCCGGTTTGCAAGCACTCCTGCCTGCTGTTCCCGCCACACGCGCACAATGCACCCAAGCCCGGGAGAAAAGCGCTTCGGGGTGGTGCTCTCTCCCAGCCTTTGGAAGACGTCCCCTGCTGCCTCCAAAGGCCGGTTTGCAAGGACTCCTTCCTACTGTTCCCGCCAGCCACGCACAATGCTCCCAATCCCGGGAGAAAAGTGCTTCGGGATGGTGCTCTCTCCGGGCTCTTGGAAGACCTCCCCGGCTACCTCCAAAGGTGGGTTTGCAAGTACTCATTCCCGCTGTTCCCGCCAGCTGCGCACAATGCTCCCAAGCCCGGGAGAAAAGCATTTTGCGGTGGTGCTCTCTCCGGGCCCTTGGAAGACCACCCCGGCTGCCTCAAAAGGCCGGTTTGCAAGCACTCAGGCCCGCTGTTCCCGCCAGCCGCGTACAATGCTCCCAAGCCCGGGAGAAAAGCATTTTGGGGTGGTGCTCACTCCGGGCCCTTGAAAGACCTCCCCGGCTGCCTCCAAAGTCCAGTTTGCAAGAACTCATGCCCGCTGTTCCCACCAGCCACGCACAATGCTCCCAAGACCGGGAGAAATGCGCTTCGGGGTGGTGTTCTCTCTGTGCCCATGGAGGACCACCGCAGCTGCCCCCAAAGGCCGGTTTGCAATCACTCCCACTCACTGTTCCCGCCAGCCACGCACATGCTCCAAAACACGGGAGAGAAGCGCTTTGGGGTGGTGCTCTCCCCCGGCCCTTGGAAGACTTTCCCGGCTGCCTCCAAAGGTCGGTTTGCAAGAACTCCCTCCCGCTGTCCCGCCAGCCGCACACAATGCTCCCAATCACGGGAGAAAAGCGCTTCGGGGTGGTGCTCTCTCAGGGCCCTTTGAAGACTTCCCCGGCTGCCTCCAATGGGCGGTATGCAAGCACTCATGCCCGCTGTTCCCACCAGCCATGCACAATGCTCCCAAGCACGGGAGAAAAGCATTTTGGGGTGGTGCTCATTCCTTGCCCTTGGAAGACCTCCGCGCCTGCCTCCAAAGGCCGGTTTGCAAGCACTCCTGCCTGCTGTTCCCGCCACACGCGCACACTGCTCCCAAACCCGGGAGAAAAGCGCATCGGGGTGGTGTTCTCTCCGGTCCCTTGCCCCTGTGCCTCGGGGCCAGGCAGGGGGTCCACATTCCCAGGTAAAGTCAGAAACACATGCACACGTCTGTTCCTGCCCCCTGCACCGGCAGAGAGCTCGGGGGAGCCAGAGTCTGTCAGGCAGCTGCTGGGCTGGCGGCCTGTGTGGGAAGTGGCAGAGCCGACCTAGGGGCAAGTTGGGCCTCTTGCTCTCCCTGCTGCCCTGAGGCTGCTGGGTCAAAGAGGTCTTGGACATCCAGCCCTTTGCTGGTCCCTTCCATCTGACGAGGCCCTCTGAGCTCCAGCACCTTGCAGTGTGGAGACAGACCCTGCCAGCAACCTCCTCTCCAAGGAGGACTCAACCGAGGCCTAGTCCCAGTGAAAGGCACCAGCGGGGATGAGCCTGGGGAGGCGCCCGGGAATGTCTGGACCCAGTCCCCGCAGCCTGCCCCTTGGTGGGGCAGTACCCCCGGAGGCCAGGAAGGTCTGGGCAAAACTGGCCAGGGGCAGGGGCCCTGCAGGGTCCTGCCCCTGGCCTGTGGGGCCTCTGAGCACAACCGGCCCTTTCCCAATGGAAGACCTCCCCGGCTGCCTCCAAAGGCCGGTTTGCCAACACTCCCGCCCGCTGTTCCCGCCAGGCACGGACAATGCTCCCAAGCCCGGGAGAAAAGCGCTTCGGGGTGTTGCTCTCTCCGGGCCCTTGCCCCTGATCCTGGGGTCCAGGCAGTGGGTCCACACTCCCAGACCAAGGTAGAACCACATGCACACGTCTGTTCCTGACCCCTGCACCGGCAGAGAGCTCGGGGGAGCCAGAGTCTGTCAGGCAGCTGCTGGGTTGGCTGCCTGTGTGGGAAGGGGAAGAGCCGACCTAGGGGCAAGTTGGGCCTCTTCCTCTCCCTGCTGCCCTGAGGCTGCTGGGCCAAAGACGTCTTGGGCATCCAGCCCCTTGCTGGTCCCTTCCCGCGGACGAGGCCCTCTGAGCTCCAGCACCTTGCAGTGTAGAGACAGCCCCTGCCAGCAACGTCCTCTCCAAGGAGGCCTCAACCGAGGCCTAGGCCCAGGGGAAAGGCACCAGCGGGGATGAGCCTGGGGAGGCGCCCGGGCATGTCTGGACCCAGTCCCCGCAACCTGCCCCTTGGTGGGGTACTACCCCCGGAGGCCAGGAAGGTCTGGGCAAGGCTGCCAGGGGCAGGGACACTGCTGGGTCCTGCCCCTGGCCTGTGGGGCGTCTGAGCACAACCGGCACTCTCCCGCTGGAAAACCTCCCCATCTGTCTCCAAAGGCCGGTTTGCAAGCACTCCCGCCCGATGTTCCCGCCAGGCACGCACAATGCTCCCAAGCCCGGGAGAAAAGCGGTTCGGCGTGGTGCTCTCTCCGGGCCCTTGCCCCTGAGCCTGGGGGCCAGGCAGGGGGAACACACTCCCAGGCCAAGGCAGAACGACATGCACACGTCTGTTCCTGCCCCCTACACCGGCAGAGAGCTCGGGGGAGCCAGAGACTGCCAGGCTGCTGCTGGGCTGGCTGCCTGTGTGGGACGGGGCAGAGCCGACCTAGGGGCAAGTTGGGACTCTTGCTCTCCCTGCTGCCCTGAGGCTGCTGGGTCAAAGAGGTCTTGGGCATCCAGCCCTTTGCTGGTCCCTTCCCTCTGATGAGGCCCTGTGAGCTCCAGAACCTTGCAGTGTGGAGAGAACCCCTGCCAGCAACCTCCTCTCCAAGGAGGCCTCAACCGAGGCCTAGGCCTAGGGGAAAGGCACCAGCGGGGATGAGCCCTGGGAGGCGCCTGGGCATGTCTGGACCCAGTCCCCGCAGCCTGTCCCTTGGTTGGGCAGTACCCCCGGAGGCCAGGAAGGTCTGGGCCAGGCTGCCAGGGGCAGGGGCCCTGCTGGGTCCTGCCCCTGGCCTGTGGGGCCTCTGAGCACAACCGGCCCTCTCCCACTGGAAGACCTCCCCGGCTGCCTCCAAAGGCCGGTTTGCAAGCACTCCCGCACACTGTTCCCAGCAGGCGTGCACAATGCTCCTAAGCCCGGGAGAAAAGCGCTCCAGGGTGGTGCTCTCTCTGGGCCCTTGCCCCTGAGCCTGGGGGCAAGGCAGGGTGTCCACACTCCCAGGCCAAGGCAGAACCACATGCACACGTCTGATCTGCCCCCTGCACCGGCAGAGAGCTCGGGGGAGCCAGAGTCTGTCAGGCAGCTGCTGGGCTGGCCGCCTGTGTGGGAAGTGGCAGAGCCGACCTAGGAGCAAGTTGGGCCTCTTGCTCTCCCTGCTGCCCTGAGGCTGCTGGGCCAAAGAGGTCTTGGGCATCCAGCCCCTTGCTGGTCCCTTCCCTCTGACGAGGCCCTCTGAGCTCCAGCACCTTGCAGTGTGGAGACAGCCCCTGCCAGCAACCTCCTCTCCAAGGAGGCCTCAACCGAGGCCTAGGCCCAGGGGAAAGGCACCAGCGGGGATGAGCCTGGGGAGGCGCCCGGGCATGTGTGGACCCAGTCCCCACAGCCTGCCCCTTGGTGGGGCAGTACCCCCGGAGACCAGGAAGGTCTGGGCAAGGCTGGCCAGGGGCAGGGGCCCTGCTGCGTCCTGCCCCTGGCCTGTGGGGCCTCTGAGCACAACCGGCCCTCTCCCACTGGAAGACCTCCCCGGCTGCCTCCAAAGGCCGGTTTGCAAGCGCTCCCGCCCCCTGTTCCCAGCAGGCGTGCACAATGCTCCCAAGTCCGGGAGAAAAGCGCTTCAGAGTGTTGCTCTCTCCGGGCCCTTGCCCCTGAGCCTGGGGGCAAGGCAGGGTGTCCAGACTCCCAGGCCAAGGCAGAACCACATGCACACGTCTGATCTGCCTCCTGCACCGGCAGAGAGCTGGGGGGAGCCAGAGTCTGTCAGGCAGCTGCTGGGCTGGTCGCCTGTGTGGGAAGGGGCAGAGCCGACCTAGGGGCAAGTTGGGCCTCTTCCTCTCCCTGCTGCCCTGAGGCTGCTGGGCCAAAGAGGTCTTGGGCATCCAGCCCCTTGCTGGTCCCTTCCCTCTGACGAGGCCCTCTGAGCTCCAGCACCTTGCAGTGTGGAGACAGCCCCTGCCAGCAACCTCCTCTCCAAGGAGGCCTCAACCGAGGCCTAGGCCCAGGGGAAAGTGACCAGCGGGGATGATCCTGGGGAGGCGCACGGACATGTCTGGACCCAGTCCCCGCAGCCTGCCCCTTGGTGGGGCAGTACCCCCGGAGGCCAGGAAGGTCTGGGAAAGGCTGGCCAGGGGCAGGGGACCTGCTGGGTCCTGCCCATGGCCTGTGGGGCCTCTGAGCACAACCGGCCCTCTCCCACTGGAAGACCTCCCCGGCTGCCTCCAAAGTCCTGTTTGCAAACAGTCCCGCCCGCTGTTCACGCCAGGCTCGCACAATGCTCCCAAGCCCGGGAGAAAAGCGCTTTGGGGTGGTGCTCTCTCCGGGCCCTTGCCCCTAAGCCTGGGGGCAAGGCAGGGGGAACACACTCCCAGGCCAAGGCAGAAACACATGCATACCTCTGATCTGTCGCCTGCACCGGCAGAGAGCTCGGGGGAGCCAGAGTATGTCAGGCAGCTGCTGGGCTGGCCGCCTGTGTGGGAAGGGGCAGAGCCGACCTAGGGGCAAGTTGGGCCTCTTGCTCTCCCTGCTGCCCTGAGGCTGCTGGGCCAAAGAGGTCTTGGGCATCCAGCCCCTTGCTGGTGCCTTCCCTCTGACGAGGCCCTCTGAGCTCCAGCACCTTGCAGTGTTGAGACAGCCCCTGCCAGCAACCTCCTCTCCAAGGAGGCCTCAACCGAGGCCTAGGCCCAGGGGAAAGGCACCAGCGGGGATGAGCCTGGGGAGGCGCCCGGGCATGTCTGGACCCAGTCCCCGCAGCCTGCCCCTTGGTGGGGCAGTACACCCTGAGGCCAGGAAGGTCTGGGAAAGGCTGGCTAGGGGCAGGGGACCTGCTGGGTCCTGCCCCTGGCCTGTGGGGCGTCTGAGCACATCCGGCCCTCTCCCACTGGAAGACCTCCCCGGCTGCCTCCAAAGTCCGGTTTGCCAGCACTCCCGCCCGCTGTTCCCGCCAGGCACGCACAATGCTCCCAAGCCCGGGAGAAAAGCGCTTCGGGGTGGTGCTCTCTCTGGGCCCTTGCCCCTGAACCTGGGGGCCAGGCAGGGGGAACACACTCCCAGGCCAAGGCAGAACGACATGCACACGTCTGTTCGTGCCCCCTACACCGGAAGAGAGCTCGGGGGAGCCAGAGACTGACAGGCTACTGCTGGGCTGGCTGCCTGTGTGGGACGGGGCAGAGCCGACCTAGGGGCAAGTTGGGCCTCTTGCTCTCCCTGCTGCCCTGAGGCTGCTGGGCCAAAGACGTCTTGGGCATCCAGCCCCTTACTGGTCCCTTCCCTCTGACGAGGCCCTCTGAGCTCCAGCACCTTGCAGTGTGGAGACAGCCCCTGCCAGCAACCTCCTCTCCAAGGAGGCCTCAACCGAGGCCTAGGCCCAGGGGAAAGGCACCAGCGGGGATGAGCCAGGGGAGGCGCCCGAGCATGTCTGGACCCTGTCCCCGCAGCCTGCCCCTTGGTGGGGCAGTACCCCCGGAGGCCAGGAAGGTCTGGGCAAGGCTGGCCATGGGCAGGGGACCTGCTGGGTCTTGCCGCTGGCCTGTGCGGCCTCTGAGCACATCCTGCCCTCTCCCGCTGGAAGACCTCCCCGGCTGCCTCCAAAGGCCGGTTTGCCAACACTCCCGCCCACTGTTCCCACCAGGCGCGCACAATGCTCCCAAGCCCGGGAAAAAGCGCTTCAGGGTGGTGCTCTCTCCGGGCCCTTGCCCCTGAGCCTGGGGGCCAGGCAGGGGGAACACACTCCCAGGCCAAGGGAGAACGACATGCACACGTCTGTTCCTGCCCCCTGCACCGGCAGAGAGCTCGGGGGAGCCAGAGACTGCCAGGCTGCTGCTGGGCTGGCTGCCTGTGTGGGACGGGTCAGAGCCGACCTAGGGGCAAGTTGGGCCTCTTGCTCTCCCTGCTGCCCTGAGGCTGCTGGGCCAAAGAGGTCTTGGGCATCCAGCCCTTTGCTGGTCCCTTCCTTCTGACGAGGCCCTCTGAGCTCCAGCACCTTGCAGTATGGAGACAGCCCCTGCCAGCAACCTCCTCTCCAAAGAGGCCTCAACCGAGGCCTACGCCCAGGGGAAAGGCACCAGCGGGGATGATCCTGGGGAGGCGCACGGACATGTCTGGACCCAGTCCCCGCAGCCTGCCCCTTGGTGGGGCAGTACCCCCGGAGGCCAGGAAGGTCTGGGCAAGGCTGGCCAGGGGCAGGGGCCCTGCTGGGTCTTTCCCTTGGCCTGTGAGGCCTCTGAGCACAACCGGCCCTCTCCCACTGGAAGACCTCCCCGGCTGCCTCCAAAGGCCGGTTTGCAAGCACTCCCGCCCACTGTTCCCACCAAGCGCGCACAATGCTCCCAAGCCCGGGAGAAAAGCGCTTCGGGGTGGTGCTCTCTCCGGGCCCTTGCCCCTGAGCCTGAGGGCCAGGCAGTGGGTCCACACTCCCAGACCAAGGCAGAACCACATGCACACGTCTCTTCCTGACCCCTGCACCGGCAGAGAGCTCGGGGGAGCCAGTGTCTGTCACGCAGCTGCTGGGTTGGCTGCCTGTGTGGGAAGGGGCAGAGCCGACCGAGGGGCAAGTTGGGCCTCTTGCTCTCCCTGCTGCCCTGAGGCTGCTGGGCCAAAGAGGTCTTGGGCATCCAGCCCCTTGCTGGTCCCTTCCCGCTGACGAGGCCCTCTGAGCTCCAGCACCTTGCAGTGAGGAGACAGCCCCTGCCGGCAACCTCCTCTCCAAGGAGGCCGCAACCGAGGCCTAGGCCCAGGGGAAAGGCACCAGCGGGGATGAGCCTGGGGAGGCGCCCGGGCATGTCTGGACCCAGTCCCCGCAGCCTGACCTTTGGTGGGGTAGTACCCCCGGAGGCCAGGAAGGTCTGGGCAAGGCTGCCAGGGGCAGGGACACTGCTGGGTCCTGCCCCTGGCCTGTGGGGCGTCTGAGCACAACCGGCACTCTCCCGCTGGAAGACCTCCCCGGCTGCCTCCAAAGGCTGGTTTGCAAGCACTCAATCCCGCTGTTCCCGCCAGCGCGCACAATGCTCCCAAGCCCGGGAGAAAAGCATTTTTGGGTGGTGCTCACTCCGGGCCCTTGGAAGACCTCCCCGGCTGCCTCCAAGGCCGGTTTGCAAGCACTTCTGCCTGCTGTTCCCGCCACCCGCGCACAATGATCCCAAGCCCGGGAGAAAAGCATTTCGGGGTGGTGTTCTCTCTGGGCCCAAGAAAGACCTCCCGGGCTGCCCCCAAACGCCGGTTTGCAAGCACTCCCACTCGCTGTTCCCGCCATCCGTGCAAATGCTCCAAGCCCAGGAGAAAAGCGCTTCGGGGTGGTGCTCTCTCCCGGCCCTTGGAAGACCTCCCCGGCTGCCTCCAAAGGCTGGTTTTCAAGAACTCTCTCCCGCTGTCCCGCCAGCCGCACAAAATGCTCCCAATCACGGGAGAAAAGCGCTTCGGGGTGGTGCTCTCTCCGGGCCATTGGAAGACCTCCCCGTTTGTCTCCAAAGGCCGGTTTGCAAGCACTCATGCCCGCTGTTCCCGCCAGCCGCGCACAATGGTCCCAAACCCGGGAGAAAAGCGCTTCGGGGTGGTGCTCTCTCCCGGCCCTTGGAAGACCTCCCCGGCTGCCTCCAAAGGCTGGTTTTCAAGAACTCCCTCCCGCTGACCCGCCAGCTGCACACAATGCTCCCAAGCCCGGGAGAAAAGCATTTTGGGGTGGTGCTCTCTCCGGGCCCTTGGAAGACCTCCCCGGCTGCCTCTAAAGGCCGGTTTGCAAGCACTCATGTCCGCTGTTCCCGACAGCCGCGCACAATGCTCCCAATTCCGTGAGAAAAGTGCTTCGGCATGGTGCTCTCTCCGGGCCCTTGGAAGACCTCCCAAGCTGCCTCCAAAGGCCGGTTTGCAAGCACTCATGCCCGCTGTTCCCGCCAGCCTCGCACAATGCTCCCAAGACCGGGAGAAAAGCGCTTCGGGGTGGTGTTCTCTCCGTGCCAATGGAGGACCTCCCTGGCTGCCCCCAAAGGCCGGTTTGCAAGCACTCCCACTCGCTGTTCCCGCCAGCCACGCACAATCCTCCAAAACCCCGGAGAAAAGCGCTTCGGGGTGGTGTTCTCTCCGTGCCCATGGAAGACCTCCCGGGGTGCCCCCAAAGGCCGGTTTGGAAGCACTCCCACTCGCTGTTCCCGCCATCCGCGCAAATGTTCCAAGCCCGGGAGAAAAGCGCTTCTGGGTGGTGCTCTCTCCTGGCCCTTGGAAGACCTCCCCGGCTGCCTCCAAAGGCCGGTTTGCAAGGACTCCTTCCTGCTGTTCCCGCCAGCCACGAACAATGCTCCCAAGCCCGGGAGAAAAGCATTTTGGGGTGGTGCTCACTCCGGGCCCTTGGAAGACCTCCCCGGCTGCCTCCAATGGCCAGTTTGCAAGCACTCATGCGCGCTGGTCCCACCAGCCACGCACAATGCTCCCAAGCCCGGGAGAAAAGCTTTTTGGGGTGGTGCTCACACCGGGCCCTGGAAGACCTCCCCGGCTGCCTCCAAAGGCCGGTTTTCAAGCATTCCTGCCTGCTGTTCCCGCCACCTGCGCACAATGCTCCCAAGCCCGGGAGAAAAGCGCTTCGGGGTGGTGCTCTCTCCTGGCCCTTGGAAGACCTCCCCGGCTGCCTCCAAAGGCCGGTTTGCAAAGACTCCTTCCTGCTGTTCCCGCCAGCCACGCACAATGCTCCCAAGCCCGGGAGAAAAGCATTTTGGGGTGGTGCTCTCTACAGGCCCTTGGAAGACCTCCCCGGATGCCTCCAAAGGCCGGTTTGCAAGGACTCCATCCTGCTGTTCCCGGCAGCCACGCACAATGCTCCCAAGCCCGGGAGAAAAGCGCTTCGGGGTGGTGTTCTCTCCGGGACCATGGAGGACCTCCCCGGCTGCCCCCAAAGGCCGGTTTGCAAGCACTCCCACTCGCTGTTCCCGCCAGCCACGCACATGCTCCAAAACACGGGAGAGAAGCGCTTTGGGGTGGTGCTCTCTCCCGGCCCTTGGAAGACCTCCCCGGCTGCCTGCAAAGGCCAGTTTGCAAGAACTCCCTCCCGCTGTCCCGCCAGCCGCACACAATGCTCCCAATCACGGGAGAAAAGCGCTTCGGGGTGGTGCTCTCTCAGGGCCCTTTGAAGACTTCCCCGGCTGCCTCCAATGGCCGGTATGCAAGCACTCATGCCCGCTGTTCCCACCAGCCATGCACAATGCTCCCAAGCACGGGAGAAAAGCATTTTGGGGTGGTGCTCAATCCTTGCCCTTGGAAGACCTCCACGCCTGCCTCCAAAGGCCGGTTTGCAAGCACTCCTGCCTGCTGTTCCCGCCACCCGCGCACACTGCTCCCGAGCCCGGGAGAAAAGCGCATCGGGGTGGTGTTCTCTCCGGGCCCATGGAGGACCTCTCCGGCTGCCCCCAAAGGCCGGTTTGCATTCACTCCCACTCACTGTTCCCGCCAGCCACGCACATGCTCCAAAACACGGGAGAGAAGCGCTTTGGGGTGGTGCACTCTCCGGGCCCTTGCCCCTGAGCCTGTGGTCAAGGCAGGGGGAACACATTCCCAGACCAAGGCAGAACCACATGCACACGTCTGTTCCTGTCCCCTGCACCGGCAGAGAGCTCGGGGGAGCCAGAGTCTCTCAGGCAGGTGCTGGGCTGGCCGCCTCTGTGGGAAGGGGCAGAGCCGCCCTAGGGGCAAGTTGGGCCTCTTGCTCTCCCTGCTGCCCTGAGGCTGCTGGGCCAAAGACATCTTGGGCATCCAGCCCCTAACTCTTCCCTTCCCTCTGACAAGGCCCTCTGAGCTCCAGCACCTTGCAGTGTGGAGACAGCACCTGCCAGCAATCTCCTCTCCAAGGAGGCCTCAACCGAGGCCTAGGCCCAGGTAAAAGGCACCAGCGGGGTTGAGCCTGGAGAGGCGCCCGGGCATGTCTGGACCCTGTCCCCGCAGCCTGCCCCTTGGTGGGGCAGTACCCCCAGAGGCCAGGAAGGTCTGGGCAAGGCTGGCCAGGGGCAGGGGCCCTGGTGGGTCCTGCCCCTGGCCTGAGGGGCCTCTGAGCACAACCGGCCCTCTCCCACTAGAAGACCTCCCCGGCTGCCTCCAAAGTCCTGTTTGCAAACACTCCCGCCCGCTGTTCACGCCAGGCTCGCACAATGCTCCCAAGCCCGGGAGAAAAGCGCTTTGGGGTGGTGCTCTCTCCGGGCCCTTGCCCCTGAGCCTGGGGGCAAGGCAGGGGGAACACACTCCCAGGCCAAGGCAGAAACACATGCCCACGTCTGTTCCTGTCCCCTGCACCGGCAGAGAGCTTGGGGGAGCCAGAGTCTGTCAGGCAGCTGCTGGGTTGGCCGCCTGTGTGGGAAGGGGCAGAGCCGACCTAGGGGCAATTTGGGCCTCTTGCTCTCCCTGCTGCCCTGAGGCTGCTGGGCCAAAGACGTCTTGGGCATCCAGCCCCTTACTGGTCCCTTCCCTCTGACGAGGCCCTCTGAGCTCCAGCACCTTGCAGTGTGGAGACAGCCCCTGCCAGCAACCTCCTCTCCAAGGAGACCTCAACCGAGGCCTAGGCCCAGGGGAAAGGCACCAGCGGGGATGAGCCAGGGGAGGCGCCCGAGCATGTCTGGACCCTGTCCCCGCAGCCTGCCCCTTGGTGGGGCAGTACCCCCGGAGGCCAGGAAGGTCTGGGCAAGGCTGGCCAGGGGCAGGGGACCTGCTGGGTCTTGCCGCTGGCCTGTGGGGCCTCTGAGCACATCCTGCCCTCTCCCGCTGGAAGACCTCCCCGGCTGCCTCTAAAGGCCGGTTTGCCAACACTCCCGCCCACTGTTCCCACCAGGCGCGCACAATGCTCCCAAGCCCGGGAAAAAGCGCTTCAGGGTGGTGCTCTCTCCGGGCCCTTGCCCCTGAGCCTGGGGGCCAGGCAGGGGGAACACACTCCCAGGCCAAGGGAGAACGACATGCACACGTCTGTTCCTGCCCCCTGCACCGGCAGAGAGCTCGGGGGAGCCAGAGACTGCCAGGCTGCTGCTGGGCTGGCTGCCTGTGTGGGACGGGTCAGAGCCGACCTAGGGGCAAGTTGGGCCTCTTGCTCTCCCTGCTGCCCTGAGGCTGCTGGGCCAAAGAGGTCTTGAGCATCCAGCCCTTTGCTGGTCCCTTCCCTCTGACGAGGCCCTCTGAGCTCCAGCACCTTGCAGTGTGGAGACAGCCCCTGCCAGCAACCTCCTCTCCAAAGAGGCCTCAACCGAGGCCTACGCCCAGGGGAAAGGCACCCGCGGGGATGATCCTGGGGAGGCGCACGGACATGTCTGGACCCAGTCCCCGCAGCCTGCCCCTTGGTGGGGCAATACCCCCGGAGGCCAGGAAGGTCTGGGCAAGGCTGGCCAGGGGCAGGGGCCCTGCTGGGTCTTTCCCTTGGCCTGTGAGGCCTCTGAGCACAACCGGCCCTCTCCCACTGGAAGACCTCCCCGGCTGCCTCCAAAGGCCGGTTTGCAAGCACTCATGCCCGCTGTTCCCACCAGCCGCGCACAATGCTCCCAAGCCCGGGAGAAAAGCTTTTTGGGGTGGTGCTCACACCGGGCCCTGGAAGACCTCCCCGGCTGCCTGCAAAGGCCGGTTTTCAAGCACTCCTGCCTGCTGTTCCCGCCACCCGCGCACAATACTCCCAAGCCCGGGAGAAAAGCGCTTCGGGGTGGTGCTCTCTACAGGCCCTTGGAAGACCTCCCCGGCTGCCTCCAAAGGCCGGTTTGCAAGGACTCCATCCTGCTGTTCCCGGCAGCCACGCACAATGCTCCCAAGCCCGGGAGAAAAGTGCTTCGGGGTGGTGCTCTCTCCGGGCCCTTGGAAGACGTCCCCGGCTGCCTCCAAAGGCCGGTTTGCAAGCACTCATGCCCGTTGTTCCCACCAGCCGCGCACAATGCTCCCAAGCCCGGGAGAAAAGCATTTTGGGGTGGTGCTCACTCCGGGCCCTTGGAAGACCTCCCCGGCTGCCTCCAAAGGCCAGTTTTCAAGCACTCCTGCCTGCTGTTCCCGCCAGCCGCGCACAATGCTCCCAAGCCCGGGAGAAAAGCGCTTCGGGGTGGTGCTCTCTCCGGGCACTTTCAAGACCTCCCCGGCTGCCTCCAAAGGCCGGTTTGTAAGTACTCATTCCCGCTGCTTCCGCCAGCCACGCACAATGCTCCCAAGCCCGGGAGAAAAGCATTTTGGGGTGGTGCTCTCTCCGGGCCCTTGGAAGACCTCCTGGGCTGCCTCCAAAGGCCAGTTTGCAAGCACTCATGTCCGCTGTTCCCGACAGCCGCGCACAATGCTCCCAAGCCCGGGAGAAAAGCATTTTGGGGTGGTGATCACTCCGGGCCCTTGGAAGACCTCCCCGGCTGCCTCCAAAGGACAGTTTGCAAGCACTCATGCCCGCTGTTCCCGCCAGCCGCGCACAATGCTCCCAAGCCCGGGAGAAAAGCGCTTCGGGGTGGTGTTCTCTCCGGGACCATGGAGGACCTCCCCGGCTGCCCCCAAAGGCCGGTTTGCAAGCACTCCCACTCGCTGTTCTCTCCAGCCACACATAATGTTCCAAAACCCCGGAGAAAAGCGCTTCGGGGTGGTGCTCTCTCCGGGCCCTTGGAAGACTTCTCTGGCTGCCTCCAAAGGCCGGTTTGCAAGAATTCCCTCCCGCTGTCCCACCAGCCGCACACAATGCTCCAAAACCCGAGAGAAACGCGCTTCGAGGTGGTGCTCTCTCCTGGCCCTTGGAAGACCTCCCCGGCTGCCTCCAAAGGCCGGTTTGCAAGCACTCCTGCCTGCTGTTCCCGCCACACGCGCACAATGCACCCAAGCCCGGGAGAAAAGCGCTTCGGGGTGGTGCTCTCTCCCGCCCTTTGGAAGACGTCCCCGGCTGCCTCCAAAGGCCGGTTTGCAAGGACTCAGGCCCGCTGTTCCCACCAGCTGCGCACAATGCTCCCAAGCCCGGGAGAAAAGCATTTTGGGGTGGTGCTCTCTCCGGGCCCTTTGAAGACCACCCCGGCTGCCTCAAAAGGCCGGTTTGCAAGCACTCAGGCCCGCTGTTCCCGCCAGCCGCGTACAATGCTCCCAAGACCGGGAGAAAAGCATTTTGGGGTGGTGCTCACTCCGGGCCCTTGAAAGACCTCCCCGGCTGCCTCCAAACTCCGGTTTGCAAGAACTCATGCCCGCTGTTCCCGCCAGCCGCGCACAATGCTCCCAAGACTGGGAGAAATGCGCTTCGGGGTGGTGTTCTCTCCGTGCCCATGGAGGACCTCCCCGGCTGCCCCCAAAGGCCGGTTTGCATTCACTCCCACTCACTGTTCCCGCCAGCCACGCACATGCTCCAAAACACGGGAGAGAAGCGCTTTGGGGTGGTGCTCTCTCCCGGCCCTTGGAAGACCTCCCCGGCTGCCTCCAAAGGCCGGTTTGCAAGAACTCCCTCCCGCTGTCCCGCCAGCCGCACACAATGCTCCCAATCACGGGAGAAAAGCGCTTCGGGGTGGTGCTCTCTCAGGGCCCTTTGAAGACTTCCCCGGCTGCCTCCAATGGCCGGTATGCAAGCACTCATGCCCGCTGTTCCCACCAGCCATGCACAATGCTCCCAAGCACGGGAGAAAAGCATTTTGGGGTGGTGCTCAATCCTTGCCATTGGAAGACCTCCACGCCTGCCTCCAAAGGCCGGTTTGCAAGCACTCCTGCCTGCTGTTCCCGCCACCCGCGCACACTGCTCCCGAGCCCGGGAGAAAAGCGCATCGGGGTGGTGTTCTCTCCGGGCCCATGGAGGACCTCTCCGGCTGCCCCCAAAGGCCGGTTTGCATTCACTCCCACTCACAGTTCCCGCCAGCCACGCACATGCTCCAAAACACGGGAGAGAAGCGCTTTGGGGTGGTGCTCTCTCCGGGCCCTTGCCCCTGAGCCTGTGGTCAAGGCAGGGCGAACACACTCCCAGACCAAGGCAGAACCACATGCACACGTCTGTTCCTGTCCCCTGCACCGGCAGAGAGCTCGGGGGAGCCAGAGTCTCTCAGGCAGGTGCTGGGCTGGCCGCCTGTGTGGGAAGGGGCAGAGCCGCCCTAGGGGCAAGTTGGGCCTCTTGCTATCCCTGCTGCCCTGAGGCTGCTGGGCCAAAGACATCTTGGGCATCCAGCCCCTAACTCTTCCCTTCCCTCTGACGAGGCCCTCTGAGCTCCAGCACCTTGCAGTGTGGAGACAGCACCTGCCAGCAATCTCCTCTCCAAGGAGGCCTCAACCGAGGCCTAGGCCCAGGGAAAAGGCACCAGCGGGGTTGAGCCTGGGGAGGCGCCCGGGCATGTCTGGACCCTGTCCCCGCAGCCTGCCCCTTGGTGGGGCAGTACCCCCGGAGGCCAGGAAGGTCTGGGCAAGGCTGGCCAGGGGCAGGGGCCCTGCTGGGTCCTGCCCCTGGCCTGTGGGGCGTCTGAGCACAACCGGCACTCTCCCGCTGGAAGACCTCCCCGTCAGCCTCCAAAGGCCGGTTTGCAAGCACTCCTGCCCGCTGTTACCGCCAGGCACGCACAATGCTCCCAAGCCCGGGAGAAAAGCGCTTCGGGGTGTTGCTCTCTCCGGGCCCTTGCCCCTGAGCGTGGGGGCCAGGCAGTGGGTCCACACTCCCAGACCAAGGCAGAACCACATGCACACGTCTGTTCGTGACACCTGCACTGGCAGAGAGCTCGGGTGAGCCAGAGTCTGTCAGGCAGCTGCTGGGCTGGCCGCCTGTGTGGGAAGGGGCAGAGCCTACCTAGGGGAAAGTTGGGCCTCTTGCTCTCCCTGCTGCCCTGAGGCTGCTGGGCCAAAGAGGTCTTGGGCATCCAGCCCCTTGCTGGTCCCTTCCCTCTGACGAGGCCCTCTGAGCTCCAGCACCTTGCAGTGTGGAGACAGCCCCTGCCAGCAACCTCCTCTCCAAGGAGGCCTCAACCGAGGCCTAGGCCCAGGGGAAAGGCACCAGCGGGGATGAACCAGGGGAGGCGCCCGAGCATGTCTGGACCCAGTCCCCGCAGCCTGCCCCTTGGTCGGGCTGTAACCCCGGAGGCAGGAAGGTCTGGGCAAGTCTGGCCAGGGGCAGGGGCCCTGCTGGGTCCTGCCCCTGGCCTGTGGGGCCTCTGAGCACAACCGGCCCTCTCCCACTGGAAGACCTCCCCGGCTGCCTCCAAAGGCCGGTTTGCAGGCACTCCCGCCCACTATTCCCACCAAGCGAGCACAATGCTCCCAAGCCCGGGAGAAAAGCGCTTCGGGTTGGTGCTCTCTCCGGGCCCTTGCCCCTGAGCCTGGGGGCCAGGCAGGGGGTCCACACTCCCAGGCCAAGACAGAACCACATGCTCACGTCTGTTCCTGACCCCTGCACCGGGAGAGAGCTCGGGGGAGCCAGAGTCTGTCAGGCAGCTGCTGGGTTGGCCGCCTGTGTGGGAAGGGGCAGAGCCGACCTAGGGGCAAGTTGGGCCTCTTGCTCTCCCTGCTGCCCTGAGGCTGCTGGACCAAAGAGGTCTTGGGCATCCAGCCCCTTGCTTGTCCCTTCCCTCTGACGAGGCCCTCTGAGCTCCAGCACCTTGCAGTGTGGAGACAGCCCCTGCCAGCAACCTCCTCTCCAAGGAGGCCTCAACCGAGGCCTAGGCCCAGGGGAAAGGCACCAGCGGGGATGAGCCTGGGGAGGCGCCCGGGCATGTCTGGACCCAGTCCCCGCAGCCTGCCCCTTCGTGGGGTAGTACCCCCGGAGGCCAGGAAGGTCTGTGCAAGGCTGCCAGGGGCAGGGACAGCGCTGGGTCCTGCCCCTGGCCTGTGGGGCGTCTGAGCACAACCGGCACTCTCCCGCTGGAAGACCTCCCCGTCTGCCTCCAAAGGCCAGTTTACAAGCACTCCAGCCCGCTGTTCCCGCCAGGCACGCACAATGCTCCCAAGCCCGGGAGAAAAGCGCTTCGGGGTGGTGCTCTCTCCGGGCCCTTGGCCCTGAGCCTGGGGGCCAGGCAGGGGGAACACACTCCCAGGCCAAGACAGAACGACATGAACACGTCTGTTCCTGCCCCCTACACCGGCAGAGAGCTCGGGGGAGCCAGAGACTGCCAGGCTGCTGCTGGGCTGGCTGCCTGTGTGGGACGGGGCAGAGCTGACCTAGGGGCAAGACGGGCCTCTTGCTCTCCCTGCTGCCCTGAGGCTGCTGGGTCAAAGAGGTCTTGGGCATCCAGCCCTTTGCTGGTCCCTTCCCTCTGACGAGGCCCTCTGAGCTCCAGCACCTTGCAGTGTGGAGACAGCCCCTGCCAGCAACCTCCTCTCCAAAGAGGCCTCAACCGAGGCCTAGGCCCAGGGGAAAGGCACCAGCGGGGATGATCCTGGGGAGGCGCACGGACATGTCTGGACCCAGTCCCCGCAGCCTGCCCCTTGGTGGGGCAGTACCCCCGGAGGCCAGGAAGGTCTGGGCAAGGCTGGCCAGGGGCAGGGGCCCTGCTGGGTCCTGCCCCTGGCCTGTGGGGCCTCTGAGCACAACCGGCCCTCTCCCACTGGAAGACCTCCCCGGCTGCCTCCAAAGTCCTGTTTGCAAACACTCCCGCCCGCTGTTCACGTCAGGAATGCACAAAGCTCCCAAGCCGGGGAGAAAAGCGCTTCGGTGTGGTGCTCTCTCCGGGCCCTTGCTCCTTAGCCTGGGGGCAAGGCAGGGGGAACACACTCCCAGGCCAAGGCAGAACCACATGCCCACGTCTGTTCCTGTCCCCTGCACCGGCAGAGAGCTTGGGGGAGCCAGAGTCTGTCAGGCAGCTGCTGGGTTGGCCGCCTGTATGGGAAGGGGCAGAGACGACCTAGGGGCAAGTTGGGCCTCTTGCTCTCCCTGCTGCCCTGAGGCTGCTGGGCCAAAGAGGTCTTGGGCATCCAGCCCCTTACTGGTCCCTTCCCTCTGACGAGGCCCTCTGAGCTCCAGCACCTTGCAGTGTGGAGACAGCCCCTGCCAGCAACCTCCTCTCCAAGGAGGCCTCAACCGAGGCCTAGGCCCAGGGGAAAGGCACCAGCGGGGATGAGGCAGGGGAGGCGCCCGAGCATCCCTGGACCCAGTCCCCGCAGCATGCCCCTTGGTGGGGCAGTACCCCCGGAGGCCAGGAAGGTCTGGGCAAGGGTGGCCAGGGGCAGGGGCCCTGCTGCGTCCTGCCCCTGGCCTGTGGGGCCTCTGAGCACAACCGGCCCTCTCCCACTGGAAGACCTCCCCGGCTGCCTCCAAAGGCCGGTTTGCAAGCGCTCCCGCCCACTGTTCCCAGCAGGCGTGCACAATGCTCCCAAGCCCGGGAGAAAAGCGCTTCAGGGTGGTGCTCTCTACGGGCCCTTGCCCCTGAGCCTAGGGGCAAGGCACGGTGTCCACAATCCCAGGCCAAGTAGAACCACATGCACACCTCTGATCTGCCCCTTGCACCGGCAGAGAGCTCGGGGGAGCCAGAGTCTATCAGGCAGCTGCTAGGCTGGCCGCGTGTGTGGGAAGGGGCAGAGCCAACCTAGGGGCAAGTTGGGCCTCTTGCTCTCCCTGCTGCCCTGAGGCTGCTGGGCCAAAGAGGTCTTGGGCATCCAGCCCCTTGCTGGTCCCTTCCCTCTGACGAGGCCCTCTGAGCTCCAGCACCTTGCAGTGTGGAGACAGCCCCTGCCAGCAACCTCCTCTCCAAGGAGGCCTCAACCGAGGCCTAGGCCCAGGGGAAAGGCACCAGCGTGGATGAGCCTGGGGAGGCGCCCGGGCATGTCTGGACCCAGTCCCCGCAGCCTGCCCCTTGGTGGGGTAGTACCCCCGGAGGCCAGGAAGGTCTGGGCAAGGCTGCCAGGGGCAGGGACACTGCTGGGTCCTGCCCCTGGCCTGTGGGGCGTCTGAGCACAACCGGCACTCTCCCGCTGGAAGACCTCCCCGTCTGCCTCCAAATGCCGGTTTGCAAGCACTCCCGCCCACTGTTCCCGCCAGGCACGCACAATGCTCCCAAGCCCGGGAGAAAAGCGCTTCGGGGTGGTGGTCTCTCCGGGCCCCTGCCCCTGAGCCTGGGGGCCAGGCAGGGGATCCACAGTCCCAGGCCAAGGCAGAACCACATACACGCGTCTGTTCCTGCCCCCTCCACCGGCAGAGAGCTGGGGGGAGCCAGAGTCTGTAAGGCAGCTGCTGGGCTGGCCGCCTGTGTGGGAAGGGGCAGAACCGACCTAGGGGCAAGTTGGGCCTCTTGCTCTCCCTGCTGCCCTGAGGCTGCTGGGCCAAAGACGTCTTGGGCATCCAGCCCTTTGCTGGTCCCTTCCCTCTGACGACGCCCTCTGAGTTGCAGCACCTTGCAGTGTGGAGACAGCCCCTGCCAGCAACCTCCCCTCCAAGGAGGCCTAAACCGAGGCCTAGGCCCAGGGGAAAGGCACCAGCGGGGATGAGCCAGTGGAGGCGCCCGGGCATGTCTGGACCCAGTCCCCGCAGCCTGCCCCTTGGTGGGACAGTACCCCCGGAGGCCAGGAAGGTCTGGGCAAGGCTGGCCAGGGGCAGGGGCCCTGCTGGGTCCTGCTCCTGGCCTGTGGGTCCTCTGAGCACAACCGGCCCTCTCCCACTGGAAGACCTCCCCGGCTGCCTCCAAAGGCCGGTTTGACAACACTCCCGCCCGCTGTTCCCGCCAGGCACGCACAATGCTCCCAAGCCCGGGAGAAAAGCGCTTCGGGGTGGTGCTCTCTCTGGGCCCTTGCCCCTGAGCCTGGGGGCCAGGCAGGTGGAACACATTCCCAGGCCAAGGGAGAACGACATGCACACGTCTGTTCCTGCCCCCTACACCGGCAGAGAGCTCAGGGGAGCCAGAGACTGCCAGGCTGCTGCTGGGCTGGCTGCCTGTGTGGTACGGAGCAGAGCCGACCTAGGGGCAAGTTGGGCCTCTTGCTCTCCCTGCTGCCCTGAGGCTGCTGGGTCAAAGAGGTCTTGGGCATCCAGCCTTTTGCTGGTGCCTTCCCTCTGACGAGGCCCTCTGAGCTCCAGCACCTTGCAGTGTGGAGACAGCCCCTGTCAGCAACCTCCTCTCCAAAGAGGCCTCAACCGAGGCCTACACCCAGGGGAAAGGCACCAGCGGGGATGATCCTGGGGAGGCGCACGGACATGTCTGGACCCAGTCTCCGCAGCCTGCCCCTTGGTGGGGCAGTACCCCCGGAGGCCAGGAAGGTCTGGGCAAGGCTAGCAGGGGCAGGGACACTGTTGGGTCCTGCCCCTGGCCTGTGGGGCGTCTGAGCACAACCGGCACTCTCCCGCTGGAAGACCTCCCCGGCTGCTTCCAAAGTCCTGTTTGCAAACACTCGCGCCCGCTGTTCACGTCAGGAATGCACAAAGCTCCCAAGGCGGGGAGAAAAGCGCTTCGGTGTGGTGCTCTCTCCGGGCCCTTGCCCCTGAACCTGGGGGCAAGGCAGGGGGAACACACTCCCAGGCCAAGGCAGAACCACATGCCCATGTCTGTTCCTGTCCCCTGCACCGGCAGAGAGCTCGGGGGAGCCAGAGTCTGTCAGGCAGCTGCTGGGCTGGCCGCCTGTATGGGAAGTGGCAGAGCCGACCTAGGGGCAAGGTGGGCCTCTTGCTCTCCCTGGTGCCCTGAGTCTGCTGGGCCAAAGAGGTCTTGGGCATCCAGCCCCTTGCTGGTCCCTTCCCTCTGACGAGGCCCTCTGAGCTCCAGCACCTTGCAGTGTGGAGACAGCGCCTGCCAGCAACCTCCTCTCCAAGGAGGCCTCAACCGAGGCCTAGGCCCAGGGGAAAGGCACCAGCGGGGATGAGCCTGGGGAGGCGCCCGGGCATGTCTGGACCCAGTCCCCGCAGCTTGCCCCTTGGTGGGGCAGTACCCCCGGAGGCCAGGAAGGTCTGGGCAAGGCTGGCCAGGGGCAGGGGACCTGCTGGGTCCTGCCCCTGGCCTGTGGGGCCTCTGAGCACAACCGGCCCTCTCCCACTGGAAGACCTCCCCGGCTGCCTCCAAAGGCCGGTTTGCAAGCACTCCCGCCCAGTGTTCCCGCCAGGCGCGCACAATGATCCCAAGCCCGGGAGAAAAGCGCTTCGGGGTGGTGCTCTCTCCGGGCCCTTGCCCCTGAGCCTGGGGGCCAGGCAGGGGATCCACAGTCCCAGGCCAAGGCAGAACCACATGCACACGTCTGTTCCTGCCCCCTCCACCGGCAGAGAGCTGGGGGGAGCCAGAGTCTGTCAGGCAGCTGCAGGGATGGCCGCCTGTGTGCGAAGGGGCAGAGCCGACTTAGGGGCAAGTTGGGCCTCTTGCTCTCCCTGCTGCCCTGAGGCTGCTGGGTCAAAGAGGTCTTGGGCATCCAGCCCTTTGCTGGTCCCTTCCCTCTGACGAGGCCCTCTGAGCTCTAGCACCTTGCAGTGTGGAGACAGCCCCTGCCAGCAACCTCCTCTCCAAAGAGGCCTCAACCGAGGCCTACGCCCAGGGGAAAGGCACCAGCGGGGATGATCCTGGGGAGGCGCACGGACATGTCTGGACCCAGTCCCCGCAGCCTGCCCCTTGGTGGGGCAGTACCCCCGGAGGCCAGGAAGGTCTGGGCAAGGCTGGCCAGGGGCAGGGGCCCTGCTGGGTCCTGCCCCTGGCCTGTGGGGCCTCTGAGCACAACCGGCCCTCTCCCACTGGAAGACCTCCCCGGCTGCCTCCAAAGTCCTGTTTGCAAACACTCCCACCCGCTGTTCACGCCAGGCTCGCACAATGCTCCCAAGCCCGGGAGAAAAGCGCTTCGGGGTGGTGCTCACACCGGGCCCTTCAAGACCTCCCCGGCTGCCTCCAAAGGCCAGTTTGCAAGGACTCCTTCCTGCTGTTCCCGCCAGCCACGCACAATGCTCCCAAGCCCGGGAGAAAAGCATTTTGGGGTGGTGCTCACTCCGGGCCCTTGGAAGACCTCCCCGGCTGCCTCCAATGGCCAGTTTGCAAGCACTCATGCCCACTGTTCCCACCAGCCGCGCACAATGCTCCCAAGCCCGGGAGAAAAGCTTTTTGGGGTGGTGCTCACACCGGGCCCTGGAAGACCTCCCAGGCTGCCTCCAAAGGCCGGTTTGCAAGGACTCCTTCCTGCTGTTCCCGCCAGCCACGCACAATGCTCCCAAGCCCGGGAGAAAAGCATTTTGGGGTGGTGCTCTCTACAGGCCCTTGGAAGACCTCCCCGGCTGCCTCCATTGGCCAGTTCGCAAGCACTCATGCCCGCTGTTCCCACCAGCCGCGCACAATGCTCCCAAGCCCGGGAGAAAAGCTTTTTGGGGTGGTGCTCACACCGGGCCCTGGAAGACCTCCCCAGCTGCCTGCAAAGGCCGGTTTTCAAGCACTCATGCCTGCTGTTCCCGCCACCCGCGCACAATACTCACAAGCCCGGGAGAAAAGCGCTTCGGGGTGGTGATCTCTACAGGCCCTTGGAAGACCTCCCCCGCTGCCTCCAAAGGCCGGTTTGCAAGGACTCCTTCCTGCTGTTCCCGCCAGCCACGCACAATGCTCCCAAGCCCGGGAGAAAAGTGCTTCGGGGTGGTGCTCTCTCCGGGCCCTTGGAAGACGTCCCCGGCTGCCTCCAAAGGCCGGTTTGCAAGCACTCATGCCCGTTGTTCCCACCAGCCGCGCACAATGCTCCCAAGCCCGGGAGAAAAGCATTTTGGGGTGGTGCTCACTCCGGGCCCTTGGAAGACCTCCCCGGCTGCCTCCAAAGGCCAGTTTGCAAGCACTCCTGCCTGCTGTTCCCGCCAGCCGCGCACAATGCTCCCAAGCCCGGGAGAAAAGCGCTTCGGGGTGGTGCTCTCTCCGGGCACTTTCAAGACCTCCCCGGCTGCCTCCAAAGGCGGTTTTGTAAGTACTCATTCCCGCTGCTTCCGGCAGCCACGCACAATGCTCCCAAGCCCGGGAGAAAAGCATTTTGGGGTGGTGCTCTCTCCGGGCCCTTGGAAGACCTCCCGGGCTGACTCCAAAGGCCGGTTTGAAAGCACTCATGTCCGCTGTTCCCGACAGCCGCGCACAATGCTCCCAAGCCCGGGAGAAAAGCGCTTCGGGGTGGTGCTCTCTCCGGGCCCTTGCCCCTGAGCCTGGGGGCCAGGCAGGGGGAACACACTCCCAGGCTAAGGAAGAATGACATGCACACGTCTGTTCCTGCCCCCTACACCGGCAGAGAGCTCGGTGGAGCCAGAGACTGCCAGGCTGCTGCTGGGCTGGCTGCCTGTGTGGGACGGGGCAGAGCCGACCTAGGGGCAAGTTGGGCCTCTTGCTCTCCCTGCTGACCTGAGGCTGCTGGGCCAAAGAGGTCTTGGGCATCCAGCCCCTTGCTGGTCCCTTTCCTCTGACAAGGACCTCTGAGTTCCAGCACCTTGCAGTGTGGAGACAGCCCCTGCCAGCAACCTCCTCTCCATGGAGGCCTAAACCGAGGCCTAGGCCCAGGGGAAAGGCACCAGCGGGGATGAGCCTGGGGAGGCGCCCGGGCATGTCTGGACCCAGTCCCCGCAGCCTGCCCCTTGGTGGGGCAGTACCCCCTGAGGCCAGGAAGGTCTGGGAAAGGCTGGCCAGGGGCAGGGGCCCTGGTGGGTCCTGCCCCTGGCCTGTGGGGCCTCTGAGCACAACCGGCCCTCTCCCACTGGAAGACCTCCCCGGCTGCCTCCAAAGGCCGGTTTGCAAGCGCTCCCGCCCACTGTTCCCAGCAGGCGTGCACAATGCTCCCAAGCCCGGGAGAAAAGCGCTTCGGGGTGGTGCTCTCTCCGGGCCCTTGCCCCTGAGCCTGGGGGCAAGGAACGGTGTCCACACTCCCAGGCCAAGTCAGAACCACATGCACACCCCTGATCTGCCCCCTGCACCGGCAGAGAGCTCGGGGGAGCCAGAGTCTGTCAGGCAGCTGCTGGGCTGCCGCCTGTGTGGGAAGGGGCAGAGCCGACCTAGGGGCAAGTTGGGCCTCTTGCTCTCCCTGCTGCCCTGAGGCTGCTGGGCCAAAGAGGTCTTGGGCATCCAGCCCCTTGCTGGTCCCTTCCCTCTGACGAGGCCCTCTGAGCTCCAGCACCTTGCAGTGTGGAGACAGCCCCTGCCAGCAACCTCCTCTCCAAGGAGGCCTCAACCGAGACCTAGGCCCAGGGGAAAGGCACCAGCGGGGATGATCCTGGGGAGGCGCCCGGGCATGTCTGGACCCAGTCCCCGCAGCCTGCCCCTTGGTGGGGCAGTACCCCCGAAGGCCAGGAAGGTCTGGGAAAGGCTGGCCAGGGGCAGGGGACCTGCTGGGTCCTGCCCCTGTCCTGTGGGGCCTCTGAGCACATCCGGCCCTCTCCCGCTGGAAGACCTCCCCGGGTGCCTCCAAATGCTGGTTTGCCAACCCTCCCGCCCGCTGTTCCCGCCAGTCACGCACAATGCTCCCAAGCCCGGGAGAAAAGCGCTTCGGGGTGGTGGTCTCTCCGGGCCCCTGCCCCTGAGCCTGGGGGCCAGGCAGTGTGTCCACACTCCCAGACCAAGGCAGAACCACATGCACACGTCTGTTCCTGACCCCTGCACCGGCAGAGAGCTCGGGGGAGCCAGAGTCTGTCAGGCAGCTGCTGGGCTGGCCGCCTGTGTGGGAAGGGGCAGAGCCGACCTAGGGGCAAGTTGGGCCTCTTCCTCTCCCTGCTGCCCTGAGGCTGCTGGGCCAAAGAAGTCTTGGGCATCCAACCCCTTGCTGGTCCCTTCCCTCTGACGAGGCCCTCTGAGCTCCAGCACCTTGCAGTGTGGAGACAGCCCCTGCCAGCAACCTCCTCTCCAAGGAGGCCTCAACCGAGGCCTAGGCCCAGGGGAAAGGCACCAGCGGGGATGAGCCTGGGGAGGCGCCCGGGCATGTCTGGATCCAGTCCCCGCAGCCTGCCCCTTGGTGGGGCAGTACCCCCGAGGCCAGGAAGGTCTGTGCAAGGCTGCCAGGGGCAGGGACAGCGCTGGGTCCTGAACCTGGCCTGTGGGGCGTCTGAGCACAACCGGCACTCTCCCGCTGGAAGACATCCCCGTCTGCCTCCAAAGGCCGGTTTGCAAGCACTCCCGCCCGCTGTTCCCGCCAGGCACGCACAATGCTCCCAAGCCCGGGAGAAAAGCGCTTCGGGGTGGTGTTCTCTCCGTGCCAATGGAGGACCTCCCTGGCTGCCCCCAAAGGCCGGTTTGCAAGCATTCCCACTCGCTGTTCCCGCCAGCCACGCACAATCCTCCAAAACCCCGGAGAAAAGCGCTTCGGGGTGGTGTTCTCTCCGTGCCCATGGAAGACCTCCCGGGGTGCCTCCAAAGGCCGGTTTGCAAGCACTCCCACTCGCTGTTCCCGCCAGACACGCACAATCCTCCAAAACCCCGGAGAAAAGCGCTTCGGGGTGGTGTTCTCTCCGTGCCCATGGAAGACCTCCCGGGGTACCTCCAAAGGCCGGTTTGCAAGCACTCCCGCCCGCTGTTCCCACCAGCCACGCACAATGCTCCCAAGCCCGGGAGAAAAGCATTTTGGGGTGGTGCTCACACCGGGCCCTGGAAGACCTCCCCGGCTGCCTCCAAAGGACGGTTTTCAAGCACTCCTGCCTGCTGTTCCCGCCACCCGTGCACAATGCTCCCAAGCCCGGGAGAAAAGCGCTTCGGGGTGGTGCTCACACCGGGCCCTGGAAGACCTCCCCGGCTGGCTCCAAAGGCCAGTTTGCAAGGACTCCTTCCTGCTGTTCCCGCCAGCCACGCACAATGCTCCCAAGCCCGGGAGAAAAGCATTTTGGGGTGGTGCTCACACCGGGCCCTGGAAGACCTCCCCGGCTGCCTGCAAAGGCCGGTTTTCAAGCACTCCTGCCTGCTGTTCCCGCCACCGGCGCACAATACTCCCAAGCCCGGGAGAAAAGCGCTTCAGGGTGGTGCTCTCTACAGGCCCTTGGAAGACCTCCCCGGTTGCCTCCAAAGGCCGGTTTGCAAGGACTCCTTCCTGCTGTTCCCGCCAGCCGCGCACAATGCTCCCAAGCCCGGGAGAAAAGCATTTTGGGGTGGTGCTCACTCCGGGCCCTTGGAAGACCTCCCCGGCTGCCTCCAAAGGCCAGTTTGCAAGCACTCCTGCCTGCTGTTCCCGCCAGCCGCGCACAATGCTCCCAAGCCCGGGAGAAAAGCGCTTCGGGGTGGTGCTCTCTCCGGGCACTTTCAAGACCTCCCCGGCTGCCTCCAAAGGCCGGTTTGTAAGTACTCATTCCCGCTGCTTCCGCCAGCCACGCACAATGCTCCCAAGCCCGGGAGAAAAGCATTTTGGGGTGGTGCTCTCTCCGGGCCCTTGGAAGACCTCCCGGGCTGCCTCCAAAGGCCGGTTTGCAAGCACTCATGTCCGCTGTTCCCGACAGCCGCGCACAATGCTCCCAAGACCGTGAGTAAAGCGCTTCAAGGTGGTGTTCCACTAGGGACCATGGAGGACCTCCCCGGCTGCCCCCAAAGGCCGGTTTGCAAGCACTCCCACTCGCTGTTCCCGCAAGCCACACACAATGTTCCAAAACCCCGGAGAAAAGCGCTTCAAGGTGGTGCTCTCTCCGGGCCCTTGGAAGACCACCCCGGCTGCCTCAAAAGGCCGGTTTGCAAGCACTCAGGCCCGCTGTTCCCGCCAGCCGCGTACAATGCTCCCTAGCCCGGGAAAAAAGCATTTTGGGGTGGTGCTCACTCCGGGCCCTTGAAAGACCTGCCCGGCTGCCTCCAAAGTCCGGTTTGCAAGAACTCATGCCCGCTGTTCCCGCCAGCCGCGCACAATGCTCCCAAGACCGGGAGAAATGCGCTTCGGGTTGGTGTTCTCTCCGTGCCCATGGAGGTCCTCCCC
Organism: Dama dama; assembly: GCF_033118175.1. Lineage (NCBI taxonomy): Eukaryota > Metazoa > Chordata > Mammalia > Artiodactyla > Cervidae > Dama > Dama dama. The sequence continues at coordinate 77,507 of NW_026870909.1, read as the reverse complement.
GGCTGCCCCCAAAGGCCGGTTTGCAATCACTCCCACTCACTGTTCCGGCCAGCCACGCACATGCTCCAAAACACGGGAGAGAAGCGCTTTGGGGTGGTGCTCTCTCCCGGCCCTTGGAAGACTTCCCCGGCTGCCTCCAAAGGCCGGTTTGGAAGCACTCCCACTCGCTGTTCCCGCCATCCGCGCAAATGTTCCAAGCCCGGGAGAAAAGCGCTTCCGGGTGGTGCTCTCTCCTGGCCCTTGGAAGACCTCCCCGGCTGCCTCCAATGGCCGGTATGCAAGCACTCATGCCCGCTGTTCCCACCAGCCGTGTACAATGCTCCCATGCACGGGAGAAAAGCATTTTGGGGTGGTGCTCACTCCTTGCCCTTGGAAGACTCCGCGCCTGCCTCCAAAGGCCGGTTTGCAAGCACTCCTGCCTGCTGTTCCCGCCACCCGCGCACACTGCTCCCAAGCCCGGGAGAAAAGCGCATCGGGGTGGTGTTCTCTCCGGGCCCATGGAGGACCTCCCCGGCTGCCCCCAAAGGCCGGTTTGCAAGCATTCCCACTAGCTGTTCCCGCCAGCCATGCAAATGCTCCCAAGCCGGGGGGAAAAGCATTTTGGGGTGGTGCTCTCTCCGGGCCCTTGCCCCTGAGCTTGGGGGCAATGCAGGGGGAACACACTCCCAGGCTAAGGCAGAACCACATGCACACGTCTGTTCCTGCCCCCTGCACGGGCAGAGAGCTCGGGGGAGCCAGAGTCTGCCAGGCAGCTGCTGGGCTGGCGGCCTGTGTGGGAAGGGGCAGAGCCGACCTAGGGGCAAGTTGGGCCTCTTGCTCTCCCTGCTGCCCTGAGGCTGCTGGGCCAAAGAGGTCTTGGGCATCCAGCCCCTTGCTGGTCCCTTCCCTCTGATGAGGCCCTCTGAGCTCCAGCACCTTGCAGTGTGGAGACAGCCCCTGCCAGCAACCTCCTCTCCAAGGAGGCCTCAACCGAGGCCTAGGCCCAGGGGAAAGGCACCAGCGGGGATGAGCCTGGGGAGGCGCCCGGGCATGTCTGGACCCAGTCCCCTCAGCCTGCCCCTTGGTGGGGCAGTACCCCCGGAGGCCAGGAAGGTCTGGGCAAGGCTGGCCAGGGGCAGGCGCCCTGCTGGGTCCTGCCCCTGGCCTCTGGGACCTCTGAGCACAACCGGCCCTCTCCCACTGGAAGACCTCCCCGGCTTCCTCCAAAGGCCGGTTTGCAAGCATTCCCGCCCGCTCTTCCCGCCAGGCACGCACAATGCTCCCAAGACCGGGAGAAAAGCACTTCAGGGTGTTGCTCTCTCCGGGCCCTTGCCCCTGAGCCTGGGGGCCAGGCAGTGGGTCCACACTCCCAGACCAAGGCAGAACCACATGCACACGTCTGTTCCTGACCCCTGCACCGGCAGAGAGCTCGGGGGAGCCAGAGTCTGTCAGGCAGCTGCTGGGCTGGCCGCCTGTGTGGGAAGGGGCAGAGCCGACCTAGGGGCAAGTTGGGCCTCTTGCTCTCCCTGCTTCACGGAGGCTGCTGGGCCAAAGAGGTCTTGGGCATCCAGCCCCTTGCTGGTCCCTTCCCTCTGACGAGGCCCTCTGAGGTCCAGCACCTTGCAGTGTGGAGACAGCCCCTGCCAGCAACCTCCTCTCCACGGAGGCCTCAACCGAGGCCTAGACCCAGGGAAAGGCACCAGCGGGGATGAACCTGGGGAGGCGCCCGGGAATGTCTGGACCCAGTCCTCGCAGCCTGCCCCTTGGTGGGGCAGTACCCCCGGAGGCCAGGAAGGTCTGGGCAAGGCTGGCCAGGGGCAGGGGCCCTGCTGGGTCCTGCCCCTGGCCTGTGGGGCCTCTGAGCACAACCGGCCCTCTCCCACTGGAAGACCTCCCCGGCTGCCTCCAAAGGCCGGTTTGCAAGCGCTCCCGCCCACTGTTCCCAGCAGGCGCGCACAGTGCTCCCAAGCCCGGGAGAAAAGCGCTTCGGGGTGGTGCTCTCACCGGGCCCTTGCCCCTGAGCCTGGGGGCAATGCAGGGGGAACATACTCCCAGGCCAAGGCAGAACCACATGCACACGTCTGTTCCTGCCCCCTGCACCGGCAGAGAGCTCAGGGGAGCCAGAGCCTGTCAGGCAGCTTCTGGGCTGGCCGCCTGTGTGGGAAGGGGCAGAGCCGACCTAGGGGCAAGTTGGGCCTCTTGCTCTCCCTGCTGCCCTGAGGCTGCTGGGCCAAAGAGGTCTTGGGCATCCAGCCCCTTGCTGGTCCCTTCCCTTTGACGAGGCCCTCTGAGCTCCAGCACCTTGCAGTGTGGAGACAGCCCCTGCCAGCAACCTCCTCTCCAAGGAGGCCTCAACCGAGGCCTAGGCCCACGGGAACGGCACCAGTGGGGATGAGCCTGGGGAGGCGCCCGGGCATGTCTGGACCCAGTCCCCGCAGCCTGCCCCTTGGTGGGGCTGTAACCCCGGAGGCAGGAAGGTCTGGGCAAGGCTGGCCAGGGGCTGGGGCCCTGCTGGGTCCTGCCCCTGGCCTGTGGGGCCTCTGAGCACAACCGGCCCTCTCCCACTGGAAGACCTCCCCGGCTGCCTCCAAAGGCTGGTTTGCAAGCACTCCCGCCCACTGTTCCCAACAAGCACGCAAAATGCTCCCAAGCCCGGGAGAAAAGCGCTTCGGGGTGGTGCTCTCTCCGGGCCCTTGCCCCTGAGCCTGGGGGCCAGGCAGGGGGAACACACTCCCAGGCCAAGGCAGAACCACATGCACACGTCTGTTCCTGCCCCCTACACCGGCAGAGAGCTCGGGGGAGCCAGAGACTGCCAGGCTGCTCCTGGGCTGGCTGCCTGTGTGGGACGGGGCAGAGCCGACCTAGGGGCAAGTTGGGCCTCTTGCTCTCCCTGCTGCCCTGAGGCTGCTGGGCCAAAGAGGTCTTGGGCATCCAGCCCTTTGCTGGTCCCTTCCCTTTGACGAGGCCCTCTGAGCTCCAGCACCTTGCAGTGTGGAGACAGCCCGTGCCAGCAACCTCCTCTCCAAGGAGGCCTCAAACGAGGCCTAGGCCCAGGGGAAAGGCACCAGTGGGGATGAGCCTGGTGAGGCGACCGAGCATGTCTGGACCCAGTCCCCTCAGCCTGCCCCTTGGTGGGGCTGTACCCCCGGAGGCCAGGAAGGTCTGGGCAAGGCTAACAGGGGCAGGGATACTGCTGGGTCCTGCCCCTGGCCTGTGGGGCCTCTGAGCACAACCGGCACTCTCCGGCTGGAAGACCTCCCCGTCTGCCTCCAAAGGCCGGTTTGCAAGCACTCCGCCCGCTGTTCCCACCAGGCCCGCACAATGCTCCCAAGCCCGGGAGAAAAGCGCTTCGGGCTGGTGCTCTCTCCGGGCCCTTACCCCTGAGCCTGGGGGCCAGGCAGGGGGAACACACTCCCAGGCCAAGGCAGAACGACATGCACACGTCTGTTCCTGCCCCCTACACCGGCAGAGAGCTCGGGGGAGCCAGAGACTGCCAGGCTGCTCCTGGGCTGGCTGCCTGTGTGGGAAGGGGCAGAGCCGACCTAGGGGCAATTTGGGCCTCTTCCTCTCCCTGCTGCCCTGAAGCTGCTGGGCCAAAGAAGTCTTGGGCATCCAGCCCTTTGCTGGTCCCTTCCCTTTGACGAGGCCCTCTGAGCTCCAGCACCTTGCAGTGTGGAGACAGCCCCTGCCAGCAACCTCCTCTCCAAGGAGGCCTAAACCGAGGCCTAGGCCCAGGGGAAAGGCACCAGCGGGGATGAGCCTGGGGAGGCGCCCGGGCATGTCTGGACCCAGTCCCCGCAGCCTGCCCCTTGGTGGGGCAGTACCCCCTGAGGCCAGGAAGGTCTGGGAAAGGCTGGCCAGGGGCAGGGGACCTGCTGGGTCCTGCCCCTGGCCTGTGGGGCCTCTGAGCACATCCGGCCCTCTCCCGCTGGAAGACCTCCCCGGCTGCCTCCAAAGGCCGGTTTGCCAACACTCCTGCCCACTGTTCCCACCAGGCGCGCACAATGCTCCCAAGCCCGGGAGAAAAGCGCTTCGGGGTGGTGCTCTCTCCGGGCCCTTGCCCCTGAGCCTGGGGCCAGGCAGGGGGAACACACTCCCAGGCCAAGGCAGAACGACATGCACACGTCTGTTCCTGACCCCTGCACCGGCAGAGAGCTCGGGGGAGCCAGAGTCTGTCAGGCAGCTGCTGGGTTGGCTGCCTGTGTGGGAAGGGGCAGAGCCGACCTAGGGGCAAGTTGGGCCTCTTCCTCTCCCTGCTGCCCTGAGGCTGCTGGGCCAAAGAGGTCTTGGGCATCCAACCCCTTGCTGTTCCCTTCCCGCTGAGGAGGCCCTCTGAGCTCCAGCACCTTGCAGTGTGGAGACAGCCTCTGCCGGCAACCTCCTCTCCAAGGAGGCCTCAACCGTGGCCTAGGCCCAGGGGAAAGGCACCAGCGGGGATGAGCCTGGGGAGGCGCCCGGGCATGTCTGGACCCAGTCCCCGCAGCCTGCCCCTTGGTGGGATAGTACCCCCGGAGGACAGGAAGGTCTGGGCAAGGCTGGCCAGGGGCAGGGGCCCTGCTGGGTCCTGCCCCTGGCCTGTGGGGCCTCTGAGCACAACCGGCCCTCTCCCACTGGAAGACCTCCCCGGCTGCCTCCAAAGGCCGGTTTGCAAGCACTCCCGCCCGCTGTTCCCGCCAGCCTCGCACAATGCTCCCAAGCCCGGGAGAAAAGCGCTTCGGGGTGGTGTTCTCTCCGTGCCAATGGAGGACCTCCCTGGCTGCCCCCAAAGGACGGTTTGCAAGCACTCCCACTCGCTGTTCCCGCCAGCCACGCACAATCCTCCAAAACCCCGGAGAAAAGCGCTTCGGGGTGGTGTTCTCTCCGTGCCCATGGAAGACCTCCCGGGGTGCCCCCAAAGGCCGGTTTGGAAGCACTCCCACTCGCTGTTCCCGCCATCCGCGCAAATGTTCCAAGCCCGGGAGAAAAGCGCTTCTGGGTGGTGCTCTCTCCTGGCCCTTGGAAGACCTCCCCGGCTGCCTCCAAAGGCCGGTTTGCAAGCACTCCCGCCCGCTGTTCGCACCAGCCACGCACAATGCTCCCAAGCCCGGGAGAAAAGCATTTTGGGGTGGTGCTCACACCGGGCCCTGGAAGACCTCCCCGGCTGCCTCCAAAGGAAGGTTTTCAAGCACTCCTGCCTGCTGTTCCCGCCACCCGCGCACAATGCTCCCAAGCCCGGGAGAAAAGCGCTTCGGGGTGGTGCTCTCTACAGGCCCTTGGAAGACCTCCCCGGCTGCCTCCAAAGGCCGGTTTGCAAGGACTCCTTCCTGCTGTTCCCGCCAGCCACGCACAATGTTCCCAATCCCGGGAGAAAAGCATTTTGGGGTGGTGCTCACTCCGGGCCCTTGGAAGACCTCCCCGGCTGCCTCCAATGGCCAGTTTGCAAGCACTCATGCCCGCTGTTCCCACCAGCCGCGCACAATGCTCCCAAGCCCGGGAGAAAAGCTTTTTGGGGTGGTGCTCACACCGGGCCCTGGAAGACCTCCCTGGCTGCCTCCAAAGGCCGGTTTTCAAGCACTCCTGCCTGCTGTTCCCGCCACCTGCGCACAATGCTCCCAAGCCCGGGAGAAAAGCGCTTCGGGGTGGTGCTCTCTACAGGCCCTTGGAAGACCTCCCCGGCTGCCTCCAAAGGCCGGTTTGCAAGGACTCCTTCCTGCTGTTCCCGCCAGCCACGCACAATGCTCCCAAGCCCGGGAGAAAAGCGCTTCGGGGTGGTGCTCTCTACAGGCCCTTGGAAGACCTCCCCGGCTGCCTCCAAAGGCCCGTTTGCAAGGACTCCTTCCTGCTGTTCCCGCCAGCCACGCACAATGCTCCCAAGCCCGGGAGAAAAGCGCTTCGGGGTGGTGCTCTCTCCGGGCACTTTCAAGACCTCCCCGGCTGCCTCCAAAGGCGGGTTTGTAAGTACTCATTCCCGCTGCTTCTGCCAGCCACGCACAATGCTCCCAAGCCCGGGAGAAAAGCATTTTGGGGTGGTGCTCTCTCCGGGCCCTTGGAAGACCTCCCGGGCTGCCTCCAAAGGCCGGTTAGCAAGCACTCATGTCCGCTGTTCCCGACAGCCGCGCACAATGCTCCCAAGCCCGGGAGAAAAGCATTTTGGGGTGGTGATCAGTCCGGTGCCCTTGGAAGACCTCCCCGGCTGCCTCCAAAGGACAGTTTGCAAGCACTCATGCCCGCTGTTCCCGCCAGCCACGCCCAATGCTCCCAAGACCGTGAGAAAAGCGCTTCGGGGTGGTGTTCTACTAGGGACCATGGAGGACCTCCCCGGCTGCCCCCAAAGGCCGGTTTGCAAGCACTCCCACTCGCTGTTCCCGCCAGCCACACACAATGTTCCAAAACCACGGAGAAAAGCGCTTCGAGGTGGTGTTCTCTCCGGGCCCTTGGAAGACCTCCCCGGCTGCCTCCAAAGGCCGGTTTGCAAGCACTCCTGCCTGCTGTTCCCGCCACACGCGCACAATGCTCCCAAGCCCGGAAGAAAAGCATTTTGGGGTGGTGCTCTCTCCGGGCCCTTGGAAGACCTCCCGGGCTGCCTCCAAAGGCCGGTTTGCAAGCACTCATGTCCGCTGTTCCCGACAGCCGCGCACAATGCTCCCAAGCCCGGGAGAAAAGCATTTTGGGGTGGTGCTTACTCCGGGCCCTTGGAAGACCTCCCCGGCTGCCTCCAAAGGACAGTTTGCAAGAACTCATGCCCGCTGTTCCCGCCAGCCGCGCACAATGCTCCCAAGACCGGGAGAAATGCGCTTCGGGGTGGTGTTCTCTCCGTGCCCATGGAGGACCAGCCCAGCTGCCCCCAAAGGCCGGTTTGCAATCACTCCCACTCACTGTTCCCGCCAGCAACGCACATGCTCCAAAACACGGGAGAGAAGCGCTTTGGGGTGGTGCTCTCTCCCGGCCCTTGGAAGACTTCCCTGGCTGCCTCCAAAGGCCGGTTTGCAAGAACTCCCTCCCGCTGTCCCACCAGCCGCACACAATGCTCCCAATCACGGGAGAAAAGCGCTTCGGGGTGGTGCTCTCTCAGGGCCCTTTGAAGACTTCCCCGGCTACCTCCAATGGGCGGTATGCAAGCACTCATGCCCGCTGTTCCAACCAGCCATGCACAATGCTCCCAAGCACGGGAGAAAAGCATTTTGGGGTGGTGCTCACTCCTTGCCCTTGGAAGACCTCCGCGCCTGCCTCCAAAGGCCGGTTTGCAAGCACTCCTGCCTGCTGTTCCCGCCACACGCGCACACTGCTCCCAAGCCCGGGAGAAAAGCGCATCGGGGTGGTGTTCTCTCCGGGCCCATGGAGGAACTCCCCGGCTGCCCCCAAAGGCCGGTTTGCAAGCATTCCCACTAGCTGTTCCCGCCAGCCACGCAAATGCTCCCAAGCCCGAGAGAAAAGCATTTTGGGGTGGTGCTCTCTCCGGGCCCTTGCCCCTGTGCCTCGGGGCCAGGCAGGGGGTCCACACTCCCAGGCAAAGTCAGAACCACATGCACACGTCTGTTCCTGCCCCCTGCACCGGCAGAGAGCTCGGGGGAGCCAGAGTCTGTCAGGCAGCTGCTGGGCTGGCGGCCTGTGTGGGAAGGGGCAGAGCCGACCTAGGGGCAAGTTGGGCCTCTTGCTCTCCCTGCTGCCCTGAGGATGCTGGGCCAAAGAAGTCTTGGACATCCAGCCCTTTCCTGGTCCCTTCCATCTGACGAGGCCCTCTGAGCTCCAGCACCTTGCAGTGTGGAGACAGCCCCTGCCAGCAACCTCCTCTCCAAGGAGGCCTCAACTGAGGCCTAGGCCCAGGGTAAAGGCACCAGCGGGGATGAGCCTGGGGAGGCTCCCGGGCATGTCTGGACCCAGTCCCCGCAGCCCGCCCTTTGGTGGGGTAGTACCCCCGGAGGCCAGGAAGGTCTGGCCAAGGCTGCCAGGGGCAGGGACACTGCTGGGTCCTGCCCCTGGCCTGTGGGGCGTCTGAGCACAACCGGCACTCTCCCGCTGGAAGACCTCCCCGTCTGCCTCCAAAGGCCGGTTTGCAAGCACTCCCGCCCTCTGTTCCCGCCAGGCACGAACAATGCTCCCAAGCCCGGGAGAAAAGCGCTTCGGGGTGGTGCTCTCTCCGGGCCCTTGCCCCTGAGCTTGGGGGCCAGGCAGGGGGAACACACTCCCAGGCCAAGGCAGAACGACATGCACACGTCTGTTCCTGCCCCCTACACCGGCAGAGAGCTCGGGGGAGCCAGAGACTGCCAGGCTGCTGCTGGGCTGGCTGCCTGTGTGGGACGGGGCAGAGCCGACCTAGGGGAAAGTTGGGCCTCTTGATCTCCCTGCTGCCCTGAGGCTGCTGGGTCAAAGAGGTCTTGGGCATCCAGCCCTTTGCTGGTCCCTTCCCTCTGACGAGGCCCTCTGAGCTCCAGCACCTTGCAGTGTGGAGACAGCCCCTGCCAGCAACCTCCTCTCCAAAGAGGCCTCAACCGAGGCCTACGCCCAGGGGAAAGGTACCAGCGGGGATGATCCTGGGGAGGCACACAGACATGTCCGGACCCAGTCCCCGCAGCCTGCCCCTTGGTGGGGCAGTACCCCCGGAGGCCAGGAAGGTCTGGGCAAGGCTGGCCAGGGGCAGGGGCCCTGCTGGGTCCTGCCCCTGGCCTGTGAGTCCTCTGAGCACACCCGGCCCTCTCCCACTGGAAGACCTCCCCGGCTGCCTCCAAATTCCTGTTTGCAAACACTCCCGCCCGCTGTTCACGCCAGGCTCGCACAATTCTCCCAAGCCTGGGAGAAAAGCGCTTCGGGGTGGTGCTCTCTCCGGGCCCTTGCCCCTGAGCCTGGGGGCAAGGCAGGGGGAACACACTCCCAGGCCAAGGCAGAACCACATGCCCACCTCTGTTCCTGTCCCCTGCACCGGCAGAGAGCTTGGGGGAGCCAGAGTCTGTCAGGCAGCTGCTGGGTTGGCCGCCGGTGTGGGAAGGGGCCGAGCCGACCTAGGGGCAAGTTGGGCCTCTTGCTCTCCCTGCTGCCCTGAGGCTGCTGGGCCAAAGAGGTCTTGGGCATCCAGCCCCTTGCTGGTCCCTTCCCTCTGAAGAGGCCCTCTGAACTCCAGCACCTTGCAGTGTGGAGACAGCCCCTGCCAGCAACCTCCTCTCCAAGGAGGCCTCAACCGAGGCCTAGGCCCAGGGGAAAGGCACCAGCGGGGATGAGCCTGGGGAGGCGCCCGGGCATGTCTGGACCCTGTCCCCGCAGCCTGCCCCTTGGTGGGGCAGTACCCCCGGAGGCCAGGAAGGTCTGGGCAAGGCTGGCCAGGGGCATGGGCCCTGCTGGGTCCTGCCCCTGGCCTGTGGGGCCTCTGAGCACAACCGGCCCTCTCCCACTTGAAGACCTCCCCGGCTGCCTCCAAAGGCCGGTTTGCCAACACTCCCGCCCGCTGTTCCCGCCAGGCACGCACAATTCTCCCAAGCCCGGGAGAAAAGCGCTTCGGGGTGTTGCTCTCTCCGGGCCCTTGCCCCTGAGCGTGGGGGCCAGGCAGTGGGTCCACACTCCCAGACCAAGGCAGAACCACATGCACACGTCTGTTCCTGACCCCTGCACCGGCAGAGAGCTCGGGGGAGCCAGAGTCTGTCAGGCAGCTGCTGGGCTGGCCGCCTGTGTGGGAAGGGGCAGAGCCGACCTAGGGGCAAGTTGGGCCTCTTCCTCTCCCTGCTGCCCTGAGGCTGCTGGGCCAAAGAGGTCTTGGGCATCCAGCCCCTTGCTGGTCCCTTCCCTCTGACGAGGCCTTCTGAGCTCCAGCACCTTGCAGTGTGGAGACAGCCCCTGCCAGCAACCTCCTCTCCAAGGAGGCCTCAACCGAGGCCTAGGCCCAGGGGAAAGGCACCAGCGGGAATGAGCCAGTGGAGGCGCACGGGCATGTCTGGACCCAGTCCCCGCAGCCTGCCCCTTGGTGGGGTAGTACCCCCGGAGGCCAGGAAGGTCTGGGCTAGGCTGCCAGGGGCAGGGACCCTGCTGGGTCCTGCCCCTGGCCTGTGGGGCGTCTGAGCACAACCGGCACTCTCCCGCTGGAAGACCTCCCCGGCTGCCTCCAAAGGCCGGTTTGCAAGCGCTCCCGCCCACTGTTCCCAGCAGGCGTGTACAATGCTCCCAAGCCCGGGAGAAAAGCGCTTTGGGGTGGTGCTCTCTCCGGGCCCTTGCCCCTGAGCCTGGGGGCCAGGCAGGGGGTCCACACTCCCAGGCCAAGGCAGAACCACATGCACACGTCTATTCCTGACCCCTGCACCGGCAGAGAGCTTGGGGGAGCCAGAGTCTGTCAGGCAGCTGCTGGGCTGGCCGCCTCTGTGGGAAGGGGCAGAGCCGACATAGGGGCAAGTTGGGTCTCTTGCTCTCCCTGCTGCCCTGAGGCTGCTGGGCCAAAGAGGTCTTGGGCATCCAGCCCCTTGCTGGTCCCTTCCCTCTGACGAGGCCCTCTGAGCTCCAGCACCTTGCAGTGTGGAGACAGCCCCTGCCAGCAACCTCCTCTCCAAGGAGGCCTCAACCGAGGCCTAGGCCCAGGGGAAAGGCACCAGCGGGGATGAGCCTGGGGAGGCACCCGGGCATGTCTGGACCCAGTCCCCGCAGCCTGCCCCTTGGTGGGGTAGTACCCCCGGAGGCCAGGAAGGTCTGGGCAAGGCTGCCCAGGGGCAGGGGCCCTGCTGGGTCCTGACCCTGGCCTGTGGGGCCTCTGAGCACAACCGGCCCTCTCCCACTGGAAGACCTCCCGGGCTGCCTCCAAAGCCCGGTTTGCCAACCCTCCCGCCCGCTGTTCCCGCCAGTCACGCACAATGCTCCCAAGCCCGGGAGAAAAGCGCTTCGGGGTGGTGGTCTCTCCGGGCCCCTGCCCCTGAGCCTGGGGGCCAGGCAGTGTGTCCACACTCCCAGACCAAGGCAGAACCACATGCACACGTCTGTTCCTGACCCCTGCACCGGCAGAGAGCTCGGGGGAGCCAGAGTCTGTCAGGCAGCTGCTGGGCTGGCCGCCTGTGTGGGAAGGGGCAGAGCCGACCTAGGGGCAAGTTGGGCCTCTTCCTCTCCCTGCTGCCCTGAGGCTGCTGGGCCAAAGAAGTCTTGGGCATCCAGCCCCTTGCTGGTCCCTTCCCTCTGACGAGGCCCTCTGAGCTCCAGCACCTTGCAGTGTGGAGACAGCCCCTGCCAGCAACCTCCTCTCCAAGGAGGCCTCAACCGAGGCCTAGGCCCAGGGGAAAGGCACCAGCGGGGATGAGCCTGAGGAGGCGCCCGGGCATGTCTGGACCCAGTCCCCGCAGCCTGCCCCTTGGTGGGGCAGTACCCCCGGAGGCCAGGAAGGTCTGTGCAAGGATGCCAGGGGCAGGGACAGCGCTGGGTCCTGAACCTGGCCTGTGGGGCGTCTGAGCACAACCGGCACTCTCCCGCTGGAAGACCTCCCCGTCTGCCTCCAAAGGCCGGTTTGCAAGCACTCCCGCCCGCTCTTCCCGCCAGGCACGCACAATGCTCCCAAGCCCGGGAGAAATGCGCTTCGGGGTGGTGTTCTCTCCGTGCCAATGGAGGACCTCCCTGGCTGCCCCCAAAGGCCGGTTTGCAAGCATTCCCACTCGCTGTTCCCGCCAGCCACGCACAATCCTCCAAAACCCCGGAGAAAAGCGCTTCGGGGTGGTGCTCACACCGGGCCCTGGAAGACCTCCCCGGCTGGCTCCAAAGGCCAGTTTGCAAGGACTCCTTCCTGCTGTTCCCGCCAGCCACGCACAATGCTCCCAAGCCCGGGAGAAAAGCATTTTGGGGTGGTGCTCACTCCGGGCCCTTGGAAGACCTCCCCGGCTGCCTCCAATGGCCAGTTTGCAAGCACTCATGCCCACTGTTCCCACCAGCCGCGCACAATACTCCCAAGCCCGGGAGAAAAGCTTTTTGGGGTGGTGCTCACACCGGGCCCTGGAAGACCTCCCCGGCTGCCTCCAAAGGCCGGTTTGCAAGGACACCTTCCTGCTGTTCCCGCCAGCCACGCACAATGCTCCCAAGCCCGGGAGAAAAGCATTTTGGGGTGGTGCTCTCTCCTGGCCCTTGGAAGACCTCCCCGGCTGCCTCCAAAGGCCGGTTTGCAAGGACTCCTTCCTGCTGTTACCGCCAGCCACGCACAATGCTCCCAAGCCGGGAGAAAAGCATTTTGGGGTGGTGCTCACTCCGGGCCCTTGGAAGACCTCCCCGGCTGCCTCCAATGGCCAGTTTGCAAGCACTCATGCCCGCTGTTCCCACCAGCCGCGCACAATGCTCCCAAGCCCGGGAGAAAAGCTTTTTGGGGTGGTGCTCACACCGGGCCCTGGAAGACCTCCCCGGCTGCCTGCAAAGGACGGTTTTCAAGCACTCCTGCCTGCTGTTCCCGCCACCGGCGCACAATATTCCCAAGCCCGGGAGAAAAGCGCTTCGGGGTGGTGCTCTCTACAGGCCCTTGGAAGACCTCCCCGGTTGCCTCCAAAGGCCGGTTTGCAAGGACTCCTTCCTGCTGTTCCCGCCAGCCGCGCACAATGCTCCCAAGCCCGGGAGAAAAGCATTTTGGGGTGGTGCTCACTCCGGGCCCTTGGAAGACCTCCCCGGCTGCCTCCAAAGGCCAGTTTGCAAGCACTCCTGCCTGCTGTTCCCGCCAGCCGCGCACAATGCTCCCAAGCCCGGGAGAAAAGCGCTTCGGGGTGGTGCTCTCTCCGGGCACTTTCAAGACCTCCCCGGCTGCCTCCAAAGGCCGGTTTGTAAGTACTCATTCCCGCTGCTTCCGCCAGCCACGCACAATGCTCCCAAGCCCGGGAGAAAAGCATTTTGGGGTGGTGCTCTCTCCGGGCCCTTGGAAGACCTCCCGGGCTGCCTCCAAAGGCCGGTTTGCAAGCACTCATGTCCGCTGTTCCCGACAGCCGCGCACAATGCTCCCAAGACCGTGAGTAAAGCGCTTCAAGGTGGTGTTCCACTAGGGACCATGGAGGACCTCCCCGGCTGCCCCCAAAGGCCGGTTTGCAAGCACTCCCACTCGCTGTTCCCGCCAGCCACACACAATGTTCCAAAACCCCGGAGAAAAGCGCTTCAAGGTGGTGCTCTCTCCGGGCCCTTGGAAGACCTCCCCGGCTGCCTCCAAAGGCCGGTTTGCAAGCACTCCTGCCTGCTGTTCCCGCCACACGCGCACAATGCTCCCAAGCCCGGAAGAAAAGCATTTTGGGGTGGTGCTCTCTCCGGGCCCTTGGAAGACCTCCCCGGCTGCCTCCAAAGGACAGTTTGCAAGAACTCATGTCCGCTGTTCCCGACAGCCGCGCACAATGCTCCCAAGCCCGGGAGAAAAGCATTTTGGGGTGGTGCTCTCTCCGGGGCCTTGGAAGACCTCCCCGGCTGCCTCCAAAGGCCGGTTTGCAAGCACTCATGTCCGCTGTTCCCGACAGCCGCGCACAATGCTCCCAAGCCCGGGAGAAAAGCATTTTGGGGTGGTGCTTACTCCGGGCCCTTGGAAGACCTCCCCGGCTGCCTCCAAAGGACAGTTTGCAAGAACTCATGCCCGCTGTTCCCGCCAGCCGCGCACAATGCTCCCAAGACCGGGAGAAATGCGCTTCGGGATGGTGTTCTCTCCGTGCCCATGGAGGACCAGCCCAGCTGCCCCCAAAGGCCGGTTTGCAATCACTCCCACTCACTGTTCCCGCCAGCCACGCACATGCTCCAAAACACGGGAGAGAAGCGCTTTGGGGTGGTGCTCTCTCCCGGCCCTTGGAAGACTTCCCTGGCTGCCTCCAAAGGCCGGTTTGCAAGAACTCCCTCCCGCTGTCCCGCCAGCCGCACACAATGCTCCCAATCACGGGAGAAAAGCGCTTCGGGGTGGTGCTCTCTCAGGGCCCTTTGAAGACTTCCCCGGCTGCCTCCAATGGGCGGTATGCAAGCACTCATGCCCGCTGTTCCCACCAGCCATGCACAATGCTCCCAAGCACGGGAGAAAAGCATTTTGGGGTGGTGCTCACTCCTTGCCCTTGGAAGACCTCCGCGCCTGCCTCCAAAGGCCGGTTTGCAAGCACTCCTGCCTGCTGTTCCCGCCACACGCGCACACTGCTCCCAAGCCCGGGAGAAAAGCGCATCGGGGTGGTGTTCTCTCCGGGCCCATGGAGGACCTCCCCGGCTGCCCCCAAAGGCCGGTTTGCAAGCATTCCCACTAGATGTTCCCGCCAGCCACGCACAATGCTCCCAAGCCCGGGAGAAAAGCATTTTGGGGTGGTGCTCTCTCCGGGCCCTTGCCCCTGTGCCTCGGGGCCAGGCAGGGGGTCCACACTCCCAGGCCAAGGCAGAACCACATGCACACGTCTGTTCCTGCCCCCTCAACCGAGGCCTAGGCCCAGGGGAAAGGCACCAGCGGGGATGAGCCTGGGGAGGCGCCCGGGCATGTCTGGACCCAGTCCCCGCAGCCTGCCCCTTGGTGGGGCAGTACCCCCGGAGGCCAGGAAGGTCTGGGCAAGGCTGGTCAGGGGCAGGGGACCTGCTGGGTCCTGCCCCTGGCCTGTGGGGCCTCTGAGCACAACCGGCCCTCTCCCACTGGAAGACCTCCCGGGCTGCCTCCAAAGCCCGGTTTGCAAGCACTCCCGCCCACTGTTCCCACCAAGCGCGCACAATGCTCCCAAGCCCGGGAGAAAAGCGCTTCGGGGTGGTGCTCTCTCCGGGCCCTTGCCCCTGAGCCTGGGGGCCAGGCAGGGGGTCCACACTCCCAGGCCAAGGCAGAACCACATGCACACGTCTGTTCCTGCCCCCTGCACCGGCAGAGAGCTCGGGGGAGCCAGAGTCTGTCAGGCAGCTGCTGGGCTGGCCGCCTGTGTGGGAAGGGGCAGAGCCGACCTAGGGGCAAGTTGGGCCTCTTGCTCTCCCTGCTGCCCTGAGGCTGCTGGGCCAAAGAGTTCTTGGGCATCCAGCCCCTTGCTTGTCCCTTCCCTCTGACGAGGCCCTCTGAGCTCCAGCACCTTGCAGTGTGGAGACAGCCCCAGCCAGCAACCTCCTCTCCAAGGAGGCCTCAACCGAGGCGTAGGCCCAGGGGAAAGGCACCAGCGGGGATGAGCCTGGGGAGGCGCCCGGGCATGTCTGGACCCAGTCCCCGCAGCCTGTCCCTTGGTGGGGCAGTACCCCCGGAGGCCAGGAAGGTCTGGGCAAGGCTGGCCAGGGGCAGGGCCCCTGCCCCTGGCCTGTGGGTCCTCTGAGCACAACCAGCCCTCTCCCACTGGAAGACCTCCCCGGCTGCCTCCAAAGGCCGGTTTGCAAGCACTCCCGCCCACTGTTCCAGCCAGGCACGCACAATGCTCCCAAGCCCGGGAGAAAAGCGCTTCGGGGTGTTGCTCTCTCCGGGCCCTTGCCCCAGAGCCTGGGGGCCAGGCAGTTGGTCCACACTCCCAGACCAAGGCAGAACCACATGCACACGTCTGTTCCTGACCCCTGCACCGGCAGAGAGCTCGGGGGAGCCAGAGTCTGTCAGGCAGCTGCTGGGCTGGCCACCTGTGTGGGAAGGGGCAGAGCCGACCTAGGGGCAAGTTGGGCCTCTTCCTCTCCCTGCTGCCCTGAGGCTGCTGGGCCAAAGAGGTCTTGGGTATCCAGCCCCTTGCTGGTCCCTTCCCTCTGACGAGGCCCTCTGAGCTCCAGCACCTTGCAGTGTGGAGACAGCCCCTACCAGCAACCTCCTCTCCAAGGAGGCCTCAACCGAGGCCTAGGCCCAGGGGAAAGGCACCAGCGGGGATGAGCCTGGGGAGGCGCCTGGGCATGTCTGGACCCAGTCCCCGCAGCCTGCCCCTTGGTGGGGCAGTACCCCCGGAGGCCAGGAAGGTCTGGGCAAGGCTGGCCAGGGGCAGGGGCCCTGCTGGGTCCTGCCCCTGGCCTGTGGGGCCTCTGAGCACAACCGGCCCTCTTCCACTGGAAGACCTCCCCGGCTGCCTCCAAAGGCCGATTTGACAATACTCCCACCCGCTGTTCACGCCAGGCTCGCACAATGCTCCCAAGCCCGGGAGAAAAGCGCTTTGGGGTGGTGCTCTCTCCGGGCCCTTGCCCCTGAGCCTGGGGACAAGGCAGGGGGAACACACTCCCAGGCCAAGGCAGAACCACATGCACACGTCTGTTCCTGACCCCTGCACCGGCAGAGAGCTCGGGGGAGCCAGAGTCTGTCAGGCAGCTGCTGGGCTGGCAGTCTGTGTGGGAAGGGGCAGAGCCGACCTAGGGGCAAGTTGGGCCTCTTCCTAGCCCTGCTGCCCTGAGGCTGCTGGGCCAAAGAGGTCTTGGGCATCCAGCCCCTTGCTGGTCCCTTCCCTCTGATGAGGCCCTCTGAGCTCCAGCACCTTGCAGTGTGGAGACAGCCCCTGCCAGCAACCTCCTCTCCAAGGAGGCCTCAACCGAGGCCTATGCCCAGGGGAAAGGCACCAGCGGGGATGAGCCTGGGGAGGCGCCCGGGCATGTCTGGACCCAGTCCCCGCAGCCTGCCCCTTGGTGGGGCATTACCCCCGGAGGCCAGGAAGGTCTGGGCAAGGCTGCCAGGGGCAGGGACACTGCTGGGTCCTGCCCCTGGCCTGTGGGGCGTCTGAGCACAACCGGCACTCTCCCGCTGGAAGACCTCCCCGTCTGCCTCCAAAGGACGGTTTGCAAGCACTCCCGCCCGCTGTTCCCGCTGGGCACGCACAATGCTCCCAAGCCCGGGAGAAAAGCGCTTCGGGGTGTTGCTCTCTCCGGGCCCTTGCCCCTGAGCCTGGGGGCCAGGCAGGGGGAACACACTCCCAGGCCAAGGCAGAACGACATGCACACGTCTGTTCCTGCCCCCTACACCGGCAGAGAGCTCGGGGGAGCCAGAGACTGCCAGGCTGCTGCTGGGATGGCTGCCTGTGTGGGAAGGGGCAGAGCCGACCTAGGGGCAAGTTGGGCCTCTTGCTCTCCCTGCTGCCCTGAGGCTGCTGGGTCAAAGAGGTCTTGGGCATCCAGCCCTTTGCTGGTCCCTTCCCTCTGACGAGGCCCTCTGAGCTCCAGCACCTTGCAGTGTGGAGACAGCCCCTGCCAGCAACCTCCTCTCCAAGGAGGCCTCAACCGAGGCCTAGGCCCAGGGGAAAGGCACCAGCGGGAATGATCCTGGGGAGGCGCACGGACATGTCTGGACCCAGTCCCCGCAGCCTGCCCCTTGGTGGGGCAGTACCCCCAGAGGCCAGGAAGGTCTGGGCAAGGCTGGCCAGGGGCAGGGGCCCTGGTGGGTCCTGCCCCTGGCCTGTGGGGCCTCTGAGCACAACCGGCCCTCTCCCACTGGCAGACCTCCCCGGCTGCCTCCAAAGGCCGGTTTGCAAGCGCTCCCGCCCACTGTTCCCAGCAGGCGTGCACAATGCTCCCAAGCCCGGGAGAAAAGCGCTTCGGGGTGGTGCTCTCTCCGGGCCCTTGCCCCTGATCCTGGGGGCAAGGAACGGTGTCCACACTCCCAGGCCAATTCAGAACCACATGCACACCCCTGATCTGCCCCCTGCACCGGCAGAGAGCTCGGGGGAGCCAGAGTCTGTCAGGCAGCTGCTGGGCTGCCGCCTGTGTGGGAAGGGGCAGAGCCGACCTAGGGGCAAGTTGGGCCTCTTGCTCTCCCTGCTGCCCTGAGGCTGCTGGGTCAAAGAGGTCTTGGGCATCCAGCCCTTTGCTGGTCCCTTCCCTCTGACGAGGCCCTCTGAGCTCCAGCACCTTGCAGTGTGGAGACAGCCCCTGCCAGCAACCTCCTCTCCAAGGAGGCCTAAACCGAGGCCTAGGCCCAGGGGAAAGGCACCAGCGGGGATGAGCCTGTGGAGGCGCCCGGGCATGTCTGGACCCAGTCCCCGCAGCCTGCCCCTTGGTGGGGCAGTACCCGCTCAGGCCAGGAAGGTCTGGGCAAGGCTGGCCAGGGGCAGGGGACCTGCTGGGTCCTGCCCCTGGCCTGTGGGGCCTCTGAGCACATCCGGCCCTCTTCCGCTGGAAGACCTCCCCGGCTGCCTCCAAAGTCCGGGTTGCCAACACTCCCGCCCGCTGTTCCCGCCAGGCACGCACAATGCTCCCAAGCCCGGGAGAAAAGCGCTTCGGGGTGTTGCTCTCTCCGGGCCCTTGCCCCAGAGCCTGGGGCCAGGCAGTTGGTCCACACTCCCAGACCAAGGCAGAACCACATGCACACGTCTGTTCCTGACCCCTGCACTGGCAGAGAGCTCGGGGGAGCCAGAGTCTGTCAGGCAGCTGCTGGGCTGGCCACCTGTGTGGGAAGGGGCAGAGCCGACCTAGGGGCAAGTTGGGCCTCTTCCTCTCCCTGCTGCCCTGAGGCTGCTGGGCCAAAGAGGTCTTGGGCATCCAGCCCCTTGCTGGTCCCTTCCCTCTGACGAGGCCCTCTGAGCTCCAGCACCTTGCAGTGTGGAGACAGCCCCTGCCAGCAACCTCCTCTCCAAGGAGGCCTCAACCGAGGCCTAGGCCCAGGGGAAAGGCACCAGCGGGGATGAGCCTGGGGAGGCGCCTGGGCATGTCTGGACCCAGTCCCCGCAGCCTGCCCCTTGGTGGGGCAGTACCCCCGGAGGCCAGGAAGGTCTGGGCAAGGCTGGCCAGGGGCAGGGGCCCTGCTGGGTCCTGCCCCTGGCCTGTGGGGCCTCTGAGCACAACCGGCCCTCTTTCACTGGAAGACCTCCCCGGCTGCCTCCAAAGGCCGATTTGACAATACTCCCGCCCGCTGTTCACGCCAGGCTCGCACAATGCTCCCAAGCCCGGGAGAAAAGCGCTTTGGGGTGGTGCTCTCTCCGGGCCCTTGCCCCTGAGCCTGGGGGCAAGGCAGGGGGAACACACTCCCAGGCCAAGGCAGAACCACATGCACACGTCTGTTCCTGACCCCTGCACCGGCAGAGAGCTCGGGGGAGCCAGAGTCTGTCAGGCAGCTGCTGGGCTGGCAGCCTGTGTGGGAAGGGGCAGAGCCGACCTAGGGGCAAGTTGGGCCTCTTCCTAGCCCTGCTGCCCTGAGGCTGCTGGGCCAAAGAGGTCTTGGGCATCCAGCCCCTTGCTGGTCCCTTCCCTCTGATGAGGCCCTCTGAGCTCCAGCACCTTGCAGTGTGGAGACAGCCCCTGCCAGCAACCTCCTCTCCAAGGAGGCCTCAACCGAGGCCTATGCCCAGGGGAAAGGCACCAGCGGGGATGAGCCTGGGGAGGCGCCCGGGCATGTCTGGACCCAGTCCCCGCAGCCTGCCCCTTGGTGGGGCATTACCCCCAGAGGCCTGGAAGGTCTGGGCAAGGCTGCCAAGGGCAGGGACACTGCTGGGTCCTGCCCCTGGCCTGTGGGGCGTCTGAGCACAACCGGCACTCTCCCGCTGGAAGACCTCCCCGTCTGCCTCCAAAGGACGGTTTGCAAGCACTCCCGCCCGCTGTTCCCGCTGGGCACGCACAATGCTCCCAAGCCCGGGAGAAAAGCGCTTCGGGGTGGTGCTCTCTCTGGGCCCTTGCCCCTGAGCCTGGGGGCCAGGCAGGGGGAACACACTCCCAGGCCAAGGCAGAACGACATGCACACGTCTGTTCCTGCCCCCTACACCGGCAGAGAGCTCGGGGGAGCCAGAGACTGCCAGGCTGCTGCTGGGATGGCTGACTGTGTGGGACGGGGTAGAGCCGACCTAGGGGCAAGTTGGGCCTCTTGCTCTCCCTGCTGCCCTGAGGCTGCTGGGTCAAAGAGGTCTTGGGCATCCAGCCCTTTGCTGGTCCCTTCCCTCTGACGAGGCCCTCTGAGCTCCAGCACCTTGCAGTGTGGAGACAGCCCCTGCCAGCAACCTCCTCTCCAAGGAGGCCTAAACCGAGGCCTAGGCCCAGGGGAAAGGCACCAGCGGGGATGAGCCTGGGGAGGCGCCCGGGCATGTCTGGACCCAGTCCCCGCAGCCTGCCCCTTGGTGGGGCAGTACCCCCTCAGGCCAGGAAGGTCTGGGAAAGGCTCGCCAGGGGCAGGGGACCTGCTGGGTCCTGCCCCTGGCCTGTGGGGCCTCTGAGTACATCCGGCCCTCTCCCGCTGGAAGACCTCCCCGGCTGCCTCCAAAGTCCGGGTTGCCAACACTCCCGCCCGCTGTTCCCGCCAGGCACGCACAATGCTCCCAAGCCCGGGAGAAAAGCGCTTCGGGGTGGTGCTCTCTCCGGGCCCTTGCCCCTGAGCCTGGGGGCCAGGCAGGGGGAACACACTCCCAGCCCAAGGCAGAACGACATGCACACGTCTGTTCCTGTCCCCTCCACCGGCAGAGAGCTCGGGGGAGCCAGAGACAGCCAGGCTGCTGCTGGGCTGGCTGCCTGTGTGGGACGGGGCAGAGCCGACCTAGGGGCAAGTTGGGCCTCTTGCTCTCCCTGCTGACCTGAGACTGCTGGGTCAAAGAGGTCTTGGGCATCCAGCCCTTTGCTGGTCCCTTCCCTCTGACGAGGCCCTCTGAGATCCAGCACCTTGCAGTGTGGAGACAGCCCCTGCCAGCAACCTCCTCTCCAAGGAGGCCTCAACCGAGGCCTAGGCCCAGGGGAAAGGCACCAGCGGGGATGAGCCAGGGGAGGCGCCCGAGCATGTCTGGACCCAGTCCCCGCAGCCTGCCCCTTGGTGGGGCAGTACCCCCGGAGGCCAGGAAGGTCTGGGCAAGGCTGGCCAGGGGCAGGGGCCCTGCTGGGTCCTGCCCCTGGCCTGTGTGGCCTCTGAGCACAACCGGCCCTCTCCCACTGGAAGACCTCCCCGGCTGCCTCCAAAGGCCGGTTTGCAAGCACTCCCGCCCACTGTTCCCAGCAGGCGTGCACAATGCTCCTAAGCCCGGGAGAAAAGCGCTTCAGGGTGGTGCTCTCCCTGGGCCCTTGCCCCTGAGCCTGGGGGCAAGGCAGGGTGTCCACACTCCCAGGCCAAGGCAGAACCACATGCCCACGTCTGTTCCTGTCCCCTGCACCGGCAGAGAGCTCGGGGAGCCAGAGTCTGTCAGGCAGCTGCTGGGCTGGCCGCCTGTGTGGGAAGTGGGAGAGCCGACCTAGGGGCAAGTTGGGCCTCTTGCTCTCCCTGCTGCCCTGAGGCTGCTGGGCCAAAGAGGTCTTGGGCATCCAGCCCCTTGCTGGTCCCTTCCCTCTGACGAGGCCCTCTGAGCTCCAGCACCTTGCAGTGTGGAGACAGCCCCTGCCAGCAACCTCCTCTCCAAGGAGGCCTAAACCGAGGCCTAGGCCCAGGGGAAAGGCACCAGCGGGGATGAGCCTGGGGAGGCGCCCGGGCATGTCTGGACCCAGTCCCCGCAGCCTGCCCCTTGGTGGGGCAGTACCCCCGGAGGCCAGGAAGGTCTGGGCAAGGCTGGCCAGGGGCAGGGGCCCTGCTGGGTCCTGCCCCTGGCCTGTGGGGCCTCTGAGCACAACCGGCCCTCTCCCACTGGAAGACCTCCCCGGCTGCCTCCAAAGGCCGGTTTGCCAACACTCCCGCTCGCTGTTCCCGCCAGGCACGCACAATGCTCCCAAGCCCGGGAGAAAAGCGCTTCGGGGTGTTGCTCTCTCCGGGCCCTTGCCCCAGAGCCTGGGGGCCAGGCAGTTGGTCCACACTCCCAGACCAAGGCAGAACCACATGCACACGTCTGTTCCTGACCCCTGCACCGGCAGAGAGCTCGGGGGAGCCAGAGTCTGTCAGGCAGCTGCTGGGCTGGCCACCTGTGTGGGAAGGGGCAGAGCCGACCTAGGGGCAAGTTGGGCCTCTTCCTCTCCCTGCTGCCCTGAGGCTGCTGGGCCAAAGACGTCAGGGCATCCAGCCCCTTGCTGGACCCTTCCCTCTGACGAGGCCCTCTGAGCTCCAGCACCTTGCAGTGTGGAGACAGCCCCTGCCAGCAACCTCCTCTCCAAGGAGGCCTCAACCGAGGCCTAGGCCCAGGGGAAAGGCACCAGGGAGGATGAGCCTGGGGAGGCGCCTGGGCATGTCTGGACCCAGTCCCCGCAGCCTGCCCCTTGGTGGGGCAGTACCCCTGGAGGCCAGGAAGGTCTGGGCAAGGCTGGCCAGGGGCAGGGGCCCTGCTGGGTCCTGCCCCTGGCCTGTGGGGCCTCTGAGCACAACCGGCCCTCTTCCACTGGAAGACCTCCCCGGCTGCCTCCAAAGGCCGATTTGACAATACTCCCGCCCGCTGTTCACGCCAGGCTCGCACAATGCTCCCAAGCCCGGGAGAAAAGCGCTTTGGGGTGGTGCTCTCTCCGGGCCCTTGCCCCTGAGCCTGGGGGCAAGGCAGGGGGAACACACTCCCAGGCCAAGGCAGAACCACATGCACACGTCTGTTCCTGACCCCTGCACCGGCAGAGAGCTCGGGGGAGCCAGAGTCTGTCAGGCAGCCGCTGGGCTGGCAGCCTGTGTGGGAAGGGGCAGAGCCGACCTAGGGGCAAGTTGGGCCTCTTCCTAGCCCTGCTGCCCTGAGGCTGCTGGGCCAAAGAGGTCTTGGGCATCCAGCCCCTTGCTGGTCCCTTCCCTCTGACAAGGCCCTCTGAGCTCCAGCACCTTGCAGTGTGGAGACAGCCCCTGCCAACAACCTCCTCTCCAAGGAGGCCTCAACCGAGGCCTAGGCCCAGGGGAAAGGCACCAGCGGGGATGAGCCTGGGGAGGCGCCCGGGCATGTCTGGACCCAGTCCCCGCAGCCTGCCCCTTGGTGGGGCAGTACCCCCGGAGGCCAGGAAGGTCTGGGAAAGGCTGGCAAGGGGCAGGGGACCTGCTGGGTCCTGCCCCTGGCCTGTGGGGCCTCTGAGCACATCCGGCCCTCTCCCGCTGGAAGACCTCCCCGGCTGCCTTCAAAGGCCGGTTTGCCAACACTCCCGCCCACTGTTCCCACCAGGCGCGCACAATGCTCCCAAGCCCGGGAGAAAAGCGCTTCGGGGTGGTGCTCTCTCCGGGCCCTTGCCCCTGAGCCTGGGGCCAGGCAGGGGGAACACACTCCCAGGTCAAGGCAGAACGACATGCACACGTCTGTTCCTGACCCCTGCACCGGCAGAGAGCTCGGGGGAGCCAGAGTCTGTCAGGCAGCTGCTGGGTTGGCTGCCTGTGTGGGAAGGGGCAGAGCCGACCTAGGGGCAAGTTGGGCCTCTTCCTCTCCCTGCTGCCCTGAGGCTGCTGGGCCAAAGAGGTCTTGGGCATCCAGCCCCTTGCTGGTCCCTTCCCGCTGACGAGGCCCTCTGAGCTCCAGCATCTTGCAGTGTGGAGACAACCTCTGCCGGCAACCTCCTCTCCAAGGAGGCCTCAACCGAGGCCTAGGCCCAGGGGAAAGGCACCAGCGGGGATGAGCCTGGGGAGGCGCCCGGGCATGTCTGGACCCAGTCCCCGCAGCCTGCCCCTTGGTGGGGTAGTACCCCCGGAGGCCAGGAAGGTCTGGGCAAGGCTGGCCAGGGGCAGGGGCCCTGCTGGGTCCTGCCCCTGGCCTGTGGGGCCTCTGAGCACAACCGGCCCTCTCCCACTGGAAGACCTCCCCGGCTGTCTCCAAAGGCCGGTTTGCAAGCACTCCGCCCGCTGTTCCCGCCAGCCTCGCACAATGCTCCCAAGACCGGGAGTAAAGCGCTTCGGGGTGGTGTTCTCTCCGTGCCAATGGAGGACCTCCCTGGCTGCCCCCAAAGGCCGGTTTGCAAGCACTCCCACTCGCTGTTCCCGCCAGCCACGCACAATCCTCCAAAACCCCGGAGAAAAGCGCTTCGGGGTGGTGTTCTCTCCGTGCCCATGGAAGACCTCCCGGGGTGCCCCCAAAGGCCGGTTTGGAAGCACTCCCACTCTCTGTTCCTGCCATCCGCGCAAATGTTCCAAGCCCGGGAGAAAAGCGCTTCTGGGTGGTGCTCTCTCCTGGCCCTTGGAAGACCTCCCCGGCTGCCTCCAAAGGCCGGTTTGCAAGCACTCCCGCCCGCTGTTCCCACCAGCCACGCACAATGCTCCAAAACCCGAGAGAAAAGCGCTTCGAGGTGGTGTTCTCTCCGGGCCCTTGGAAGACATCCCCGGCTGCCTCCAAAGCCGGTTTGCAAGCACTCCTGCCTGCTGTTCCCGCCAGGCACGCACAATGCACCCAAGCCCGGGAGAAAAGCGCTTCGGGGTGGTGCTCTCTCCGGGCCTTTGGAAGACCTCCCCGGCTGCCTCCAAAGGCCGGTTTGCAAGGACTCCTTCCTGCTGTTCCCGCCAGCCGCGCACAATGCTCCCAAGCCCGGGAGAAAAGCGCTTCGGGGTGGTGCTCTCTCCGGGCACTTTCAAGACCTCCCCGGCTGCCTCCAAAGGCCGGTTTGTAAGTACTCATTCCCGCTGCTTCCGCCAGCCACGCACAATGCTCCCAATCCCGGGAGAAAAGTGCTTCGGGATGGTGCTCTCTCCGGGCCCTTGGAAGACCTCCCCGGCTGCCTCCAAAGGCCAGTTTGCAAGCACTCCTTCCTGCTGTTCCCGCCAGCCGCGCACAATGCTCCCAAGCCCGGGAGAAAAGCGCTTCGGGGTGGTGCTCTCTCCGGGCACTTTCAAGACCTCCCCGGCTGCCTCCAAAGGCCGGTTTGTAAGTACTCATTCCCGCTGCTTCCGCCAGCCACGCACAATGCTCCCAAGCCCGGGAGAAAAGCATTTTGGGGTGGTGCTCTCTCCGGGCCCTTGGAAGACCTCCCGGGCTGCCTCCAAAGGCCGGTTTGTAAGCACTCATGTCCGCTGTTCCCGACAGCCGCACACAATGCTCCCAAGCCCGGGAGAAAAGCATTTTGGGGTGGTGATCAGTCCGGGCCCTTGGAAGACCTCCCCGGCTGCCTCCAAAGGACAGTTTGCAAGCACTCATGCCCGCTGTTCCCGACAGCCGCGCACAATGCTCCCAAGACCGTGAGAAAAGCGCTTCGGTGTGGTGTTCTCTCCGGGACCATGGAGGACGTCCCCGGCTGCCCCCAAAGGCCGGTTTGCAAGCACTCCCACTCGCTGTTCCCGCCAGCCACACACAATGTTCCAAAACCCCGGAGAAAAGCGCTTCGGGGTGGTGCTCTCTCCGGGCCCTTGGAAGACTTCTCTGGCTGCCTCCAAAGGCCGGTTTGCAAGAATTCCCTCCCGCTGTTCCACCAGCCGCACACAATGCTCCAAAACCCGAGAGAAAAGCGCTTCGAGGTGGTGTTCTCTCCGGGCCCTTGGAAGACATCCCCGGCTGCCTCCAAAGGCCGGTTTGCAAGCACTCCTGCCTGCTGTTCCCGCCAGGCACGCACAATGCACCCAAGCCCGGGAGAAAAGCGCTTCGGGGTGGTGCTCTCTCCGGGCCTTTGGAAGACTTCCCCGGCTGCCTCCAAAGGCCGGTTTGCAAGGACTCCTTCCTGCTGTTCCCGCCAGGCACGCACAATGCTTCCAATCCCGGGAGAAAAGTGCTTCGGGATGGTGCTCTCTCCGGGCCCTTGGAAGACCTCCCCGGCTACCTCCAAAGGCGGGTTTGCAAGTACTCATTCCCGCTGTTCCCGCCAGCTGCGCACAATGCTCCCAAGCCCGGGAGAAAAGCATTTTGCGGTGGTGCTCTCTCCGGGCCCTTGGAAGACCACCCCGGCTGCCTCAAAAGGCCGGTTTGCAAGCACTCAGGCCCGCTGTTCCCGCCAGCCGCGTACAATGCTCCCTAGCCCGGGAAAAAAGCATTTTGGGGTGGTGCTCACTCCGGGCCCTTGAAAGACCTGCCCGGCTGCCTCCAAAGTCCAGTTTGCAAGAACTCATGCCCGCTGTTCCCGCCAGCCGCGCACAATGCTCCCAAGACCGGGAGAAATGCGCTTCGGGGTGGTGTTCTCTCCGTGCCCATGGAGGACCTCCCCGGCTGCCCCCAAAGGCCGGTTTGCAATCACTCCCACTCACTGTTCCGGCCAGCCACGCACATGCTCCAAAACACGGGAGAGAAGCGCTTTGGGGTGGTGCTCTCTCCCGGCCCTTGGAAGACTTCCCCGGCTGCCTCCAAAGGCCGGTTTGGAAGCACTCCCACTCGCTGTTCCCGCCATCCGCGCAAATTTTCCAAGCCCGGGAGAAAAGCGCTTCGGGGTGGTGCTCTCTCCTGGCCCTTGGAAGACCTCCCCGGCTGCCTCCAATGGCCGGTATGCAAGCACTCATGCCCGCTGTTCCCACCAGCCGTGTACAATGCTCCCAAGCACGGGAGAAAAGCATTTTGGGGTGGTGCTCACTCCTTGCCCTTGGAAGACTCCGCGCCTGCCTCCAAAGGCCAGTTTGCAAGCACTCCTGCCTGCTGTTCCCGCCACCCGCGCACACTGCTCCCAAGCCCGGGAGAAAAGCGCATCGGGGTGGTGTTCTCTCCGGGCCCATGGAGGACCTCCCCGGCTGCCCCCAAAGGCCGGTTTGCAAGCATTCCCACTAGCTGTTCCCGCCAGCCATGCAAATACTCCCAAGCCGGGGGGAAAAGCATTTTGGGGTGGTGCTCTCTCCGGGCCCTTGCCCCTGAGCTTGGGGGCAATGCAGGGGGAACACACTCCCAGGCTAAGGCAGAACCACATGCACACGTCTGTTCCTGCCCCCTGCACGGGCAGAGAGCTCGGGGGAGCCAGAGTCTGCCAGCCAGCTGCTGGGCTGGCGGCCTGTGTGGGAAGGGGCAGAGCCGACCTAGGGGCAAGTTGGGCCTCTTGCTCTCCCTGCTGCCCTGAGGCTGCTGGGCCAAAGAGGTCTTGGGCATCCAGCCCCTTGCTGGTCCCTTCCCTCTGATGAGGCCCTCTGAGCTCCAGCACCTTGCAGTGTGGAGACAGCCCCTGCCAGCAACCTCCTCTCCAAGGAGGCCTCAACCGAGGCCTAGGCCAAGGGGAAAGGCACCAGCGGGGATGAGCCTGGGGAGGCGCCCGGGTATGTCTGGACCCAGTCCCCTCAGCCTGCCCCTTGGTGGGGCAGTACCCCCGGAGGCCAGGAAGGTCTGGGCAAGGCTGGCCAGGGGCAGGCGCCCTGCTGGGTCCTGCCCCTGGCCTCTGGGGCCTCTGAGCACAACCGGCCCTCTCCCACTGGAAGACCTCCCCGGCTTCCTCCAAAGGCCGGTTTGCAAGCATTCCCGCCCGCTCTTCCCGCCAGGCACGCACAATGCTCCCAAGACCGGGAGAAAAGCACTTCAGGGTGTTGCTCTCTCCGGGCCCTTGCCCCTGAGCCTGGGGGCCAGGCAGTGGGTCCACACTCCCAGACCAAGGCAGAACCACATGCACACGTCTGTTCCTGACCCCTGCACCGGCAGAGAGCTCGGGGGAGCCAGAGTCTGTCAGGCAGCTGCTGGGCTGGCCGCCTGTGTGGGAAGGGGCAGAGCCGACCTAGGGGCAAGTTGGGCCTCTTGCTCTCCCTGCTTCACTGAGGCTGCTGGGCCAAAGAGGTCTTGGGCATCCAGCCCCTTGCTGGTCCCTTCCCTCTGACGAGGCCCTCTGAGCTCCAGCACCTTGCAGTGTGGAGACAGCCCCTGCCAGCAACCTCCTCTCCACGGAGGCCTCAACCGAGGCCTAGAACCAGGGAAAGGCACCAGCGGGGATGAACCTGGGGAGGCGCCCGGGAATGTCTGGACCCAGTCCTCGCAGCCTGCCCCTTGGTGGGGCAGTACCCCCGGAGGCCAGGAAGGTCTGGGCAAGGCTGGCCAGGGGCAGGGGCCCTGCTGGGTCCTGCCCCTGGCCTGTGGGGCCTCTGAGCACAACCGGCCCTCTCCCACTGGAAGACCTCCCCGGCTGCCTCCAAAGGCTTGTTTGCAAGCACTCCCGCCCACTGTTCCCAACAAGCACGCAAAATGTTCCCAAGCCCGGGAGAAAAGCGCTTCGGGGTGGTGCTCTCTCCGGGCCCTTGCCCCTGAGCCTGGGGGCCAGGCAGGGGGAACACACTCCCAGGCCAAGGCAGAACCACATGCACACGTCTGTTCCTGCCCCCTACACCGGCAGAGAGCTCGGGGGAGCCAGAGACTGCCAGGCTGCTCCTGGGCTGGCTGCCTGTGTGGGACGGGGCAGAGCCGACCTAGGGGCAAGTTGGGCCTCTTGCTCTCCCTGCTGCCCTGAGGCTGCTGGGCCAAAGAGGTCTTGGGCATCCAGCCCTTTGCTGGTCCCTTCCCTTTGACGAGGCCCTCTGAGCTCCAGCACCTTGCAGTGTGGAGACAGCCCGTGCCAGCAACCTCCTCTCCAAGGAGGCCTCAAACGAGGCCTAGGCCCAGGGGAAAGGCACCAGTGGGGATGAGCCTGGTGAGGCGCCCGAGCATGTCTGGACCCAGTCCCCTCAGCCTGCCCCTTGGTGGGGCTGTACCCCCGGAGGCCAGGAAGGTCTGGGCAAGGCTAACAGGGGCAGGGATACTGCTGGGTCCTGCCCCTGGCCTGTGGGGCCTCTGAGCACAACCGGCACTCTCCCGCTGGAAGACCTCCCCGTCTGCCTCCAAAGGCCGGTTTGCAAGCACTCCGCCCGCTGTTCCCACCAGGCCCGCACAATGCTCCCAAGCCCGGGAGAAAAGCGCTTCGGGCTGGTGCTCTCTCCGGGCCCTTACCCCTGAGCCTGGGGGCCAGGCAGGGGGAACACACTCCCAGGCCAAGGCAGAACGACATGCACACGTCTGTTCCTGCCCCCTACACCGGCAGAGAGCTCGGGGGAGCCAAAGACTGCCAGGCTGCTCCTGGGCTGGCTGCCTGTGTGGGACGGGGCAGAGCCGACCTAGGGGCAAGTTGGGCCTCTTGCTCTCCCTGCTGCCCTGAGGCTGCTGGGCCAAAGACGTCTTGGGCATCCAGCCCTTTGCTGGTCCCTTCCCTTTGACGAGGCCCTCTGAGCTCCAGCACCTTGCAGTGTGGAGACAGCCCCTGCCAGGAACCTCCTCTCCAAGGAGGCCTAAACCGAGGCCTAGGCCCAGGGGAAAGGCACCAGCGGGGATGAGCCTGGGGAGGCGCCCGGGCATGTCTGGACACAGTCCCCGCAGCCTGCCCCTTGGTGGGGCAGTACCCCCTGAGGCCAGGAAGGTCTGGGAAAGGCTGGCCAGGGGCAGGGGACCTGCTGGGTCCTGCCCCTGGCCTGTGGGGCCTCTGAGCACATCCGGCCCTCTCCCGCTGGAAGACCTCCCCGGCTGCCTCCAAAGGCCGGTTTGCCAACACTCCTGCCCACTGTTCCCACCAGGCGCGCACAATGCTCCCAAGCCCGGGAGAAAAGCGCTTCGGGGTGGTGCTCTCTCCGGGCCCTTGCCCCTGAGCCTGGGGCCAGGCAGGGGGAACACACTCCCAGGCCAAGGCAGAACGACATGCACACGTCTGTTCCTGACCCCTGCACCGGCAGAGAGTTCGGGGGAGCCAGAGTCTGTCAGGCAGCTGCTGGGTTGGCTGCCTGTGTGGGAAGGGGCAGAGCCGACCTAGGGGCAAGTTGGGCCTCTTCCTCTCCCTGCTGCCCTGAGGCTGCTGGGCCAAAGAGGTTTTGGGCATCCAACCCCTTGCTGTTCCCTTCCCGCTGACGAGGCCCTCTGAGCTCCAGCACCTTGCAGTGTGGAGACAGCCTCTGCCGGCAACCTCCTCTCCAAGGAGGCCTCAACCGAGGCCTAGGCCCAGGGGAAAGGCACCAGCGGGGATGAGCCTGGGGAGGCGCCCGGGCATGTCTGGACCCAGTCCCCGCAGCCTGCCCCTTGGTGGGATAGTACCCCCGGAGGACAGGAAGGTCTGGGCAAGGCTGGCCAGGGGCAGGGGCCCTGCTGGGTCCTGCCCCTGGCCTGTGGGGCCTCTGAGCACAACCGGCCCTCTCCCACTGGAAGACCTCCCCGGCTGCCTCCAAAGGCCGGTTTGCAAGCACTCCCGCCCGCTGTTCCCGCCAGCCTCGCACAATGCTCCCAAGCCCGGGAGAAAAGCGCTTCGGGGTGGTGTTCTCTCCGTGCCAATGGAGGACCTCCCTGGCTGCCCCCAAAGGACGGTTTGCAAGCACTCCCACTCGCTGTTCCCGCCAGCCACGCACAATCCTCCAAAACCCCGGAGAAAAGCGCTTCGGGGTGGTGTTCTCTCCGTGCCCATGGAAGACCTCCCGGGGTGCCCCCAAAGGCCGGTTTGGAAGCACTCCCACTCGCTGTTCCCGCTATCCGCGCAAATGTTCCAAGCCCGGGAGAAAAGCGCTTCTGGGTGGTGCTCTCTCCTGGCCCTTGGAAGACCTCCCCGGCTGCCTCCAAAGGCGGGTTTGCAAGCACTCCCGCCCGCTGTTCGCACCAGCCACGCACAATGCTCCCAAGCCCGGGAGAAAAGCATTTTGGGGTGGTGCTCACACCGGGCCCTGGAAGACCTCCCCGGCTGCCTCCAAAGGAAGGTTTTCAAGCACTCCTGCCTGCTGTTCCCGCCACCCGCGCACAATGCTCCCAAGCCCGGGAGAAAAGCGCTTCGGGGTGGTGCTCTCTACAGGCCCTTGGAAGACCTCCCCGGCTGCCTCCAAAGGCCGGTTTGCAAGGACTCCTTCCTGCTGTTCCCGCCAGCCACGCACAATGTTCCCAATCCCGGGAGAAAAGCATTTTGGGGTGGTGCTCACTCCGGGCCCTTGGAAGACCTCCCCGGCTGCCTCCAATGGCCAGTTTGCAAGCACTCATGCCCGCTGTTCCCACCAGCAGCGCACAATGCTCCCAAGCCCGGGAGAAAAGCTTTTTGGGGTGGTGCTCACACCGGGCCCTGGAAGACCTCCCTGGCTGCCTCCAAAGGCCGGTTTTCAAGCACTCCTGCCTGCTGTTCCCGCCACCTGCGCACAATGCTCCCAAGCCCGGGAGAAAAGCGCTTCGGGGTGGTGCTCTCTACAGGCCCTTGGAAGACCTCCCCGGCTGCCTCCAAAGGCCGGTTTGCAAGGACTCCTTCCTGCTGTTCCCGCCAGCCACGCACAATGCTCCCAAGCCCGGGAGAAAAGCGCTTCGGGGTGGTGCTCTCTACAGGCCCTTGGAAGACCTCCCCGGCTGCCTCCAAAGGCCGGTTTGCAAGGACTCCTTCCTGCTGTTCCCGCCAGCCACGCACAATGCTCCCAAGCCCGGGAGAAAAGCGCTTCGGGGTGGTGCTCTCTCCGGGCACTTTCAAGACCTCCCCGGCTGCCTCCAAAGGCGGGTTTGTAAGTACTCATTCCCGCTGCTTCCGCCAGCCACGCACAATGCTCCCAAGCCCGGGAGAAAAGCATTTTGGGGTGGTGCTCTCTCCGGGCCCTTGGAAGACCTCCCGGGCTGCCTCCAAAGGCCGGTTAGCAAGCACTCATGTCCGCTGTTCCCGACAGCCGCGCACAATGCTCCCAAGCCCGGGAGAAAAGCATTTTGGGGTGGTGATCAGTCCGGTGCCCTTGGAAGACCTCCCCGGCTGCCTCCAAAGGACAGTTTGCAAGCACTCATGCCCGCTGTTCCCGCCAGCCGCGCACAATGCTCCCAAGACCGTGAGAAAAGCGCTTCGGGGTGGTGTTCTACTAGGGACCATGGAGGACCTCCCCGGCTGCCCCCAAAGGCCGGTTTGCAAGCACTCCCACTCGCTGTTCCCGCCAGCCACACACAATGTTCCAAAACCCCGGAGAAAAGCGCTTCGAGGTGGTGTTCTCTCCGGGCCCTTGGAAGACCTCCCCGGCTGCCTCCAAAGGCCGGTTTGCAAGCACTCCTGCCTGCTGTTCCCGCCAGCCGCGCACAATGCTCCCAAGCCCGGAAGAAAAGCATTTTGGGGTGGTGCTCTCTCCGGGCCCTTGGAAGACCTCCCGGGCTGCCTCCAAAGGCCGGTTTGCAAGCACTCATGTCCGCTGTTCCCGACAGCCGCGCACAATGCTCCCAAGCCCGGGAGAAAAGCATTTTGGGGTGGTGCTTACTCCGGGCCCTTGGAAGACCTCCCCGGCTGCCTCCAAAGGACAGTTTGCAAGAACTCATGCCCGCTGTTCCCGCCAGCCGCGCACAATGCTCCCAAGACCGGGAGAAATGCGCTTCGGGGTGGTGTTCTCTCCGTGCCCATGGAGGACCAGCCCAGCTGCCCCCAAAGGCCGGTTTGCAATCACTCCCACTCACTGTTCCCGCCAGCCACGCACATGCTCCAAAACACGGGAGAGAAGCGCTTTGGGGTGGTGCTCTCTCCCGGCCCTTGGAAGACTTCCCTGGCTGCCTCCAAAGGCCGGTTTGCAAGAACTCCCTCCCGCTGTCCCGCCAGCCGCACACAATGCTCCCAATCACGGGAGAAAAGCGCTGGGGTGGTGCTCTCTCAGGGCCCTTTGAAGACTTCCCCGGCTGCCTCCAATGGGCGGTATGCAAGCACTCATGCCCGCTGTTCCAACCAGCCATGCACAATGCTCCCAAGCACGGGAGAAAAGCATTTTGGGGTGGTGCTCACTCCTTGCCCTTGGAAGACCTCCGCGCCTGCCTCCAAAGGCCGGTTTGCAAGCACTCCTGCCTGCTGTTCCCGCCACACGCGCACACTGCTCCCAAGCCCGGGAGAAAAGCGCATCGGGGTGGTGTTCTCTCCGGGCCCATGGAGGAACTCCCCGGCTGCCCCCAAAGGCCGGTTTGCAAGCATTCCCACTAGCTGTTCCCGCCAGCCACGCAAATGCTCCCAAGCCCGAGAGAAAAGCATTTTGGGGTGGTGCTCTCTCCGGGCCCTTGCCCCTGTGCCTCGGGGCCAGGCAGGGGGTCCACACTCCCAGGCAAAGTCAGAACCACATGCACACGTCTGTTCCTGCCCCCTGCACCGGCAGAGAGCTCGGGGGAGCCAGAGTCTGTCAGGCAGCTGCTGGGCTGGCGGCCTGTGTGGGAAGGGGCAGAGCCGACCTAGGGGCAAGTTGGGCCTCTTGCTCTCCCTGCTGCCCTGAGGATGCTGGGCCAAAGAGGTCTTGGACATCCAGCCCTTTGCTGGTCCCTTCCATCTGACGAGGCCCTCTGAGCTCCAGCACCTTGCAGTGTGGAGACAGCCCCTGCCAGCAACCTCCTCTCCAAGGAGGCCTCAACCGAGGCCTAGGCCCAGGGGAAAGGCACCAGCGGGGATGAGCCAGGGGAGGCGCCCGAGCATGTCTGGACCCAGTCCCCACAGCCTGCCCCTTGGTGGGGCAGTACCCCCGAAGGCCAGGAAGGTCTGGGCAAGGCTGGCCAGGGGCAGGGGCCCTGCTGGGTCCTGCCCCTGGCCTGTGGGGCCTCTGAGCACAACCGGCCCTCTCCCACTGGAAGACCTCCCCGGCTGCCTCCAAAGGCCCGTTTGCAAGCGCTCCCGCCCACTGTTCCCAGCAGGCGTGCACAATGCTCCTAAGCCCGGGAGAAAAGCGCTTCGGGGTGTTGCTCTCTCCGGGCCCTTGCCCCTGAGCTTGGGGACAAGGCAGGGTGTCCACACTCCCAGGCCAAGGCAGAACCACATGCACACGTCTGATCTCCCCCTGCACCGGCAGAGAGCTCGGGGGAGCCAGAGTCTGTCAGGCAGCTGCTGGGCTGGCCGCCTCTGTGGGAAGGGGCACAGCCGACCTAGGGGCAAGTTGGGCCTCTTGCTCTCCCTGCTGCCCTGAGGCTGCTGGGCCAAAGAGGTCTTGGGCATCCAGCCCCTTACTGGTCCCTTCCCTCTGACGAGGCCCTCTGAGTTCCAGCACCTTGCAGTGTGGAGACAGCACCTGCCAGCAATCTCCACTCCAAGGAGGCCTCAACCGAGGCCTAGGCCCAGGGAAAAGGCACCAGCGGGGTTGAGCCAGGGGAGGCGCCCGTGCATGTCTGGACCCTGTCCCCGCAGCCTGCCCCTTGGTGGGGCAGTACCCCCGGAGGCCAGGAAGGTCTGGGCAAGGCTGGCCAGGGGCAGGGGCCCTGCTGGGTCCTGCCCCTGGCCTGTGGGGCCTCTGAGCACAACCGGCCCTCTCCCACTGGAAGACCTCCCCGGCTGCCTCCAAAGGCCAGTTTGCAAGCACTCCCGCCCACTGTTCCCGCCAGGCGCGCACAATGCTCCCAAGCCCGGGAGAAAAGCGCTTCGGGGTGGTGGTCTCTCCGGGCCCCTGCCCCTGAGCCTTGGGGCCAGGCAGGGGATCCACAGTCCCAGGCCAAGGCAGAACCACATGCACACGTCTGTTCCTGTCCCCTGCACCGGCAGAGAGCTCGGGGGAGACAGAGTCTCTCAGGCAGGTGCTGGGCTGGCCGCCTGTGTGGGAAGGGGCAGAGCCGACCTAGGGGCAAGTTGGGCCTCTTGCTCTCCCTGCTGCCCTGAGGCTGCTGGGCCAAAGACGTCTTGGGCATCCAGCCCCTTACTGGTCCCTTCCCTCTGATGAGGACCTCTGAGTTCCAGCACCTTGCAGTGTGGAGACAGCACCTGCCAGCAATCTCCACTCCAAGGAGGCCTCAACCGAGGCCTAGGCACAGGGAAAAGGCACCAGCGGGGTTGAGCCTGGGGAGGCGCCCGTGCATGTCTGGACCCTGTCCCCGCAGCCTGCCCCTTGTTGGGGCAGTACCCCCGGAGGCCAGGAAGGTCTGGGCAAGGCTGGCCAGGGGCAGGGGCCCTGCTGGGTCCTGCCCCTGGCCTGTGGGGCCTCTGAGCACAACCGGCCCTCTCCCACTGGAAGACCTCCCCAGCTGCCTCCAAAGGCCAGTTTGCAAGCACTCCCGCCCACTGTTCCCGCCAGGCGCGCACAATGCTCCCAAGCCCGGGAGAAAAGCACTTCGGGGTGGTGGTCTCTCTGGGCCCCTGCCCCTGAGCCTGGGGGCCAAGCAGGGGATCCACAGTCCCAGGCCAAGGCAGAACCACATGCACACGTCTGTTCCTGACCCCTGCACCGGCAGAGAGCTCGGGGGAGCCAGAGTCTGTCAGGCAGCTGCTGGGTTGGCTGCCTGTGTGGGAAGGGGCAGAGCCGACCTAGGGGCAAGTTGGGCCTCTTCCTCTCCCTGCTGCCCTGAGGCTGCTGGGCCAAAGAGGTCTTGGGCATCCAGTCCCTTGCTGGTCCCTTCCCTCTGACGAGGCCCTCTGAGCTCCAGCACCTTGCAGTGTGGAGACAGCCCCTGCCAGCAACCTCCTCTCCAAGGAGGCCTCAACTGAGGCCTAGGCCCAGGGTAAAGGCACCAGCGGGGATGAGCCTGGGGAGGCTCCCGGGCATGTCTGGACCCAGTCCCCGCAGCCCGCCCTTTGGTGGGGTAGTACCCCGGAGGCCAGGAAGGTCTGGCCAAGGCTGCCAGGGGCAGGGACACTGCTGGGTCCTGCCCCTGGCCTGTGGGGCGTCTGAGCACAACCGGCACTCTCCCGCTGGAAGACCTCCCCGTCTGCCTCCAAAGGCCGGTTTGCAAGCACTCCCGCCCTCTGTTCCCGCCAGGCACGCACAATGCTCCCAAGCCCGGGAGAAAAGCGCTTCGGGGTGGTGCTCTCTCCGGGCCCTTGCCCCTGAGCTTGGGGGCCAGGCAGGGGGAACACACTCCCAGGCCAAGGCAGAACGACATGCACACGTCTGTTCCTGCCCCCTACACCGGCAGAGAGCTCGGGGGAGCCAGAGACTGCCAGGCTGCTGCTGGGCTGGCTGCCTGTGTGGGACGGGGCAGAGCCGACCTAGGGGCAAGTTGGGCCTCTTGATCTCCCTGCTGCCCTGAGGCTGCTGGGTCAAAGAGGTCTTGGGCATCCAGCCCTTTGCTGGTCCCTTCCCTCTGACGAGGCCCTCTGAGCTCCAGCACCTTGCAGTGTGGAGACAGCCCCTGCCAGCAACCTCCTCTCCAAAGAGGCCTCAACCGAGGCCTACGCCCAGGGGAAAGGTACCAGCGGGGATGATCCTGGGGAGGCGCACAGACATGTCCGGACCCAGTCCCCGCAGCCTGCCCCTTGGTGGGGCAGTACCCCCGGAGGCCAGGAAGGTCTGGGCAAGGCTGGCCAGGGGCAGGGGCCCTGCTGGGTCCTGCCCCTGGCCTGTGAGGCCTCTGAGCACAACCGGCCCTCTCCCACTGGAAGACCTCCCCGGCTGCCTCCAAATTCCTGTTTGCAAACACTCCCGCCCGCTGTTCACGCCAGGCTCGCACAATGCTCCCAAGCCCGGGAGAAAAGCGCTTCGGGGTGGTGCTCTCTCCGGGCCCTTGCCCCTGAGCCTGGGGGCAAGGCAGGGGGAACACACTCCCAGGCCAAGGCAGAACCACATGCCCACGTCTGTTCCTGTCCCCTGCACCGGCAGAGAGCTTGGGGGAGCCAGAGTCTGTCAGGCAGCTGCTGGGTTGGCCGCCGGTGTGGGAAGGGGCCGAGCCGCCCTAGGGGCAAGTTGGGCCTCTTGCTCTCCCTGCTGCCCTGAGGCTGCTGGGCCAAAGAGGTCTTGGGCATCCAGCCCCTTGCTGGTCCCTTCCCTCTGAAGAGGCCCTCTGAACTCCAGCACCTTGCAGTGTGGAGACAGCCCCTGCCAGCAACCTCCTCTCCAAGGAGGCCTCAACCGAGGCCTAGGCCCAGGGGAAAGGCACCAGCGGGGATGAGCCTGGGGAGGCGCCCGGGCATGTCTGGACCCTGTCCCCGCAGCCTGCCCCTTGGTGGGGCAGTACCCCCGGAGGCCAGGAAGGTCTGGGCAAGGCTGGCCAGGGGCATGGGCCCTGCTGGGTCCTGCCCCTGGCCTGTGGGGCCTCTGAGCACAACCGGCCCTCTCCCACTTGAAGACCTCCCCGGCTGCCTCCAAAGGCCGGTTTGCCAACACTCCCGCCCGCTGTTCCCGCCAGGCACGCACAATTCTCCCAAGCCCGGGAGAAAAGCGCTTCGGGGTGTTGCTCTCTCCGGGCCCTTGCCCCTGAGCGTGGGGGCCAGGCAGTGGGTCCACACTCCCAGACCAAGGCAGAACCACATGCACACGTCTGTTCCTGACCCCTGCACCGGCAGAGAGCTCGGGGGAGCCAGAGTCTGTCAGGCAGCTGCTGGGCTGGCCGCCTGTGTGGGAAGGGGCAGAGCCGACCTAGGGGCAAGTTGGGCCTCTTCCTCTCCCTGCTGCCCTGAGGCTGCTGGGCCAAAGAGGTCTTGGGCATCCAGCCCCTTGCTGGTCCCTTCCCTCTGACGAGGCCCTCTGAGCTCCAGCACCTTGCAGTGTGGAGACAGCCCCTGCCAGCAACCTCCTCTCCAAGGAGGCCTCAACCGAGGCCTAGGCCCAGGGGAAAGGCACCAGCGGGAATGAGCCAGTGGAGGCGCACGGGCATGTCTGGACCCAGTCCCCGCAGCCTGCCCCTTGGTGGAGCAGTACCCCCGGAGGCCAGGAAGGTCTGGGCAAGGCTGCCAGGGGCAGGGACCCTGCTGGGTCCTGCCCCTGGCCTGTGGGGCGTCTGAGCACAACCGGCACTCTCCCGCTGGAAGACCTCCCCGGCTGCCTCCAAAGGCCGGTTTGCAAGCGCTCCCGCCCACTGTTCCCAGCAGGCGTGTACAATGCTCCCAAGCCCGGGAGAAAAGCGCTTTGGGGTGGTGCTCTCTCCGGGCCCTTGCCCCTGAGCCTGGGGGCCAGGCAGGGGGTCCACACTCCCAGGCCAAGGCAGAACCACATGCACACGTCTATTCCTGACCCCTGCACCGGCAGAGAGCTGGGGGGAGCCAGAGTCTGTCAGGCAGCTGCTGGGCTGGCTGCCTGTGTGGGAAGGGGCAGAGCCGACATAGGGGCAAGTTGGGCCTCTTGCTCTCCCTGCTGCCCTGAGGCTGCTGGGCCAAAGAGGTCTTGGGCATCCAGCCCCTTGCTGGTCCCTTCCCTCTGACGAGGCCCTCTGAGCTCCAGCACCTTGCAGTGTGGAGACAGCCCCTGCCAGCAACCTCCTCTCCAAGGAGGCCTCAACCGAGGCCTAGGCCCAGGGGAAAGGCACCAGCGGGGATGAGCCTGGGGAGGCACCCGGGCATGTCTGGACCCAGTCCCCGCAGCCTGCCCCTTGGTGGGGTAGTACCCCCGGAGGCCAGGAAGGTCTGGGCAAGGCTGCCCAGGGGCAGGGGCCCTGCTGGGTCCTGACCCTGGCCTGTGGGGCCTCTGAGCACAACCGGCCCTCTCCCACTGGAAGACCTCCCGGGCTGCCTCCAAAGCCCGATTTGCCAACCCTCCCGCCCGCTGTTCCCGCCAGTCACGCACAATGCTCCCAAGCCCGGGAGAAAAGCGCTTCGGGGTGGTGGTCTCTCCGGGCCCCTGCCCCTGAGCCTGGGGGCCAGGCAGTGTGTCCACACTCCCAGACCAAGGCAGAACCACATGCACACGTCTGTTCCTGACCACTGCCCCGGCAGAGAGCTCGGGGGAGCCAGAGTCTGTCAGGCAGCTGCTGGGCTGGCCGCCTGTGTGGGAAGGGGCAGAGCCGACCTAGGGGCAAGTTGGGCCTCTTCCTCTCCCTGCTGCCCTGAGGCTGCTGGGCCAAAGAGGTCTTGGGCATCCAGCCCCTTGCTGGTCCCTTCCCTCTGACGAGGCCCTCTGAGCTCCAGCACCTTGCAGTGTGGAGACAGCCCCTGCCAGCAACCTCCTCTCCAAGGAGGCCTCAACCGAGGCCTAGGCCCAGGGGAAAGGCACCAGCGGGGATGAGCCTGGGGAGGCGCCCGGGCATGTCTGGACCCAGTCCCCGCAGCCTGCCCATTGGTGGGGCAGTACCCCCGGAGGCCAGGAAGGTCTGTGCAAGGCTGCCAGGGGCAGGGACAGCGCTGGGTCCTGAACCTGGCCTGTGGGGCGTCTGAGCACAACCGGCACTCTCCCGCTGGAAGACCTCCCCGTCTGCCTCCAAAGGCCGGTTTGCAAGCACTCCCGCCCGCTGTTCCCGCCAGGCACGCACAATGCTCCCAAGCCCGGGAGAAAAGCGCTTCGGGGTGGTGTTCTCTCCCTGCCAATGGAGGACCTCCCTGGCTGCCCCCAAAGGCCGGTTTGCAAGCACTCCCACTCGCTGTTCCCGCCAGCCACGCACAATCCTCCAAAACCCCGGAGAAAAGCGCTTCGGGGTGGTGTTCTCTCCGTGCCCATGGAAGACCTCCCGGGGTGCCTCCAAAGGCCGGTTTGCAAGCACTCCCACTCGCTGTTCCCGCCAGCCACGCACAATCCTCCAAAACCCCGGAGAAAAGCGCTTCGGGGTGGTGTTCTCTCCGTGCCCATGGAAGACCTCCCGGGGTGCCTCCAAAGGCCGGTTTGCAAGCACTCCCGCCCGCTGTTCCCACCAGCCACGCACAATGCTCCCAAGCCCGGGAGAAAAGCATTTTGGGGTGGTGCTCACACCGGGCCCTGGAAGACCTCCCCGGCTGCCTCCAAAGGACGGTTTTCAAGCACTCCTGCCTGCTGTTCCCGCCACCCGTGCACAATGCTCCCAAGCCCGGGAGAAAAGCGCTTCGGGGTGGTGCTCACACCGGGCCCTGGAAGACCTCCCCGGCTGGCTCCAAAGGCCAGTTTGCAAGGACTCCTTCCTGCTGTTCCCGCCAGCCACGCACAATGCTCCCAAGCCCGGGAGAAAAGCATTTTGGGGTGGTGCTCACTCCGGGCCCTTGGAAGACCTCCCCGGCTGCCTCCAATGGCCAGTTTGCAAGCACTCATGCCCACTGTTCCCACCAGCCGCGCACAATGCTCCCAAGCCCGGGAGAAAAGCTTTTTGGGGTGGTGCTCACACCGGGCCCTGGAAGACCTCCCCGGCTGCCTCCAAAGGCCGGTTTGCAAGGACACCTTCCTGCTGTTCCCGCCAGCCACGCACAATGCTCCCAAGCCCGGGAGAGAAGCATTTTGGGGTGGTGCTCTCTCCTGGCCCTTGGAAGACCTCCCCGGCTGCCTCCAAAGGCCGGTTTGCAAGGACTCCTTCCTGCTGTTACCGCCAGCCACGCACAATGCTCCCAAGCCGGGAGAAAAGCATTTTGGGGTGGTGCTCACTCCGGGCCCTTGCCCCTGAGCCTGGGGGCCAGGCAGGGGGTCCACACTCCCAGGCCAAGGCAGAACCACATGCACACGTCTGTTCCTGCCCCCTGCACCGGCAGAGAGCTCGGGGGAGCCAGAGTCTGTCAGGC
This sequence comes from Dama dama, assembly GCF_033118175.1. Classification (NCBI taxonomy): domain Eukaryota; kingdom Metazoa; phylum Chordata; class Mammalia; order Artiodactyla; family Cervidae; genus Dama; species Dama dama. The sequence goes on along the minus strand of NW_026870909.1, from coordinate 37,766 downwards.
AGCTGCTGGGCTGGCCGCCTGTGTGGGAAGGGGCAGAGCCGACATAGGGGCAAGTTGGGCCTCTTGCTCTCCCTGCTGCCCTGAGGCTGCTGGGCCAAAGAGTTCTTGGGCATCCAGCCCCTTGCTTGTCCCTTCCCTCTGACGAGGCCCTCTGAGCTCCAGCACCTTGCAGTGTGGAGACAGCCCCAGCCAGCAACCTCCTCTCCAAGGAGGCCTCAACCGAGGCCTAGGACGAGGGGAAAGGCACCAGCGGGGATGAGCCTGGGGAGGCGCCCGGGCATGTCTGGACCCAGTCCCCGCAGCCTGTCCCTTGGTGGGGCAGTACCCCCGGAGGCCAGGAAGGTCTGGGCAAGGCTGGCCAGGGGCAGGGGCCCTGCTGGGTCCTGCCCCTGGCCTGTGGGTCCTCTGAGCACAACCGGCCCTCTCCCACTGGAAGACCTCCCCGGCTGCCTCCAAAGGCCGGTTTGCCAACACTCCCGCCCGCTGTTCCCGCCAGGCACGCACAATGCTCCCAAGCCCGGGAGAAAAGCGCTTCGGGGTGTTGCTCTCTCCGGGCCCTTGCCCCAGAGCCTGGGGGCCAGGCAGTTGGTCCACACTCCCAGACCAAGGCAGAACCACATGCACACGTCTGTTCCTGACCCCTGCACCGGCAGAGAGCTCGGGGGAGCCAGAGTCTGTCAGGCAGCTGCTGGGCTGGCCACCTGTGTGGGAAGGGGCAGAGCCGACCTAGGGGCAAGTTGGGCCTCTTCCTCTCCCTGCTGCCCTGAGGCTGCTGGGCCAAAGACGTCTTGGGCATCCAGCCCCTTGCTGGTCCCTTCCCTCTGACGAGGCCCTCTGAGCTCCAGCACCTTGCAGTGTGGAGACAGCCCCTGCCAGCAACCTCCTCTCCAAGGAGGCCTCAACCGAGGCCTAGGCCCAGGGGAAAGGCACCAGCGGGGATGAGCCTGGGGAGGCGCCTGGGCATGTCTGGACCCAGTCCCCGCAGCCTGCCCCTTGGTGGGGCATTACCCCCGGAGGCCAGGAAGGTCTGGGCAAGGCTGGCCAGGGGCAGGGGCCCTGCTGGGTCCTGCCCCTGGCCTGTGGGGCCTCTGAGCACAACCGGCCCTCTTCCACTGGAAGACCTCCCCGGCTGCCTCCAAAGGCCGATTTGACAATACTCCCGCCCGCTGTTCACGCCAGGCTCGCACAATGCTCCCAAGCCCGGGAGAAAAGCGCTTTGGGGTGGTGCTCTCTCCGGGCCCTTGCCCCTGAGCCTGGGGACAAGGCAGGGGGAACACACTCCCAGGCCAAGGCAGAACCACATGCACACGTCTGTTCCTGACCCCTGCACCGGCAGAGAGCTCGGGGGAGCCAGAGTCTGTCAGGCAGCTGCTGGGCTGGCAGCCTGTGTGGGAAGGGGCAGAGCCGACCTAGGGGCAAGTTGGGCCTCTTCCTAGCCCTGCTGCCCTGAGGCTGCTGGGCCAAAGAGGTCTTGGGCATCCAGCCCCTTGCTGGTCCCTTCCCTCTGATGAGGCCCTCTGAGCTCCAGCACCTTGCAGTGTGGAGACAGCCCCTGCCGGCAACCTCCTCTCCAAGGAGGCCTCAACCGAGGCCTATGCCCAGGGGAAAGGCACCAGCGGGGATGAGCCTGGGGAGGCGCCCGGGCATGTCTGGACCCAGTCCCCGCAGCCTGCCCCTTGGTGGGGCATTACCCCCGGAGGCCAGGAAGGTCTGGGCAAGGCTGCCAGGGGCAGGGACACTGCTGGGTCCTGCCCCTGGCCTGTGGGGCGTCTGAGCACAACCGGCACTCTCCCGCTGGAAGACCTCCCCGTCTGCCTCCAAAGGACGGTTTGCAAGCACTCCCGCCCGCTGTTCCCGCTGGGCACGCACAATGCTCCCAAGCCCGGGAGAAAAGCGCTTCGGGGTGGTGCTCTCTCCGGGCCCTTGCCCCTGAGCCTGGGGGCCAGGTAGGGGGAACACACTCCCAGGCCAAGGCAGAACGACATGCACACGTCTGTTCCTGCCCCCTACACCGGCAGAGAGCTCGGGGGAGCCAGAGACTGCCAGGCTGCTGCTGGGATGGCTGCCTGTGTGGGAAGGGGCAGAGCCGACCTAGGGGCAAGTTGGGCCTCTTGCTCTCCCTGCTGCCCTGAGGCTGCTGGGTCAAAGAGGTCTTGGGCATCCAGCCCTTTGCTGGTCCCTTCCCTCTGACGAGGCCCTCTGAGCTCCAGCACCTTGCAGTGTGGAGACAGCCCCTGCCAGCAACCTCCTCTCCAAGGAGGCCTCAACCGAGGCCTAGGCCCAGGGGAAAGGCACCAGCGGGAATGATCCTGGGGAGGCGCACGGACATGTCTGGACCCAGTCCCCGCAGCCTGCCCCTTGGTGGGGCAGTACCCCCAGAGGCCAGGAAGGTCTGGGCAAGGCTGGCCAGGGGCAGGGGCCCTGGTGGGTCCTGCCCCTGGCGTGTGGGGCCTCTGAGCACAACCGGCCCTCTCCCACTGGCAGACCTCCCCGGCTGCCTCCAAAGGCCGGTTTGCAAGCGCTCCCGCCCACTGTTCCCAGCAGGCGTGCACAATGCTCCCAAGCCCGGGAGAAAAGCGCTTCGGGGTGGTGCTCTCTCCGGGCCCTTGCCCCTGAGCCTGGGGGCAAGGAACGGTGTCCACACTCCCAGGCCAATTCAGAACCACATGCACACCCCTGATCTGCCCCCTGCACCGGCAGAGAGCTCGGGGGAGCCAGAGTCTGTCAGGCAGCTGCTGGGCTGGCCGCCTGTGTGGGAAGGGGCAGAGCCGACCTAGGGGCAAGTTGGGCCTCTTGCTCTCCCTGCTGCCCTGAGGCTGCTGGGCCAAAGAGGTCTTGGGCATCCAGCCCCTTGCTTGTCCCTTCCCTCTGACGAGGCCCTCTGAGCTCCAGCACCTTGCAGTGTGGAGACAGCCCCAGCCAGCAACCTCCTCTCCAAGGAGGCCTCAACCGAGGCCTAGGACGCGGGGAAAGGCACCAGCGGGGATGAGCCTGGGGAGGCGCCCGGGCATGTCTGGACCCAGTCCCCGCAGCCTGTCCCTTGGTGGGGCAGTACCCCCGGAGGCCAGGAAGGTCTGGGCAAGGCTGGCCAGGGGCTGGGGCCCTGCTGGGTCCTGCCCCTGGCCTGTGGGTCCTCTGAGCACAACCGGCCCTCTCCCACTGGAAGAGCTCCCCGGCTGCCTCCAAAGGCCGGTTTACAAGCACTCCAGCCCGCTGTTCCCGCCAGGCCCGCACAATGCTCCCAAGCCCGGGAGAAAAGCGCTTCGGGGTGTTGCTCTCTCCGGGCCCTTGCCCCAGAGCCTGGGGGCCAGGCAGTTGGTCCACACTCCCAGACCAAGGCAGAACCACATGCACACGTCTGTTCCTGACCCCTGCACCGGCAGAGAGCTCGGGGGAGCCAGAGTCTGTCAGGCAGCTGCTGGGCTGGCCACCTGTGTGGGAAGGGGCAGAGCCGACCTAGGGGCAAGTTGGGCCTCTTCCTCTCCCTGCTGCCCTGAGGCTGCTGGGCCAAAGAGGTCTTGGGCATCCAGCCCCTTGCTGGTCCCTTCCCTCTGACGAGGCCCTCTGAGCTCCAGCACCTTGCAGTGTGGAGACAGCCCCTGCCAGCAACCTCCTCTCCAAGGAGGCCTCAACCGAGGCCTAGGCCCAGGGGAAAGGCACCAGCGGGGATGAGCCTGGGGAGGCGCCTGGGCATGTCTGGACCCAGTCCCCGCAGCCTGCCCCTTGGTGGGGCAGTACCCCCGGAGGCCAGGAAGGTCTGGGCAAGGCTGGCCAGGGGCAGGGGCCCTGCTGGGTCCTGCCCCTGGCCTGTGGGGCCTCTGAGCACAACCGGCCCTCTTCCACTGGAAGACCTCCCCGGCTGCCTCCAAAGGCCGATTTGACAATACTCCCGCCCGCTGTTCACGCCAGGCTCGCACAATGCTCCCAAGCCCGGGAGAAAAGCGCTTTGGGGTGGTGCTCTCTCCGGGCCCTTGCCCCTGAGCCTGGGGACAAGGCAGGGGGAACACACTCCCAGGCCAAGGCAGAACCACATGCACACGTCTGTTCCTGACCCCTGCACCGGCAGAGAGCTCGGGGGAGCCAGAGTCTGTCAGGCAGCTGCTGGGCTGGCAGCCTGTGTGGGAAGGGGCAGAGCCGACCTAGGGGCAAGTTGGGCCTCTTCCTAGCCCTGCTGCCCTGAGGCTGCTGGGCCAAAGAGGTCTTGGGCATCCAGCCCCTTGCTGGTCCCTTCCCTCTGATGAGGCCCTCTGAGCTCCAGCACCTTGCAGTGTGGAGACAGCCCCTGCCAGCAACCTCCTCTCCAAGGAGGCCTCAACCGAGGCCTATGCCCAGGGGAAAGGCACCAGCGGGGATGAGCCTGGGGAGGCGCCCGGGCATGTCTGGACCCAGTCCCCGCAGCCTGCCCCTTGGTGGGGCATTACCCCCGGAGGCCAGGAAGGTCTGGGCAAGGCTGCCAGGGGCAGGGACACTGCTGGGTCCTGCCCCTGGCCTGTGGGGCGTCTGAGCACAACCGGCACTCTCCCGCTGGAAGACCTCCCCGTCTGCCTCCAAAGGACGGTTTGCAAGCACTCCCGCCCGCTGTTCCCGCTGGGCACGCACAATGCTCCCAAGCCCGGGAGAAAAGCGCTTCGGGGTGGTGCTCTCTCCGGGCCCTTGCCCCTGAGCCTGGGGGCCAGGCAGGGGGAACACACTCCCAGGCCAAGGCAGAACGACATGCACACGTCTGTTCCTGCCCCCTACACCGGCAGAGAGCTCGGGGGAGCCAGAGACTGCCAGGCTGCTGCTGGGATGGCTGCCTGTGTGGGAAGGGGCAGAGCCGACCTAGGGGCAAGTTGGGCCTCTTGCTCTCCCTGCTGCCCTGAGGCTGCTGGGTCAAAGAGGTCTTGGGCATCCAGCCCTTTGCTGGTCCCTTCCCTCTGACGAGGCCCTCTGAGCTCCAGCACCTTGCAGTGTGGAGACAGCCCCTGCCAGCAACCTCCTCTCCAAGGAGGCCTCAACCGAGGCCTAGGCCCAGGGGAAAGGCACCAGCGGGAATGATCCTGGGGAGGCGCACGGACATGTCTGGACCCAGTCCCCGCAGCCTGCCCCTTGGTGGGGCAGTACCCCCAGAGGCCAGGAAGGTCTGGGCAAGGCTGGCCAGGGGCAGGGGCCCTGGTGGGTCCTGCCCCTGGCCTGTGGGGCCTCTGAGCACAACCGGCCCTCTCCCACTGGCAGACCTCCCCGGCTGCCTCCAAAGGCCGGTTTGCAAGCGCTCCCGCCCACTGTTCCCAGCAGGCGTGCACAATGCTCCCAAGCCCGGGAGAAAAGCGCTTCGGGGTGGTGCTCTCTGCGGGCCCTTGCCCCTGAGCCTGGGGGCCAGGCAGGGGGAACACACTCCCAGGCCAAGGCAGAACGACATGCACACGTCTGTTCCTGCCCCCTACACCGGCAGAGAGCTCGGGGGAGCCAGAGACTGCCAGGCTGCTGCTGGGCTGGCTGCCTGTGTGGGACGGGGCAGAGCCGACCTAGGGGCAAGTTGTGCCTCTTGCTCTCCCTGCTGCCCTGAGGCTGCTGGGCCAAAGAGGTCTTGGGCATCCAGCCCTTTGCTGGTCCCTTTCCTCTGACGAGGCCCTCTGAGCTCCAGCACCTTGCAGTGTGGAGACAGCCCCTGCCAGCAACCTCCTCTCCAAGGAGACCTAAACCGAGACCTAGGCCCAGGGGAAAGGCACCAGCGGGGATGAGCCTGGGGAGGCGCCCGGGCATGTCTGGACCCAGTCCCCGCAGCCTGCCCCTTGGTGGGGCGGTACCCCCGGAGGCCAGGAAGGTCTGGGAAAGGCTGGCCAGGGGCAGGGGACCTGCTGGGTCCTGCCCCTGGCCTGTGGGGCCTCTGAGCACATCCGGCCCTCTCCCGCTGGAAGAACTCCCTGGCTGCCTCCAAAGGCCGGTTTGCCAACACACACGCCCACTGTTCCCACCAGGCGCGCACAATGCTCCCAAGCCCGGGAGAAAAGCGCTTCGGGGTGGTGCTCTCTCCGGGCCCTTGCCCCTGAGCCTGGGGGCAATGCAGGGGGAACACACTCCCAGGCCAAGGCAGAACCACATGCACACGTCTGTTCCTGCCCCCTGCTCTGCCAGAGAGCTTGGGGGAGCCAGAGTCTGTCAGGCAGCTGCTGGGCTGGCCGCCTGTGTGGGAAGTGGCAGAGCCGACCTAGGGGCAAGTTGGGCCTCTTGCTCTCCCTGCTGCCCTGAGGCTGCTGGGCCAAAGAGGTCTTGGGTATCCAGCCCCTTGCTGGTCCCTTCCCTCTGACGAGGCCCTCTGAGCTCCAGCACCTTGCAGTGTGGAGACAGCCCCTGCCAGCAACCTACTCTGCAACGAGGCCTCAACCGAGGCCTAGGCCCAGGGGAAAGGCACCAGCGGGGATGAGCCAGGGGAGGCGCCCGGGTATGTCTGGACCCAGTCCCCGCAGCCTGCCCCTTGGTGGGGCAGTACCCCCGGAGGCCAGGAAGATCTGGGCAAGGCTGGCCACGGGCAGGGGCCCTGCTGGGTCCTGCCCCTGGCCTGTGGGGCCTCTGAGCACGACCGGCCCTCTCCCGCTGGAATACCTCCCCGACTGTCTCCAAAGGCCGTTTTGCCAACACTCGCGCCTGCTGTTCCCGCCAGGCACGCACAATGCTCCCAAGCCGGGGAGAAAAGCGCTTCGGGGTGGTGCTCTCTCCTGGCCCTTGGAAGAGCTCCCTGGCTGCCTCCATAGGCAGGTTTGCAAGCACTCCCGCCCGCTGTTCCCGCCAGCCGCGCACAATGCTCCCAAGCCCGGGAGAAAAGCGCTTCGGGGTGGTCCTCTCTCCCGGCCCTTGGAAGACCTCCCTGGCTGCCTCCAAAGGCCAGCTTTCAAGAACTCCCTGCCGCTGTCCCGCCAGCCGCACACAATGCTCCCTATCACAGGAGAAAAGCGCTTCGGGGTGGTACTCTTTCTGGGCCCTTGGAAGACCTCGCTGTCTGCCTCCAATGGCCAGTTTGCAAGCACTCATGCCCGCTGTTCCCGCCAGCCGAGCACAATGCTCCCAAGCCCGTGAAAAAAGCGTTTCGGGGTAGTGTTCTCTCCGGGCCCATGGAAGACCTCCCAGGCTGCCCCCAAAGGCCGGTTTGGAAGCACTCCCACTCGCTGTTCCCGCCATCCGCGCAAATGTTCCAAGCCCGGGAGAAAAGCGCTTCGGGATGGTGCTCTCTCCTGGCCCTTGGAAGACCTCCCCTGCTGCCTTCAAAGGCCGGTTTGCAAGCACTCCCGCCCGCTGTTCCCGCCAGCCGCGCACAATGCTCCCAATCACGGGAGAAAACCGCTTCGGGGTGGTGCTCTCTCCGGGCCCTTGGAAGACCTCCCCGTCTGCCTCCAATGGCCACTTTGCAAGCACTCATGCCCGCTGTTCCCACCAGCCGCGCACAATGCTCCCAAGCCCGGGAGAAAAGCATTTTGGGGTGGTGCTCACACCGGGCCCTGGAAGACCTCCCCGGCTGCCTCCAAAGGCTGGTTTTCAAGCACTCCTGCCTGCTGTTCCCGACACCCGCGCACAATGCTCCCAAGCCCGGGAGAAAAGCGCTTCGGGGTGGTGCTCTCTACAGGCCCTTGGAAGACCTCCCCGGCTGCCTCCAAAGGCCGGTTTGCAAGGACTCCTTCCTGCTGTCCCCGCCAGCCATGCACAATGCTCCCAAGCCCGGGAGAAAAGTGCTTCGGGGTGGTGCTCTCTCCCGGCCCTTGGAAGACGTCCCCGGCTGCCTCCAAAGGCCGGTTTGTAAGCACTCATGCCCGTTGTTCCCACCAGCCGCGCACAATGCTCCCAAGCCCGAGAGAAAAGCATTTTGGGGTGGTGCTCACTCCGGGCCCTTGGAAGACCTCCCCGGCTGCCTCCAAAGGCCAGTTTGCAAGCACTCCTGCCTGCTGTTCCCGCCAGCCGCGCACAATGCTCCCAAGCCCGGGAGAAAAGCGCTTCGGGGTGGTGCTCTCTCCGGGCACTTTCAAGACCTCCCCGGGTGCCTCCAAAGGCCGGTTTCCAAGGACTCATTCCCGCTGCTTGCGCCAGCACGCACAATGCTCCCAAGCCCGGGAGAAAAGCATTTTGGGGTGGTGCTCTCTCCGGGCCCTTGGAAGACCTCCCCGGCTGCCTCCAAAGTCCGGTTTGCAAGCACTCATGCCCGCTGTTCCCGCCAGCCGCGCACAATGCTCCCAAGATCATGAGAAAAGCGCTTCGGGGTGGTGTTTTCTCCGGGACCATGGAGGACCTCCCCGGCTGCCCCCAAAGGCCGTTTTCCAAGCACTCCCACTCGCTGTTCCCGCCAGCCACGCACAATGTTCCAAAACCCCGGAGAAAAGCGCTTCGGGGTGGTGCTCTCTCCGGGCTTTGGAAGACTTCTCTGGCTGCCTCCAAAGGCCGGTTTGCAAGAATTCCCTCCCGCTATCCCACCAGCCGCACACAATGCTCCAAAACCCGTGAGAAAAGTGCTTCGAGGTGGTGCTCTCCCCGGGCCCTTGGAAGACCTCCCTGGCTGCCTCCAAAGGCCGGTTTAAAGCACTACTGCCTGCTGTTCCCGCCACACGCGCACAATGCACCCAAGCCCGGGAGAAAAGCGCTTCGGGGTGGTGCTCTCTCCGGGCCTTTGGAAGACCTCCCCGGCTGCCTCCAAAGGCCGGTTTGCAAGGACTCCTTCCCGCTGTTCCCGCCAGCCACGCACAATGCTCCCAATCCCGGGAGAAAACTGCTTCGGGATGGTGCTCTCTCCGGGCCCTTCGAAGACCTCCCCGGCTACCTCCAAAGGCCGGTTTGCAAGTACTCATTCCCGCTGTTCCCACCAGCTGCGCACAATGCTCCCAAGCCCGGGAGAAAAGCATTTTGGGGTGGTGCTCTCTCCGGGCACTTGGAAGACCACCCCGGCTGCCTCAAAAGGCCGGTTTGCAAGCACTCATGCCCACTGTTCCCGCCAGCCGCGTACAATGCTCCCAAGCCCGGGAGAAAAGCGCTTCGGGGTGGTGCTCTCTCCGGGCCCTTGCCCCTGAGCCTGGGGGCAAGGCAGGGGGTCCACACTCCCAGGCCAAGGCAGAACCACATGCACACGTCTGATCTGCCCCCTGCACCGGCAGAGAGTTCGGGGGAGCCAGAGTCTGTCAGGCAGCTCCTGGGCTGGCCGCCTGTGTGGGAAGGGGCAGAGCCGACCTAGGGGCAAGTTGGGCCTCTTGCTCGCCCTGCTGCCCTGAGGCTGCTGGGCCAAAGAGGTCTTGGGCATCCAGCCCCTTGCTGATCCCTTCCCTCTGACGAGGCCCTCTGAGCTCCAGCACCTTGCAGTGTGGAGACAGCCCCTGCCAGCAACCTCCTCTCCAAGGAGGCCTCAACCGAGGCCTAGGCCCAGGGGAAAGGCACCAGCGGGGATGAGCCTGGGGAGTCACCCGGGCATGTCTGGACCCAGTCCCCGCAGCCTGCCCCTTGATGGGGCAGTACCCCCGGAGGCCAGGAAGGTCTGGGCAAGGCTGGCCAGGGGCAGGGGCCCTGCTGGGTCCTGCCCCTTGCATGTAGGGCCTCTGAGCACAACCGGCCCTCTCCCGCTGGAAGACCTCCCCGGCTGCCTCCAAAGGCCGGTTTGCCACCACTCGCGCCCGCTGTTCCCGCCAGGCACGCACAATGCTCCCAAGCCCGGGAGAAAAGCGCTTCGGGGTGGTGCTCTCTCCGGGCCCTTGCCCCTGAGCCTGTGGGCAAGGTAGGGGGAACACACTCCCAGACCAAGGCAGAACCACATGCACACGTCTGTTCCGGTCCCCTGCACCGGCAGAGAGCTCGGGGGAGCCAGAGTCTGTCAGGCAGGTGCTGGGCTGGCCGCCTGTGTGGGAAGGGGCAGAGCCGACCTAGGGGCAAGTTGGGCCTCTTGCTCTCCCTGCTGCCCTGAGGCTGCTGGGCCAACGAAGTCTTGGGTATCCAGCCCCTTACTGGTCCCTTCCCTCTGACGAGGCCCTCTGAGCTCCAGCACCTTGCAGTGTGGAGACAGCCCCTGCCAGCAATCTCCTCTCCAAGGAGGCCTCAACCGAGGCCTAGGCCCAGGGGAAAGGCACCAGCGGGGATGAGCCAGGGGAGGGGCCCGGGCATGTCTGGACCCTGTCCCCGCAGCCTGCCCCTTGGTGGCGCAGTACACCCGGAGGCCAGAAAGGTCTGGACAAGGCTGGTCAGGGGCAGGGGCCCTGCTAGGTCCTGCCCCTTGCCTGTGGGGCCTCTGAGCACAACCGGCCGTCTCCCGCTGGAAGACCTCCCCGGCTGCCTCCCAAGGCCGGTTTCCAAGCACTCCCGCCCGCTGATCCAGCCAGGCACGCACAATGCTCCCAAGCCCGGGAGAAAAGCGCTTCGGGGTGGTGCTCTCTCCGGGCCCTTTCCTCTGAGCCTGGGGGCGAGGCAGGGGTTCCACACTCCCCGGCCAAGTCAGAACAACATGCACACGTCTGTTCCTGCCCCCTGCACTGGCAGAGAGCTCGGGGGAGCCAGAGTCTGCCAGGCAGCTGCTGGGCTGGCCGCCTGTGTGGGAAGCGGCAGAGCCGACCTAGGGGCAAGATGGGCCTCTTGCTCTCCCTGCTGCCCTGAGGCTGCTGGGCCAAAGAGGTCTTGGGCATCCAGCCCCTTGCTGGTCCCTTCCCTCTGACGAGGCCCTCTGAGCTCCAGCACCTTGCAGTGTGGAGACAGCCCCTGCCCGCAACCTCGTCTCCAAGGAGGCCTCAACCGAGGCCTAGGCCCAGGGGAAAGGCACCAGCGGGGATGAGCCTGAGGAGGCGCCCGGCCATGTCTGGACCCAGTCCCCGCAGCCTGCCCCTTGGTGGGGCTGTACCCCCGGAGGCAGGAAGGTCTGGGCAAGGCTGGCCAGGGGCAGGGGCCCTGCTGGGTCCTGCCCCTGGCCTGTGGGGCCTCTGAGCACAACCGACACTCTCCCACTGGAAGACCTCCCCGGCTGCCTCCAAAGGCCGGTTTGCAAGCACTCCCGCCCACTGTTCCCGCCAGGCGCGCACAATGCTCCCAAGCCCGGAGAAAAGCGCTTCGGGGTGGTGCTCTCTCCGGGCCCTTGCCCCTGAGCCTGGCGGCCAGGCAGGGGTCCACACTCCCAGGCCAAGGCAGAACCACATGCACACGTCTGTTCCTGCCCCCTGCACCGGCAGAGAGCTCGGGGGAACCAGAATCTGCCAGGCAGCTGCTGGGCTGGCCGCCTGTGTGGGAAGGGGCAGATCCGACCTAGGGGCAAGTTTGGCCTCTTGCTCTCCCTGCTGCCCTGAGGCTGCTGGGCCAAAGAGGTCTTGGGCATCCAGCCCCTTGCTGGTCCCTTCCCTCTGACGAGGCCCTCTGAGCTCCAGCACCTTGCAGTGTGGAGAAAGCCCCTGCCAGCAACCTCCTCTCCAAGGAGGCCTCAACCGAGGCCTAGGCCCAGGGGAAAGGCACCAGCGGGGATGAGCCTGGGGAGGCGCCCGGGCATGTCTGGACCCAGTCCCCGCAGCCTGCCCCTTGGTGGGGCGGTACCCCCGGAGGCCAGGAAGGTCTGGGAAAGGCTGGCCAGGGGCAGGGGACCTGCTGGGTCCTGCCCCTGGCCTGTGGGGCCTCTGAGCACATCCGGCCCTCTCCCGCTGGAAGAACTCCCTGGCTGCCTCCAAAGGCCGGTTTGCCAACACACACGCCCACTGTTCCCACCAGGCGCGCACAATGCTCCCAAGCCCGGGAGAAAAGCGCTTCGGGGTGGTGCTCTCTCCGGGCCCTTGCCCCTGAGCCTGGGGGCAATGCAGGGGGAACACACTCCCAGGCCAAGGCAGAACCACATGCACACGTCTGTTCCTGCCCCCTGCTCTGCCAGAGAGCTTGGGGGAGCCAGAGTCTGTCAGGCAGCTGCTGGGCTGGCCGCCTGTGTGGGAAGTGGCAGAGCCGACCTAGGGGCAAGTTGGGCCTCTTGCTCTCCCTGCTGCCCTGAGGCTGCTGGGCCAAAGAGGTCTTGGGTATCCAGCCCCTTGCTGGTCCCTTCCCTCTGACGAGGCCCTCTGAGCTCCAGCACCTTGCAGTGTGGAGACAGCCCCTGCCAGCAACCTACTCTGCAACGAGGCCTCAACCGAGGCCTAGGCCCAGGGGAAAGGCACCAGCGGGGATGAGCCAGGGGAGGCGCCCGGGTATGTCTGGACCCAGTCCCCGCAGCCTGCCCCTTGGTGGGGCAGTACCCCCGGAGGCCAGGAAGATCTGGGCAAGGCTGGCCACGGGCAGGGGCCCTGCTGGGTCCTGCCCCTGGCCTGTGGGGCCTCTGAGCACGACCGGCCCTCTCCCGCTGGAATACCTCCCCGACTGTCTCCAAAGGCCGTTTTGCCAACACTCGCGCCTGCTGTTCCCGCCAGGCACGCACAATGCTCCCAAGCCGGGGAGAAAAGCGCTTCGGGGTGGTGCTCTCTCCTGGCCCTTGGAAGAGCTCCCTGGCTGCCTCCATAGGCAGGTTTGCAAGCACTCCCGCCCGCTGTTCCCGCCAGCCGCGCACAATGCTCCCAAGCCCGGGAGAAAAGCGCTTCGGGGTGGTCCTCTCTCCCGGCCCTTGGAAGACCTCCCTGGCTGCCTCCAAAGGCCAGCTTTCAAGAACTCCCTGCCGCTGTCCCGCCAGCCGCACACAATGCTCCCTATCACAGGAGAAAAGCGCTTCGGGGTGGTACTCTTTCTGGGCCCTTGGAAGACCTCGCTGTCTGCCTCCAATGGCCAGTTTGCAAGCACTCATGCCCGCTGTTCCCGCCAGCCGAGCACAATGCTCCCAAGCCCGTGAAAAAAGCGTTTCGGGGTAGTGTTCTCTCCGGGCCCATGGAAGACCTCCCAGGCTGCCCCCAAAGGCCGGTTTGGAAGCACTCCCACTCGCTGTTCCCGCCATCCGCGCAAATGTTCCAAGCCCGGGAGAAAAGCGCTTCGGGATGGTGCTCTCTCCTGGCCCTTGGAAGACCTCCCCTGCTGCCTTCAAAGGCCGGTTTGCAAGCACTCCCGCCCGCTGTTCCCGCCAGCCGCGCACAATGCTCCCAATCACGGGAGAAAACCGCTTCGGGGTGGTGCTCTCTCCGGGCCCTTGGAAGACCTCCCCGTCTGCCTCCAATGGCCACTTTGCAAGCACTCATGCCCGCTGTTCCCACCAGCCGCGCACAATGCTCCCAAGCCCGGGAGAAAAGCATTTTGGGGTGGTGCTCACACCGGGCCCTGGAAGACCTCCCCGGCTGCCTCCAAAGGCTGGTTTTCAAGCACTCCTGCCTGCTGTTCCCGACACCCGCGCACAATGCTCCCAAGCCCGGGAGAAAAGCGCTTCGGGGTGGTGCTCTCTACAGGCCCTTGGAAGACCTCCCCGGCTGCCTCCAAAGGCCGGTTTGCAAGGACTCCTTCCTGCTGTCCCCGCCAGCCATGCACAATGCTCCCAAGCCCGGGAGAAAAGTGCTTCGGGGTGGTGCTCTCTCCCGGCCCTTGGAAGACGTCCCCGGCTGCCTCCAAAGGCCGGTTTGTAAGCACTCATGCCCGTTGTTCCCACCAGCCGCGCACAATGCTCCCAAGCCCGAGAGAAAAGCATTTTGGGGTGGTGCTCACTCCGGGCCCTTGGAAGACCTCCCCGGCTGCCTCCAAAGGCCAGTTTGCAAGCACTCCTGCCTGCTGTTCCCGCCAGCCGCGCACAATGCTCCCAAGCCCGGGAGAAAAGCGCTTCGGGGTGGTGCTCTCTCCGGGCACTTTCAAGACCTCCCCGGGTGCCTCCAAAGGCCGGTTTCCAAGGACTCATTCCCGCTGCTTGCGCCAGCACGCACAATGCTCCCAAGCCCGGGAGAAAAGCATTTTGGGGTGGTGCTCTCTCCGGGCCCTTGGAAGACCTCCCCGGCTGCCTCCAAAGTCCGGTTTGCAAGCACTCATGCCCGCTGTTCCCGCCAGCCGCGCACAATGCTCCCAAGATCATGAGAAAAGCGCTTCGGGGTGGTGTTTTCTCCGGGACCATGGAGGACCTCCCCGGCTGCCCCCAAAGGCCGTTTTCCAAGCACTCCCACTCGCTGTTCCCGCCAGCCACGCACAATGTTCCAAAACCCCGGAGAAAAGCGCTTCGGGGTGGTGCTCTCTCCGGGCTTTGGAAGACTTCTCTGGCTGCCTCCAAAGGCCGGTTTGCAAGAATTCCCTCCCGCTATCCCACCAGCCGCACACAATGCTCCAAAACCCGTGAGAAAAGTGCTTCGAGGTGGTGCTCTCCCCGGGCCCTTGGAAGACCTCCCTGGCTGCCTCCAAAGGCCGGTTTAAAGCACTCCTGCCTGCTGTTCCCGCCACACGCGCACAATGCACCCAAGCCCGGGAGAAAAGCGCTTCGGGGTGGTGCTCTCTCCGGGCCTTTGGAAGACCTCCCCGGCTGCCTCCAAAGGCCGGTTTGCAAGGACTCCTTCCCGCTGTTCCCGCCAGCCACGCACAATGCTCCCAATCCCGGGAGAAAACTGCTTCGGGATGGTGCTCTCTCCGGGCCCTTCGAAGACCTCCCCGGCTACCTCCAAAGGCCGGTTTGCAAGTACTCATTCCCGCTGTTCCCACCAGCTGCGCACAATGCTCCCAAGCCCGGGAGAAAAGCATTTTGGGGTGGTGCTCTCTCCGGGCACTTGGAAGACCACCCCGGCTGCCTCAAAAGGCCGGTTTGCAAGCACTCATGCCCACTGTTCCCGCCAGCCGCGTACAATGCTCCCAAGCCCGGGAGAAAAGCGCTTCGGGGTGGTGCTCTCTCCGGGCCCTTGCCCCTGAGCCTGGGGGCAAGGCAGGGGGTCCACACTCCCAGGCCAAGGCAGAACCACATGCACACGTCTGATCTGCCCCCTGCACCGGCAGAGAGTTCGGGGGAGCCAGAGTCTGTCAGGCAGCTCCTGGGCTGGCCGCCTGTGTGGGAAGGGGCAGAGCCGACCTAGGGGCAAGTTGGGCCTCTTGCTCGCCCTGCTGCCCTGAGGCTGCTGGGCCAAAGAGGTCTTGGGCATCCAGCCCCTTGCTGATCCCTTCCCTCTGACGAGGCCCTCTGAGCTCCAGCACCTTGCAGTGTGGAGACAGCCCCTGCCAGCAACCTCCTCTCCAAGGAGGCCTCAACCGAGGCCTAGGCCCAGGGGAAAGGCACCAGCGGGGATGAGCCTGGGGAGTCGCCCGGGCATGTCTGGACCCAGTCCCCGCAGCCTGCCCCTTGATGGGGCAGTACCCCCGGAGGCCAGGAAGGTCTGGGCAAGGCTGGCCAGGGGCAGGGGCCCTGCTGGGTCCTGCCCCTTGCATGTAGGGCCTCTGAGCACAACCGGCCCTCTCCCGCTGGAAGACCTCCCCGGCTGCCTCCAAAGGCCGGTTTGCCAACACTCGCGCCCGCTGTTCCCGCCAGGCACGCACAATGCTCCCAAGCCCGGGAGAAAAGCGCTTCGGGGTGTTGCTCTCTCCGGGCCCTTGCCCCTGAGCCTGTGGGCAAGGTAGGGGGAACACACTCCCAGACCAAGGCAGAACCACATGCACACGTCTGTTCCGGTCCCCTGCACCGGCAGAGAGCTCGGGGGAGCCAGAGTCTGTCAGGCAGCTGCTGGGCTGGCCGCCTGTGTGGGAAGGGGCAGAGCCGACCTAGGGGCAAGTTGGGCCTCTTGCTCTCCCTGCTGCCCTGAGGCTGCTGGGCCAACGAAGTCTTGGGTATCCAGCCCCTTACTGGTCCCTTCCCTCTGAGGAGGCCCTCTGAGCTCCAGCACCTTGCAGTGTGGAGACAGCCCCTGCCAGCAATCTCCTCTCCAAGGAGGCCTCAACCGAGGCCTAGGCCCAGGGGAAAGGCACCAGCGGGGATGAGCCAGGGGAGGGGCCCGGGCATGTCTGGACCCTGTCCCCGCAGCCTGCCCCTTGGTGGCGCAGTACACCCGGAAGCCAGAAAGGTCTGGGCAAGGCTGGTCAGGGGCAGGGGCCCTGCTAGGTCCTGCCCCTTGCCTGTGGGGCCTCTGAGCACAACCGGCCCTCTTCCGCTGGAAGACCTCCCCGGCTGCCTCCCAAGGCCGGTTTCCAAGCACTCCCGCCCGCTGATCCAGCCAGGCACGCACAATGCTCCCAAGCCCGGGAGAAAAGCGCTTCGGGGTGGTGCTCTCTCCGGGCCCTTTCCCCTGAGCCTGGGGGCGAGGCAGGGGTTCCACACTCCCCGGCCAAGTCAGAACCACATGCACACGTCTGTTCCTGCCCCCTGCACTGGCAGAGAGCTCGGGGGAGCCAGAGTCTGCCAGGCAGCTGCTGGGCTGGCCGCCTGTGTGGGAAGCGGCAGAGCCGACCTAGGGGCAAGATGGGCCTCTTGCTCTCCCTGCTGCCCTGAGGCTGCTGGGCCAAAGAGGTCTTGGGCATCCAGCCCCTTGCTGGTCCCTTCCCTCTGACGAGGCCCTCTGAGCTCCAGCACCTTGCAGTGTGGAGACAGCCCCTGCCCGCAACCTCGTCTCCAAGGAGGCCTCAACCGAGGCCTAGGCCCAGGGGAAAGGCACCAGCGGGGATGAGCCTGAGGAGGCGCCCGGCCATGTCTGGACCCAGTCCCCGCAGCCTGCCCCTTGGTGGGGCTGTACCCCCGGAGGCAGGAAGGTCTGGGCAAGGCTGGCCAGGGGCAGGGGCCCTGCTGGGTCCTGCCCCTGGCCTGTGGGGCCTCTGAGCACAACCGACACTCTCCCACTGGAAGACCTCCCCGGCTGCCTCCAAAGGCCGGTTTGCAAGCACTCCCGCCCACTGTTCCCGCCAGGCGCGCACAATGCTCCCACGCCCGGAGAAAAGCGCTTCGGTGTGGTGCTCTCTCCGGGCCCTTGCCCCTGAGCCTGGCGGCCAGGCAGGGGTCCACACTCCCAGGCCAAGGCAGAACCACATGCACACGTCTGTTCCTGCCCCCTGCACCGGCAGAGAGCTCGGGGGAACCAGAATCTGCCAGGCAGCTGCTGGGCTGGCCGCCTGTGTGGGAAGGGGCAGATCCGACCTAGGGGCAAGTTTGGCCTCTTGCTCTCCCTGCTGCCCTGAGGCTGCTGGGCCAAAGAGGTCTTGGGCATCCAGCCCCTTGCTGGTCCCTTCCCTCTGACGAGGCCCTCTGAGCTCCAGCACCTTGCAGTGTGGAGACAGCCCCTGCCAGCAACCTCCTCTCCAAGGAGGCCTCAACCGAGGCCTAGGCCCAGGGGAAAGGCACCAGCGGGGATGAGCCTGGGGAGGCGCCCGGGCATGTCTGGACCCAGTCCCCGCAGCCTGACCCTTGGTGGGGCAGTACCCCTGGAGGCCAGGAAGGTCTGGGCAAGGCTGGCCAGGGGCAGGGGCCCTTCTGGGTCCTGCCCCTGGCCCGTGGGGCCTCTGAGCACAACTGGCCCTCTCCCGCTGCAAGACCTCCCCGGCTGCCTCCAAAGGCCGGTTTGCAAGCACTCTCGCCCGCTGATCCCGCCAGGCACGCACAATGCTCCCAAGCCCGGGAGAAAAGCGCTTTGGGGTGGTGCTCTCTCCGTGCCCTTTCCCCTGAGCCTGGGGTCCAGGCAGGGGGAACACACTCCCAGGCCAAATCAGAACCACATGCACACGTCTGTTCCTGCCCCCTGCACCGGCAGAGAGCTTGGGGGAGACAGAGTCTGCCAGGCAGCTGCTGGGCTGGCTGCCTGTGTGGGAAGGGGCAGAGCCGACCTAGGGGCAAGTTGGGCCTCTTGCTCTCCCTGCTGCCCTGAGGCTGTTGGGCCAAAGAGGTCTTGGGCATCCAGCCCTTTGCTGGTCCCTTCCCTCTGACGAGGCCCTCTGAGTTCTAGCACCTCGCAGTGTGGAGACAGCCCCTGCCAGCAACCTCCTCTCCAAGGAGGCCTCAACCGAGGCCTAGGCCCAGGGGAAAGGCACCAGCGGGGATGAGCCTGGGGAGGCGCCCGAGCATGTCTGGACCCAGTCCCTGCAGCTTGCCCCTTCGTGGGGCAGTAACCCGGGAGGCCAGGAAGGTCTGGGCAAGGCTGACCAGGGGCAGGGGCCCTGCTGGGTCCTGCCCCTGGCCTGTGGGGCCTCTGAGCACAACTGGCCCTCTCCCACTGGAAGACCTCCCCGGCTGCCTCCAAAGGCCGGTTTGCAAGCACTCCCGCCCACTGTTCCCGCCAGGCGCGCACAATGCTCTCAAGCCCGGGAGAAAAGCGCTTCGGGGTGGTGCTCTCTCCGGGCCCTTGCCCCTGAGCCTGGGGGCCAGGCAGGGGGAACACACTCCCAGGCCAAGGCAGAACCACATGCACACGTCTGAAAAGCCCCCTGCACCGGCAGAGAGCTCGGGGGAGCCAGAGTCTGTCAGGCAGCTGCTGGGCTGGCCGCCTGTGTGGGAAGGGGCAGAGCCGACCTAGGGGCAAGTTGGGCCTCTTGCTCTCCCTGCTGTCCTGAGGCTGCTGGGCCAAAGAGGTCTTGGGCATCCAGCCCCTCGCTGGTCCCGTCCCTCTGACGAGGCCCTCTGAGCTCCAGCACCTTGCAGTGTGGAGACAGCCCCTGCCAGCAACCTCCTCTCCAAGGAGGCCTCAACCGAGGCCTAGGCCCAGGGGAAAGGCACCAGCGGGGATGAGCCTGGGGAGGCGCCCGGGCATATCTGGACCCAGTCCCCGCAGCCTGCCCCTTGGTGGGGCAGTACCCCTGGAGGCCAGGAAGGTCTGGGCAAGGCTGGCCAGGGGCAGGGGCCCTTCTGGGTCCTGCCCCTGGCCCGTGGGGCCTCTGAGCACAACTGGCCCTCTCCCGCTGCAAGACCTCCCCGGCTGCCTCCAAAGGCCGGTTTGCAAGCACTCTCGCCCGCTGATCCCGCCAGGCACGCACAATGCTCCCAAGCCCGGGAGAAAAGCGCTTTGGGGTGGTGCTCTCTCCGTGCCCTTTCCCCTGAGCCTGGGGTCCAGGCAGGGGGAACACACTCCCAGGCCAAATCAGAACCACATGCACACGTCTGTTCCTGCCCCCTGCACCGGCAGAGAGCTTGGGGGAGACAGAGTCTGCCAGGCAGCTGCTGGGCTGGCTGCCTGTGTGGGAAGGGGCAGAGCCGACCTAGGGGCAAGTTGGGCCTCTTGCTCTCCCTGCTGCCCTGAGGCTGTTGGGCCAAAGAGGTCTTGGGCATCCAGCCCTTTGCTGGTCCCTTCCCTCTGACGAGGCCCTCTGAGTTCTAGCACCTCGCAGTGTGGAGACAGCCCCTGCCAGCAACCTCCTCTCCAAGGAGGCCTCAACCGAGGCCTAGGCCCAGGGGAAAGGCACCAGCGGGGATGAGCCTGGGGAGGCGCCCGAGCATGTCTGGACCCAGTCCCCGCAGCTTGCCCCTTCGTGGGGCAGTAACCCGGGAGGCCAGGAAGGTCTGGGCAAGGCTGACCAGGGGCAGGGGCCCTGCTGGGTCCTGCCCCTGGCCTGTGGGGCCTCTGAGCACAACTGGCCCTCTCCCACTGGAAGACCTCCCCGGCTGCCTCCAAAGGCCGGTTTGCAAGCACTCCCGCCCACTGTTCCCGCCAGGCGCGCACAATGCTCTCAAGCCCGGGAGAAAAGCGCTTCGGGGTGGTGCTCTCTCCGGGCCCTTTCCCCTGAGCCTGGGGGCCAGGCAGGGGGAACACACTCCCAGGCCAAGGCAGAACCACATGCACACGTCTGAAAAGCCCCCTGCACCGGCAGAGAGCTCGGGGGAGCCAGAGTCTGTCAGGCAGCTGCTGGGCTGGCCGCCTGTGTGGGAAGGGGCAGAGCCGACCTAGGGGCAAGTTGGGCCTCTTGCTCTCCCTGCTGTCCTGAGGCTGCTGGGCCAAAGAGGTCTTGGGCATCCAGCCCCTCGCTGGTCCCGTCCCTCTGACGAGGCCCTCTGAGCTCCAGCACCTTGCAGTGTGGAGACAGCCCCTGCCAGCAACCTCCTCTCCAAGGAGGCCTCAACCGAGGCCTAGGCCCAGGGGAAAGGCACCAGCGGGGATGAGCCTGGGGAGGCGCCCGGGCATATCTGGACCCAGTCCCCGCAGCCTGCCCCTTGGTGGGGCAGTACCCCCGGAGGCCAGGAAGGTCTGGGCAAGGCTGGCCAGGGGCAGGGGCCCTGCTGGGTCCTGCCCCTGGCCTGTGGGGCCTCTGAGCACCACTGGCCCTCTCCCGCTGGAAGACCTCCCTGGCTGCCTCCAAAGGCCAGTTTACAAGCACTCCCGCCCGCTGTTCCTGCCAGGCACGCACAATGCTCCCAAGCCCGGGAGAAAAGCGCTTCGGGGTGGTGTTCTCTCCGGGCCCTTGCCCCTGAGCCTGTGGGCCAGGCAGGGGGTCCACACTCCCAGGCCAAGTCAGAACCACATGCACACGTCTGTTCTTGCCCACTGCACCCGCAGAGAGCTCGGGAATGCCAGAGTCTTTCAGGCAGCTCCTCGGCAAACCCATCAGCACCGCCTGTGTGTGATCTGGCAGAGCTGACGTGGGGCACAGTAGACCTCTTTCTCTCCCTGCTGCCCTGTGGCTGCTGTGCCAAAGAGGTGGTGGGCATTCACCCCCTTGCTCTCCCCTTCCCTCTGGCAAAGCCTTTTGCCCTCTATTTCTTTGATGCTTTAGTTCATGATGGATAACAAAAAAGAAAATTTGTATCTGAATTTTCCCCTCATGACCTTGCATTCAGGATCCAGGCTTTCAAGTTCACTACTGTGACCCAGGTTCAATCCCTCGTCAGGGAACTATGATCCCTCAGGCTGCACAGTGTGGACAAGAAAAAAAGTGTATCAGATAATAAATACAGTATAATCACTACTGGTGTTGCTTACTTGCTTCAGTCCTGTCCAACTCTTTTCAACCCTATGGACTGTAGATTGCCTGGCTCTTGTGTATGCAGGATCGTCTAGGCAAGGATACTGGAGTGGGCCGCTGTGAAGAAAATCAGTCACGTGTAGGGATATCTGTAAGAAATTTCTTGGATGTATAAGAGAAGGTCAAATGAATGAGATATAAATTAGAAAAAAAACATAGATCAATAAATAATAGCATCAGAGAAAAGGAACTCTAACTTAAGAATTATAGATATTCTTGGAACAAGAGCAGTAATCAACATTATAATCTGAGAATAATTTACAGACCTTGAGTATCCAGTCAAAAAGGGCAACCATTTTAGTCAAAATAGATGAAAATAAACAGACAGCTATTAACAGGTACACCCTGATTGCAGTTTTTACTTCAAGTGTTAACAAAGCAAATCCCTATATGTTTCCATGCAGAAAAATAAAATACATGTTAAAAAGTATAAAACTCAGACTTCTCTTCTGCGAATTTCAATGTCAAATGTTAGTGATACATGTCTACAGTTTTGAGGGGAAAGGATCATGAAAAAAATAATGTATCTGGTATTGTAATATTACCTTTCCTCTGTGAAGTACAAAGGTCAGTAATGTGGGAGAAATTTACCCTTCTTGAAGAAACAACCAATCAAATAATACTTAGCCAACCAAGTTAAAAATACATGCATGAAAAAGTCATATGATGAAAAGACTGGTATTTGTCATCCATTTCTAGATATGTATCTTAAATTTGAACAATAATGAAAGCATGAAGGTGTTTAGCAAAAAGTTATGTCAAATAAGGAGACTCAGCAAACTCTCTTCTGAATATTTACCCAAGAGAAATGAAAAGTTGTGTTTCCACAAAACCCATTTGTGAATGTTTATGGCATTTGTGTCTATAATTGCTAAAAGCTGGAAACAACCCATACATCTACCTCATGAATAGGTAAATAAACTGTGTGATACATACAGTGGAATACTGTTCAGCAATTAAGAATGAACTACGGGTACACACATTAACATGAATGGATTTCACATGTATTATTTTAAGTGACAGGAGTCAGTCTGAAAAGACTATGAACTATATGGTTCCATTTACAGGACAAGGCAATATTAATGGGCGCAGAAAACAAGTCAGTAGTTGCCAAGGTCTGAGGGTGGAGACAATTTGGCTACAAGGGGCATCCTGAGGGCATTTATGGGATGATGGATCTGTTTCACATGGTAATTGTGGTAGTGCTTACACAACTGTATGGGTTTGTTAAATATCATCCCCCCCACCAAATTTTACTGTATGTAAATTTTAAAAGTAGAGAAAATGAAGAGATAGCACAGGTGCCCACAAAAGATAATGTCTGTGTATGTGTGTGTGTATTAGTTGCTCAGTCGTGCTGACTCTTTGCAATTCCATGGACTGTAGCCTGCCAGGCTCCTCTGTCCATGGGATTCTCCAGGCAAGAATACTGGAGTGCATTGCCATTTCCTCCTCCAGGGGATCTTCCCCACCCAGGGATCAAACCTGGGTGTCCTGCATTGCAGGCAGATTCTTTACCATCTGAGCCACCAGGGAAGCCTAGTGTCTGTACAACAATGTGAAAATACTTGCAGTCTTGTATAGTATACTTAAAATTGGTTAGGATGGTAAAGTTTATGTGATATGTATTTTACCACAGTTTCAGAAAATTCAAAACTGTAAGACAGATATTATATATTTATAATGGATTATTGTGAAGTCATTAAGCAATTTTTCCCAAGAAATTATTAATAAAATGGGAATGTGGTTATAATTTTAGATTAAACTGAATACAAAGTTGAATGGGCTATAAATAAATATGTAAATAAATCATGGCAGAAACACTCGAAGAGGAAATGGTAAAATATTAAAGGTAAAAGTCTTGATGATGGGATTTTTCAATGATAGATTTTCCTCCTTTCTACTTCTTGGCACATTATTACTTTTCACTTATTCTTTTTGTCAGTTCAGTTCAGTCTTTCAGTCGTGTCCAACTCTTTGCCACCCCATGGATTGCAGCACACCAGGCTTTCCTGTCCATCAGCAACTCCCAGAGCTTACTCAAACTCATGTCCATCGAGTCAGTGATGCCATCCTCTGTTGTCCCCTTCTCCTTCCACCTTCAATCTTTCCCAGCATCAGGGTCTTTTCCAATGAGCCAGTTCCTCGCATCAGGTGGCCAAAGTATTGGAGTTTCAGCTTCAGCATCCATCCTTCCAATGAATATTTAGGACTGGTTTCCTTTAGGATGGACTGGTTGGATTTCCTTGCAGTCCAAGGGACTCTCAAGAGTCTTCTCCAGCACCACAGCTCAAAAGCATCAATTCTTCAGCACTCTGCCTTCTTTATGGTCCAACTCACACATTGTACATGACTACTGGAAAAACTATGGCTTTAACTAGATGGACCTTTGTTGGAAAAGTGATGTCTCTGCTTTTTAATATGCTGTCTAGGTTGGTCATAGCTTTTCTTCCAAGTAGCAAACATCTTTTAATGTCATGGCCACAGTCACAATCTGCAGTGATTTTGGAGCCCCCTAAATTAAAGTCTGTCACTGTTTCCATTCTTTCCCCATCTATTTGCCATGAAGTGATGGGACTGGATGCCAGTTTTCTGAATAAGTTTTCTGAATAAGTTTTAAGCCAACTTTTTCACTTTCCTCTTTCAGTTTCATCAAGAGGCTCTTCAGTTGTTCTTCACTTTCTGCCATAAGGGTGGTGTCATCTGCATATCTGAGGGTATTGATATTTCTCCCAAATATCTTGATTGCAACTTGTGCTTCACCCAGCCTGGCATTTCTCATGATGTACTCTGCATATAAGTTCCTTCCTAGATGCTTTCTGTTAATTAAACATAGCTGATTTTGTAAAGCTTGATTGGTTTGGGGCGTTTAAGATGTTCAAGAGTCAGACAGCTAGCACTTGAAGTTTCTGGAGCATACTTAGGATGGTAAGTGAACCTGATGCAGGAGAAGTTATTTTTACCCTGCTCTCTTATATCCTCTGGTTGGGATTTCAAAGAATCAGATACCGAGAAAATTGGCCATGGTTGAGAAAAGTGGAGGTGAGATAGTGTTATTACTGATAATCTTCTCTATGGCTAGATGGAAGACAAAGCCAAGAGAAAAATGTCATCCAATTTTAATCCTCTTTAATTTCATTCTTTCTTCCATAGGTGTGACCTTGGTTAAGGGTTAATCTTGCTAAAACAAAGAAAAATGTGGACACAATATGAGATTTTAGATTGATTCACAAGAAAGTAATACAACTAATTCCAGGGGAAAGTTTATTAATTATATTTTATTTATTCCCTACCTACATTCAAAACGAATTTGAGGTACGTTATGAAGGCCCAAAGCATAAACACTGTAAAATACAAAAATCCAGTAGGAAAAGGGGATAAATAAAAGAAATTATATTTAAAATTTCTGGCTGGTAATCTGTTAATAACTATTTGCAGAAAAATAAAGTTTGAGTTCTACCTTACCCCATAAATCAAAATAAAGTCCAAATGGAATAAAGAGTTACTCTTAATCTAAACTATAAAAAAAAAACTAGAAAAATATATTTAAGTATTTATCTGTTTTCAGGTCAGGGTGGGAAAAGCATATCTCATTAGTAAAGAAAGCTTAAAAGAAACTGACTACATAAAAATGTAATACTTCTTGACTTCACAAAGCACCAAAAACAAGAATTAAATGGGGAAAATATTTCCAGTACAGATGACAAAGAATTGATAACTTCACTATGAAATGTATGAAATGTAATAGCTTTACCTGTTAAAATGATAAAAGCACAAACATTCCACTGAACAAATGAAGGGCAGAAAACAAGAAAATTTTGAAGACTTAATGCAAAAAAAACACAAATTACATGAAAAGATATTAAACCTAAGAAAGACATTCAAATTAAAGCGTTGACATTAAAAAAAAAAAAACCTGAAACTCTATGTAACACTTATGATGAGAAAACATTTTAGAAAAGTATATCCAAACTGAGAAGAGGTACCTAGAAAAGGTAACTTAAGTTGCCTGATGATAATAATATCAAGACCTTCCTGGAGGGCAATGAGGCAATATATTGAAAAATCTCATGACATATACCCTTTTTCTCAGAAATTTTATTTCCAGAAAATTGTCCTTGAGAAATAAAACATTTGTTCAAAGATTTATGTATAAGAATCTTTGTTATTTATTCTTTTTTTTAAAATAGAAACTATTGCCAGAGTTTTTACAGTGAACATTTATTTCTTTTACAATATAAAAAAAACATTACCTTTCTGTATCTGTTTCCTTTCATTAGGGAGTGTATTCATTCCCATTAACTGGGAAGTCTGTGCTCAGTTTTATTTTTGTGCTCAGTTTTGAAGAGTAAAGCGATGTTTGTGTCATTCCGTATCTTGTTTTGGAACTGTCTGATGAGATTGGTTAGTAATTAAAGAAGATCTTTGAGTTATCAAGTCTTGTACAAACAGTTGTTAGTATTAGTATGAGAGCTCCTTGGGTGTGTTTATTTGCTTTTGTTGAAGACAGGATTTGAAAAAGCTATGTTGTCTCTTTATTTTCTAGAGCCAGTGCCAGGCAGGCACTGGGTACCAGTAAAGAAAGAGTGATGGCTGGAGGCCTGAGAGCCAGAGACGAAAAGCGATGAACTAGACGACAAAGACAGTGAAACAAACAAGTTCCCCCATTAGTGCAGCAGTTTGGGGCCAGTTAAAATAATGGCTAATAATCATTTACATTGAAATGGCTCCTGAGAGCATGGATGATGATTTAATATTTCCGATGAAGACCGTAAGTCACCTGGAAAACTAAAAAAAACATCCCATTTCCCCTTGTTTCAAAAAGGAGGAGGTTGTGTAATGTGTTTGAACATTAATACTCAATATGGGTGAAATAGAGCAGAATTTGGCATTTACGTAGGGTAAGCTTTAATTATCTGGAAAAAACTACCTGAGTGGAAAAATAATCAGAATAAGTGAGGTAATGCGCTCCGTGATCAGAGAGGTACCAGTAGAATTCCACACTGAAGATTCTGTTTCGAAGTTAAAAAAACAAATCGAAGGAATGTAGTGACTTTTGGGTAATTTTTTTTTTTTAAGTTTCTAACCTGTCATTTCTACAGAGCAGCCAGTCTTGGCTTATACTGATGATCTTCCATCTGTCAACAGCGATAGAAACGTCTGAGCTGATAGGAGTGTTTCTGCGGATTGAGTGCGCCACCGAGTGGCCAATGTGGAAATTGCAGAGACACGCTGCGTAGACAGTGCAAAGGAGGGCTTTTCACCCAACAGTGCAAGAGCTGCTGCTGCTGCTAAGTCTCTTCAGTCGTGTCCGACTCTGTGCAACAGTTAAGTCGCTCAGTCGTGTCCGACTCTTGGCGACCCCGTGCACTGTAGCCCACCAGGCTCCTCCGTCCATGGGATTCTCTAGGCAAGAATACTGGAGTGGGTTGCCATTTCCTTCTCCATGGAGTGACTTTTGGAGAGAAGCAGGTGGGGTCTGCTCTCATGGGACTCAGGGAAACTTGCTCAGCCTTGCACTGGCCCAGCTCACCTTGAGATGTGCCTGTGACTCTTTTTATCTGCCTCAGGACTGCCCTCTGGATGTGGAAGACTTCCGAGCCCAGCAGTGTTCGGCCTACAATGATGTTCAGTAGCAGGGATGTTATTATGAATGGCTTCCACGGTACAACGACCCTGCCACCCACTGCACGCTCAGGTGTCAGGCACAGGGACAAAACTTTGTCCTGGATGGGACTCAGTGCACCGCTGACCCCTTGGGCATGTGTATCAATGACATCTGCCAGGTAAGCCACACCTGCTTCCCGGAACCCTGGCTCCAGCTGGTGCCATGACCATGGTCAGTAAAAATAACCTTTCTCTTCTGTACTTCTGTTCATGCAGACGAAATATTGTCTTTGAGAACTTTAATGTAAAATGTATTTTAAGGAGTATTATTTACTGGAAGATGATGTTTTACTTATTTAAAATACCATGATCAGAGACGTAACAGAAATCCATACTGAAGATTCTGTTTCGAAGTTAAAAAAGGGAAAGGAATGAAGTGACTTCTGGAGAGAAGCAAGTAGGGGTCTGCTCTCATGGGACTTGGGGGAACGTGTTCAGCCTTGTGCTGGCCCAGCTCACTGCGCAGCATGCCTCTGGCCCTTTTTCTCTGCCTCAGGACTACCGTCTGGATTCAGAGGATTTCCGAGCCCATCAGTGTTCAGCCTACAATGATGTCCATATTTTGGACATCATTTTGCCCATATAAAGTCAAAAGATTGTAATGTATGACTTGTGGATTTTTCTAGATCAGTGGTTCTCCAGCTTGAAAGTACATCAGAATCACGTGAAGGACTTGTTAAAAGAAGTGTTCTGGGCCCTAATTCTAGAGCTTCTGACCCAAAAGTTCTGGGAGAGGGTCTCAAAATTTGCTTTCTAACAAGTTCTAAGGATATGCTTCTGATGCCGGTCCAGGGACCCCACCTTGAGAACCACTGGTTTATTGGTATTGATAGGTTCTCTGAATTCTCTTGTTAAACTCATTGTTTGAGGCCTGTGGGAGCAATGACTTATTTACTAAATAATTAGTGTGAATGTACTCCAGTAAACTTTCCAGAGAGGACTTTACAGAGCTGTGATGAATGTGGCTGAGGTATAAACCCCCGCAGATTGTAATGGGGGTGAGAACTCAGGGGACTATGACAGGTTGCTGAGACAGTGTGGGGATTGTATGGAAAAGATAAAATTCTACTCCATTCATTTGATCCCTGGAAAAAAATATAAGCATAGTGAATGCTTACTATTCCATCTACCCTATTATGGTCATAACAAAAATAGCAGTAACGGTAGCAAATGACCCTAACCATCTACTAAATGTCAGACCCTGCCAGGCACTTCTGACTTCATATGCTTAGAGGAAGTCATGGTCTTGCTCATCAGATGAGCTTCTCTCTGTTGCATCCCTTCATTTAGAAAACAGCCTCCAGTTACTCACCACAAAACCTTGGAGTCATTCTTTTTTGTTTTTGTTTTTTTAATAACTTTTATTGGAGTATAGTTGATTTACAATGTTGTGTTAGTTTCTGCTGGTCAACAAATTGAATCAGCCATACATATACATATATCCCCTCTTTTTTGGATTTCCTTCCTGTTTACGTCACACATAGCATTGAGCAGAATTCCCTGTGGTTCTCATTTGTTATCTGTTTCAGACATGGTAGTGTATATGTGTCAATATCAATTTCCCAATTGACCCCACCCCCTTTTCCCCACTTGGTGTCCATATGTTTGTTTTCTATGTCTCTGTCTCTGTTTTGCAGATAGGCTCATCTGTACCATTTTCAAAATAATTCTTGATTTTTCTCTTTCAATCTACACATCTAATCCATTGCTGAGTCAATTCCAACCTCAGACAACATAGTTGGATCTTGTCTTTTGAGCTACTGTGACAGTCTTTATCTTTTTAAATCATGCATTTCAACTCACTGCCATACTTCAGCACTCCCACAGTGTCTGTCCCCATCAAAGGTCCTCGGTTAAAAACTGGTTGAATGAATGAGTCTTATCTACTTGCAAATGCAAAGGTTGTTCATATCTCTTGGTCTCTCTTTTATTCCTGTCTCAACCTCCAATCTTGAATTTTCTGGTTCAAGTTTGACGTCCATTCTGGAAGGTTCCACAGATTCCTCCAATACATCATGGGAATTCCTCCCGTCCTCACCCTTTCTCAAATGAGCTGGTATTGTTCTTCCCAGACCCACTAGCTATTCAAAGTTCTATTTCTGTTCATCTCTGTTTATGACACCACAATTCTCAGTGTCACCTTCCTGAATTCATGTTGTAGTCACCGTCCTGGTACTTCTATCAAATTTCTCACATTTCTCTTTTCTTCCCCCTCCAACTTTCACCTTTTTTACCCCAAAACTAAACTAGCCAATCTCCTTTGGTGGCCTAACCAATCACTCTTATTTTCTCTTCTACTCTTAAACCATCTTATTTGATGTTTACTGTTGACTAATCTTCCCAAAGGTTGGAGTTTATGACTTCATTCTTTAACTGTATGTGCTCTCAATGATTTCCCTTTATAACCACCAGTTAACATTTGGGCTTTTCCACAAAATATTAATAATAGCTATTTTTGGTCAGTGAAATTATGCTTTGTAGTTTTCCAAGTTTTTGACAGTGAATTGTTAATTCACTAAAAACAGTTAAGTCTGGGCTAAAAAGGAGCAATGCAATCCAGGTAATGTTTGGACACTGAGGCTTTGAAGAGTTGAGTAAAAGTTACAGAAACCAAGATGAGGAAGAGAATACCAGGCAGAAGAATAGAGTTTGTAAAGAGATGTGAAAGAAGGTGTGTTTAAGCATCTTTGACTCATTCTGTAGAGTTGAGGTGAAAAAGTACCCGTGGGACAATGCTAGGAGTTGAGGCTGCAGATGTAGGTGGAAACCAATCATGAACTGATTCTCAAAGTTGGAAGAGAAGCCAGTGAGGAATTTTATAAGAAATAGCTTGGTTGGAATTATCTCTGGGAAGGTCACTCAAGTGGCAGTGTGGTAAAATATCTGGGGAAGATGGGGTCAGAGCAGACAATAATAGGTTAAGTTGGGATAACAAGAGGACTTCCCAGGTGGCTCGGTGGTAAAAAAAAAAAGTAAAAAAATCTGCCTGTCAGTGCAGGAGACCTGGATTCAATCCCTGGGTCAGGAAGATCCCCTGGAGTAGGAATTGGCAATCCACTCCAGTATTCTTGCCTGTGAAATGCCATGGACAGAGAAACTTTGTGGGCTACAGTCCATGGGGTCACAAAGAGTTGGACACGACTGAGCAACTGAGCAGGTGCACAGGATAAAGGTTGTTTTCAATGCTGAATTAGTGTCTCTAGAATGTGTGCTTCCTTGGACTTCTCTGGCAGTTCAGGGGTTAAGAATCCATGCTTCCAATGCAGAGGGTGGGGAGCAGGTTTGGCCCTTGGTTGGGGAACTAGGATCCAAAAGGTTAAAAAAAAAAAAAAGGTAGAATGTGTGCTTCCTAACATGTTTCTGTTAGTCTGCTAGACAAGTGGATTTTTGGGGCAGGTGGTACCTTGCTGAAAGCTGAGTGCTCTTCTGGCAAGGCCGTTCAGGTCAAAAGAATTGTATGCACTTCTTCAGAAGTGACTCACAAGCTTCTCAGTTGAATTCAGTATCTTTCCTTCAGCAGGACAGTGTTCACATAAATTCCCTTTCCTAGACAGTGTGGCTGTGGCCATCCACAGTTGTCAGAATGGGAGAAAGTAAGCTGTGTGGTCCTCTCTGATTGCCTTGGGGTCAGTGAACTGAGTTCTGATGTTCACTTGGCGGAGGCTACAAACACTTTTTGCAAGTGTGTTTACAGTTTGCTGTCTTACATGCCTGTGTCCCCGTGCTCCTAGGAACAGCGTACCAGGAGTCTGAGCACAGCGTCTAGTGTGAGACAAGACTCAGTGAGATTTGCTTCTGCTTTGGGGCCCTGATTTTTACCAGAAACAGGACCTGGTTGGAATCAGATCTGCAGAACAATTCCACTGTATCTTTCAGGTTTATTGAATTCCTTGATGCCTGGATAAATGAAGAAATCACTCTGTTTCTAGTAAAAAGAATATCATCCAACACATACGGGATGCTTATTCGGGGTCAGGCACTGTCTAAGCCCTTGACTGTGCTAGCTCATCAGACACTCTGAAGCTGGGATCATCATTATCCTCACTCTGTTCATAAGGAAACTGGAATTTGAAGAGGCTAAGTGATTTGCCCTGATGATACAGATAGAAAATGGTAGAGCCGGTATTTGAACCTAGGAAGCTGAATTCCAAAATCTATTTTCTCAACTGTTGTGCTGTATTGATGATATTTGTATTTTTTTGTGTTCCTACAAGTATTACTGAAGTTTGTAACTGGAAATGAGATGCAATTCTAGTAGACAACAGTCAGCACAGTACATGTATGATGCTTAGACAGTTTAGGATAGAGGATGAAAGTCAAATATCTACACCCCCCTCAGGGAGGAAGACTGCTCAGGTATGGTCATAGTGAGTCACGAGGGCTGTCATGAGCTGGAGAATATATACCTGCTTGTTGATGTGCTCAAGGGATCAACCATGTATAAACATGTCAGGGCTTTTGTCAACAGGTGCCAGAAATCTAGATTTTAATGTGAAGTGTCCAGTTTCAAACAACACCATGATGTTAATGACCTTGCTCTGTCCGTTAATGGGTAAATAGAATTCCAATATAATACAGGCTAGGTATTCCTTCAGTAATAATCAAGCCCCCACCCCCAAAACTCTGAGCTTAAAACAATTAAAGATAACTTTTAGCTCATGCTACTTGGTCAGTGTGGGTCAGCAGGGGTCTCTGCCCTTTCCTGTCTCAGAGACCCAGTCTGAGGGAGGCTTTATTTGCACACACATTTTGCATAAGTACAGTAGCGAGGAGGGGAATGTGTGACTTACACGCTGACCCTTGAAGTGTCTAACAGAAGTGACAGAGACACTTAGACACATATTTCATTGGCCAAAGATAGTTAGTGATCACACTTAATTTCCAAAGGAGTGGGGAAGTGCAGTCCTCCACGGGCTGAATACTTATGAATAATCCTAATGGCTACCACAGCTCCGTATACTCTGATTTTTCAGGCAGAAATGTTGGAATTTTTTGTAATGTAGAATCCAATTTTCAGAGGTCTCTAACAGAAGTTGACTCAAAAAATTGTTTGTTTGTTGAAGAATTAAATTCGACTGATCTGGAAAATTCACAGTTTGCTTCATCTGGAGTAAAGACCCCCACTTAGACACTGACTTCTATGAACAGATTAAGAAATCATAGGCTGGAACTATGAAATAATCCTTCACAGAAGTGACAATTTATATATCAGTATTTATTCCCCAAAGCAGCGCTCATATAGCTTAAATTTTTATTTATATTATCTCCTATCTTGTGTAACTTGTCTCATCAACTGCACTGCAAAATAGGAATCCCATCTTATTAATTTCGACTCTGTTATGCCTGGCTCTATAGAAATTGGCTATGTGGATGTTAATTAGTTTTATTGATGTTTATCAATTAGTGATTTTCAAATCATTACAGCTAGCAATCTTGACTTCAGGAAAAGTCACCGAACTTGAAAATACTTCTGGCAATTCTTAAAAAGTTGCTCATCGTTGATTATGATGAGATCTGAGGGCCAATATTCAGTAGTCCCTCAATTTCAAGGGCAGTTTAGGCTTATCCCCTATGAATCACAAGGCAATCAGATATTTTCAGATATTATTTTTCTGTGATGTTTTCACATTTTTTTTGACTGCAAGATTTGGATGAATTGTAAATTTAAAAATTAAGCAGTAAATGTCAGTGCTCAGGAAGGTATTTGATTGCCCAAGATCCTGCAAGGCTCTAAACACCCTTTAAAACAAGCCCATCCTACGTCCTAAACCCACACCCTTCCTGGATGACCAGATAAAAAGCAATTGTCATAGTCATGAAATGCAAAGTGCTCAGGGACTCACACGTACGAGGGCCCAGGAACAGTATTTCTATAGTTTAATGGTGGAATTACTCCCCTTGGAGAAAGTTGCTTGAACACAAGTTACTGATTGATTGAATCTCAACCACACAAGTATGGTTCCAGGCCTTGCTGTCCGTTCCTTAGACTAGAAGCCTGCCATCATTCTTTGCCTCTTGCTCATACTTCCCCTGTCTGTAATTAACTACTGAGTTGTGAAGTCAGATCAACTAAAATCTTTCTCCGTTGCAGCTCCTTCTCTCCATCCTCACTGCCATTCTTGTTCAGGTCCTGAGATCATATACCAGGACACCTACAACAGCCTTCTGATTTGCTCCCCACTAGATCTCCTCAAAAGCGCCCTCTAACCCAAAGTAGTCTGGCTAGGGCACAAGTCATAAGCATGTTTTTGGAGAGGGCCATGCCAACCCACTCCAATACTCTTGCCTGGAAAATCCCATGGACAGACTAGTCTGGTAGTCCATGGGGTTGCTAAGAGTCAAGCACGACTGAACAACTTCACTTTCACTTTTCACTTTCATGCATTGGAGAAGGAAATGGCAACCCACTCCAGTGTTCTTGCCTGGAGAATCCCAGGGATGGGGGAGCCAGGTGGGCTGCCATCTATGCGGTCGCACAGAGTCAGACATGACTGAAGTGACTTAGCAGCAGCAGTAGCAAGCATCTTTTAATTTCATGACTGCAGTCACCATCTGCAGTGATTTCCGAGCCCCCCAAAATAAAGACTGCCACTGTTTCCACTGTTTACCCATCTATTTGCCATGAAGTGATGAGGCCAGATACAATGATCTTAGTTTTCTGAATGTTGAGCTTTAAGGAGGCGTTTATACTCTCTGCTTTCACTGTCATCAAGAGGCTCTATAGTTCTTCTTCCCTTTCTGCCATAAGGGTGGTGTCATCTGCATATCTGACATTATTGATATTTCTCCTGGCAATTTTGATTCCAGCTTGTGCTTCATCCAGCCCAGCATTTTCTCACGCTGTACTCTGCATATAAGTTAAATAAGCAAGGTGACAATATACAGCCTTGATATATTCCTTTTCCTATTTGGAACCAGTCTGTTGTTCCAGGTCCAGTTGTAACTGTTTCTTCCTGACCTGCATACAGGTTTGTCCAGAGGCAGGTCAGGTGGTCTGGTATTCCCATCTCTTTCAGAATTTTCCCCAGTTTATTGTGATACACACAGTCAAAGCTTTGGCACAGTCAATAAAGCAGAAATAGATGTTCCTCTGGTACTCTCTTGCTTTTTCCTTGACCCAGTGGATTTTGGCAATTTGATCTCTGGTTCCTCTGCCTTTTCTAAATCCAGCTTGAACATCTGGAAGCTCACAGTACATGTATGGTTGAAGCCTGGCTTGGAGAATTTTGAGCATTACTTTACTAGTGTGTGAGATGAGTGCAACTGTGCAGCAGTGTGAATACTCTTTGTCATTGCGTTTCTTTGGGACTGGAATGAAAACTGACCTAACAACGTAGATGTTTTCCATTGCATATGCTAAAAGAACCAGCTTTGCAGTTTCTGGGGGGGGGGGAGCTTCATTTTAACCAATTTTCTCTGAAGTCCAAGGAATATCATGGTCATCCTGCATCAAAAAGTCATCTTTCCTTTATATAGTCATAGTTTCATGCCTAAATTATAGACCAAATGGTGCTCAAATTGACTCTGGTATCAGGGGCAGATCAGCTGATAAAAAGCTTGGATTGTCCCTCTGGAGGCAAGTGAGATCTTGGTCCCAACAGAAGAATATGAGGGGTTAAGAGAATTTGTAGGAGTGGGGAAAGCTTGGTCCATCCTACATGTACCATAATCTTAAATAATGGTTATGTACTTTACTGAAGTAAAAAAAAAAAAGATTTAAAAAACAAAGATAAATCACTGAAAGGTAAAGAAATGAATAATCTGTGATTGAAAGCTGCATTCTAAGAAAACTGTGTTCTCTTAACCTAGAGAGTAGACTAAATTCCAATCTGGTACCAGCTTACCAGATAACAAACAAACAAAAAATTGTTTATGGGTAAGCTTAGAAAAGTCTTTTCCGTATATCTTGAGGTGGCAGTATTTTTGCAAAGGCATCAGTGTGAAACCATAGAAGGCATGTTTAAAATCTGATTAAATTGAAATTGACAAAGTAATCTGGTCATTGCTGTGATTTGAAACACTTTAATATGGTAACTCGAATTATAACTGACAGCATTTTACCAGAACATATCAGATTTTCATGAATGTGACATAATTTCTAGGATATCTATATTAGTATTATCAACCATATAATATAACTTGAGAAGATTCAATCACTCTTTCTGACAACACTTCCCATGTAGTTTAACATGCCAAATGAAGTCAGGTTGTTTAATATCTCTCTTTGGGAGGCCTCAGGGGCCTTCTGAAGCATCCCAAAGTTAGCTAGAAGTCAATTATTTAGGAAGGTTTGTTCATAAATATCAAAAAGGTTTATAACAGTCAGGTAGGCTGTGAAACAGTACTTATCGACTTAGCCAAAGTTAACAAAAGATTTCAAAGGTAAACCTAGGACAGATCATTTAAGAGGTAAAGAAACTTAAAATCCACTAGCAAAGGCAGTTCAACATCTCAAGAAACCTTGTATTAGGCAGAAAACTCTTTTCTGGGGGTCCACTTTCCATAAAACCTCCTTACCCCATTCTGTACCCATTCCTTTGCTTCTCCCATCCTGAAACTGCCACCTGTTAAGTCAGAACTAGTTCTTTTTCCTCCATAAAATTCAATTTTGTTCCTCATACCTTCTTTAAAAACAAGTCATACATTTTCCTTAAGCAACCAAGAACTAACTTTTATATTGGCATTTTACAGATTGGTGCACATACGTATCAGTGATACTATCTAAAAAATTTTTTCTTTCTTACACTGAACATCTCAGCATGGCACCAGACACTATTCATGGATAGTCAAAATCTCTTTAGTTTCTGTGTAAGAGGAAGGTCCTGTCAAGCAGTGAATGTTTCAGAACCTTAATTTATGAAATGACCTAGCTATTCAATCCACTGTCATCACTTAGTTTAGCACAACCGTAGAAAATCAGGTAACCAAAATCTGGAGAAACCATTGTAAGTTCAGTTCAGTTCAGTTGCGTCTGACTCTTTGCGACCCCACAGACTGCAGGCTGCCAGGCTTCCCTGTCCATCACCAACTCGCGGGGCTTGCTCAACCTCATGTCCATGGAGTCAGTGATGCCATCCAACCATTTTCTCCTCTGTTGTTCCCTGCTTCTCTGCCTTCAGTTGAGACTATTATAGACAGATATTTTAAAGTATAATTATTTTTAATAGTTTATCTAAAAGCTCATATCATATTTACATTTTTAGGAGTTTTTTTTGTTTGTTTTTAGAGGTACTTTCTTTGTTGACAAGTTTGTGACAGATATAACAATATAGCATTATTTAACTTATAATAAACCTAGGTATTATGAAAATTTTATGCTTAATGTTAATGACTCTTAGACATGTCTATATTAGAGTAGTGAAAAAAATAAATACTAGATATTTAATCTTGACTATTTCCCAATTCACATGAATCCAAAATTAATTTAGGTCAATTTTTTTCTTGTATTTAGAGCTGTTTGATTTATAAGGGCTTCCTTTTCTTTAGATTATCTAAATAAGAACTCACCTACAACGTCAGCAATATAAAAAAAAAAAAAACAGAAGACTCACACTGAGACATACAGAAATCCACACAGAGATCTTCTAGTTTTCCGCCTAAGATTTAAAATATCTCTTTGACTTCCCTTTTTTTTGGGGCGGGGGGGTGTTGAAGTTCTCATTTGTCCAAGGCTGAGGTCTCAGGCAAAGTGGGCATTGTTTTCTAAGGAAATGGTTAACTTCAAGATTTGCCCTGGGCAGGCCTTTTAAACAAGCTAATATGTTTTTAATTGCATATGCAAAAGAACCAGCTTTACAGTTTCCAAGAATTTTTTTTTTATTTTAACCAATTTTCTCTGGTTCTATAGAATATCATGGCCATCCTAGGTCAGGTCATCTTTCCTTTCTGTAGTCCTAGTTTTATCCCTGAATTATAGACAGATCAGCTGACAAGTTTTCCCTAGTTGAACCTGCGGAAGGATCATTAACGTGGTTGGCTCCAAGAGCGGTGCGGTGGTCTCGCCTCGCCCTGCCCAGCTCCTGAGCCTCTCCTCCACCCAGGCGGCGCCGGATGGGAAGGTAAGGGAGGGAAAGACGTCTGGAAGGCGGCGTGCCCCTGGCGGGCGGTCGGGTCTGGTGGCATTTCCAGCGGTAGGGAAAGAGGGGCCGCGCGAGAAGGTGGGGGGGGGCGGCGTGCAGAGTGGGGGTCGGGTGGGAAAGGCGGCTCTCTTCTGCCTTCCCGCCCGCCCCTCCATCCTCGGCCGGGCGCCCCGCCACCCTTGCCCCGCACCCAGTGGCATCGTTTCCGGTGTCCCTCTTCCGCCCGACCTCCCTGCCAAGTTCCCTCGAGGTTGGGTCTGAGGGTTGGGGTGGCGGGGAGGTGCTCAGCGCGCCCCCACCCCACCGCACGCGCCTTCACCCACGGCGCCGGCCATGGCTGCCTTCCCCCCAGCCGCAGACCGCACGGCGCAGATTCTCCGTCGCGTCTCGCGGGCTGTGCGGCGTGACGGATGGCGGCTCCCCGTCGCCGGGCCGCTTGCCTGCCGTACACGTCCCGCCGCTGGCCCTGGACCGGTTTGCCTCAGCCGGTAGTCTGCTGCTCTGGGCCTACCGCGAGGTCGCCAGACGCCTCCCCACACCCTCTGAGCCTCGGGGCTTGCTCCCACCCACCCCTTCCCACGCCTCACGCTGCTGTCTTGTCTCACGCCCTCTCACCTCTGTCATGTCCCTGCCCGCGTGGCGCCACGTTTCCCGTCTTCTCTGACCTTGGTGGTGGAGGGACAAGGGTGCCTGGGATGCGGGCACGGGTAGGGGACCCCAGTGGTTGAGGGGAGAGGACGGGGTCCTGGGGGGCGGCCATAAAGTTGTACGAGGGGGTGGGGGAGGGCTCTGCCCATTTCATGGGGATTAGGGGTGGTCGTTTGGCGTCAGATCGGATCTCCAGGCGACGGTGGACCGGTGCACGTGAGGCCCCTGTGCGTCACTGACCGGCAGCGAGGCGAGCTGGCGGAGACTCGGTGGTGTTCGAGTTGGGGCCGTGGCCCCACTCCAGGTACCTAGCGTGGGGTTTCGCTGGTTGCTCACATGGTTACATTTAGGGTTAGGGTTGGGGTTGGGGTTGGGGTTGGGGTTAGGGGTTAGGGTTAGGGTTAGGGTTAGGGGTTAGGGTTAGGGTTAGGGTTAGGGTTAGGGTTAGGGTAGGGCTAGGGCTAGGGTTAGGGTTGGTTAGGGTTAGGGGTTAGGGTTAGGGTTAGGGGTTAGGGTTAGGTAGGGGTTAGGGTAGGGTTAGTGTTAGGGTTAGGGTTAGGGGTTAGGTGTTAGGGTTAGGGTTAGGGTTAGGGTTAGGGTTAGGGGGGGGTG